>NW_010972664.1:2794821-3401713 GCF_000737465.1 Haliaeetus leucocephalus
GCCGCCGCGACTGCTCGGCAGCAGCCCGGCGCCGCTCCCGCCCGCGGCGGCACCGCACTGGAGTTACTGCCTTCGAGCAGTTTCCGCTCTGGTTTTCAGTGAGGAGGGAGGTGTAGGGGACAGGGGGTTATTTTGAGGGGATGCTGAAAAAGCCGTTGCCTCTCCTGTAGCACATTGCCTAGGCGTTCCTATTATGGAAGTTAAGTGAGAAACTCTGCAGCTTGAACTGATTTGGTAGAGAAAGGGAGAGAAAAGGGTAGGGGGAGGGCTAGGGAAAACAAAATAGCCAAACCAAGCCAATGATTTTCCTGCAAAGTGCCGGGAAGTTTGTGGAGCACTTTCTAGGAATCGGCTCCTCTCTCAGAGTCTCTCCTTGTCTTCCGAAGAAAGAGCTTGCTTTTGGATTGCCATGGATCCTAAAGAGAGTCTTAGACACACTTGAATAATTCCTCTGCTTGGGCTGGATTGGTGGAAATTTAGGAAGGAGCGTGTGTGCAAAGCAGAAGCTTTCGGAGCTCGCTTGCTGCTCTAATCTGTATGGATCTAAATGTGTCACATTCAAGACCTTTGCATCTGCAGCTTTTGATTTCAAGAATTCCCTTTCCACTTTAAGTAGCTGCTAGGAAACTGAAAACTTTTGGACCTACCTCTTACTGGCTTTGGATACTTTTTTTTTTTTTTTGGATCTGTGTGGAATTGGTTTCGCAAACGATCGGGATTGCTTTTAATATGTCAAAATGGGTCTGCTGACGCCACTCCTGCTCTTTGGATTTGCATTTTTTCAGGTCTATGGTAAGTTCGCTTATTTTAGATATGCCATTTCTGTGCAGAAATCCCCCTCATCTGAATCTGATTTGGGACAGCACATGGACGGCATTATAAGCTTTAACATTACAGAGCCTTAAGTTTGTTTCTGGTATGAAAATGGTATGTCGGGGCGGGGAGAGGGAGCAATGTGTGTTTCCAATAAGCAGTCCTTCCCGTCTGCTAACTTAATGGAAAAGCAGCTTATGAATGGAAGAATGTCAGCTTGAGGTAGTGAGGAAAGAGTAAAAACTACCGCGCTAAACCTTTTATTTCGGCGGGGCGGGGGGGGAAGGAGAAAGGAAAGGCAGAGAGCTGTTGTAGCTGATGTTACTTTGGCTCCTTCTATTGTTAAACTTTCCGTCGGGAGAGCCAGCTGATGAAATAAATGGGTTAGCTTCGCCTCGGCTCCAGGTGAGGCGAACTGGCGAATTTCCAGAGTCCCTACACGCCTGCTCGGGCGCTGGCGAGCGGCCGGTGAGTCAGGCAGGGCGGGGCGGGCGCGCGGGGCACAGCCCCAACCCCCCGCCGTCACCCCCACCCACCCCCGCGGGGCCGGGCAGGTGCGGCGCGGCCGGCCGCCACCGTGGGGCGGGAGGGTCTTCCCGTCGTCTTCCCCCTCACCCCCTCGTGACGGACTTTCCGGAGGGAGCGTTGTGAGGAAGCTTAGCAACGTCTGGGGGAAAGGGTGGATTCCCCCTCCGCCCCGGACTCTATTCCCCCCCCCCCTTTGGGTCTGCTCTGCGACACTTCTTGCAGTTCTCAAGTTCAAGTAATGGATGGGGAACTATAAATTAGCATCTTAAGGAAGTACGCTTCACTAGGGCGAGAACTCCAGTGCGAGGGTAAATTGTCTTTCAAAGTAGGGGTTGGCGCTGTGCTGCAGCATCGACCTTACAAGCACACAACTAGGAAGCGAGCATCTGTGACAGCATACAGTTCTACATGAGTGTGTGCTGGGACCAAATGCTAGGCAGTCCCCCTAGTATTGAGTATTTGCATCTCTAAACAGTCTTTTAGACTTCAGGTGAATTTAATGCCTGGGGACCCTGGCTGGCTTTGCCTGCCTGTTAGAACAAACTTGGTTCCAGGAAGCTGCTTACAGCATTTACTCTTATCAGTCCTGAAGCAAGGACTCTAGGTTTATTGTTTGCAGTCACAGGCTGCTTTGGGTCTTTCTCCCCCTCCTTTCATCTTCCCCCACCTCCTAGCAAGAAAGGAGGCAAAACAGATGAGAAGGAGACATTCAAGTACGGTTTTACATTGGTTGCATAATATGCTGTGTTCAGTTTGGTCTACCGATGAGAAAATTTCTGCATAATGTATGTACAAGCTAAACAGCAGGAGGTTTTAATTGTGAAAGGATGTAATGGAACATTTGTGTCTATCAGCATGGTCATAGTTTTGTGGGGATTTTGTTTTCTGTTTGCTTTATTTTTCCTACTGTAATGTGTAACATATTTTGATCCTTATCTCCCATACTGGTGGTCTTGAAGTTACCTTTGTATACAAACTGAAAACATCAGGCTGTAGAAATGTAATTATTAGTAAGTGTTTAAAATTGTATGTAGCTAGAAGGAATACAATTAAAGTGTTCAATGGAAGTGACAGAGTGAATCTAGAGGAGCTTGGTATTACAGAATGTAATTAATGTACCAGGCTGTTTGGAGATATATGAAACAAATGCAATTAACCAGTTTGCTGGAACGACAGGAGCAAGACATAATTTATTCTAGTTTTGTCACAGGGACCACAAGTAGAACCTTTGTTCTGGTTCAGCCTTATAGGACAAGGGTGGGGGGTGCAGGTGAAGCACATAGCTAATTTAGAGCTGGACCACTAGAAAAAAATGCCAAGGAACTGCCCAGAATAGATGTGATCCTCCCCTTTTGTGGGAAGATATTGCAGAGACTGTCAAGTTTGCCTACATTAACAACTCAAATAAATAATAAATAGCCTTGTGGATAGCACATCATGACCAAGTAGATACAAGCTGTTACTGTTGTAATGACTAACAAGTAGCTTTGAAGAAATACTGGCGTGCAAGCTTGGCACACAGTACTTTTGTCTCTTTAGAAGCATAGTAATTACGATTACACCTTAGGGTGACATATACCACCAGTTGCTTTGAAAAGATATATATATCAACATTAGCACTATTTGTAATGTTTTAATTTAAGAACAAAGGCAACACCCAATAGACCACTTGTTTAATAGGTCCTTGGTTTGTTTTCTACGTTTGAAAGTTACCTTTTAGTGCATTTCTGGGTTTGAGAGTTTTTTGTTGTTGAGTTTGGGGCTTTTTGGGTTTTTTTTGTTCTCTTGGCATCAGGTCCAGACAGAGAGAGACACTGTAGCATTTGAGGCATGTTAGCCATACTTTTCCCTGTGGTGTTAGTTTTGTTTAGTGATTCAAAAGTGGTATTACACAGTGCATAATGGTGTAGATCAAAATGATAGTTTTTTCTTCTGAAGTTATTTTCTTTGTCTGTGCTTTTATGACACCTGGAAATTGCAAAGCTCAATGAAAATGGCAGAAAGCATGTGATATATATATATATTTTACTTTATTTTTTTATTATTGTGCTTATGATTTTCCTGTAGACCTGCCCATGTTCTTGCAGTCTGTTCAGGGAATGACTGTAATTCTCTTTTTCTTTAGCTATCAATCTTACTTACTGTTCTTGAAAAAACAAGCAAAAAATCAAATGCACAAAACCAACCCCAAACAACAAAACACTTTGCTAGACAGAGTCTGTACCATAAAATAAAACACTAGCTGTTAGAGTTAAAACAGCTGATTACATGTTTGAGGTTTTTTTTATAGTGTTCAATTGATTTTTCTTTCATTGTTATGCATTTCTTATTATCTTTCTTCCAATCATTAGTAAAGCTTGAAAGAATGGATATTAACAGAAAAGTTCACAACTGCTGTAAACACAGGTGTGTGGATGTTACCACAGATACTAGTTTTAGTGGGCCAAACACTAGTTTTAGTGGTCCAAGCTCTGCCCTGGTAGGACTCATAGTGCTTTCAATGAAAATGACAACCTTTTATGTCAGGGCTGGCTTTTGGCCATTGTCCCTTGAAAACTGCAAGTGTGATGCTCTTGAATGTGTGATGGTGTTAAAGGTATATGAGAATAATTCTGTAAAAGCAGCATTTTTATCTCTGTATTAGTGTATTTCAAAAGCACTTATTTCACTTATTTTCTTAATGAAAAGTATGTATCTGAAACAGTGGGGTGGCTCAAGCATCCTGTCTTTTCCTTCATTTTTTTTCTTCTTTTTCTTCTAAATTCATTTTATTTCTTCACACCAGTGAGCTACACATCTGTGGCCTTGTGCAGGTCTCTGTTGCCTATCAGAGAACATGGCTTACATATAAAGCTAGAGTATATTCTTCCAGTGACTATTTGAGCTGACAGGGTCTTGATCTCTCATGTGAGTTTTGCTGTTGATGGATAACCTTTGCTTCTGTGGAATGTGTGCATTTGAATGCATTAAGAGTGAAATTCTGAAGTGGAGTTTGCGGTGTTGTTTCCTTTAGCTTGTTCTTCCATAGGACCCAATTCTGCAGAACATTTAAGTGAGTGCTTCCATCTCTTATCCAGAATCTTACTGAAGTTAATAAGAATTCAAACATGTGCTCCCAGTTAATCCTATGCTTTAAAACTTTGCTGACTAGGGATGAATTTATGCCCATCCTGAAACATTTTGCCGAATTAGTCTTAGTATTTTGCTTTCTTTGCTTCCTGTCTGGTAAGTTGTTATTGCAACAACATATGTGTATGTGCAAGAGACAGGCAATGAGGCAATCCTGTCATTGCACTTCCAGAGAGGGATATGTTTGAAACGTAGTGTGATAATCCAAATAATTTGTTTTGTTCCTTTGCTAATTTGGTAGGCTGCAAAAGGTCTGATACCCCACAATCCTTTCAGAAAAGTTAGAATAGGGGTTTTTAAACTTTTCTGTGAGCTGCACTTACTACAATAATCCTTCCCTTAGGATCTTTCTGGAATGATGAGGTTGAGGTTGCTGAAGGAAAATAAGTTTTGGCAAGGCAGGCTAAAGATATGTAACCTTAAAAGTAGACAAAAGGATTTAAGTATATTTTTAAGGATGCATAAAAAAGCATCAAGGAGATGCACCAAAAAATTCAGAGAGAGGAAATGGAGGCTTTAGCTAGTCTGTCCAGTTAACTCTGTTTCCAGGAGTTGCTTTTCTACAGCAGTGCTATGTAGACTCATAGCACAAAATTCAAGATGTGCTCTGTCTGCTGCTGAACCATTTAGTGGAAATTACTAAAGAGTATGCAATGGCTTTTTAGCCATTTGCTCTCCTTGAATTGCTATTCAAATATTGATCTCGGCTAAATAGATTGCTAACAGGTTCTGTACATTCTGTTTCAGCCACCTAAGAGGAACACTGCTGTCAGGTTTTATCTGTTATCTCAGATGGCATGGCAGAGGTTGCTCTTCCTGTGGCTGCCATCTGGCTCACCACTCTCATACCAACCTTGTGGAGGATACTTAGTAACCATATTGATGCTTTTTCTTGCCAAGAGGCTAGGTTACTGGTGCTTTTTTCTACATTTCTATAGAAATCTCTTTATTTTGTGTGCAGAAGAAAGCAAGTATTCGCTCTTGCCAAATAAATAAATGTGTTAGTTTTTTTGTTTCTGACTGAACAGACATTTCTTACATGTAACTGCTGAATTTTTACAGCACATTTATTGTTACGCAAGCTTTCTTGTACTTACATTTTTATAGTACGTCTTGTATACTCAAAAAAAATTCCATTAAATTTTGGTACGTAGAAGAGTACAGAAGCTGATCTTAAATCACTGCTTCAGAGAGAATGTTGAGGATACCTTTTAGACAGGACTAGTCATGTGGACAGTTAGTTATGAGATCATTGAATGCAAAATTATTGCACAGAAATAAAGATTTGTGGATGTAGATTGTAGTCTCATCATCTTTACTTTCATACCTGGCTTCTACTGTACAATGCAACCTGTGGACTCTCTGCCCTTGAAATTGTGTCCAGAAATAAGATTGAGTTGTCAGTGTTGTCCTCACCTCAAACCCTTTCCTTAACAAAATAACTGTTAATCACCTGTGGTTAATACTTTTTATTGTTATAGTGGATAATTAAACAAGGTCCTATTAATTTAGGACCTGATCTTGCACCACTGAAATCTGTAGCAATTTTGCTATTGACTCCTTTGTGTGAAAGACCTCAAAAGCAGGTGATGATATCTTGACTTACTGCAAGTAAAAGCTTGCATCTTAATTTATGTATTGTAATCTTGTTACAAGATGAAGTTGGCTTGTTGCTACATCCTTCCATGGGGATAGCTTCCAAATACGAGAGGGTACAAGTGCCTGTTGATGCTTCAGTCCCGCTTACTCCTTAGCTGTTCCTATAGCACTCTCTTTACTAGTGCAGAGTATCCCTTTGTAATCAGAAAGCTGCTGCTTGTGCTGGGTCGTGGATGTAATGATATGCATTCTTAATATTTTTTCAAGCCAAAAGTTCATGAAGTAAGAAATGGCTTTTTAATTCCATCTCTGCAGTTTATCTTGGCTTTGCTGCCATGGAAGAAATCCAAGCTGTGCTCTTAATTTTATTAAAATAATAACCTTCATCAATAAATACATGAAAAACAATAGACAAACTAACCAGTAGTACCCATGTAATAACCTGCTGATACTTATATTGAGCCACTGTGCTCTAGTGGCCAAGCCTAACTGAGTCATCTTCATATTATGGACAAATGTGATGTGACGATACTAATTTAGACAATGTTCTGGCAGAAGTAGCTTGTGCACATGCATTGAACTTGCTGTCTTCACCACTCTCCCCCAGGTATTTTTTTTGGCTAAGCAAATCATTTGTAAACTCACTAAATAATGGTTATTATCTGTAGATCTCCAAGTTAACACATCTGTTTCAATGGGTTTTATGCTAACTTTCCGGTTACGTTCTAGACAGATTTGCAAACATCCTTCCCTGTGCTTAATTTCTCTTTGAGCTTAATTGCACTGCAAAACCATGTTGGTATCATCCACAAAACTTCATTTTGCTTAATGATAAAGTTACTTGTTTGTCTTGGTGTTTCTACCAGGAAACAACGTATCTTTGGCTTGCTGATAACTGAAAGCCACTGATCTTCTAGTGATTCCAGTGTGTATTTTGGAACCTATTGAGATTGTGTACATCCAGGTTCCACTGCAAACTTTTTACACTGTTATTTGTCCTGGCTGTGGAGATACTCATTCAGTTCTACCTACTGATGTGAATGATGACTGGAAGAACACAAAGCATTTATTTTCAAATTAATTCCTCATCATCTTCAGGTGCTCATTGCATAAGACACCATTCCAAGCTTGACTGGGAACAACCTTAATGATACGTGATATTTGCTTGCAGAATTACCCCTTCTTGTCAGTGAGTCTTCATTGTACTCCTTCAGTTTCAGCAGAATTATTCAGTCTCACTACAGTGAAAGACAGTGGCCTGCATTTGTACTATTTTGTGCTTTGTTATATTTTACTTTTATTTTCTCTTATCACTTTTTCTCAGATTAATTGGGAGAACAGTTTATTTGGTCTGATAGATGGAAATGAACTGGTAGGATGAGTGGGGATGCCAGGAGTTGAAGTATGGTCTTACTCATTAGAGTTTATCTAGATGATTATGCCACAATGTCTGTTGTGGCATATGGTCTTTTAGTTTGTATTTATGCATTGCCTGTATAGCTTCAGTGTAGTGTGCCAAGGCGAGAAGAGTATCTCTGTAATATGCTTGTCATAAATGCAGATTGGACAAATACATAAAGAATAAATGGCCAGCAGCAAGTTGTAAAACACAGTAAACTGTAGTTCACTTCTATTAATCACTTGCCATTGATTGCAAGAGAAACTGAGTGGAAAAAAATTTAACCTTTTAAAACCAAAATGTCAGGTAAATAACATCAGTCAACTTGTTTCTCGTTCATAGTGAATGGAGGGACTGTTCATGCCAGGGTACCAGAGGTACTTTTTTTACTGCTGTGAAAATGTCAAGAGTTAAGAAGCAGTTATGAGAAGTATTTTAATACTGCATGAACCCTATAATCATGGGTTTTCAAGCTGTCATTCTGTGCAGCTTTCAAAGTCCACATGTCCGGTAGCCCAGATGACTTCATCCTGGCAAAAGGAGTGGTCAATTTTAACAGTTTATGTTGTATCCTAAGGAGAACTCTGTAGCTAAAGGATGGACAAAGTTTGTTTCGTATCAGTATTATGAAAAATTCAAATGGCATAGCAATGCTGTTGGACTAGGAGCTAGCTGGAAAAGATGTGTTTTCTTCACTTGGATTTCCTTTCCCTAATCAACTTTATCTTCTCTTTGGGATTGTCACGCCACAGTGTGAGGCTGCAGAAAAAGGATGTGTGGGTCCATCCTCCTCACTTTTTGGAGATGAAATCTTGTGGTCAGTGTATTATATTACCTTCAAGACCTGGAGATACTTATTGGTCCTGCATGTACAGTAGCACTGCCCTGTTCTGACAATTTTCTAGAGAGAGACATGACACTGTAAGCTAGGAGAAGAAGTGGGATAGTAGCCTGATTCCAGGTCCATGGCTTGATGGGTTAAAGGACTACCCCATTTTGAAGTAGAGAATGAGGGGAGAGGGACTAGCAGAGAAGCTAGGCTACAAAGCATGTGGCTGGCTTAGGCAGCGTAAGGAGTGAAAAGGGGAGCAAAACACTACTGTCATGCTTAACATGATAGTGCCGATGCCTGATAACATCAGGGTTGTTCTATGCACAGTATGTTTAGGCTTTTATCATTGCTATGTCATCTGGACATCACTTATCCATGAAGTGAATAAACCTTTCTGTTAAATTGTTTGAGTCCAGATTTGTTTGGAGTGGCTGCAAGAAAATGCTAAATTGTAATTTGATGCAGTAAACTAAGGTCTTTGCTGGCTTTAACTTGATGCACTGCAGAAGTGCTGTGATAGATTGGCTGGATATTTTGTGTGTATGTTTTTATGATACATAAGGGAAATTCAGTGGGCTAACTAAAATAGTTGGTTTACATAAAGGCAACAGCTATTAAACAAAGGACTTTCAGTGGAAAAAAATAACTATCAGAAGTACTGCAGGCTGTGTTTTACCCTTGATCTATTACATCTGTTCTGTTACCAAACTGGATTTTAATATATGATGCTTTGATTTTCAGCTAGTCCATGTGATGTGTCTATTCAGATGTATGCCTGAATTATAAACTTCTGTGGTTTTTTTTTCTGCATGAATTTGATTCATTGTCATAAATTGTGCAATGTGGTGTTTACCTAATGAGACCGGGCAGTTTGATCTGCAAGATTAAGTCCTATGGGGTAAAATTCCAACTTTTGGAACAGAGGGATCCTATGATAAATTTGTGTTTTAGTACTGTTGTCTTAAAACATCTAAGAATAGTTCTCTGTGTGTGTACATCTAGATTTTTAAAAAAAGTTTTTATCTATGTAGAGATATAATTATATCTATACACGCTTATAATGAAAGAAAATAACTTTAGAAACTGTATGGAATAGAATTTATGTCCCTGAAGGCAAAACTGTAAATGGTAGTAGGAACTGTTAGAACACTGAATTAAAATAAAATGAAATGTGTGACAAGTAGACAAATAGATATTTGATTAAATATGAATCAGTGTAAAACAGAACTGTTTATTATTATTTACTGAATCCTTTTTGACAACTGTTCAATTTAGGATGAAATGCAAAAGAACATGTCTGGCTTTGTACGACCCCAAATTTCTCTGTTTTCCCTTTCAGCAGACAACATGCCTTTTTTTTTTCCCCTAAATGATTTTTGGTTGCTAGGAGAAGTACAGTAGTCTGCCCTGCTCTTATCTGCAGTAAAACCGAAGAGTGTAGTGAGGTAAAGAGAGGGGCAAAGCACAGTATAGGCCATGAATCACAAGTTGTCTCTAATATGTGCAGTTTGTTCCCAGTTTTTCTTTGAAAACTTTTGTTTTTACTAATGGTGTTTCTTTTCAGCTGATCTCTCAAAGACATTCAGAATGTGAAAAAATTGTGCTGTTAAGAGTCCACTCAGAGGAACAAAAAAAGGGAGGGGAGACTTTGAGACTTATTCATGGGGTCACAGTGGTAGCAATGTGCAACTCAATGAATAGCTTCAATCAGCTGCTGTTAAAACTGGATGATTGATACCTTCTGGTTTTTGCTAGGACTAGAAAGTACACAGAAAGTCTTCATAGTGGTCCTGCCAGTTTTAATGAAAGATGCTGAAGTTGTTTACAAACCATCTTCACACTTCAGTATATGCAGTATTCTTGAAGCATGTCTGCAGAATAATAACGTTGCATACATTTGTTAAAATTAGAAAGAATTGTTAATAATCATGCTACTCTTGCTCTAGTTTGTGAAACCTTTTATTCACTCTAAATCATGCTTTTTGAATTAACTGTGTACTGTGGCAAGAATCACTTGACCATCACCTCCTATAATGATCTAAAAGTGTGCTTCACCAAATGTCATTGGCTACTTTTAAACTTTTGCAGTTAAAAATGGTTTTATGTAGCTGGATATTATAACAGGTAAAAGTGATTAGACAATGTTGTCTATATTAACTCTCCTGATTTCAATAGTCTATTATGGCAGATCTCACTTGAAATTAATTGCAGAATGAATGTATAGACAATATATTCTTTCCATAAGTGCTTGATGAAACCTAGCATTAAGAGCAGTCTTAAAACAATGATTATATCTCTCAAGAAACATTGCTGAAAAAGTCATGTGTGTAAGTCCTATGAATGAGGAAATAGAACATGTGACTGCGGAGAACTGTGATTTGTGCTGTAGAAACAGATGACTGCCTGTGAACAGAGCGGGCCTCTATATCATTCCTTAACAGGAATAAGTGGTGAGTGGCTAAGGGTCTCATTACCAATTTAGAATATCTTGTTGGCTCAGTTTAACAACATGCAGATAATAGAGAAATTCAATGATGATGTAATTGGAAAAATAGTGCAGCAACTTGTACCAATTTGTTATTCCCATTTGAACAAAATAGGTTTCACCCATATTTCTGAGGGTATTGGGTGACCTGGCAGTACTGGATTCAGTCCCAGTGTAATTTAATGGACTTTGTGTCTGTTTAGGTCAGGGCTGAATTTGCCCCTGGGGAAAGATGAAGATGGAAGAGTTGTAAGTTAAATTAGAGGGAGCTGGCTCTATCTTACAGTCTGCTGACGGGGGTGGGAGAGTGTGTGTGGTTCTTCTGTGTGTGGCAGATTTGTTTTTTTCCTCCTGATCCACACAGACTTTAGGAGTAATTTAAATACCATCTACAGTACAACTGAGTTTTCAGTTAGTTCTATGAAAGCTTCAAGTGCTGAGACCAAGGATTTTCCCTCATAAATTACAGCAGATGTTGCCTCAGTCATTCTTCAGTGCTAGCCTGCAAGTGCCGTTGTCCTTCTTCCTGCTAAGAACTGCATGGGAAAACATGCATTTTTGTCACTGCATGTAGATATTGGTTAGCAAAATCAGATTAACTGTTAATATAAAGGACATGCCCAGTACCAGTCGGGAACTCTGTGGCAGAAGGGAGAATGAGATTTGGTCCCTAAGAACACAGTTGATGGTGGGAGAGGTGTGCTAGTGTTAATGGTGAAGGAAGAAGGAATAACTGATGTTGCTGCTGCATCTCTTTATCTGGCATTTAAAGCAAGGCAACTTTTGAGGTCCAGGAGGATGAGAATCACAGACCCATGAGTCTGTCCGTTAGTAACAATTTTCCATCCTGTTACTTGATGGTCCCACCACACTGGATTATGAAAGAGAAAAAAGGTAGAGGGTGATTCAGCACTGCTAGATTTGGGATGGGGGCTAGTGGGGAGCAGACACAGGTGCAGTGAAACATTGAGCTATTCCTTTCTTTCCTCATCTTTTCCCTCTGTCCTCAGCTGTGTGTTTCTGGGAGTCCGAATATGCTAAGGACGGAGTTGGGAAAGAAGTGGTAGCTCTGGATCTGAACCTGTCTGCATGGTGACATTCAGCTGTCTGCTCTTCCTGTTCTTGCATTTTCCTCTTCATTCAACTTAACGTGCCAAATGAAGTATCATTTCTTCAGAGAATTCGTCTGTCCCTTAGCCCAGTTCATTTGTAGAATAAACTTCTTTCAGATTAAGTAGTATACATCTATTTAAATAAGGACCAGCTATAGCTACAGTATTCAAGTGGAGAAGTAAGGAATGAAGGCAGGTTTACATATGCTTTTCTTGTCATGATATGGAACAAATCTATGACCATTTCTTATTTTTTCTTTCTCCCCTCTTGTTAAATCTATTTCCTATATTTTTGCTGTAATGAAAGATGTGTGTAGCTTGCTTGGCAAGTGTCAAATATGAAATCTCCTCACTGTCAATGCTTTGTATTTGTAATTTTAGAACGTTTTCCTCTGCATAGGCCAGAAAATGAGAAACATCTTAGCTTACTACAGAGAAATCGCTGGAGTTGAAACTTTAGATTTATTCTAGGCGATGGAGGAAAATATGCTCTTGTGTTTGCAGATTTTCATTCCCTGTGCTGTTTGTCTGCTACTTCTGTCCATGTTCGATGTTTCATTCATGTAGCTTGCCTCCTTATATTTCATATAAAGAAGACTTTCTTCTATCTTGTTTTCTTGTCAGTTGATTTAGTTTCTTTTCCAGCTTTTTCCTGTTTATCCCATTCTTCTCTGGTTGGTTTAGGTTGCTGTTTTCTAACCATGTTGCTTGAATGTGAAGAATGAAAGGACTGAAATAACAGGAAAAGTTGAGGGGAAGGTGGTTTTGGTGATGGAGGAAAGATTGTAAGAAACTTTGTTCTTTGGCAGGATTACTTGGTGAATTCTGTGTACATAGGTAATGTTTTGTGGAGGCAGAATCTTCTGCTAGCCCTAACAAGTGCCTTGAGTAAATTTAAAAACAAACAAACAAAAAAGTTTACAGGTGTAAGCCAAATTTTGTGTGAAGTTGGAAAGAGGTACCTTCCTGAACACTTAACCACATCTCAAGTCTACCTTTTAGTTTTGAAGTACATAAGTCTCCACTCTGTCATGGAGAATCCTCTTCTTCAGTCTAGAGAGAATTACAGATAACTATGTTTGTAAGTGATTTGTTAGGTTTCCTAGTCTTACGAACAGTTGAACTTTATCCATTTATAAAATATCTATACATAGATGGGCAATCAACTTTAAATACCTAAGCTGATTTTTAATGTTCTACAAAGTTGTAAACAGATAATTAACATTAAAAGGCAAAAGATACTAGGCAGGCATGAACTGAAGAGTAACAGTATTCAAGGAAATTATTGTGCTGCTACTACTGTTGAAATGATTGATATTATTTGAAGACTTAATTTCCATTATGCGTATATAATCTATACATGATATATGTATACAATATTATACATAATACAATACATACTATACAATACATCTTGTAAGAGAAATCTCTTAACTTAATAGGTAAGCTGGGTAAAATACTTTCTGGGTGAAAATTTAAATTGTTTTTGTTTGTTGCCTTTTTTTTTTCTTCCCTAATTCACAGTTGATCTTAGTTGAAGATCAAATGTTATTTTTTGTAATGGCTATGTCTTGTAACTTATATGAAATACTGACTCAGCAGAAGATGCTGGGACTTTTGTCATCAGCATCAGCAGGGCCACAGTTTTGTTTTTGGAGTGTTTGGCAATGTGGGAGGCTAATGCAAAGAAGAAAGTTTTGTGGATTTTTTTTATAATTACAGAAGAGATTGACTTAAAACTAAACATAAAGTTGTAATCGGGAGGTTAACAGATGCAAGAAGCTTCACCTGTGCTCTGTTAGACTAGTGGGAAGCCAAGATAATGATGCACAACACATCTAGTAGTAAGCAGTGTAGTCAGCAGCTTGAGCAAGAAGTCTGTAACACCATGAAAACTACATTATTTCATCTTCAAGTGAAGGCTGACTGTTGACTTACAGAGAGCACCTTCAGCTGTATCTGCCTTGAGGACTACAATTTTCACTATTAGGGAAGCCACAAATCTATTCTAAAAGACGTTTGTAATAAATTTGCAAAGTAGAAAGGCAGATACATTATTTGGCAACAAACTTCTTCCATACCTCTTAGCATTTGTGACCAGGTGTCTTACTAGGCCGCTTGGTATTTCCAGTGCAGTCACAAGGATGAACTAAATTCTGGCACTCTAGATGAAGGTGATACAGGAGTTATTGGTCATTTGAAGGGGACAGAGAATAACTGGGTGCAAGGCTTGTTCTCTTCTGCTATCCGCAATTGTACTTTTGGCATGTTTTGAGATGGTCTCAGTGTGTACTTGAAGGGCCCAAGTCTGTATTTTACCATATATACTATCATCAAACTCTAGGCCAGACTTTATTAAAGGCTACATCACATTAATCCCATGGTATTCCTGTTAATGTAGCATGCAGGTATTTTTGTCCTATGAGAAATCACCAAGAAAGCTTCATGGGAACGGGGCAGTGCCTCCTGGGCTTGTCTTCTAAGTGGAGTGAAGGAATAATTTCTGAACACCTGATATGTTTTGCTATCATGCCTGGGTAAACATATAGAGGGAAAAGGGTGCAGCATGAAGGAGCTGAGCTGGAGCCGTGGCTTAGCACGCTTCTTGCATACTACTTGCATTGTGAAACTTGGGCTGCTGCAGAAACTGCAGATGGGGAATATTTTAGCAACAACTAGAACAAAGCACAGTGTTTTTCCTGGATGCCCAGAACACCCTTATGCCAATTCAGGATTCGGGGTTTTGGGGAAAAGAATTCTAAGGTCATTTTTAGAGGAAGATGGATTCCTGAGAGTTTGAAACTTCTGAAGACAGATATCCATGCAGTCATGGATACAATGTATCTACTTCCTCCCCTCCCTCCCCCCCAGTGCCTTTGGAAATTAATTTCCTAGAGCTTCAGACTTTTGTTTAACACTTTGAACAGACAGGCAGCATTCTCACATCTAACAACTGTCATATATTAAGCTGGGGAGAGAAAATGTAGAGAAGGTTAGTTTTAATATGGGCTTGGATGGAGGCATGCTGCCTAGTGAATCACTAATACCACATCCTGCAGTGTTACGAGTGCTAGTGGTCTCCTGTTCAAATACAACTCTTGCCCAGCTTCCTTCACTTACAAGCCTCACAGGGTCATAATTCTTACATCTACCTTAGAAAGAAGATAGGTTACAAGTTTGGACTAGCAGAGATGAAGCATTTTGAACAAGTTTCTTTGGAAGTGAGATTTCAGTGGAGAAATTGAAACAGTGCTATGCAGGAACAAAAAAGTTCAGCCTGTACACTAAGTACCTGGAGAGGAAATAGGTTCTTTAATATTCTATGCTGAATGTTTAGAAGGCTTTTCAAATTGTAGTTTGCTTGCATATATTAAAGCGTTTTTATAACATGATATGTATTGGTTGCATATGCATGTGATATAAATAAAACCTAACTGGATGCTGTAAGCCAAAGAAATAAATCAGCCAGTAATTCTATTGCATATATATTTGGTACAACTGTCTTGAAGAGCTATAAATAGATACTGCTTATTACTTTTGCTTGCATTTATTTTTGCTTTAAATGGCAAATAAAACTATTGTTAACAGACCTTAAAATCACTTGGAGGATATTTACTTAGATCATTTTGAGGAGAGGAATGAAAGTCCTTGTTAAAATAGTTGTTAATAGTGTCTGAGTGTTGGGACAAGTAGATAAATTGTCAGTAGAAACAACTAAAGATTTTGCTTTCATGTCTTCAAGAAAGAAATTATGTAGAGGGTTTATACACACTTTTCCAAGTGCTTATGCTATGAGTTACTTTTTTGTGGAAAAAGCTGGGTCCAAGAGGGGGAAAAAAAAGAGAATAAAAATCAGAGTAGCAGTTTCACTAAGTATCAGTTGGCCTAAAACAACTTAAGAAGTGAAAGAAACATAGTAGAAAAATAAGTACCCATCTCACAGACTTATCTTCTTTTGTGCCTTTCCAAATATGTCAAAATCAGCAAAAATATTACTACGGTTTCAGTAACTTCTCTAAAAGTAGATCTTGCTGGTTTTGGTTTTTTTCCCATTAATGGAGGAGCTTTTGCTTTGTAAGGATTTTTGGAGGCTTTTGTCACTGCCAGTAAATATGGCAAAAATAGGATAGGAGATCAGTCCATTAAAGTGTTTGAGTGTTCACAGAATATGTACCTAATATAATGTAAATGTTACTGGCTCTTGTTCCCCTTCCCCCTCATGGGGGATAATCAATACATATGCTTCAGAATACTTCCCTTGACAAAGTGAGATAGGCAATGATGATAGATGTGGCTAACTGTCTGGCAGCATGCCTGTCTCTTTGATAAACGAAATATTTGGGACTTCTAGAAAAATATTGTTAAAACATAATATTCCTGCCATCTGGCACTTCTTCACTTCAGTGATATGCTTTGGAGGTAAGTGAGAAGTGCTTAAGAAGTTCAACATGACAGAATTCAGAATATTGAGACTTGATGAGATTCATTTATTATATAAACAGTTAATAAAAGTAGTAAGGGGAGGCGGAACAGTTGCTGATTTCTTGTGCTGTAGAGATTTAACTTTTGGTTGCATAAACGAAGAGATTCATAGTGTACCTTAGAATCTATATTCATGTTTATTTTTAATCTTTCAAGTGGTCTGAGGAGATGGACTAGCTTTGGATTAGAATCTGCAGAATACCAGCGAACTAGATAGTAGGAAGGATTAATGAAAAAATCATTCTGCTAAGTTTCATCTCAGCCTAGGTTTAACTAGGTATATAAAGCTTCTCTGTTCATGCAAGGAAGTTATTTATTTCCAACCCAGATTTTACAGTTTAAGATACAATTTTGTACTTAACAGATCCAAATAAGAACACAGGGAAAACAAATAAACCTCCTCAGACAGAGAATAGGTTTCAAAATCCCTTTAAAAAATACTGTGAGCATTCCATGTTTGCAAATAATGGATCTTTGATTTTGTTAAACTCCATTCCATTCACTGTAATTTTTTATGTATAATAAATGTTAATTTCAATTCTGAGTACTGTTACATAGCCAAGACAAAGAATCTTTTGGGCCACAGATAAATTAGGCATTTGAACAATACAAAAATGAAAATTCCTTGATTTTTTTTTTTTATATATTGAGAATTAGAGGGTGGAAGTCTTGACATTTTGTAGCAAAACTAGACTTGTGCCCAGGCACATGAATGCAGCCTGTTCACTTGCTGGATACTAACATACAGTAATGTTAAAACACAAAGCGCTAAAAAAGAATCGGTGTTGTATCTCAAAACTCACACTGAAAATACCAAATAAAAAAGGATAAATCTTGACTCTGCTTGCACTCCATTCATTGAAAGGCCCCTGAGGATAAAGGTATGGGTGACTATTAGATTACATTAATCTCTATTCTCCATGAACTGTTGGGTCCCCAGTTATGATAAAATACTGGTAAGTCTACGTAAGTTGGTTTATTATGGCCCATATACTGGTATACCTTAGGACTTAATAGCCTAATACTGCTCTAGACATATCTTGTCCCATTAATTTGCTCTGTGCAAAGATTGATAGACAGTGAATTACACCAGCTCTTGTATGGTGAGAAGATGCCATCCGTGAAGGCGGCAATTGTCCACTTCTGCATTGAAGTAAGTTTATGATGGCTGTGTGACACAAGATGTGTCAGACTTTGGCTCCTTTTGCATTCTTCTTAATTAGTAGCTCTTGATCAAAGCCGTGAGGAATATTATGGGCTCTAAACTGACAGAACTGTGTGATGTTCTTGCACAGTGTTTGCCTGAAGGCTGAATGACACGGTGGTGGGGTTGAGACAGCACAAATGGTGGTTTCATAAAGTTAGGGGGATTTTTGAACCTTTAAATTATAGAGAACTCTTGTCTGTTGGAATATTCTTTTGAGGAATTATTTTAATTCTTTCATTCACTAATCTATGTTCCTTCATTTATTATTTTATTCTGTGTGTTTCAAAATGCCTTTCAATTCAAGCAGCACTTGAGTGAGTGATGTCGCTTATTAGTGTTATTTGTAAGCTAGAAGTGATCTCCTAATTTGAAGAACTTCAATCAATTATCATCATGCTTCATATTGATTAGGTTTTGTTATTTTAGGGCAACTGGCTGTCTTTTCAAACTGTAAATAGGACTGTTGAAACTTAGCCACTGATAAAATGGCACTGACTTTTTTTTTTATACATGACATGGAAGGCATACAGATTTGGGGGTAAAAATGTAGTCTGAAAGATATCATTTTAAACATGAAAGAGGGAGGTTTATACTTCTTGTAAATAAGAGGTATGGGTGGATTGTTGGATGGAGTGGTGGCCTTTCACCTCCAAGGCAACAGTTTAATTCCTAGATCCTAAGTTAATTGAGATAAATGGTTTTAGCTTTGTCCCTAGTGTAAAGTAGTCCGTATTACAAAATCACCATACATCTGTTTTTTGCAAACTTGGCATAATTGGCATCCTCTTGGGACTGAATCGGCATTGAAAGTGAACTATTCTTATTGCTTAGGAAGGTGTTCCCTCTAGGTCAGGGTAAATGTCATTGTCGTGTCTGTGACAGAAATCTGCTTCTGCCTCTGCTAATAATCCATAGCTGAAAGATTTGTCAGAAATGTTTATAAGTGCTATAGCTGTTCCTTTTAAATCAAAAAAACAACTTCAGAGTAAAGTAAGTAAATCAGTATGAGGCAGGGACCTTACTTTCTGACATCTGGTAGGAATTCAAATGCTCAGAGACATTAAAATTGTCTAATTTACCATTTGCTCATGACAGGTAGCCTAACAATTCAATGATGGCCTTTAGAACTTTATGAAAAACAGACACGTGGGAAGAAGTATAAATTAATGTAGAATATGTTATTATTTACTAAGGACTAGGTTGAACTTGAGTGAAGGAAAGCATGTGGCTTTCCTTGATTCAGAGAAATTGACTCAATAGTTTGATTAACTATTAAGTAGGTATTCTTTATTGGCAGCGCTGGATGCACGGGGGATCGCTCCACCTATCGTGCACACCGTCAGGTCTAATTGTGCAGGTTAAATACATGTTCTATATACATATTCACTAGATTTCCGAGAAATTTTATACATATTCATTAGTTTTCCGGGAAACTATTAGCATATGCAAATGTCCTTTACGCAGGCGCATTGAAGGTCTCTGGTGGTCTTCAGGAGTCCTCTGGTGGTCTTCCATAGTCTTCCTCACTTGTCCGCTATTTGACCCTTCTCAGGTGATTCTGCGCAGTATGGTCTTTTACATGTTTTAATACATCAGTGCTCGTTAGTGCTCTTATTATCTAAGTTCTCATTAGTGGTGTAAAAACCATAGGGTTAGTTTAAGCTAAATTATCTGCAAGGACGAGAACAAAGGCAGGAGTTCTTATCTTTTCTGGCCCTATCTATTCAAGCAAGGCCTCTACTTGAGCCTTCTTGACAAGATCGTAAATTTATCAAACATTTAATTAAGTTTTGTGATTGTTCATGGTTCCTTCTTGCTCATCGCTCCCAAGTACCAGTCTCTGACAGGATTAATCCTTGATGAGCACTGGTCTTTGGTATGTAAAGTTACAGAGAGACAATCATTAAGCAATTAGCAGTTCGTTCTCTATATCACCTTCCCCACTTTCCCTGGAGGATTCCTAGGAATTGCAATTCCTTCTCTCTTCTTTTATTGTGAGGGTGGTGAGACACTGGAACAGGTTGCCCAGAGAAGCTGTGGATGCCCCATCCCTGGAAGTGTTCAAGGCCAGGTTGGATGGGGCTTTGAGCAACCTGGTCTAGTGGAAGGTGTCCCTGCCCATGGCAGCAGGGTTGGAACTAGATGATCTTTAAGGTCCCTTCCAACCCAGACCATTCTATGATTCTGTTACATGTAGATGTGGTACTTAGGGACATGGTTTAGTGGTAGACTTGCTAGTATTAGGTTTACAGTTGGGCTCAATGATCTTAAAGATCTTTTCCAACCTAAATGATGCTATGATTCTATCCTTCCTCCAAGGGAAAAACAATATGTATTGGACTGCTGTTGGCTGGAGAGTTTTTGTTCGTTTGTTTTCCTGCTCTTGCTCTTAGGTCTGCTGGACTGAAGCTTTGGAGCTAGAGTCCTGTACCTCAGGTTTTTTAGCTGGTAGGAGATCTGGAGGAGTGAAGAACTGAATACACAGCTTTTAACCTGTGCCTCAGTTTTAACCCCTAGCCTGAACTGAAGTGTTGGGAGGCAATGGGGGAAGCTGCATCTGCATTTTGACCATCTTATTTCGTTTGGTATTACCCAAGGCAGTGTTCCAGGTGAGGGCTTAGTGTGCTAAGTGCTGTCTTAGCATGGGTGGAGGACATCCTTTCCCAAAATCTTTCGATTTAGACAAGGATTGCAAAAAGTATTTATATAGGACAGGAATTGGGGGAAAATATCCAGGAAGACAATGGGTCGTATTCATTGAGTTCTGTTTGTTCTCTTCTGGTACCAAGAAGAGAAGTAACTTGAACATGGAATGCTGTCAAATTGCATATATTTATATACATCTCTTAGCTAATTAGGGAACAATTTTCTTAAATTCAGGGAAGATTACAGCTTTTTTTCATGCTGATTTGCTTATGTTCCTGTTTGAAAGCAGAACACAAATCTTATTTGTTTTGCATGTAAAAAATATTAGGTTTTGAAAAATTATTTGTAAAAAAATCTCTAGTTTATCAGATGTCTTTTTATATGAAGAACTTGAAAAATAGTTTACATAGTAGTGTTTGGTTCATTTTTATAAAGCATGCAGATATGCATTTATGAAGGAATCAGAGAAACTGCCTCATATGTGTCCTTAGCAGGATTTTATATAAGTTAACACAGATGTCTTAAATCTGAGTAAAGTTTGGGCTACATATTAGGTCACATTTATTTATATGTTTGAAAGTGTGCACCTTTTGCTTCAATAACAGGTGTCTGGGTGAACAGGAGGGGAGGAGAGAGGAAGGGGAAGAAAAAAAAAACCCTTTTCTCCAATTGTCATGGTCTCCAAAAAAACATGGAATGAACCATCTTATTGTATGATTCATGCTAGCTAGTTACTGTGATTTCTAGTGATAGCAGATGGATAGAATTTTGTGGTAAATTTTCTTAGATGAGCAGTTTTAATAAAACAGGCATCTCATGTAGTGTTTTGCTGTATCATGTGTAGAACTTACTAGCAGGAATGGGAGATGCGAGCTGTTCTAAGCCGAAAGTAGCTAAAAGGGATTAACTTTACACAGAGGATTTACTAATGAAGACATCACACTTAGACACACAGAAGGAAAGTGAATTGTTGATCAAGAAATCATTCTATCTAGTTTTCCCAAACACTTTCCTTTTTTTTTTATGCTACTTATAAATGTAGCATATTGTAGAAATGTAATTGGATACTATTCACATATTTTTGCCTTCATGCTTTTATAGTAGTTTCACAGTAACTGGCAGTCAGCATAAGATAAATGTATGGACAGATAGACATGATAGTCAGCCTGTCGGCTGTGATGGCAACCTGTGTAGTATTTGTTCTTCTGATACTTCATTTTCATATGCTTAGTAGTAGATCCTACTACATGAGCCAGTAAATAATTGGTTTTCAAAGGAATGATGGAGGTAATTCTAATCTCTTCTGCAGTTTGTTTAAAAAAATAAAAAAGGGAAAAAAAATTTTAATTGAGTACTCCTGCTTTGCTTCTATACTGTAAACAAGCAGTTAGCTTCATAGCTGGAGGCCAGGTGAGCATCAACAAGGTTTAAAAAGTGAACAAAAAATCAAAGCTCAAGTAAGAAAAAAGTTTCTCCACTGAAATGTAGAAAGTCTTGGTGACAATTGGCTTCATGGTCAGTCTCTCTCTGAATGCTGACTTGTGTAATTATTAGTTGGGAAGGGCAGGAGGAGATGCACATGGCTGGGTAACCTCCTTTTATTAAAATGTTTTTCTCCTGAAAGATTTGTAATCTTGTCAGAACACATTAACTTTGTAGGCAGAGAGCAGGTATCAAAAAGTTAAGAAACATGCCTGCTGCCTCTGATTCCTTCCCTTGCTTTCTTTTCGTATCAACTACAGGTTCTGTAGTGAGATAGACCACCTTGATCTGTATTTCAAATGTATCTTTGCTGCGAAGGGTTGAAGCAGATTTTAAGGTATTTTGAGACTTACCATCCCAAGTGGAGCAGTCTGGGTTTTGACTAATAGAGCATGAGGTAACTTTTTGTGCTCTTTAAAATATACTGTTGTTAAGACTTGTTTTAATGTATGTTTACACATATGCACATCCACATATATAATTGTAATTATTAAATGAGGTGTTGTAATGTAGGTGTTTTATTTTACTTGTAGGGAAATGTAAAGATGTTATTTGTAACAAAGAATACTGTTTTAATTGGATCCAATATAAAAGTGAACAGTCATTTAAGAAGTAGCTTTCAAATATGGAATGGTAAAGCTATTGCTCTGACAACCAGGGTATGACCTTTAAAGCCATGTAAGCTACTAAGAACTAGTAAGAGTGTCTGTCATTCAAAAAGAAGTTTATTCTAGCTTTCTGGTATATACTGGATATATACTGTGACTTTGGTCTCAAATTATTAGTGCTGTTCTTATACAATGTATATAGAAAAGTAAATGCAATACACATTTCTTTTATGGATTATTACTATAGATTATTTCTCTTACAGATTATTGCTATTCAAATTAATGAAAGTTCTCAGCTGTTACTATATCTGATTAATTTTTTTAAGAAATCATTAATATGTGGCTGGGTCACATCAAGTTATCCATTTTGTCTTTTGTCTCATGGTGGATAAACAATGCATTTTGGAAAGGAAAAAAATGGGGCAAGCACTTTGTGAGTCATTCCAAGCTTCGAAGTGTTTGTGGCTTATTGACTTCCTGAGACACTGTCTTTGTGGTTATTTCTTTTGTGAATGTAGCCAGCTCTTTGGTTTTTTTTTTGTTTGTTTGTTTTTTTAACCCAACACTTACTTGCTCTTTGCTTTTTGATGTCTTTCTGAGTAGAATTAACAAAATCATTCCAGCAAACCATTTCCTGTAGTATTAGCTGATATCTAGCCATAGATAGTTCTCTTGTCCAGTGTTATTAAAGAGTACTGACAGAACTGAAGGAATTGCTGTAGACATGTTTTTTCCTTGCTACAGTCAAATGAGAGAATATTGAATAACAAACACAGGCTTAGTACCTGTTGACCAGGGCACCAACATAAGTTTTAAAATGCAGGCAATTCTTAAGTTTTTTGTACCACTGTAATGATTTTGCTTGCAAGGTTAGTTATACAATCATTTGAGGTTGTTGCATTTGATATTGATGTTAACCTTTAGGATAGCTGATAAACTGGCTCTCTTCTGGCAGGCATCATTAATAGGAGACTCTGTGCTGTCCTGAATAATTTTCCTCACAATTAGCAGCATTGATCTTGCAGGTGCAGCAGCAGCTGAAGTTCCTTGAGGCAATCAGTGAATGAAACTGGTTGAAACTTATACTGAACTGCAAGCCAATTGGTCCCATCTGACCATTACAGCAGTCATTTTTTCTAGTCCTTGTTTGTTGATTCTTGAAAGCAGTTTATTCCTCATGCTTAGTTATATTTCTCACTTACAACTTCCAAGGCAAGAAGTGAAAGCCTGGATTTACCAAGCTGTCCTTTGTAGGATCAGTTCTACTTGGTAAGTCATTCTGGATGTGAGGATAATCTGTAAATTACTTTTGCACAGAGACACAGTGTCCTGATATCTCAAATATAATGAAAGCTGATGTGGTTTTTTTTTTGCGGGGTGGGGGGAAAAGGTTGAAATAATTTCCAGTTGAAAAGCCACTTTTATCCAATTATAAATTAATATTGATTAATACTAATGGAGTGGGCTCCAGGAGAGGCTTTACATACCTCTTCTGCCTACTAATAAGGTCTCATCTCAGATGCACTAAAGCTCTTAAGGAAGTGGGTCATTTGTATGGAAGTTAGAAATATCACCCTGTGCTTTTGTAGTGGGGACATTTTGCCTATTGAGCAGGCTTCAAAGAAAAGCTTGATACTGACTTGGAGGAATGGACTGGGAGCTGTAGAGCTGCTGAGGAGTGTAGAAGGGCTGTAGGGCTGCAGTGGGGGGAGAGAGAGGGAGAGAGTGCTGTGGGAGAGACTATCTTGTAATATGTTAAAATGCAGATCTTGATATGGCTGTGGGTGTGAGCCTGCCTTTACTGACTTTATCTAGTCTAAGAGTTGGTGGCAGTTCATTTTGACAAAAATCCAATCTTGAGTTTTGGTGAAAAACAGCATCTTAAAACACGTTTGAACTAGTATCCCTGCTTTCTGTTGGCTATAACATTCTGTCAAATGGTTATCTTCACTGTACTATTAAGAAGGGATTCATCAAGTGAGCAGTGCTTTTCTTGTACTACCATACCCCATAGAAGTTTAATATGGAAGTTATAAGAGAGGGGCTAAAACCAGAGAAAAAGTACACAGATGGGAAAAAATAGTTATTTATACTCTTGAGGGTTACAGTTACTGAGTGCCTGGGAGACTTTGTGCTAGGACTTGCACTCTGTTATGAGGCGGGGTGCTGGAAGAAGCACTGATTAGGAAAGCAGTCTTTCAGTGCATAGCATTTGCTGGGCTTTATTTGTCTTTAAGGGGTCATCTCTGATGACAGCAAATTCTATTTGGCTTTTTTTTAATATACTTTTTTAATGTCAAAGGATGCTTGAAATTTAATTAGATGACTTTTTTGTTTAAGAAATAGCATGCAGGCAGTAAAGCAACATTTGACTTTTCAGAAAAAGATGACAGGAACACAAAGTGTAGTCCTATAAGTAAATACAAATTACAGAGTTTCCATAAATACTTCACTATTGATACTGCTGTTGATCTTTCTGGTACTTCCTACATTCTAAGATGTGGTGTGAGACACTGCAATTGTGTTTACAACACACAGCAAAGGCCTTGTCTGAAGTTAAGCCTTCTCTGATGAAGCGTGGAAAGCATCTTGTATTGCTGTTTTTTTACCAAGCTACAATGCAAAGTGAATTGGCATTGTTTGGTTATCTGGTCTTATTGAATCAGTTGTAAAACCTATAAATTGCTTCAAGTACAAGAAAAGGGCAAGTCTTTCCAGAGTAACTGTATCAGTAAATAACTGGTGATGCTGTCAGTGTCTTGGTTATTCTATGTGACAAAAATGTTACATTTTCCCTATAGATTATGGGGGATATGGATATATAACACATAAATCCTGATGGAATGCTAAGTTGATTTGGGATATAAAACCTGCTCTGAAACATCAAGGACCTTAATTTCTGCTATCATCCTACATGTCTTTGTCTGCTGCATCAATATTATCAATAGTCTTCCAGACTTATCATGCAATAATTAATTTTTTTTAATCAAATGAACTGTTGTTCTTTTGGCATTTTAGGAAACAGAAAATCTTGCTAATCCAGTGAGGAAATTTTTGTATTTATATATGTATATGTGCATATATAACATAAAAAATAAAGATAATGAATAGATGCAGTTCTTATATGGGCTTTTTACATCTCCAAAGGTATAAATTGGTTAAGGTATTGTAGTAATAAAAAATAGTACTCTGGGAATTTCCATATAATGCATGCAAAATTAGTTTGGAATTACAAAACAGTTTCATTTTGTGACTAAAGTAACATTAGAAACATGAAGCCTGGCAAAGTGAAATTGCCTCTCAATGGCTCTAGAAACCTGGAGCTTCCAGGCATTCCAAGAGGATAGAGGGTAAAGCTCAAACACAACAGATCAAGAACTTGCAGGTAAACTTTGCTTATGACTGTGCAGTAGCATAGCAGGAGAGTGGTATCAGCCACATGCTATTGCAAGCCATCTGTACATGCAGGGTATAGGTCAGGAAGACACCTTAGTAAGCTGACAATACTATTTTGTTACGTATGGTTTTTGTCAGTGGATCTCAAAATGTTTCACAAAGGAGTTGCGCCAACATCTGCATTTTAAAAATAGAAAAATTGAGGTAAGGAGTGAGTGAAATATCTGCCATGTAGCATAACGATGATAAGAATCTGGAGTTGAACTCATATGTTGTGTTCAGGAGCACGTGTGACTGTACGTGGGTGCTGGAGTGGCATATGTACCCTGACAAAATGAATTAGGCTTGGAAATAATTCAATCAGCATAGAATCTAAGCAAGCAAATGTGTTGCCATCCACAGGGAGAACAAAGGGGTGACAGAAATAGAGAACACTATTTTGTAGCTCCCGCTGTGTTTAGCTGTCCTCATATACGATATCCTGTCTCGAAGTGACAGAATTTCCTGTTACTTTGATCCATAAGACAGTAAATCAGTGTGTATGGTGCATATGGTGCTATGTAATAAACACAAAAATTTGGTGCGGTTTTATTTCAACACTCTTTCTGTGAGGAAATAGCCATCTTACTTGAACAAAAATAAGATTAATGAAAACAGTATCTAATGCTAGTTTAAGTTTGAAAATACTCCCAGGGGAGAACCTGAAAGCAAAATAATATATATGATGTTCAAGGAAGTTAGACTTTCTATAACAGCAGAAAAATGAAGATCCAGCAGAAAAGTGAAGGTCCAGTTTATATTCCTCATTAACTGTACCTTGTGGTGGGTTTTTTTTGTTAGAGAAAGAATCACATGTGCAATTTTAGGGCACAATTTTACCTGTTCTGTTACATTTTAATGTAGCCATTGAAAATCATCAGAGTTATCAGTTTTGCTTTGAAAGAGCACATTCTACAGGCTGTGATAATATCACTGCTAGCAGCAGCAGGAAGAAGCAAAGACTAATGTTAGATATGTGTGAATTTAGTCCAGATGAAAATGTTCTTGTTAAAGATAATCTTAAATGGATAATTTTACAGTAAAATAGGCAAGAAAGTGATTTAGGCTTTCAGATCTGAAGTGAGTGAAGTTACACAGTTACTAATACAAAGGGACCTCAGGAAGTTAATAATATGGTTAAGAAAGAAAATGGGTTGTAATCCAGAAAAATTCAATAATCAAATCGTATACATCAAGGAGTAAGATGGTTTCCAGAGACCTCTGAAAGGCATTTTTATACTCGCCTTTAGTACAGTGTACCTTACATAAGTTTAGGATATGTGTGTTAAGTTGGCCACTGCAAGACAGAAGATACTCAATATGAGAGATCAGTGGTGTGGCTTAGTAGAGCATTGCATTTTTAGGAATGACAAGCTATTACATCAGCTTTGCAAGAGAACACAGTGAAGCTGAAACTTCAATTGAATGTAAACTTTGTGCCAGCTTTCGGCAGATGGGGAATTTACCTTTCTAACGTGCAGTTCTAGGTCTCTTGATTTAAAACCATGTTAGCAAACTAGAAAGAACTCAAAGGTGATGATGAGATTTAGTGAGAACTTGGAAGAAGTTTTATGAGAAACTGAAAGGGAGTATGCCAGAGGAGATAGAAAAAGGATCAGGCAGACTGTTACTGTTGTGAATTGTATATGGGGTTTTTTTTCCTCATCTTTACATGTTCCTTCATCTTCTCAAACAAAATACTTTAGAGGAGGGTTAAAATTTAAAATATGTCTCTTATAAAAAACATGATGTAGCGTTGGAACTAATTTAACTCAAGCTTGAAATTTAAAATTGGAGGTAACATAGTGAGGCATGGAAATGCATAGTTAAATGTTAAAATGAGGAGCTGTAATGACTACAAGTCTTTCAGAAGTTTAACAGAATGCGGCTCAACTGGCTATAATGCACTGGCATTATGCACATGACATTTCATTTTTGTATTCACTGTGGAACCCTCTTTCTGGTAAAAATAATGGAAAGTACCTGCCATTTAAGTCATTTTAAAGTGGACTGAACAAAGCTAGAGATCACTCTGTAGCGGATGGATGAAAATGCTTAATAGTATAAAAGAAAACATGCTGATTTCTGTAATCATCTTCAACTGGTTATGTGCAGACAAATCCACTGTATACTAAAACATTCTTTTGGGCATGATGTTTTAGACATTTAATACTGGGAACAATGTTGTGTCGTACTATAATGATTGTTAGGTGGATAGAGGAAAATACAGATCATGAAAAGAGCTGCTCAAGGCATGAGAAGCAGGAAAAGGTTTGCAAATTATTGGTTAGGTTAACTCTGATGATTATTTTGAGAGAGAAGGAAGGGAGCGGGTTTATTTTGTTTGGTTTTTTCCTCCTCTCTCTGCTCCCCAATAAGACTGGATGATTTTCTAACCATGAAGGCCATCTGCAGCTACACAAATAAAATATGGAATGCTTAATCAAAGTGTGTACTTCAAGGTGTAACCTGATCACCTGCAGCTGTTTGTGAGGGAACTTTTGCCCACATGCAGCTTTGTACAACTGCAGCAGGTTTGTTGATTTCCACTGTCTTTAAGCATGATCATAAAGTAGACGATGTATTTAGGGTCTGATGTGGCGGGGCAAGTTTTACAGGGCTAAAATTTTGAAATTAAGTAGCTCTATATGCTGTACTAATTAATGTGCCACTCACTATGGGGAAAACCAGCATTTTTATACAATTTGATTTATATCTGTAATTGAAAAGTAAAATCTAGTACTTCATAATGTATGGAGGAAGAAGTTTGGAGGAGGGCGTAGAAAGGGAAGACTCAGGGTAAAACACTAAAAATTTTTATAAAAAATTTGCAAGTGATTCTAGAACAACTGCATTAAGACATTAATATACTACTGGTACACAATTGTTTGTATTTTTACTTTAGCAATTATAAAATCTGCGTATTGTAATTGGTTCAATTAATTTTTACTCCATTTTTCTGTATGTTAGGTAACTGGAGTGATGATTTTTTTTTTTAACCATTCATTTGTGTAACATAAGAGATGGCTTGAAATTAACATAAATGTGACACAATTTAAGAGAGATAATAGTGCACAGTGGCACTGCAACACTGTAACTGTGAGGTGAAAATACTAGGTGATGCCCTTTCAATAGAGACCATTTTTCCCCAATAGAATTGAAATCTAATTAAACAGATTTCTTTATCCCACATGAATTAATAAAAAAAAATAAAAAAAAATTCAGAACACACATTCAGGCATGGAAAGACCAAGGGAGCTGCATGATTAATCTGAAATAAAAGTAAAGAAGTCTTTCATTATTCATCAGTTAATGACAGTTAGGAGCAAGCTGCAATGTTTCGATAAATGAGAGATGTAAAATGCTAGTGTGAAGCAGCCGTCTTCCTCTCAAAGTAGAACACAAGACTCAACCAAGCTCCTCAATGAAAATGCTAATTCCACATGATTAATCCTTTCTTCTTTTCTGTCAACATGAATATTAAGTAACTTCCTTTCCAGGGTCACTGGTAACTTGTAACTGTTTTACTGCAGGGTCCCCTACCCTGAAACATACAGCCTGACCTTAGACTTAAAATGACCCTTATTGTTTGTTGCTGCCCCTTTGAACTGTAGTTCTTATTCTTACCATTCTGGAGGAGGAAGGCAAATGGCGGAACAAGCAGTCAGTGGCCATTCCTGACATACCAGCAACAGGTTTTTGTAAACTGCTTTGCACATGGCAAAGAGGCTAGACTTGGGAATGGTTGCCTATGGGCAGTGTGATCCTGATCTCACCTTCCTTTAAGGCATTAGCTTCAGTGAAGTTAATGGTGTAAAGTCAGCATTGGCTGTTTTTCTCTTGTATGTTTATGAGAGTGGCTGTAACTATTTCATTTGTCATGTTTGTGTGATTTACAGTAAATACTTATTCTTGTCTTTAGAGGCCTAATACCGTAAAATATTGTATGGCCCAGTGTGATGCAACCATATTTTCACATGGATGTTCTCTCCACATGCCATTTCAGCTTTATGTATATGGTAGTATAGGCTTAAAGGTAAAAGACCCAGTATCTTAATTGTCATGTACACAGAAGCATATTAGTCACTTTGATTTAAAAGTCTAATTTCATTATTATGGTGTTCATGTTATTTTACCCAAAGACTTGTAATTGAAAGATTTTATGATGTTTGGGTGACAGATGTTTGCCTCTTCATATGAAACAAGGCTAATAAAGCACTTAGAGTATGTCCTATCTTGAAAGACTTCAATCTCTCCTTACCTTGTGTAAGGAAAAGAAACAAGACCTAGTTGTACAACTCCATCTTTGATGTAGTTGTTCATGGTGTGCTGAGTAAATCTGTAGCATAAAGATATTATTAAATCAATACAGGCATGGCTATTATAAAAACTGATTTAAAAGATGGCTGTGCCCTGTGGATGCATTCCAGATAATAACTTGACCCTTTCTTTCCTTTATACTATCCTTCAGTTACCTCTGCCACCTGCATACACTTTTGTTGCATTCCTCTTGGCTCTTAATCGTGCATTAACACCAACTGTTTCTTCAGTGTAGAGGAGCTAGCAGATGTGGCATTGATGCTTCATAGGTTCTTTGACTCCTCTTAATGGTTAGATACACTGCCCCTCTTCTTTTTGTGAATATCTGCAACATCTCCAGATTGAGCTGGGTTAGCTGGTGTGTAGCAATGTCTGTTATAGAGAGTGGAAGTCTCTTACAGTGTGGCATAGGTCACCAGTGTCTGGGTTTTTTTTTTCCCCATATTTATTGTAAAACACAAACTGTTTAAAAACATGGTAACTTTCACTCAGTGGAAGTTAGGTATGCTTGTTTCAGTTTTCAAATAGATTGTACACATCTGAGTTCTGAAAATAAGTGGTAACTTGCATTGTAAGAGTAATCTGAAAAATAATAAAAAAATTCTACTTGTACCTCACTGATTGCAGAGTGGATTCAATCCCCTTGAGACAGGTGATGTAAAATTAGGTGTCTAATCTGAGGCTGTCAGCTAGGTTCCTTCAGTAGTCATTGGAAAGGCTTGTGCTAATGGTTCATTGTATTCCTACTGACCTTAAAAACTATGTTGGGATGGTATAAATCTCTGGAGCTGAATTTTCTCCATTTACTATCAAACAAGCCTATATGTGCAAGCTAGCTGAACTGAGATCTCTGTTTAAGACCTCATTTCAGAAGAAAGGGTTGTTGAGAAAGGGCTGTTCAGAAGAAAAAAAAATATTAAGACTATACTTCTACCAAATCTTGAGTCATGTTACAATTAAACTCATTCTTATTTGCTGATAATACAAGTCTTGAGTGTACATATGCGCTCTTGTGCTTTCTAAGTGGGAAAAGGAAAACATACAATTGTTTTGTTCAGCCAAGACTTTACAGATGTCTTTTATTATGAAATCGAACTTTGCTTTATAAGATTTGGATGAAGGTTTTACAATTATACAGATAAGCAATGATATTTAGTGTAGATCTATCTGTGGACAAACTGACTTGAGAATTATATTAGCATGCAAAAATTACTGTTTCCATTATTTTTCTAAGCATTCTCAGTGCTATGTACTCTCCCCTCTTCTAGGTTTCCATTTACTACTATATTGCTTGAAATATATCTTTCAAGTAAATTATGTTCCTATTCATCTGTTTGTAAAAGCACATAGTATGATAGCATGGTATGGAGTGTTATGTTTAAGAGCTGCTAGGAAGTGGGAGAGAGTGTGGCTGGTCTGTATGAGGAGGTTGTGTACTTCTACTTAAGAGCTCAGTTTCAGTTTTACTTCAGTGTAAAAATTTACAGGCAACTTTATTTTAGTCTCTGCTTAGGCTATTTACATTCTGTCAGAACATAGCTTTGATTATGGGAAGAAATCTGTTGTGCTTCTTTTATCTCCTTCACTCATATAGTGGTATTACCTGGGAAGATCAGGATGTCTGTCTTTATGCTGTGTACTACAGTGCAGTCAGAACGGAAGGTCCAAAGCTGTCTTGTTTGTTATTTGAAACAGGCATAGAGAGACTCTAAAGTGTTAGTTAACTGGAACTGCTCTGAGGTAAACTTTTGTGACTACTTGGCAGTTTTCTAAAGAAAGGCCTAGAAGAAAAATAAATACTCTATAGATAAGCTCAGAGAATGCTATTATTACTATGCGGTATCTGTGGCCACCTGTTGTAGAGAGGATCTGCATTTGGCTTTGGACATTCAAATGTTCACTTGTTTCTTAAATTATGGTACTTTTGCAAAGGGAAGAGGACTCTGCTTTAATATTTTGAGCTACAAGTTGGATTTGGCTTATGAATAAAGGGGTGTGTGTATATATATGTGTGTCATATATATATAAATATGTATATTTATATCTATGTGTAAATATAGTGATAAGTTCAATAAAGTTTTCTCAAATTGTAAGTCTTCTCTGTATGGAGGGATCTCTTATGGCATTCTTGTTTGTCTTTTCCCCAAATGTCATATGCTTTCTTGATGAAACTCCATTAAATTTATTTTAATTTCAAACACTAAATATCAATACACAGGCACTGCATTGTAGTTTTGCTTATCTGATGAATAAAACTGTAATGCCCTTATTGAAGCTACTGACTCAGAGTAGTGCTCTTACATTACTTTTCATGAATACAAATTAAATATTTTTTTCCCTACATATTCCTTTCATAGTTCCCACTGCTGCTAGTCCCTTACTTCAAACCCAATTTATAAAACTATACATTAAATCTATCCCAACCTTGCTTTTTCTATGATTATGTCTCCCTCTGTCAGATTTCTATGGACTGGTTTTAGGTTATGGCACTAGAAATAATCACAAATGGTGTGGATTTTTCCTGATGAGCATTTAGCAATGATTCTGTGTACATTGCTGAGGAGAGGCAAATGGAACAGGAGAAGCAAGAGGCTAGATATTCTACTGTGATGAAACAACATGTGCAGTAGATGAGAACTAGGAATTTGGAGATGGGGACAGTTCAGTGTAATTCTACTGTATACACTATATCACAATCTTTTAGCTGGAAAAAAAAATAGCAAATTTGTTTGGATATCCATGCTATCATGTAGATGAACCATTGGTTGACATCTGTAAATAAAGGGTTACAGTAGATAGCAATAAACTGATTTAAAGAAAGGCATCAATTGGTTTGCCACTGGGATCTTTTTATTTGGGTTGTGTCTTGTTTAACATCTTCGTTAATAATCTGAATGAGTGGGTAAACTGCATGCTAATTAAATTCACAGATGATACTAAGTGGGGAGGTGTTGCAAACATAGGGTGGCCAGATTTTCTAAGTGAAAATCTGGACCACCTGTCATGGCAGGCACAGAGAGGAAGGTTTTCAGCAGGGATGAGGGAGGAGGTGTGCACAGAAGGACTTGACAGCTTGTGGGAGGGGAAGAAAGACTGCCCACTCCACCCCCTCCTTAACCAAGCACACCCTCCCTTTCCTTCTCCAGCATCCTCTGGCTTGGATCCATTGTATTTATACTGTTCACTATCCTCAGGTCATGAAAAATTTACTAGGTACCTATTAGCTGAAAAGTGAAACCTCTCAATCAGGGGTAGATGTGAAAGATTGAGAGGAGGGGAGGAAGCAGTAGCAAACTCCAGGCAAATCATCCTGGTAAGCTCATCTTCCAGCTACTGAAAATTTGGATGATGCAAGTATTTTTCGTTAAGATGAAGGTTGGAGGCTGACCCTTCCATGTTAATCTGATTTATGTTGTTCTAACAAATGTGGAGCTATATATTTTACATAGAAACTGTAATGGCCAAAGGGAACTATGCCTCCCTCTGCATCTCTACACTGTTGTTTAATAACTGATCTTAAATAAGTGGTTGTGGGCCAACAAGAACGTAGCTTATGATGCAAGGCACTGAGTGCCAAGTGGAAATTTTCTTTCCTCTTCTTTTTCCTGCTTATGTGTGATAGAGGAGCTACTCTTGTGCCTCCTCTACTGGCCCAGCCTGTTCTTTCTTGTGCTTTCCTCATTATTTATGAAGTACCTGTTGTGTTTTTGTAATTTTTTTTTTACCTAACACTGCTTGGGAAACATAAGCGGCACATTTAATACTTTCATTTCTGTCCTCCCAGGATTCTGAATAAGAGGTTTGACAAAACTTTGTCTATAATTTTGGCAGTCCATGATTATGTGAACAGTTGAATAATGATACACACTTTGTGCTGAAGGTACTTTCAGCCTTCTGGAGATATTGATCAAGGGGAAAGACCAACATTGTATTCTTAACGAGGCAACCAGTTTTAAAGAAGTGGCACTACTCTTTCTGCCTTTTACTTTAGGTTCCATATTTTTAACTCTCCTTGGCCGAGAAAGTTATCTTCATTCTTAATTTTTTTTCTCATCCTACTAATGATGTATTGGATAGCCTGTGGCCCTTACTGTCTTGGTGACAGTTTTGGGGAAACCTGGAGGACTCTACCTTTTGGTAGTCACAAAGTCTCGCTCTATTTGCATATGTAGTTGTAGGTGTGTAAAAGTTAATTTACTTGGGAGAGAGGGCTTGAAGTTTTGGGGTCTGGCAAAATAATGTGCTTTCTAATTTCTCAGTATTGTGCACTTTTCTTGGAATCTTGTTTGGACACCCCCTTGCTCTCTTGAAGTTCAATGGCAGCAATGCCAAAAATGGAATCTAATACGGTATGCAGATGTTTGTTATGTATTTAGCTGTAATCCAGTTCTGTATTTGTTACCTCAAACAATAGACGGTTCAAAGTGTAATGGCCACGTGACAAATGATGAGCATGTCATGCTGCCTTCTTGAAGCTTTTTACTCTTGGCTTTTGTTTCGTAGGCATCTTTCCTTGGCAGTGTTATGCAAATTAACCAATTAATGACTGACAAAATGGCCTTCCTGAATCGCCATGTTTGTAATAAGAAGGGCAATGCTGTAAGTCACGTACCTATTCAGTGTGCTCTGTAGGCCACTGCGAGGGCATGATTAGCCTGACTGTGGAAGACAATTGCAGAGGCATCTGCTCGGTTAATTTTGAGAGAAAATTTACCAGATGGAGGCTGAAGATTTAAGTGATTAGAAGGTAGTAGATTGGAATACAAATTGGATTAAAAGAAATTAGATTGATATAAATCGAATTGAGTCACAACAGTTTGTGGTGTTTGTACCAAGGGGCAATGGATTATGGGAGAAGCAGATGCTCCAATGAGATAGGAATTAATGTGGCTTTGACGGTCCATCTGGGAAGGCCTGGATATCGAGTACATCCCTAATCTCTCTCTCCATTTATCAATGCCATCATGTTAATTAGTACTTCATTCATTAAGTTACTTACAGAGGAAAAAATCTCACCCCTAGCCCCTCTCTGCTTGAGGATTTGTTACTGTGCCAAGAAATGGAAATCTCTCTTTAGCTGAGCTAGTTACACTTGACTGTTACGCTAGACCTGTGTCATTTTCCTCAAGCTTGCTGATGCTTTTGGCATAAATGAAATTTATTGGGCTTTGTTTTGCAATAAACTTCTCTTCATAAATTCAGCAGCATAGTTTTTGAAGTCCTATCTTGATCCCTACAGCACACCAATCCCTAGCTGCCAGTAATAAGCCTACTTCTCACATTTTTAATAAGGTACTATATATTCTATTTTATGTAGTTGCATACCATTTTGTTTTATGACCAAGATACAGCTATGGCATTAATAGTGAGAAGCAGATCTTCTCTGGGAGAAAACCAAGAAAGTTTGCAAGTGTGTGTGCATGTGTAAGACCTCTGTTAGAAAAAGTTGTGTGGAAGAAAAGTGCTGTACCTGGAGCAACTGATGCAGGGCTTGTCCTCAGGTCTACAAAACTGGCTGATGACAAAACTGTTGGCTTTTAAGTGTATTTCTTTTACCTAAGCTGTATTCTAGAAGATAAATGTTTGTTTTTTTAAACTCTGAAAAGTGACATGAAATTATAACTTGAGTGTTTTCATTAGATGGGGAAAATTACAAAAGGAAACAAAACCCTATAAAATAGTGTCCCAGTTTTGGCTGGGATAGAGGTAATTTTCTTTCTGGTAGCTGGTATAGTGTTATGTCTTGGATTCAGTACGTGAAGAATGTTGATAACACACTGATGTTTTCAATTGCTGTAAAGTAGTGTTTATACCAAGTCAAGGATTTTTCAGCTTCTCATGCCCAACCAGCAAGGAGGCTGGAGGTACACAACAAGTTGGTAGGGGACACAGCCAGGACAGCTGACCCAAACTGGCCAAATGGGTATTCCATACTATGTGATGTCATGCCCAGTATATAAGCTGGGGGGAGTTGGTTGGGGGGGAGCACTGCTCGGGAACTAACTGGGCATCGGTCGGCGAGAGGTGAGCAATTGCCTTGTGCATCACTTGTTTTGTATATTCCAATCCTTTTACTATTATTACTGTTGTCATTTTATTATTGTTATTATCATCATTATTATTTTCTTCCTTTGTGTTCTATTAAACTGTTTTTATCTCAACCCATGAGTTTTACCCTTTTCCTTCTGATTCTCTCCCCCATCCCACTGGGTGGGCGGGGAGTGAGTGAGCAGCTCTTTGGTGCTTAGTTGCTGGCTGAGGTTAAACCATGACAAATAGTTAATGAATATACCAGGATTGTGAAGGCACTGAGTTTAATTCTTTTTCTAACCACAATCTTCTGGAAATGGAAGCGAGAGAATAAATTAGAAGTATGCTTAGTAAAAATACAAAAGAGGATTTACTTTTCTCTCTTTCCTCCCCCAAGTACACACACAAGTATGATGCAGTAAGGTTGTATTAAGATATTCACATAGAGTGCAAACATTGGCAAACGTCAGTCTTCATGCAAGCATCATTGTAGTGTCAATCTTAAACTTTTCTTTATATTTTTCCATAAATAATTGATTTGTTTTCCTAGATGGCAAGGAAGCTTTGATTCCACTTCACATAGAAAGCTAACTTCAGCTGCAGCCCTTTAGTTATTAATCAGAAAAGTATTTGGTATAAAAGCATGTTGCTGCTCTACTGATGGAACCTAAAAAGTCAAAGATATCTACAAGAATGTCTCACATTTATACCCATCTGTTCTGGAGGAAGCAGGTTCACCACAAAATAGTTTTTCAGAGGAAAAGATTTATCATATTTGAGGGTTTTTATCCATTGAAAAAAAAAACCCCACCCTGTCTCCTGAAAAAATTATGATTTTTTTAGTTCTAAACAAAGAATGGAGTAGACATGGCCAGGTAAGAGGTTGGGAGGGAACATAGCTGGGGCACCTGACTCAAATTGATCAAAGGGATATTCTGTGCTGTATGAGATCATGCTCAGCAATAAAAACCTCATGGAAAGGAAGATAAAGGGGGGACATTTGTGGTTATGGCATTTGTGTTCTCAAGCAACAGTCATGCATGGTGAGGCCCTGCTCGCCAGGAAGTGGCTGGACATCTGCTTGCTGATGGGAAGTAGTGAATGAATTCCTCTTTTTTTTGCTTTGCTTGTACACAGCTTTTTCTTTCCCTTTTAGCTGCCATTATCTCAATTCATGAGTCTCTTGCCTTCCTTCTGTTTTCTCCCCATCCCATGGGAGAGGGTGGTGAGCAAGCAGCTAGGTGGGTGCTTGGCTCTCGACTGAGGTCAACCCACCACTGTTTACAGATGGAATTTTATTTCATTAGTCTGTCTAGACAGCATTCATTATATTTACTGAAGATAGATTGTAACACTTGACTTTTAAATCAGTAAAATGGGGGAATCTACTTCCTCTATATTTTCTATTTACTTCCTCTACTGCTATTTCCACAAATTTACTTGCTTACAGTAAACAATTTGAGAACTGCCTAGGAGTTTTTGTTTGTTTCACCTACTGTGGTGCCAGACCCTCTTATTTCTGTGGCTTTGCATAGTGCTGTTTGCTCTAGAACAACATGGATCAAATAAATTATACACTGGAAAGAAGCTTTTAGAAGGTTTTGTCACAGCAGTACCCTTGCCATTCCACAGCTCAGAGGTGGTTGTTTATCAGTAATATGTTCTCCATTAGTAGAATCAACAGAGATCCCTCTAAAGATAGGGTAGACAATGTAGATTTCTGAGTCAGGGTCTTCAACTTTACTCTTCCAGAAAATCTTGCTTTTTTGTATAAAGGGTAAAATAATGCTGCAGAAAGATACTGTGAATTGTGTATCCCTTGAAAGGCAAGATTCTTCCAATCTGGGACTGCCACTAGCAACAGCAGGATTACATGTGTATGGCTGAGTCAGAAATTGGTCCAAGAAAGCCTCTCACTGGACTGGTGCCTTCAGCCTAAACTACTAACAGACACTTTTTTGCTGTGTGCCAGCTTTGGGTGTAAATACATAAAACAGTAGAGGTGAGAGAAACATCAGTGAGAGCTGCTTAAAAAAAGATCTCAGAGTTGGTACAGTTACTGGGAGAGTTTGTGCTTTGTCACCAGGGCCAAGTCCAATTTTGGCTGCGGAAGTTGCAGAATTATATTTTTGTAATCTAATGGGATGGATAACTGGATGGCTTCTAAATGAGAGTGATTCAGAGAAATTGACTCAATAGTTTGATTAACTATTAAGTAGGTATTCTTTATTGGCAGCGCTGGATGCACGGGGGATCGCTCCACCTATCGTGCACACCGTCAGGTCTAATTGTGCAGGTTAAATACATGTTCTACATACATATTCACTAGATTTCTGAGAAATTTTATACATATTCATTAGTTTTCCGGGAAACTATTAGCATATGCAAATGTCCTTTACGCAGGCGCATTGAAGGTCTCTGGTGGTCTTCAGGAGTCCTCCGGTGGTCTTCCATAGTCTTCTTCACTTATCCGCTATTTGACCCTTCTCAGGTGATTCTGCGCAGTATGGTCTTTTACATGTTTTAATACATCAGTGCTCGTTAGTGCTCTTATTATCTAAGTTCTCATTAGTGGTGTAAAAACCATAGGGTTAGTTTAAGCTAAATTATCTGCAAGGACGAGAACAAAGGCAGGAGTTCTTATCTTTTCTGGCCCTATCTATTCAAGCAAGGCCTCTACTTGAGCCTTCTCGACAAGATCGTAAATTTATCAAACATTTAATTAAGTTTTGTGATTGTTCATGGTTCCTTCTTGCTCATCAGTCCCAAGTACCAGTCTCTGACAGGCTTAATCCTTGAGGAGCACCAGTCTTTGGTATGTAAAGTTACAGAGAGACAATCATTAAGCAATTAGCAGTTCGTTCTCTATATCAAGAGAAGGAAAAGAAAAGAGATTCACCTTGTAAATAGAGCTGATGAACTGTTTTGGGAGAAGAAACATGCCATTTTATTAGCTACAGGTATAATGGTAGCAAGGTAGAAAGGTGACAAAATGCACACAATGTGGTATGTAAGGCATCTGTGAAACATGCATCGAGAGCAAAAAGAAAGGGAACAAGGAAAGAAGTGTGGTAGGGTTTTTGGGGGGGGGGGCGGGGAGGGACAGGACATGTGAAAGAGAATGTTGGGGACAGGAACTCCAAATATTGTCTTAACAAAAGATGCTTTCAGGTGAGAGAGAGGGTGAGAGAGAGGGAATATATTTATAATTGTACTATAAATGCAGCAAGAGAAAGTAGTGTTAAGACAGCAAGATATTTGTGCACAAATTTAAATGGTGTGTTAAGTTTCTAATTACTAGTGGTGAGAACTTCCTTACAGTTACAAAGAGAGTCGATAGTATGACTTCAGATATTAGTGTGATAACTATTGAAAAACTTGTGAAGTTTTGGTGATTAATCCATGCAGTACACAAAAAGATGCAGTATTTGCAGTACAATATTTATTTTTAAAAACTTCAAAGAAACCCCACCAAACTTCTAAATATGTAAAGGAACAAATGCATGCCATAAAACACCAGTATAAAAATTGTGGTGATCTTTTGTGTTTGGGATATAAGGTGTTTTATAAACATGACTTATATAGGTAGAAATAGAATGTGACTGAATTTTCTTTAAAAGTTGTTTGTTTTTAAACATCAGGTGTCTGAATGAGTCTTTAAAATGCAAGCCAGCAAAAGATGAAATGGAGGGGCATTTGCAAATGTCCCCTTAAGTCTTGTACTGCCTGTATTTATTCACCTGATTCTTGTATATTGACATATGTAGTAGAGATACAGTTATGAGGAAGTTTATACTGATTCCAAAAGCCTTCCACTTTTGAGCATATGAAAGTGTTCTTACTCAATATGGGGTTATAAAAAGTAGGATTAGAAGATTTGTTCATAGAGCTTGATCTATGTTTTAATCCTTGGATTTTTTTGAAAAACTTTTCTATAACTAGTTGAAGCTTCCAAAGAGAAAATATTTGACAAATGGCCACAGTGGTAACTGTAGATTTCTAAACCAAGAGATTACAATGAACTTTTGATATCCATCATATTACTTTCAATTTTATTTTGAGCTTTGCTGCTGAATTAATATTGATTGGTTGATAGTTACTTAGAGCTTTACAAAAGCTTATTTTAGGATGTTTGTGTCAAGTTTTAAATAAAGCATTGATATTGTCTGCTTGGAATTCCCTAGACTTTCACAACTGGTGTGGTTCAGAGGAACAGGGTGGAGTCTTTGTTTCCAGCGTCAGCAGTGAACACAGTGGCTGCAGGGTGCCTGCTGTGCTTACAGTGGGAATCCCCCACCTTCCTTAAAATATTATCTCAAGACTGCATCAGATAGGTGAAATTATATTGATTTCTGTCACTGTTGTCTAATGTTCTTTTTGTAATACTTAAAATCATAGACAATTTCCATAACGTGCAAAATGTGTAGTTGTTTACATCTGCTAATTTGAGTAGGATTTTTCTAGGTTGTTCTATGTGAGGATAGCTTTGTTGAAATCTGAGTGCACCAAACTGTATTGCTTCTGATTTGCAAAACTCATATTATCTGAACTACCTGGAGATATGTCTGTCTATTTGCCACTTCAGTTTTTTTGTCTAGCTGTGAGATATCAGACTTTTTGTTTTCAGGTTTTATGATACTGGATTGTTAGTGACACTAGAGAGGTTGTCATGAGTGTGAAGATGAAGGAAGACATGTGAAAGTAAGTTTCCTTGGCTGAAGTAGCTCTGTGTATAGTCTTCTGTAAATGGTGTCAGAACTTACCTAAAAATACTGTCAAAATTTATATTAGTTGTGTTGTGGAGTAAAGCTGAGTTATTAATCAGAACTAAAATACAAACAAGATTTGTAATTGTTTCTAATGGTGCAACACTGAAAATTTTGACTTGTATATCAAAATATTTATATGATAGTTAAAGGTCAGATAGTTTTAAGATTATTTGAAGAGGCTTTTTGAAGATGGGTTGAAAGTTCTTAATTGGAGAACCACCTTCTTTGATTTTTGTGGAGTTTATATAACACTTTATTTACAAAGTTAGTCTGATTTCACAGATTGTGGCAATTGTATCCTAATCTGATAGCTATTTGAGACATGATTCTTGAAGGGATCTGGACCAGATTGTCATTTGAAAGCTTTTTATTTTTTACAGCTGTTGTTTCAGTTTAATACTGTTAAAATCAATGCGTTTTCATGTTTACTCATTTTTAAAGCTTTTAAATAATTTATTTTTTAATAATGTCTTAGATGGTCATTATCATCTATCAATAGAAAGTTTTAGACTTTGGAGAGCCTGTGGTTATCAACCGTTCTATGTAAAAGTATAAAATTTACTTGCTCCTAATTAGTCATTGGTTTTTACAGTGGTATGTGGCAAGATGAAAAGCTTCCCTTTGACTGGCTGATAAGAACCCATTGTTAGTTCCCCAGTGCTATGATGAAAATATGGTAGTTGTATAATAAGTTATTGTGCTGTCTATAAACACTGTCTGTTGGTTTTCCTTCCATCCTTGACCTGAAAAGGAGTCAAAAGATGTTTGGTAGAGTTAGGCATACACTTATGCTTTGCTAAATTCCAGAGTGGTTTTGAAAGGCTCCCAAGGGAAGAGCTGTTGTGCTTGAGCTCTACTGGATTAAAAGAGAGAAAAAAAACCTCTTGCTCTCTGTTTGATGCTTTTGTTACATGCTGTGTAAATATCATAGAATAATTTGGATTAGAAGGGACCTCTGGAGGTCATCTGGCACATACGTGTGTGCACAGTCTATCTGTGTACATTTTTATATATAAATATAGACATGGTATGTTTCTTCCCAGAGCACATAAATACAAAGACATATATATACATAAACCTTTTAATTTGTTCTGCTTTTCGTAGCTGAAAGTATTCCTCTTCTCTCCTGTTATCTTTATTTTTTAAATTATTTTTATCATCTCATTGTTTAGACTCAGTAAACGTGAATGAAACCCACATTTGAATTGGAACAGCTGTTTTAATTTCAAAAGCCAGAGCTTTTTTGAGAGAAAACCTATAAGTAAGGGTGGTTTTCGTTTGTTGCTTTTTTGGGGGGGGAAGGGGCTGTGTCTGTGTGCGGGGAGGGTTGATGTGTTATTAAGTAAAGAGCTATCTGTTATCTGCTTCCAGGGAGCATAGCTATGGTAGATATTTTACTTCTTGACTGAACTCTAAATCATACTGCTTTGCAACAAACAAATCAATGTAACTTTCTCATTGAAGTGCCTTGTATTTATAACACCACTTTTCACCTGGGGAAAAAATTATTCATTTGCCTGTGAATCAATACACCAGTTTTTGGGGATATCATGCTGCTACTCACTCCTCCTCTCAAATTCATCCCCAAGATGCTATGTTCTACCACAAGCAGTGTGCTGGAATGCAAGAGCTTTTGAAGAGTGGCAAGACTCTGCAAAAAAAGTTACAAAGCAAAGAAAGCACAAGCATTGAAATGTAAGGTTAATGAATGTAGCTAACCTATTTGTAATATGGGTGGTCCTAATGTATTTCTGAGAAGTGCTGTATGAAAAGGAAGGGAGGTAGATTTTGTTTTGTTTTAGATGAGAAGTGATCCATTAGAAAACTTCTTAATCAAGATGCAATTTACACTATTAAAACCAGCACAGAACTGTTCTGCTCTGTGCTGGCTATTCTGATTTTGGCCGGTAATGCAGATTAGTTTTTTTTAATTATCCACCCTACCCCCTGCCAAAAAAAAAAAAAAAATAAAAAAAAAAAAATTGAAGCGTGACACTTGTATGTTGGTGTGTGATGAGAAAAAATTTGAAGTGAATTAGAGTAAGTTTCCATGAAGTCTTTATGGCAATTTTGGGATGCTTCCCCTGAAATACTTTAATACAAGGAATACAGTGCTTATACTGCATTATTTTCCACACTAAACAAAAAACAAAAAAAAAAATCAGAATTTTATGTCTGCTATTTCTTTACAATTAAAGTTGATTACACCTCGCTTAGGAAAGTCACAGTTTTATACAAGAGAAACTTAATAGAATCAGCCTTCTAATAAGATTTGGTCAAATGTTTTTAATGACAGTTATTGATCTCTCTTGTCAGTGTTGCCTGCTATCCCTTCTTGGCAGACATGCACTATAGGAAAGGTGGCTTATCTGCAGATACGTGTCCTGGGGAAGTCAGGATGTGTTGCTTAATGGATTAATTTTGCTTGAGGAAAAGCTTTCAGAGGACTGTGTCATAGCTGATGCAGCTTTGAACAAAATCCTTATCTTGGAAACAGTCATATCACTGGAGTCTGTTCCCATCTGCCAAATCTCAGGGGAGGGGGAGAGATTGTAAAGCATAAATTTTTGAAATGTAATCTTTACCATGTCACTTTGCCTAGAGGAATGCATCTAGGATAATCAGCCTGATGCCAGTGCATCAGCCTGTACTCCAGTTGAGTTTTCTCATTATCTTGAATTTTTTGTACATTATCTTTTGTTCAAACTAGGATGTGACTGACTGGATCTCTATTTGAGATCTCTGCTTGCTTTCAGTCAATTCTGTGGTTAAAAGGGTAGTGAAAGCAACATACTTATTCATTATATCTAACAGATATGTGTAATAAGTGTTTCTGATAAGTACTTCCTAAGTGGAACAAGGCATATGAAGAAGCAGGAAAATGAACAGTTAACTGTGACTGTCTTTCAGTAGATTTAACTAAGTAGCTGCAGGAGTGTCTTTTTTCAAGCTTAATGTTATCTCAATCAGAAGTGGTAGAGTCTGCATAAGGGGGAAAAAACCCCAACAAAACCAAGCCTGGCCATGTGGCAGATCCTACATAGCCAGACAAGATTCTGCAGACACTTTTGTAGTTATCCATCCTGTCCTTAAAGCACAGTATTTTTTTCATTGTGATTTTAATACCTTAATTTCAGATTTTTTTTTTCTTATTTTGTACAGTGAAAATAACCCAAGATTCTAGAATTAAAGAAGGTTCTTTGGCATTAAAATATATCTTCAGAGCTGTCCTATAAGTAAAACCAAACATATTCAGGCCTTTTCTTTCCTGCATCTATTACCTTCTGTTGCAGCAGATTATTATTTTTTTTTCTATTACAGTTTTGCTGTTTCTTTTCCTGATAAAAAGGCCTTTTTGCACTGTCTGAGGGAGAACATGTGTTGTTGGCAAAACTCTTATAAGGAATGCATTGAAAATGGTATCAAAAGCACAGAACAAGCTAATCATCTCTCAGACACAATATTGATTGCTTTCACTTGTAGCAGGCATAAGCTTTGAAATGTCAGTATGACTTTTTTTTTTGGTTGATGTTTCTTTATTCTACTACTATTTTATAGTAAAGCATATATTATGAACTTGTCTTTCAAGTTCAGTTGTCTTTCAGGCATTACTTTTTTTCTGAACTAAATATATAATACACCTGTTAAGCATGACCTATTGGAACTATTGAACTGAAAATGTTTCAAATGTATGACACAATGGAATACATCACATTGTGTTTTAAACTTCCATTTGCACAGCAATAAAATGAGAATGGTAGGGGGGATAGAATAGTAGGTGTCAGCTCTGTAGTAGAGATGATGTATGCTATGCATAGTGTTAAATGGCTGTTAGTTCTGTTACTGAAAATCTAGTTGTCTTTTATATCCAAGTGTATTAAAGCTGTGTCTTTTGGGAATGTTAAAGAAATCAGAATGTGAACCTTCAGAAAGGATATAAAAGGAGTAGTAGCCTTAGAGATCAACTGAGGACGAGCTTTTCTGTATGTAGAAAGTCAGATAGGATAAAGCTGGAAAAGAGGTGAAGAGATGCAAATAAATGGTGTGTCAGACAGCTGAATCACTGGTGGCAAGCAATGACAGGTGGAGATAAAGTCAGAAAGGAAGAGAAAGTATTGAGGAGGTTCTTGAAAGCAATTCTGAGATCTGTATTATGATATACCATATCACAATATTAACATTTAAACTTGATACAATATTGTTTTTTCTTTAAAATTGCTCAGTAGTTATAATAAAATTATTAGCTTTGCTATTAACCACCACTAGTAGCCATGAACATTTTGGTGACTTGAGAAATGAATGAAATGGCTATGAATTTAGTCTGTGCTGTTACTTTTCATGTATGACAGACCATGGGCTTTGTAGCTGCTTATATAAAGAGTAGGCTTAATAGGGGAAATCAACTTTTGGTAGTAATGTGAAGCTAATAAATTAAAACTGGAGGAGGGTGAAGTGCAATAAATGAAAAGACTTTTCCTTGATATTTGAAAGGTGGTGGCCTAGGTCGACTAGAAGGAGAATTGCCAAATGCCTTTTTCTGTGAAGATATACGTCTATATTACACGCATGCGTACACATGCACAGAGTGCATTACTCTTAAGGTAGAGATTGCATAGTGGCTTTGTGGAAATGGAGAGCTGACTTCATTTTTATGAGAAGCAATGTAGAGGCATGAACTACGGTAATGTTGCAGAGAACCTGTTTGTCAGGCTAATATAGTCTAATTAAATATACAGTAATGAACTATATCTGAATGATTGGTGCTGAAGTTAAGAGTGCTAGGCTTTGGTTTTCTGTTGGGTGACACTTCTTGCATTTACTCATCTCTACAACTTGTCTGTTAATAGCTGTAATGAGGAGCATAATAATTGTGAAAGAATTATCTTTTTCAGAAAAAGAGTATTGCAAAATTTGGCTCCTCCTTGCTAGCACCTCTCTTCCTTATTCCAGGACTTGAGTGACAGGGTAAGGCTTTGTTTGGAGAAGGTGGAGGACAATGTTCAGGCTCTGCTTCTTCCCCGCCCCAGGCAGTGGGAAGGCAACTAAGTGTAAAGGAAATACAGAAAGGCAGAAGAACAGTGTGTTGAAGTGGCTGCACAGGAAAGGCCAGGACAAGGCACAAAGTTGCTATTGTGGAGGGCACAAAATTCGTATTGTAGAAACTTCATATTATCAATACCTAGTAGTCCTTCCTGTTAGTTATGAAGGCTTAATGATGGCATATTCATCATCAGCATTGTAAAGTGAAAAACAGTATTCTGATGGGCAATTGAAAGAAGAAGGTGCTTTGGGTTGTATTACTTTGCAGTGATAGAGGGAGTAATTTCTTTTCTTAATCTTCAGTACTGAAAAAAAATTAAGTGGAAAAAGTATAACCACATTCTTTCCAAGGTATGCTGCACTCAGACTGAGCCCCTGCATCACTTTCAGGGATAATCTAGGGTTCCATATCCCTGGTTAGATACACTGTGTAGAAATGCTGGAGATGTTCAGCTTTCAATAACTGTGTCATCACGGTTGTGATGCAGTGTTGGTAGGAATTTAGGGATACTGCAAGTGGGTTAGAAAGTACGTTTGCAGATAAAAGATAATGGACACCAAAAAGCAAAGTGAAGAAAAGGATGAATGTGGAGAGAAGAAAAAGGACCTATAAAGATTTCCGAGACACTGGTGTTTGCAATGCACTTTCAGGCACATGCATGCCTATATTGTATTTGTGTGTGTGTGTGTATGCATGCAATCCACTGGAAATTTCTGAAGTGCAGTTGACATTTGAGATTTCCAAATAAAATGAAGCTTATGAATTATTTCAGACACTTTGAACAGTTACTGTTGCCAACAGTTGTACTAGAAACCTATGAAGGAAGGAATACTTTTCAGGTTTCAGTTGTGGTGTTTTGTTTGTTTGGTTTGGGATTGTTTATTTTGGTTTCTCCCCCCCCCCTTCTGTTTCCATACCTGGGCTGCCAGTGGAAAAGGCATACAAAGTGTACATATACCAGTGGGTGGGAAGACACAGTGGGTTTGGATGTCGATCTGTTGAGTCTGGCAGATGAAAAGATGGGAGAGCAGGAGCCAGGAGTGGAATCCGGAAGCACAGAGGAATCTAGAAGCAAATGTAAATAAAAAGATTATTGGAACAAGGAAAAGATTGCCATGCATGTATGCGTAAGAGATCCTCCTTTAAGCCCAGTCTGCATGCGGTATGGATTTGATAATGCCTTAGAGGTGTATATCTGTAGTCCAACTCAGGTTTTTAGGTTTGAAAATGTCTGATACAGTCTCTGATATCAGACAAAACAATATCAGATGTGTACAGGTTTTCATATTTTCTTTTTTTTTTTTTTTGAAAATTTTTGTGCCATTAAGAGTAACTTGTGAGAACTCTTTATGAAGCCTAAAGCCCTCTCTCCTTTTCTTTTTCTCTAGGATCCCGTCTCCGCCAGGAGGACTTTCCACCACGGATTGTTGAGCATCCTTCAGATGTGATAGTCTCTAAAGGAGAGCCAACAACTCTGAACTGTAAAGCTGAAGGACGGCCAACTCCTACTATTGAGTGGTACAAGGATGGAGAGCGAGTGGAAACGGACAAGGATGATCCACGCTCCCACCGCATGCTGCTGCCCAGCGGATCTTTATTTTTCTTACGTATCGTGCACGGACGCAGGAGTAAACCTGATGAAGGAAGTTATGTTTGCGTAGCAAGGAACTATCTTGGAGAAGCTGTGAGTCGCAATGCATCTCTGGAAGTGGCATGTGAGTAGTTTTATATGATTAGCACTGTGTAAAACTTTATAGTTGCTTTTATGCTGTCCTCTAGCACTTGCACACACTCAACAGTCTGGGAGATAACAAATGTAGATACGTATGGCATTTTGTCATTAGCTATAGCTTTTAGTCAAGGCTTTTTTACGTATGTTTATACAGTAGCGGTGACCACACAGAATAAGTGATTTGTACTGAAGCAAGGTTTTAGCCAGTGTATAATCATGATTGGCACAAACATGGACAAAGGCTAATCTTCCTCTGAAGAATAATCCAATTTTTAAATTATGACTAAAGTTGGTTATACTGAAACTAATGTGGAAAAATACCTATCATTTAATATAAGGTGCACTGTCTGTTTCTCTTTATGTAGTCATCTGCTACCTCAACAGAAGCAGACAGCATCTTGGTGACTCATGTTCTGTACTGCTAGAAACCTCAATATATGCTCCTCTATGATAAACTTGATACAGGCCTCATTCATTATGTGAATGGCAAGTGAAATTGTTGGCCATTTCTCATATCATCCAGAGCAGCCTTACTCTTTATCGATTCTCTTTGTATTAACAGAGACGCCATCATGGCTCTTTCAGAGACCACCTGGCATGCATGATCTGTTTCCAGTAGAGTTAGCAGAGACCTTTATTATATTCACATAGCAAACAAGCTCATCATATATAAAATACAACTGTTGCATATGATTTTTTGCTGCTTAGTTATATGGGTTGAATAAACACTAATCTTTTTATTCAGAATATCAACTAAGGGTAGCTGTGTATCTTCACAGAGGTGTGTTGTAGTAAATTTATGAATGCTGTGCTCTTGCTGGACTTCAGTTTTTACCCCAGAGTTCTTCATGTGGCAGTAGTTTCACTAAAATGTGTTTGACTGAAGTAGGGCTTTAGCACAAACTTGTATCGCTTAGTTGATAAAGAATGGATTTAAGTCCACATTAGAAAGTATGTTGGTTTAAAGGGGGAAAAAAAAATAAAAATCACAGAAGAGAAATCTTTATTCCTGATGTAGTCTGTAGACTATTATAGCTAATGTGATGTGATCTTGAGGCTTCAGTCTTCTCAAATTGCAAAAAATGCCATTTTTTTTTAATATTTAGATGGTGGTATAAGCCAAGTAGAACAGACTTGTTCACTGTCTTTCACCTGTCATAGCCTAGATTCAGAATTGTTTCAAATAAAAAAAGAAAACAGTTTTGGCACACATTCAAGGCACAAGTTAATGTATATCTGCCAATAAAGGCATCACAATATTACTCAGTTTTGGTAGGTATTTAGGAATTGAGAAGACCACCAATTTAAGGAAGGCTGAAACCTGCGTGAGTATGACTCTAGATAAACATACTGGATTATTTCTGTCTTTGTACATGTGTTTTTTAAACCGTCTGAAAAATCCTGTGAGAGAGGCATAAACACTTTGAAATCTTTATTGCAATCCTGTTGAGATTCAGGTATCTCTTGAAGTTCAGAAGATCATTCAAGTTAAACCTTGAGTCATCAAATTAAAGTGACTGATTATTTTGAAATGTAAACGTGTGCTATATTTCATCAGTTTTCACTGATCCCTACTTCACTGACTGCTGAGAGACTCTTGTTATAATATCCCCAGTCTCTGGAGTTACTGTTTTAACCACTGTAGCTGGTGGCAGGTCATGCATGAACTGTATGTGAGATAGTAGAAGACTTAAAAATAATACAACTGTGTTTCATTGTCAGAGGTATTTTAAAGCAGATCATAGAACATGAAACCTGAGATCTGAAACCCTAGCCAAAGTTTCTGCAATAGCAACATGCATCTGACACCAGATTATTTTACTGTTTTCATAGCTTTGAAATTTAACTGACTGAATTCCTGAGTTAAATGTTTTAGCAGTCTAAAGCAGGCACTCCTGTTCCACTTCAACAGTGTTTTGTCTTTCCTTGGGCCATACTGTGGCTGTGATTGCAGGAAGGTCTTAATCAAAGAAAAAAAAGTAAATAACACATACATTGCTTGTTTACTTAATTTTAGAGATTCTGCTGGGTTTATATTCACTGGTTTTAAAAAGCACGTGGCTTGACGTGTATCAAAGGCATCCTTTGGAGGATGATAGCAAAACTACCTGATTTCTCTTGGTTTTGAGACACTTTTTAGTATGATTTTTGGTTCTAAATCAAGTTTTAAAGTGACTTTCAGAGAACAGTTATTTTAAGCCTTTTAACCATTTTTTCTAATGTCAGCATTTCTGGACTGAAGAAGACGGGCAGGTCTGTAGCAGCCCTCTTGCACGCTAGGGAAATGAATCGTTGCTGACAGCCTGTTGTCAACAGTGAGTCCTCATTCACCTGTTCTCAACTGCTGCTGAAAACTGTTGAGTTGCCTGGATACTGCAGCCCTGCCCATGGGAGCCGGGACAGCCGTGTGTGATAGGGTTTTACTTGTGCTATCTGTAATGGTGTTGAAAACTGCTTTTTTCACACTAAGCCAAGCTGTTTTCATCACCAGAAAAAGGACAGTTGTCCTTTGCTGACAACAGGGTTTTGGATTATTATCTGACTGTAGGTGGCCTCAAATTGTGCCATTAGAGACATACTGCTGCTTTTTACAGGTTTAAAATGGTTGAATCTGCTGTTTTAGTGAAAAAATCAGTAATTGTTTTACTTTGCTTATTAAATTGTCAGTCACCAATAATGTGCACTTGCAACTTTTGAATGACTTATGAAGATATATTTATTGGTTTTATGTATCTGTTAAGTGTGTTCATGCTTATGCATTCAGACATTCAGATGAAAAACAGTGTTAACTGGTTCATTCCCTGACCCCCCGCCCCGTTTTTTCCCCTCCATGGGCACCTGCCACAAAAGCAGTGGGATTGATAATCTTCTGATGTGTCCGTATTTATGTGTAAAGACAGAAGAAAAACTCTTAAGTGAAATTCAGTTGGGGCATACAGTGATTCAGAGCATAGTGTGGCCTGTCCTGAATGCAATCATTTTGTCCTTTGGTTTTTTGAGTGATATTTTGTGAGTTGCTGAAGTCCCTAAGCTCTTTTTGATCAAGTAGCAGTTAACACCTTTCCAAAACATGATGAATTTAGGTACCAGCCCATCCAAAGCATTTAAGTGTGCTTTTAAATCCATGCCTATTCAGAGCATGTGCGTACAATCAAGGGCAGATATTTTTGTGCTGATACATGTCCTTAGAAAAATTGCTCTGTGCCAGTGAAACTGTGGAGAACTGTGATTTGGGAAGTTACTTAAACATCATTAAAGTACAGAATGTGCTTTTAGAATTTTTTTTGCCTTTAATTCAGAAAGTCTTTATTCCAGAAGACATTTAGGAAGAAATAGGAGTTTGTATTTGAAGGCACAGTTTAAGATTGATATTACTTATTCTATTTCACTCTTCTTTTAATGCGTTAATGCATGGTGTGCTTTGTGTATGTTACTTTTTTCAGTAGGAGCTTCCTCAGAAGGAAAAAAATAATGCTAGCAGCAAAATTGTTCTTCCCCTGTGTATGTGGCAAATTCTGATGTAGTATTTGTATGTTTTATGGTTAAATCATTAAAAATAGATGTTCTAGTCCTAAAACAATTAGAAGGAATTGTATTCAGAAGAGTAAAACAAATTTCTTTTGATTTTGTGTATTAGAATATTTTTATTGAAACTGAACAAGTGTTGTCATTAATAGAAATATGTCAATGCTCAGATTTTCTTGGGAGGATTTTAGAAGGGGAAGTAGGCTTGAAATAGTTTGATCTTTCATGAAACTGCTTTCATATTTGAAAGCCAGAAGTTTTAAAATAAAAGCACGGTTTTTCACAACGTACGAATTGACACAATTGAACCTATGTGGTGGAGTTTTCCAGTGGGAATATCAGGAGACACATTTGCAATTGTGACTGTAGCTAGGATTTCAGTTACAAGCACTGGGGTGCCACATGTAAGCAAGTGAAAGAGCATGAGGGTCCTCGCACTGACTCAGGCTGCCTCTGATCTAGCCTGAGACAGCGGCAGCCCCCAGAGATAGCAGCTGTAGCCCCAGGTGTTAAATATATGACAGCAGCTTGATCTATCGACCACTGTAACAGGGGGCTTTGGCCTAAATGAAAATTCATGAAAAATTGATGAAGTCCCTAGATTATTTTTTTCCCTTTTCCTTTTCCAGTGCTGTGCCAATGCAGTGAGGGGAGATTAAATGAGGTGTTGAACGCTTTAGTGGCAAGGAGGTTGTGGTTCAAAGGCCAGGGGTCAAGGGAGGGGAAAAAAGACCAATTTTCTACCTTACTTTCCTTTAAAAGAAAACATGCAGCTTTTCAGATTAGCTGGGATTTGCTGCCATATTAATATAAGAATAAAGCTCAGGAATATTCACAAATAAGATTCTTTTCTGCATGGGTTGGCAAAGGGTGGGAGTGTGTGGGTTGTTGCTAATAGAAAACAGTGGAAGACTGAGTCATAATTCAACTGGAGAACCAGAAATAGATTGAATTTTGTAATGGCAGTATAAATTTGGGCTTCCATCTTTCTGAGTCTGTGCTTGAACTGAAGTCATTTGGAGAAAGAAGAGGTCTTGCATTATTTATATGTCACAGATTGCTTGAATAGCAGGCTTTGGAACACTCTCCAAACAAAATGATCCTGTTTATGGTAGATCCAAAACTGAATTATGTTTTTATCTGTAACAAGAGAGGTTATAGTAGTATGCTGAGTTTAGTGTGAAGAGTCACAGGTGTATTCCAAAGCAAGCATAAGCCAGATCTTAAACATGGGAGATAGTAATTTTACCAATAAACCAGATATGTTTTAATAATCAGTGAATAAAGGCTGGGAGGTATGAAATATATGCTATGCAATCATCTGCGTATCATGATGCTAATGACTGTTTGCTGGAGCATGTGCAAAAGGCTGCAATATGTTCATAATAATGGAGTTAATAATTTCATTTGAGGTATTCAGCATAAAGACCACCTGTAAAATAGGATTAAAAAAAGAGCGCAATGTATGTGACTGTAAAATGGGTGGATGATTTTTTTCATCTAACTTCTGTTCAACATATGATTTAAATATAAAAATTGTTATGAAATCCGTTACTGGTAATTTCAAAGTCTGATTTGCTTTGGGGTTACCCTCATGTGGACAGTACATCCTGTTCATTTACTTACACCCCTCTCACGCTCATCCTTCTAAACAAGAGTGTGAAAAGCTTCCTGTCTGAGCTGGCAGTCTTTTGCTCTCATCAAGACAGAAGTAATTATTGTAGAAATTGAAATGCTGGAGACTGTGGTCCTGTGGATGAGCTATATCAGGACATTGAAAAGCATTGTGCTTTTTCTTATTCTACATTTCTCTAAGAAGAAGCCAAACCATGGCTATTAGCACAGCACACTTAATGAAAATAAAATTCCCCTCGTAGAATAAAATAAATAAAATTATGTCTGATTAGATAATCTGAGGAAAAAGCAAATTTCATAAGAAGCGGGGGAGCACTTCAAACCTTTGTACTTCTGAAGCTTGCTGTAAGCAATTTCTGTGGATTAGGATGAAACTATTGGGAATACCATTGTTAGAAACCATTACATAATACAGCATTTCTGTATAGGATGTAATTTAATTCTTACTATTAGAAATTAAAGAGGTTAATAAATACCAATGAGTAAAGCCGTATCAGATAAATCAAGACCTGACTGATGTCTCATCGCAGTTTCCTTCTGAGCCAAGAAAGTAGTTCTGATTATTTACTTCATTAGTTTAGCTTTTAGCTGAGGATGTCTTTCTACTGCTTCTGAATTCACCTGGGATGAGAAACCTAGATATTTGAGAGGGTGTGGTTTTTGTACCAGTAGCCAGAGTGAACTAGAATTTTTATGATAGAGATGCTCTTCATCAGGATAAGCTAAACTGTATCTCCTGTCATTAACACATTTCTCGCAAACTGTTTAAGATTGTGCTTCAGCATTGATGCCTTCAACATGGACAAAAACAGTGCTTCCTGTCATCACCTGCTAGGATTTAGACCGATAACTGCATTGTTACATCTTTATTTCTTATCCTTTGAGCTCCACCTGGACATGCAGATTTAAATGTTTAGTTCAAGGCTAAAAATGCTAATCACTCCTCACATTTAAGAGCTATCACACTGATGGTAGATCCAAAGATATTTAACATGATTTCAGTCATAATATCAAACTATACAGTGCCTGCAGGTTTCTTCAGACCTTGTTCTTGTTCTTCATTTTCTTTTTCTTGCTCTTTTCATACTGTGGTCATCTTATAACAGATTTTTTTGATAGGTGTTCACAGCACAATGAGCTCTAAAGAAAGATATGCAGGTTCACACAAAACAAGCATGCTTGGGTACCAGAAGAGTGTTTGCTGTGAGCACTTAAGCCCAGCTGGTTATGTGTGCCAAGAAGTGTACACCAGCCTGGCAAAAAGTTTCCTTAACAGCTGGAAGTTGGTTCCATTATGTGAACTAATTCCTTCAGAACAGGTTAGTATGTCTTTGCAATGGGCTCTCATGCACTGTGTAGTCATACAGTCTGCTAGCATTCCCAGCATTTCTGTAGCAGAAATAGTTTCTCACATCCAGAAATGGTTAGAGAAGCTTTCTGTAGGATCTCTAATTTATTTCTGGAATTCTTATGCCCAGGATCTACACTTTTTTCCCCACCTAACAGAGAAGTTTCAGTGTCACATTTTTAGAAGCTATTTGCGGTGTGCTCAATCTGATTCTACTTCTAATAATTTATTGCACATTTTCTCATTTGATCTTTATTGGCTTCCTTCTTCCCCTTGCCTTTGATTTTATTTTTTTAAATCAAATCCTACTGTTTAAGTATCTTCGAATGCTCTACCTGAGAAAATGTTGACAGCTAAGGAACTACTGATGACTTAGAGAAACCTTGAAAGAGATCAGCTATTGGCTGATCTATTAGCGTGCGTGTCGTCATGTACTGATTTTTTTTTGGTTGACATTTCTCTGATTTTTAGTTCATCTGGGAAATGAAGGAGAACAAGATAATGTTGCATTTTTACAACTCTGTTCCTTTTGCTCAGAAGCTTATAAGCACTATTTGAATGTTAATTGAAATATTAGCTATTGTTGACATATGCTTCAGTCATGTACTATTCTACGATGTCAGATAGGCTGAAAAAAAAGTACTCATTTGAAGCCCTACTTCAGACCATTCCTTTGCAAATGTTGCATGATCTCAATTCTAACAAAGTTCGTTACTATGGTAATTAACAGTAATTATTAGGGTGAAATTGGTGGATGTTTTATATATACACATATATATACACGTGTATATAGTTTTTTTATTCTCTTAATCATTATATTTGTTTGAGAACACCAGAACCTTATCCTTCTTCCTTATTTTTTTTTTCCCTGTTTTTGTTCAGATTGTTCTTCGCCCTGTTCCTGTTCTTAGAGGACTAAAATTTAATCATGGCTTTGGTGATACTTCCACTTCAAATGCTCCCACAGATGTTATACTTTGAATAAATTTCTAATTTTTAATATTTGGAATTTATGTGGGAAATAAAGTGGTGGTTTTGTTCTACTCCTCTTGCTTGAATTTCTCAAGTGGCACTGAGGTGAATGTATACTGATACTTTGGAAATTGCTTCATCATGTTAGAGGAGGGAGGCATACACAGTCACTTTCTGCTGTCTCATAGATCTGTCTGCCACTGTACAAAGGGATGTAGAGATGTAAAGAATTGGGAGCCCTGGATCACCGAGTCCCCTGTATTCTACACAGCTGTATTTTGTAATTCTATTCAGAAATATTTCAAACTGCACTTTGAAAAGTAGTTTGATTGCTTTCCCCTTCGTCCCTGAGCTCACTCTGTTCCCTGTTTCTGTTGGAAGACTGACTTGGAACTTAGGTCTTCCAGTGGTGAGAAAAACAGTTCTAGTATTTCCAATATAAACATAAACATGGTTTATTTATGCTGCTGCTTGTGATCTGATTTTCCTTTAGTTTAGTTGTTTTCTCTCCTTTGTATTTCTAGGCCACAGTGGTATCACTTATCTCTACTATTGCTAAGTTAAAGAAGAAAAGCTCATGTGTTCTCTTGGAAAATACTTGCTTGATCCTAGTAGTCATTCTTCACCTGTTCTAGTCTGCATACATTTTCTGAGACATGGGTGGGTAGATTGCATATAATGTTTCAAGACTTGCATGCTGTGCATTATGAACTAATGTTAATAACTACCTTCACTGTTCTCTTACCTACCAGTCCTGTGATCATGTTTAACTCTTTTAAGCATTTGGTAGCTCATAGTCATTCTATAGTAATCTGATGCAGATCTTTTTCTTCCTCTGTAATTTGTAACCGATGAGCTTCTACTTTACTGTAAACTTCCCTGTGATCAGTTTGAAAGCATATGACCTTGCACTTTCTATTATTCCACTTCATCTAGTGTCTCCTACACTAGTCTTCAATGTCATCCAGTTCTTCCTGTTTAATGTGATCCTCCTGTTGGTCCTGCTGGGCTTGTTGCCTAACCTTGTATGCCAAAGTAGAAGGTGGCCTTGGCATTCAAATGTGGCAATTTCTTAATCCACCTGCATCTTGCTGGAGGACTTTGCTTCTACCAATTGGACTTGAACTTGCCTCTTGCAAGTTATGCAAAATCATTTGATGAAATAAATGGGAAAGAAACAAGTTTCTGTCAGCCTATGAACAGAATACCAGCCCAGCAAGGTTAAACCATGTGAACATTGTTTGTGGGAAGGAAATAATTTCACTGATTGTTATTCTGCTTCAGTTACAATCTCAAAACACTAATCCATACATGAGAATCTGAGGAAAAATATCCCTGGCTTGAGTGGATAAGGTGAGTAGCAGTCTTGCAAAAGAATTTACATTGGTTAATCTTTTGAATTATTAGCATATGCAAAAAGTTCCCCATCTGCTGTATACATGTACACACACAAGTATAATTTAGAAGAACATAGCTGTGGAAAAAGAACAAAAGAATTCATTGCAACTCTCTGACTTCAACTTTTGGAAGTAATTATTCAGTGCTATATGTAGTGCACTTGGTGACTGACAGATAAAATAGGATGATCACTTTGTCTTTTAGCAGAGATGGATATTAAATGGAACTTTAGGTGCAGGAACTTTATAATGTAAAAGTGCCTGTGTTTTGTCCAGAAGAGCACCACTGAGGTAGTTATAAAAAACTTAGTTTTTATTTTATATGGAAGAAAGAAGTTAGTAATGATGAAAGAAATAAAAGAAATCGGTGTCCTCAGGACAGCTTTCAATTTATTTCCATGGAAGATGCAAATTCTTCACAGGTTTTACATGCACATACAGCCTTTGGAATACTCATATTATCAGCTGTTAGTATGAATAGAGATTTTGGTTGCAGTGTGGTCACACAGTAGTTTTGAGAATGATACATTTTTATTGTTTCTTAGTTTTCAGGAGACCTTTCCTCTTTTACATCGGTGGCAGTGGCATAATGCCCTACTGGGTCACACCAGTTGGTCTGTCTAGCATAACGGTCTACCTTGGATAGTGACAGATGCTGTTTAGGAGAACACATGAGCTTAAACACTTCGAGTGACTCATTCCCCTCATGAATTCTGGGGAAGTACAATTGTTTTTCTTGGTTGGAATCTGAAAAAGACACAGGTAGTAGAAAACCTGTAGTAGTTGAAAGTAGCTGGTATGGGTGAAGCACTGTGACCTTAGTCATTGAGATACTTGTTATCTTTACTGCAAGATTGTCTTTATGAAAGAGATGTGTACAGAGAGTTAAGTTTCCTTTCTTTCTCTGCACCTCTTTTCTCTTGAAGTATAGAATATTTAGAATATTTTTAAGTTAAGTTGATAGCAAAGCCCATATGAGAGCACAGTTTGGGTATAAATTAGAAGTTACTGAAATAAACTGGAAAGTTAAATGAACCTTTTCAAGGTATGTTAGGATGGCTTTTTCTTCTAGCAAAGTATCTTGGTTACTAAAGAGTAAATGGCAAAAGAATTTAACTTGAAATTATTTTTTTAAAGTATTTGCTTTTGTGTTCCATCTACGCTGTTTCTGTCTTCTCATTTTTATATATTTCTTTTATATTTCAAATTTAGGATCAGCACCTAGAAATCACGTCTTCCTCAAGTAGTCTAATTCTTGGGTTGATTAAATTATGTTCACTCTTTGGATTGTTGGAAGGGGAGATAAGTAGCCTGCAGTTTGGACACTCAGCTGGGAAACATGATTTAAGTCACTCTAGATGCTAAAGATACATGTGTTACAGCCCCTATTCATTCAATTAGCACATATACAATTCTTATTCTCCTGGACAAGCAACTTAATTTCCTGATTAAAACCTGTAAATTCCACTCATAGAGTTGCATGCCTAAAAGTCAGCGGTGGGAATACTAAACATCAGTCATGTTTTCTTTGAGATTCAGAGCCATCTGTTTGAACTCATGTATTATGTTGATTGCAGAACCAGGAGCAGAAGCCAAATATTTTGATTGGTGGTATCTTAAGAGTATGAGGGATATTCTTCATTTTATTTGCCTCCCTCTGCCTACTATAAAAAACAGGTGACACTCATCATGCTTTTGTTCAGATTGTGTTCCCATTTGAGCAACATCTGATTCTGAATGTATTAGTTCCTGTAAATTTTGGACTTTTAACAAATCTTATATGTATTACGTAAACTTTGATTCTATAAATCTTACTGAAAGATGTGGAAACACCCCACCGTCCGGGAGCACTTCATATCAATGAACTTTTCAGAAAGTGGGCCATAGGGAAAGAAATTGCAGAAATCCAAACAAAAAGGTTTCCTTTGTCTCTATGAATTATTGACATCTTACAAAACCAAAGCAAAAAGCAAACAAACCAACCAACCAAAAAAACCCCACCCCCTAAAAAAGCAGGAAAAAAAAAAAACAAACCAAGAAAAAACATGAGTGGTGGTGGTACAGTTTGATCTGCAAATTGTTGTAGAATTATTTCTTTCCCTACCAATGTCATTAGTCTAAATATCTCCACTGAAGCCCATGCTTTTACATTTGTTGTGAAATTGGAAATGGGGAGTTTGGGACAGAGCCCTGGATTTTATCTGGATTTTCTTATCAAATAACTTGGTCAAATTGTAAGGACTTGTTTTCACTTGCTAGAATAAAAGCTTGCCTTTGACTATTCTTTATATAATTCACTTGCTAATTTTGTCATTCATCAAAATATTTTGACTCATTACCATAAATACACTGTACATATGTGCAGATCTAGGTTTATATGTCACTTTTCTCTTTATATGCTTGCATACTGAACAAATGAGAACTTGGTTTCTGTCTTATCATACCCCTTTCCCAGTTGTTTTATTCCAGTGCTGCAGATGTGCTTAAAAATAATACTAATAATACTAATTTTCATCTCTCTTGGAAAGAATTTCGCTTTTGCAGAATGCTTCATTATGAGGAATGGATGTAAAAAGTGGAAGTTAAGAGCTATGAGAAAGGAACAGTTTTGTATCAGCATGACATCAAGTCCCTATGAGTGACATGCAGAACTGGTGAACAAACAGGATATAGTGTGCAATGTATTTATTAAAAACACATTTATTTGCTAAAGTTATGCGAATATGAACTCTCAAGCTACAATGAAATATTGGGAATATTGTTTAGGATCTGTACACTGTACAGTTATTTAACAATCATATATATTTTATATATATTATAATTTATATATATAAAAATATATGTGTATATATGTGTGAAATACATATACACTATAAACATATCTTTTAAAAGTAGGCTCTATCATTGATGCACATTAAAATTCTTAAGTGATGGATACTGTTGGGGTTTTAGTGTCATCTGTCACTGTGCTTCAAAGAAGCTTCTTTGTCAGGCACACAGTGTGCACATTACAACTGGGGTATGAAATGTATGTATTTCCATCCATTCTCACTGTATACTAAAGCCAGTCTATGACATTGTGTACTCTTTTTGATCTCTTTCCATTAGTCCAATACATATGCAAATAATTACAGAAGAAATACTAAGTTGATAATTTTTTCTGATTTTTAGTAGTCTTCTCTTCAGCCTTCACGCTTCTGCTGTGATTCCTATCAGATATTTGTAAAAAACCTTTTTTTTTTTTCTTTTTCTAACCAAGTAGACGAAAAACAACCCTAGGAACTCAAGGGGCAGTGTTAGTAAGGATCTCTACTTGTTTCCATATGTAGCATCCACTGTGGGGAATACGTGTACATTAATGCCAGCCATTTTTTCCATCACCTATCCCAAACTCCTTAGTTGAGGTGACCTCTGAAGTGCCTGCTACAGTGAGTGATGGAGTTATTGAAATCCAGCGACACCATGACCCTGACCTCCTTGTGGCCTTGGTTTCACTCATCCATCTTCCTAGCCCCACAGGCTGTGATGTGCTGTGTGGAGACAGGATTAAACAAGTGTGAATAAACAAGTTCAAAGCTTTCTGTCATGGCTGCCAACACAGAACATGAGGAAAATGAGACATTAATAACTCAGTGCTGGGGAGGCGTATTGTTTTGCCGTAGGAACACCTGGGGAAAGTACCCCTTTCTATGTTACAAGTTTTCTGCATGCCAGGAAAAGTTTGCTTAAGACTTCTGTGAAGGGTGCAAGATTTGGCTTGCCATTCTTCTTAGTCATGAAGCTGGCAGCAGTCAGACCAGAAGTAGAATACATCATCCAGAAAGGTGCTGAAAAACCTGCTATGAAAGCAGCACCCTTTGTTTGTATCGTGTGTTATTTGGGCTATGAATCATCAGAAGTGATTGGAGGGTTTTTTTTGTGGTTTTAACCTAATCTGTTTACAAGAAAAAACAGTCTGAGGTGTGTTGCCAAGATTATTCTCTTAAGGAAAATCTTACAAGAGCAGTTTTGTACTTTGTCATAAACAAAACTTTTCTGTTATAATATGATTTCAGGTTGAATCTGTTTCTGTGGGTAAGATGCTGAAATAAGATACACTTTTTCTGGTTGTGACAGGGTTTAGGTAGTGTCTGTCTTCTCTTTGTCAAGACACTCTCTTTACCCTGTGGCACTTTCTGATCAGTTGACTAGTCAGTGATTAAATACATTTATTTAGTTCAATGGGTCAGAGATGTTGTGGTGGGTAGAAAATTACTGATGGATTATCAGTTTCATCACCTCTGACACGTGGCCTTAGCATAGTTCATCATCTGAGAATTCTCAGCACATTTGCCTGAGCAATAATATGCTCAGCTACCTGTGTGATCATGGATCTAGGTACTGGGAATGTTGTGTTCAGGATTGATAGGACAGATGTCAAAGAAATTAGAAGCGCATCATCTTTTCTGGTGATAAACACTCATTAGTACCAACTACTAAAGAGTGTGCTAGGGTCAGTAGCAAGCTTAGTAAGTTACAAAGCTGTAATTCACTGATACTTGTCTTTTCCTGGAGTGTTTCGAGAAATAAAAGTGCTTTTCAGAATTGGAGGAGCTTTGGCTTTAGAGTAAGTGAACACTTATGAGGCAGAAAATATGTAATGATTTTTTAAGTCTAAACCTAGCAAATTCATACTGAAACAGGTATCTTTTTAGAGGCCTCTTAATTTCATTCCTGTTACACAGTAAATATTATGGACTGACAGCCTATCTAAGGTTAGTTTATTTTCTAGATTCCAATCCTGAAATTACTGTGAGCAAGCCCAGTTGGAGATGTTGCACTACTGTACTTCTAGGTTACAAAAACCAGAGACTTCTTATGTTGAAATTCGTGACAAAATGGAAGGATGCCTGAGAGATCTAGTGAACGAAGAGGAAGGACCATTTTAGACACCCGAACATTGTCAAGGTTAGCAAAGTAACAGTGGCTGTCACGGTGGGGAAGTTATTCCTCCAAAAATTCCTCTAATATTTGAGATCCATCTCCTCAGTGGTTTCTGTTGTTGTTCCTGTAATTTTTATTTATATCTTAACAAACTAAATAGATTTCCACTCTTCCTCATGGGACTACTATTCTCTTGGTTTGTCTGCTTGATCACTGAACAGAAGGCCCATCAAATATCTCTGACTTCAAAGAGGTTCAGGGAGCACTCATGCCTTCTGTATTCTGATCTTTAGAATATGAGTTGCTATTTTTTTTCTACTTACTTCTCCACACTTACTTGTAGCATTATCTATCCCCATAGCATCTTCCCACCATATTTCTACAAATACTTTTCAAGTACGGGGCATAGGGTGTTAAATATAAAGCTAGTTTGAAATTGCATAGGTATTCAATAACCAGATATCCAACAGTTCTTTTATCAGTTAATTCTCTTCTTGAAGAAAATTTTTGCTACAATGTGGGAATGGCTAGTCAAACAAACTCCTGCACTTTAGCCTGTGATTTCACTGAATAATTCTTGTGTTTCTCATCTGAGTTATGCACTTCACAAAGTTACTTGATTTTTCTACTAGGTGTGCTACCTATTGTGTACAAGTAATAAGGGAGGAGGAAGATGAGGAGAGAAAGAATGGTAAATGACTGGGATGAAAAAGAAAGGGCAAGGATTTGTTAAGAAAAATACTTTTTGTTCTTCAGCAATTAAGGCCCTATGGTAAGATTTTTCTTTTTTCTGGCTTTATTGGAGCATCTTTTTTTTTTTTTTTTTTTTTGTCATTTCAGAGAGAAAAACAACTACAGTTGTTATTTCCTCCTGATGGCATATCTTTATTTCCAGTAAACACTCAAAATATAAAACAAACTTAGAGGCCCTGGATAAGGGGGACATACCCTCCCCTGTTATTGAAATAACTTAGTGTGGAGCTATATTGGAATATAGCAGTTATAGAATATCTGCTATATTCTTCTTGTTTGTTGTGTATCATAGTTCACTGGAGAGACACCTGCAGTGTAGTTGCATTTATTTACCTTAATTTAAGGATGCTGCTGTCCTGTAACTTTGAGTTTACTAGCTTTCCCTAAACATTAAGTGATACTTAAATGTCACTTTATAGGGTTTGAATAGTTATCTCTTCCTTAAGGCATATTTTGTAGTCTTGATAATGAAAGGAGAAGAGGTATAGTTTTTCAGAATGTGTTGTGATGTGCAGTGATCTACCATAGTGGAACTGGACATCAACTTTAGCCAAGGTTACTACTGCTGAAGTAGAACCCAGTGACAGAGTAGGTGTTTAACAGCTGTGCAAAGGGGTGTAATATGAGTGTGCTACCCTACTGTTGGCATCTCAAAGGATTTGAAAATGGTATATTCAAAATTCCATAGATGACTTGCAGAGAAATGTCATTAAAACATCTGAAAAGTTTATAGGACACCTTAAGTTCACTTATTTATAGATTTGTGAGTTGTTGGCACTCCTGTTCTAAGGTCTTCATTTTACCAAACTTTTGTGTACCTACAAAGACTAATCTTGATGTCAGAAAGTGGCATACAAAACCCAGTCCTTCCAACAGATGCTTGATTTAAATGTGCAAGTGATTTAAATCTTAGTTTCACGAAGAGCTTTATTAAAGGCAATAAAAACATTATTTATAAATAATAGAAATAGCACCAGCTTCTTAGCCCAAATATCAGATATACAGCATGTACTATAAAAAGAAGTATAAAGGGAATAATGGACATGATTTCTTCAGAAACAAGTCAAACAAATGTCAGTTCCAAATGGCTGTATATTTAGGAAAATTATGAAAATTAACAGGGAAAAAAAATAAATGCCCCAAGAACAAGTGTCAAACATGGGGGCTTTTTTGTTTGTTTTTCTTTCATCTCATGGCACTCCTATGTTTCCTATGTTGTGAGTGACTTGTGAAGCAAATTTATCTAATACTCTTTTGGGCTGTTGACCTCAAAGATGCAATTGAGCATACTGATGTATGTAGTAGTGAAGTGAAATCCAACATTGGTGAAGAAATTTCAAGTTTGTTTATTGTCATTAATTTTGCAAAGTGGTCCAGACAATACAGCCAGAATGGGGTTTCACTGTATGTGGCTTTGAGCAAGTCTGACTTTTAATCTATAACCCACTGGACTTCATGAAAGATGATGTGAGGGAGTTTTTAGAGAAGTGTTATTTTCATAATTTAAAGTGTAATGAAGCTTCTATGTTGGCATTATACCAGCTATTAACAAATAGCTTTTATAGAAGCAAAATTGTTTGTTTTACTTCTGTAGTGGGCTAATAGTCATGTTTAATGTTAAAGGAGTCATAACTCTTAATTGTTACAGTTCTTAATCTAGTGGGTTTTATTTCTGAGAGGCTTAAAAGCCTATTTCTTTTCCTTTGCACTTTTTTAGGTCTTTCAGTACCTAATTCCTATCCATCTTTTAAATCATAAACAACTTCAGGATCCATTTAATATAGCAGTTCCATAGAGACATCCTTTAATTCCAAACAGTTTACAAGTATGACACTTGAAACCTTTAATGTCACGTGCATCCAAAGGGGAAAGATGCTTTGAGAGGAGGTAAAATGATTGATTTTTCTTTTTCTTTTTTTTTTTTTTCCCAGAGGATTAAACTACAGTTTTATTACTAGTACTAAAATAAGTCAGACCCAAACCTTACAGTCAGTGCTTGTATCAGTTAACCAATGAACGGATCTTGTTCAAGTTCTTAAGTTCTTTCATGGGTTCAAAATGCTGTCACAATGAAAATGAAGCTGTTAAAGCTTTGTAGAAACAGACTGCAGGAACAAAATTTCTTCTTTTTATTCAGTTTGTAATGTCTGTTCTATAAAGTATTTGCTAGTATAGATTTTTATTTCTTCCTTTTAGCTATTATTCCTTCCACATTTTGATTAGAATGGATGAGAAAGTGCTGTGGTTTCAGTTCTTTCTTCTGCTACAGACTTTTAGGTATTACCACCCCTATTTTACAAATTGCGAGCCAATACTTCTTTATCCCAAAAGAGTTTATGAGGCTATATTGCTGATGTGAAATGCTAAAATAATGCTAGTATGGTAGGTAGCTGTGAGACATTCTGCTCCTGTTGGTATAAGAGCACTGTTTACCCATTGGATATGATCAGTGTTTAACAACACATGCAGCTTTGTACACAAGTTGTTCTTTTAGCCCAGAGAGACTTCACATGCATATGGCTGCTTATTTTCTTACATGTCTGCAAAAGTACCTTAGTTTCAACTGCCTACTTGATTTTTCTATTGATAAATGTTTTGAATATATTGAGAAGGGAAAAATGATAAGAAGACATTAATCTAGAGGGGATTATCTCAAAGTGTGGAAGTATATATGCGGTATTGGAAATTACTTTTAACCCAAGTTTGACATTTGACTTGCTTTAGAGTTGATAATATCCTTTTGAGATCTCTGTTTTATAATCAACCTCATTAATTCTTGTGATTTCTCTTATTTCTCTTTATTGACACATAAGATGTATTATTTTAGAAAATGAATTCCAGTTCTTTGTCACAATTCCCTGTTACAAAAATGAAGTAAGGTTAAACTACACATACACTTATAATATGACAATAGTTCCGCTCTTTCACTGGGGGAAGCATGCAGGAATTATCAAGTTAGACCCTAGAATTTGCATCAATTGTTGTGATGTCAAAGCTGCCATATTAATATTCTTAGTTTTCCATTTCAGTGGTTAAGTATAATACAGATCAATCTGATGAGATTTTAGGTACACTAAGTACTTCTTGCTTTTACAGCTGTATGATCTTGAGTTAAAAATAAGCTTTTTAAAACATATACTCATAACTGATAAAAACTTGTAGTTTTAAAATAAAAGGGGAATTTAACCAGGAAGGAAATTAAGTACATAAGTTTTACTTGATTTTTCTTAAAACTGAACACGCTATCTTTGTATTGAGAAGTAGTGTTTAAATCTTTATAAATTTATAGAGTTTGTTTTGACCAAGTTTTTAGGTGGCCTTAGGTGAGTGTAAGAATGAAAACTGTTGTTACAAAAGAGAATTATCTTTAACGGTTATTGGGGTAGATGATGCTCATTGCTTTAATATCCAGGTGTGTTAATGTATTTTTCCCACCTAAATACTGAGAGGAAAAATAAGAAAGCTTCCTAAAAATGAATGCAGTGCTTAGATTGTTAGATTCAGAGCTGCATAAACAAAGCCTTCTCAAATTCATGACAGGAGTGTCAAGATTTTTTATATTCTATTCTAACCCAAGGATTTGTTCAGTGTACTGTGTTTTGCTAATATTACAAGCATTAAAGCATATTAAAAAAAAAAAAATTCTTGTGATCTCTTATCCTGATAGCACAACGGTCTGGTGAAATGATGTCACCGACCATGTCTGATGGACTTAAAGTTGAATATTGGTGGCCTGTATCTCCTTTTTCCTAACTCTTCTCCATTTCACTGGTCCTGGGGCAGGTATAAGCCTGCGTTGCTTGCATTCTATGTATGCAACATAGACAAATGTGGATGCTTCTGTGGTGGTTGCCAGCCTGAAGCCACAGGAAATTGTATGCACAGAAATGGTGGGCGTTTTTTAGTATAATTAAATCTGAAGAGGAATCAGCAATGGAGAATCAATCCCTGTCTCCTAAACGTAAACTATGAGCAGTTTGATGAATAAACTGGCCTTTCTAACTTACTAGTTTTTAAGAAATTTAACCACTCCATTTCCTTACGGGTCCCTGTGGAGATGCTTTTTAACAGAAGAAATTGGGGTTTTTAGACAATACATGAGTATTGATTATAACTTTTTTTACTTTTTTTTTCTCCCTGTTTTCTTTAAAGCTTTAACAGGGTTCTAGTGTAGAAGATAATTATTTTGCTGCTACACATTTTTATTAGGGAATAAGATACTATTGGTTTATTTTAAGCTATCTGACATTTTTAAAGACTCTTTCTTAAACTTCATTTCAGTATGAGGCAGGTATGTAAAGATAAACCAGAAGAAGTTATTTTGACTCCTTGTGGCATGTATGTTTGAAAACTAATACAGTGTGATTTCTAACAAAAACCCACTTCTTTCAATAGCATCTTTGAAATGAACTGTCCTAGGAACTTTGGACTCTCACAAATTTACTTTTGGGTGAAGATTCAGTTAAATGAAACTGTGAAGTGCATGGAAGCAGGAAGGAGGGTGATTTGTGCTGATTTTCTATTTTTGCCTGTTTCTGACTTTTGGTTGGCATATATGTTTGAGAGGCACTCATGGCTCCTGTCATGCCAGGTCTAGGTTGATCATAGAAATATCAAGTCCTGACTTGTTTGCTGGGGTGCTTAACTATGCTTGGGTGTCAAATCTTAGGTTGCAAGCCACCATTTGAATAGCCTAAGTTACCAGAAGCAAAAGCAGGGCAGACTGATTTGTTATGTAACAATGTAGATCTGTTCTTCTCTTAAATTGGGTATGGCAGAGGCACATTTCCTTCTGCAATGTGCTTGTTTTGGACAATGTAAAGTGAAGTATTCGTTATGTCTGGGGGGGGGTTTTATATATATAAATCTCATTTACATATATATTTATGTAGATAAAGGGTGGCCTATCAAACTTTAATTCTGCTTTATTATAGTGGTGTGTAATTACATAACCATGTACATAATTTTCTGATGGACCACAGTCTGAGTCAGTGCCCAAAATGGGTGGTGCTTAGTTATTTTTTTGTACCTTGCTTGTTCAGTGTTTTGCTCACACTTCAATTGCTGTGTATTGCTGAAGTCTTAAATTAAGTGGGGTGGTATTTTTTCCTCTGTAAAGTTTTTAGTGCCTATCTTGAGTACAAGAAGTAGCACTAGACATATTTTGCAGACATAGAACAAAGACAGAGCTAGCCTGTGACTTAAGGAGTACCGGCCTAGTAGGCAGTGCCAAACATAGCGCTTGGGTCTTTCAGACCGACAAGAGTATTCTTTGCCCTTCTGTGACTCTCATGTGACTTCCGGCTTGTCCAGGGAATGGAAGAAATGTGGCTTGATAGTGGTGTGTAATTACATAACCACGTACATAATTTTCTGATAGACCACAGTCTCAGTCAGTGCCCAAAACAGATGGTGCTTAGTTATTTTTTTGTACCTTGCTCTGAGTTTAAATCACCTACCTGCCCAAAAGATAAACCCACATTTTCTAGGAAAGTGGATTGCTTGTATCAAGCTAAGACTGAAGAGGAACAGTGTAATTTGAACAGATTACTAATTCTCTCACAGTTCTGACTTGTTCTGTCAAATTCTCAGACTAGCAGTCTGAACCAGAGGACAGGTCAGTAAATTTTCATTCATTTGAAAGGGGCATTGCAACAGATGCTCGAAGACTAAAGGTCGTAGATGGTCACCACTTGGTGAGACTGTATCGTAGTACAATTATACAAAGAAATAATACAAGTAATAATAAACTAGTTCCTTTCTATAATAATCTACTTAGCATAGGTTTCTTTCTCTTTTTGAGCAAAATTTTCTGTAAGAAAGAAATAAAATCTAAACTGATGACTCCATAGCTTTCTAGCAAGTAGGCTAATGAATATTTTTTTTCTATAGCATGTAAGTATGAGCTGAAGTACTTTGTTAAACCATGGTCTCCGTGTACGTGCACTTTTCTCCTGTTATGTGCCTTTCACCTACCTCTTTAAGTACAAGCAGTAGTAAACTATCTGTTATTTGTATCTGGATTTACGTTTTCATACACACAGCAGTGAACACTGCTAAGTTATCCATAGATCTCACCAGAGAATCCAATGCATGTTAACAGCCTTGCAGAACTTTGGGAACTCCCATTTAATAATAAGCAAAACACAAAGGAATGCATGGATATTTCTGAGCCTTTGTCTTATGAAGGTTCCCATTTTCACTTGAACTCCTGATCTTTTTTCAGAATTCAGATAGTAAAGTGGCTTTAGCTTCAGCTTCCTTAAAATAGCTGTTGCTACTGAATTTTATCTTTTTTTCCCGAATTTCACATTTTATCTGTTATGTCTAGAATTTATAAAAGTTAGTTCCTTAAAACAAAAATGCAACTTAAACTGTACCTTGATTCTGGGGGTGCAAGTATACGTTTTTAAGCCTATGTATTTAACATGAATGCATTTGTGTTTGTATACCAGTGTATTTAATTTAAAATGCTGAAGTATATTGATCTAAATCAGATGTTCATGTTTTTTCCTTTTCTTAACCATAATGTACGCTGTTTGGAGTTGTTCAGCAAAGAAAATGCACAGTACTTATATAATAATGAAACAAATCCTTCAGAATTTTTAGGAAACTAACGCCATTTGCTTTTTTCCCTGCTTGATGAATCAAGATATAGATGTATGAAGCCACATTTAAGATCACTGAAATCACTTTGACACTCATCCCCCTGTGTAGAGATTTGATCCTTGGCATGGATGTCAGCCACTCTAAAGCAAAACAAAAAAAGACATAAAACTGTTTGAAAACTTACTCAATTGCAAGTTACTCTTTTATGAAGCCTTATCAGGGCCATAAAAGTGACAGTATGACCCTTGTGTGTCATGAAGAAACTTGGTCACATTTAGCCAAGTGGTGTACCATCATTCAAACTCAGCACAGCAAGAAAAGTATTCCTTTAAAAATATGGCTATAGTCTCTGAAGACGATACATTCTGGAACGCACAGTGAAGTTGAAGTAAGGCTTCCTATTGTGTATGCGGCTTCCACCCATTGTACACATTTGACCCCCAAATGACAAAGGAATGAAAGCTGCTCTTCAAACGAATGCAATCAGTTCAAAAATATTGTGCTAATAAAGTTATAAATTCTAATTGAAAGATTTATGGCAATCCATTTAGTTGTTACTAGGTTATTTGTGACAGACAGATGCAGAGTAACCTGATTAGAGTCAGCATTGTGATGACTTGTAACTGCAGAGGGAATAAAGCTTTAAACCATTGTCATAGCCCATTCTCTGAGATGCATTTGGAAGCTGATTTAAAAGAAAATATATGACTGCTAAATGTAGGTTTGCACCTGCCTCAGGTTGGCCTAAAGAAAGTGCTCAAATGCACGTCTTTCTTTACCTAAGTTTTACTTTGTAACTCAATTTTGCAGATGGATTTAGAAGGCGTTCTATTGAAATGCTCTTTTCAATGTAAAATGAAATTTCCCATTCATTTTATATTTAATATCTCATGTTAGGAAAAATAGTCTTAATTCAGTTAATAACAGAAATGCTATTAAGGAGTTTATTCTTTTGGATTTGATGAACAAACTTTATGAAAATATGCTACCTATATGGACATACCCTTGAAAAATGGAAAAGCAGTGCTTTTATTCACATATAGCTGTATAATTTTAATTGGAGGAGCTTAGCTTTATTGGAACCAAATAATAGTTTCACAGGTGCTACAAAAAGAAGGAAGCTAGCTGTTGCCTGGTACATGTTCCTAGATTTAATACCTAAAAAATGGACATTGTTTTCATATTTTCTTTAAGATACATATTCTTGTAGTGACACTCTTCAAATCATTCTACAAGTGAGAATGAATTCAGTTTTGTATTTGATTTGTTTGACCTATTTATTATAAACAGGATTAATTGGTGAAAGGATACAGTTTTGTATAATCAGGAATAAAATGTATCAAGTTTTTTAATAATGCTGTAGTAATGGGTATTGCAAAGCGATTCCTAGTCCTAACTTCAGTGCACTTGAATGCTTTTGCACAATAAAGCAATAAAATGATCCACATTCAGGCTTATTGGCAAGTGCTGGTCTTAGCCTTTCTGATTAATACAGGTCTTTTCCTGTAATATGTACATTTACATTATATTCAAAGTTATAATCAAAATAGAGGTAGTAGTTACAGGTGTCAACACAGACTATTTTGACAGGAGTTAAATGGTTTTATGCCTTTAACTTAACTTTATAGAATAGTATGCTTTACTTGCTAGCATTCAATTAATAAAGTCTTTCTCTAATGCTATAGGAGGAAATGCTAATTTACCAGAACACCTGAAAACAGAGGGTGAACTGTAAATCTGACCAATGAATGGATTATTAAATTCTATGTTTATGTAGAATAGGGAGATTTCTTTGGCAAGTTGCAATACTGATTAATTTCCTGTTAGTATTGACTAATAAGTGTATTGAAAAAATAAGAAATACCAAACAGGAAGATTTGTAAAGTGTGTATCTGTATAGATATATTTTTGTAAATATGTATATGTTTGTGTGTGGTACATTTGTATTTATTATATTCTGGATTATTAATGTCATTTTAAGATTATCTACTCTTTTCTTTCCGAGATAAGACTGCTTTCTGTTGTCTATCACCTTACCAAGTTGTGATCACTTCATTTGAAGAGGCCTTGTTTGACTCTGCCTTCAGGATGACTTCCTGTGAGTGCTGTGATGGGGAAACAAAGGGTAGAAACTTTGCCCCTTTCGAAACATCAGCTTTTTACGAACCAAGATCCTCTGAATAACTCCTGCCAATGTCCTTCCTAAACTCTGGAAGGATTTTGAAACAGGTTATGGTATCTACATAATTAGGACCAGGGACCTACATATCAAAACCTTCCCTTTTGCCTTACATTCAAAATCCACTCAAGAAATCACTTGTTTACCGGTGTGAATTACCAGATTCTGAGATCCTAAGCAGTTAGGTACCCTGAAGATTCCATCAGTGTTATGAGTGTTCAAGCCTGGGTGAACAAGATACTCCCGGCAATTGTAACTCCTGTAACTTCTTTCTAATGGTGTTCATTTAAAGCTCAGGGGCCTGGAATGGTTGAATAATTCCCAAAGTGATGGAATAGCATGCAGAAAGCAGTTGAGGTGGTCAAAGGTGCATGATAAATGTAATACATCAGATGGATATTACTGCTGCATCTATGGAGTTTCTAAGGGACTAGCATAAGCATATTTTGGAAACTGGCAGAACTTCTATTTTTAATCTGCGAGTCCTTATTTTTAAATATTTCTTTAATCATATGTAGCAAAATCATTGTGATTAAAGCTATCAGTATAGCTTTGTGTAAAATAATAGAACTGATTTTCTACTGTCTAGGAATACTAATGTTGGCCACAAAGTATTGTGGTATGGGAGCAAAAGAAGGCCCAGAACTTGTCATCTTTTTTCAGTTAACTTTTATTCAGCTTGAATATACCCTTGCACAAAACTTAGAACTCCAAATAGACTGCATTAAGAACTGTGGTAATGAAATTTGATATTTTCCAAGGCTTTTACACTTTGGAATTTATAGTGAAGCACAGAGTTATGACAATATGGAATAAATACCTAGGCTCTTTAAAATTCTTTGGTCTTAGTATGTTAAGAAGGATGTTGAAATAGTGTAAAGATTAGTGAATGAGATCATTAGCTGATGTGCATGGACTCTGTATCACTTCACTTAAATTATGCCCATATGCATGCATCTCGGATGGCCCGGCCTACTATTGATAATTAAAGATACTGTGCAACTTCACTGCATCTGTAGCAGTCAAAGTGATCTTGGAAGGTGTTGGTACACAGCTTCCATTAATTCCAGTGATTCTTGCTTTGAAAGGTCAAACCAAGCATCTTTTCTATGCATATTTTCCCCCAGTTTAAACACACAAAAAACACAGTCCCAGGTTCCCTATTAGGGTTGGTTAAATCTAATTCTAAATCTAATACTTGAAAGCCCACAGTATACTCTAAATGCAGGATAACCATGTGCTATTTTAACTGGAAAGAGAAGCTCTGTTTTGCCAGTTCTCATCTTAAATGTGTATTTTTCCATCTCTACTATTTCTTTACTCTACTTCCTTACTTCCTAATCTCTTAAGTAGTGTTTGTAAAGACTCACGTTTGAGTCACAGATTTGATTATTCTAAAATCTGGAAAACTTTTCTTCGTTTAAGAAAGATTTGTTGCAAACTGGATTTTGGGTCAGTTTTAATTTGTAGTTGCAGTATGTCGCAATCTAAGTCATTCCTTGTCAATCTGCAAGGTGGCTGAGGTACTGCTGAACTGAAGATTGTTGTTCTGGAAAGTCTCAAGTGTTTGGCTCAGGTCTGTGCCATTGCTGCGCTGTTTCAGTCAAGAATCAGAAATGCTGCAATGGGCATATTGTGTTTGTTCACATCCCTGTCTGTCAACACTTCAGGAACCTTTTCAGTACCCTTTTTCCTACTGCTCTCCCTGACTTGCTTACTAAGATTCTTATAAGCTAATCATTTAATAGCAACTCTGAGCCAGAAGACAAAAGGAAAGATAGCTCAAGAGCTCATTGCTAATTTCTCTCCCAGTGTAATCAAATCAGTACAGCTCTCCAGCCAGGACTTATAACCCTTAATAAGTCACTCTATTCGATTAAGAGGAATTGATTTTCTTCTACTGTGGATCATAGTGATTATGACAAATATGGTATCTGCTGCTCACTTCCCTGTCTTCCCTGTTAGCGTGCGTTTGTTTGCAGGGACGGCAGGTAAGCGAGCCAGAGAGATGACGCAGTGTCATTAACTGCAGTTGGTGTCAGCACTCTGACAGCTGTGGAATTGAGTGGTTCCATAGATCAGAGCAGAAGCCAGTTGTGAGGGTCTCGCACAGCAATTATGTACTTCTGACAACTCTACTGACAGCCTTAAATGCATGAAGTGATAGGACAGTAATTTGTAATTGCGATTAGGAGAGCAACTTGCAGTTGGTGGTGGTGTGGTAGCAGCATAGAGGCCATAGTTTAGAGGTTAGCTGACATTAAGGCAGGTGGGAGAAGGGGAAGGACAGCTGTCAAGCTGCCATGTTTCAAAAGTAAAGCAATGTTGACCTCTCCAATCAGAGTTTACTAGTGGAAACATTTCCTGACAAGGTTACCTATTTGTTTGCTTACCCTAAGCTTATTGGCAGTAGAAAATTTAATTGACTTGAATTAATTTAATTTTTGGGGAGGCAGGGCAGAGGTAGAGAGGGGAATTAGGTAAACGTCAGTGCTGTTCAAGATAGTCTTGGAAATGGTCACATAAAGGTACATAAATGTTTGTTTATATATATTTAACTCTTTGGGCTATCATGAGCACAGTCAAACAGCAAAATGAGACTATATCTGTCTGGGAATTTTTCTTTCCCCATCATGGTAATAGCAGCCTATACCTGGACAGCTTTTCTTCTGGATGCCCTCCAGCTGTAGACAACATAGCACGTGCAGGTGAACTTTGGGAAGAAGTGAGCCAGTCACATGGTTCAGCTCTTTCCTGTTCATTTTCATCTGTTAAAACTGCAGTAAAAATTAGGTAAAAACATAGCAGACTTTTTTTGTATAATTATTTCTTTCCAGAAGTATTGCCTAACACATATCTGGGCATCTACTTAAGAAGCTTTACTTTCAAAAATGTTTAATTACCTTCTTGCTGAGCAAGGGGAACTAAATGACCATTTTAGTGTTGAATTATATAATCTGAGTAAATTAAGGCAAAGTTTTCAAAATCAATACGATCATGTAGTTCGACATCTTGTATAACACAAGCTACAACTTCTGTAGCAGGATCAATAATTTGTGGCTGGAAAGATATATGCTCTTGTTTTAGAGCCTGTTTCTTTTCCATGTTATCCTGAATAAATATTGAATCCCTGTGTAGAGTTAAAAAGATTTCAAGTGAGGGAAATCACATCCCCTCTAAGCTGTTTTAAAATTGAGATTACTCAAAGGTAAAACAACTACTTTGTGAATTTTAGTTGTTCTGTTCTTGTTAGGCTTCAGTTCACGTTTCTTTTTAAATTTATACAAATGAAATATTCTGCAGAGGAAAAAGTTTTGAAGCCCACACCATGTATTTCTGAGACATCATATGTCTTTTAAATATTGCAGCTGTTTCAGGCAGTTGACATTTACTCTCCCTGCATAGCTATATGGAATGGTGGTAAAATGGGATTCAAATCGCCAGGTGCTATCTCATACTGTATAAGTACAGCTTTCAAGCACTGATTAGATAGCAGTCTGATGGTTTTGGAGTGCCTGAAATCTACAGCCTTTGGATCCAGAGACAGTTTTGAGAGAAGCAAGATAGAGAGATTAAAATTTTTCAGGTTTCAGAATATTTTGAGAAACTTGCTTTATTAACACCCCCCAAAAAAACCCAACTCCAAACCCAGTTACTTCCATTTCAGTAACTTACTCTCTTCATTAGCTTTATTTGTAATTTGAATTTTCCAGGGCCCAAATTCCAGCCATGAGATACTGAAGTCCTGTAGTGGTAATGTCACCCTAAGGGAAAAAGCCTTGAAAAATTGCAACTTGCGTAAATATTTACTACCTATGCCTTCTCTTAGATAGGTCTAGCACCTTGAATTTTTTAAGTATCACATTCTAAATTGTGATTTGTAAACTTGCAAATTATTCTTATGTCCCTCTTGTGAAAACTGTCAGTTCTTTTAGTGTACTCTAAAAGTGTGGACAGTAATACTGGGCAAAATATCACAGGAATAGCCTAATCATTGGCAGTTACACATTGGGTAAACATCTTTGCTGCTATTCTCTTACATCCAGAGATCATTTCAGTAACTTTTAGCTGCATTGTTAAATCAGGAGCTTGTGTTCCCTTGGTTATTTCCCTTTTCTTCTAGGATAAAACCTTCCATTCTGTCACTGTGGGTTTTTTTTTGCTTGTTTTGAAATATGATCTCACCATAAATCTTGAACTGTGCCCAGTTTACTAAGCAATGCTTATTTGTATAGATTGCTTACCACTTCATTATCCAGTAATGTGTGTTGTCCGAAAATTGGATGAGTAGCAACCTTATATTTTCTTCTTGATTACTGACGGATATTGAATTGTTTTGAGGGTGTGAGCCAATGCCAGCATGGCTCATTCCACTAGGAACTTGCTTTTTCATTGGTGATTCCCCAGTGATATCTCTTTTTCTGGATTTATCAATTACCAGTTTCAAATCCACTTAGTATGTGCCAGGTTTAATTTGTATGGTGCTAATTTTCTAATGCAAATATCATGTGGTCAGGTGCTTCACTGCCTATATAACCTCTTTTCTATGAAAATGTGTTTATCATAATATAGTGAGAAGTGATACAGTCATCAGCCTCCTTCTGAATAGCAGGTTCAAAGCTTTTATTCTAGATTATTGGACCGTTTGTTTTTTTTGTTTGTTTGCTTTTTTTAAAAGCAGTCTTGGCTGTGTAGTGCAACTTTGGCTTGAAAGGTGCTCCCTGTTGGTGTTGCTGTTGAGAGTGCAGTGCTACTTATGCTGTGAGAGAAGCAAGACAATCTGCTGAAGTATACCAGTGCCATTTACGTTATGAGGCTGGCTTAAATGCATATAAAACCTGGTTACTGTGGACTAGAAAGTGGAATAATCAGCTATGAGAAAAAGATATTTCCTGATTTTAAAAGGAAGGAAATTCTTCAACAGCTTCCTTTCTTCTGGCTTTATCTGATTGTGTTTATTTTGTTATTTTAGTAGCAATGGTTGCTGGAAATAAAGATTTTATATTTAAATTATTATTTTGACCCTAAAATTATCTACTTAAATAAAACCTCCTTATGGACAGTTCCTTTCTGTTCAAGGCCTATAAAATGTTCTTGTTCAAGTCCTTGGTACATTGTTTTGGCTCATGCAATTTGGAGATGTTGGAACATAGTTAGGACCCTGGAGAACCCAAGGCTAGAGTAACATAGAGGGGGCTCTTGTTCTGTCCTAGGTTGACTCTATCTCTCTGAACAGTACTTAGAGGATACAGAATGTCCCTGGGTCAAACTATTTTCCATCTAGGAAATCTGCCAATGACAGTGTATTACCTCAGTTGTCACCTACTTTTTATGTATTACAGTCTTCATGCTTAGTGTATTCCTCTTCTCATCATCACTTGAACTTTAAGGTTTTCTGATATAAAGAGAATTAGCATATGGTTTACTTTCTAGAATTTCTGTAATAATGAATGAGTAAGAGCACTTGATAGTATAGAGATGATTGCATTACCAATACTTTACTTAAATAAAAACATTTTTTTCTGAAAATGTTAGCTAAGAAGTAATCCTTCTCTCTGAGTGAAAATTCCGGTGTGTTTTGGTACAATTGGTCTTCAGCTGCTCTCTTAATACTTAGCGCTAGTTTTATACTGTAGGTCTTGTAGAGTCTAATAGTTCATTGACAATTTTTCCCCCTTTGTTCAGAAATCCGGTAGCCGACTGGAATGAGTATCAACAGTTAACATTCCTCCCCTTCCCCTTGGAATTTCCACTAGGAGGACAACAGTGTTTGGAAGTATCATAGGAGACATAGCTAGGAGGCACTGGTTTTGCTTTTAGAGAGAGAACACCCTCATCCCCTAGAGCTCGGGAGTATGCTAAAGAATAGTGAATGCCTCCATTTTTGTAAGCATACAAAAATTCTTTTGCAGAAAGTTGTAATTATGTCAGAAAACAATTTCACACATATGAATGCTAAAAATTATAATCAGTATATATTACAAAAAGCAGTAGCTCTAGCATATCCTTGACTTCTTGGGGTTTTTTTGTGGTTGGTTTTTTTTTTTTATTTCTAATGTGAATCAAGGTTGAGAATTTTTGCTACTTGATGGTCCTAAGCAAAACACTATGGTTGAGTTACAAGCCCTTGAACAATGAGTTCAGAGTGGTAATGGACTCTTCAGTCTAACATAAAAAATGCTGTTATTAAAGTAAGTCATGTGCTTAACAGAATACAAAGGAGTTGAAGGAATAGTTGAAGAATATAACTAGGTGGTGGAAATCAACAAAGATCCTGTTGGACTTTGCTGTATTTGCTGGCTGCTTTCTATGAGCTCATCTGATACTGTCAGTCAGTCAAGTGTAGAAGTCTCAGTGGACATTTAATGATTGTTCACGATACTACATCATTAGAATTTTGAATAGAAACAGTTGAGGATATAATTAATTATTTATATTTATGTTAGTAGAGTGCTCTGTAAATACTAGTTATTATAAAATAAACTAACAGTTATTCTGGAAAAATGGTACAAGCATCCTCATTACTGTAAATCATTATGTTTGCTAACAGAGTTCTGCTTATTATTAAGGAGAATTTATAACTGATGAAGGCATCAAAAGTGACCTGGAGCCTTGAGTCCTTAATTTGTCACAGCAGCAGGACACTGCTGACAGAAAAAAATAAATGCTGCAGTGCTTCCAGTGCACCCTAACCTTGATCTAGAGGAGAGATCTCTGGGTATGATCAGGTAATTCTTGCTCCATGCCCTGTAATTTGTGACATTTCTGTTACAATTACGAATAAGGACATCCATTACTCTCTACTGAAAGTTGGATTTTATTAGTATTAACTATATTATACTAAGGCCTAGAGAAAAGGCTTCCCAGTGTTGTAAACAATGTAAAGGCACAACAAAAAGACTGTCTCTGCCCCAGAGAGCTTACATTTGAACCCTTGTGCTGTGGACACTGGCACTTCTACAGATGACTGTCAATCAGACTTCTTTGTGAGGCACTCAGGTTAGTGTGGGTTGAACTGTTTGTTCATAGTGCCTGGGTGCTGTGGTTAGTGTGGTTTTTATGATTTTTTTTTTTCCTTTTTTTGAAGCAATTTTTACATGTATTTCAGTTTGAATTATTACTGCACAGCAAGTCACTAATATAATGTAAATACAAAAATCTGTAGCTGAATGGTCTCCATGTGCAAGCACAGGACAAAGCATTCTTAGGCATTCCTCTTGCTCTGAGTTTAAAAATCTTTGCACTTTTCTTACTTCATCATAAAGTTTGATAGCAGCAGCATCCTTTCCCAAATCACTTTTCTTTGCCTGGGTTTTTTTTATAATTATGAACAAAATTCAATTACTTTCCAACCAAGGCAGATTCTGACAGCCTCTTACATGAGTGAATAAAGCTACAGCTGATGTGCTTGTCAACATTTAAAAAAATAAAAATAAAAATCCAGAGGATATCTTTACTTCCTCATGACCAAATGGAAGTCCAAACCAAATGGAAAACAATTGGGAAGGGAGGATTGGTTCAAATACATTGCCTTTCTCAGCAACAATGTATATTATGTTGCAAAATATTTTTAGTTTAAATTCCAGGAATGAACAGTAATATCCAGGCTATTAAACATGTACTTTCAGTATATTTTGCATTCCAGAAGAGTGCAAATGCCCCAGTTAAAAAAAAGTCCTTGTAGAGGCCTTTGCATGAATGCTCTTAAATAAAATGCATACCTATTTCAGAAGCTAGTTCTGATTAAAAAAAAAAATAGAAAAAATATGGAAGACATAGGAAAAGTCACTAAAAATAGTCTTCTGCTTCTTAGTTTTCATTGTAAGTGAAGAGTAAGCACCATTGTGTTGTTGCTGCTTAAATATAATATCAGACCTCAAAACATGCAGTATTTATTATTAGAAAAGCTAAGAGGCCAGGGTGTTGTGATGGGTTGACCCTGGCTGGATGCCAGGTGCCCACCAAAGCCGCTCTATCACTTCCCCTTCTCAGCTGGACAGGGGAGAGAAAATATAACAAAGGGCTCGTGGGTTGAGATAAGGACAGGGAGAGATCACTCACCAGTTACCTTCATGGGCAAAAAAGACTCGAGTTGGGGAAAATTAAGTTAACTTATTACCAATCATATCAGAGTAGGGTAAGGAGAAATAAACCCAAATCTTAAAAACAACTCCCCCTACCCCTCCCAACCCCCTGCTTAACTTTACTACCAATTTTCTCTACCTCCCTCCAGGTAATGGGGGTTGGGGTTCATCACACGTTGTCTCTGCCACTCCTTCCTCCTCAGGGGGGACTCCTCACACTTTTCCCCTGCTCCAGCGTGGGGTCCCTCCCACGGGAGACAGTCCTTCATGAACTTCTCCAATGGGGGTCCTTCCTGCGGGCTGCAGTTCTTCACAGACTGCTCCAGCGTGGGTCCCCCACAGGGTCACAAGTCCTGCCAGCAAACCTGCTCCACCGTGGGCTCCTCTCTCCACGGGGCCACCGGTCCTGCCAGGATCCTGCTCCAGTGCGGGCTTCCCACGGGGTCACAGCCTCCTTTGGGCACCCACCTGCTCTGGCATGGGGTCCTCCACGGGCTGCAGGTGGATATCTGCTCCACCGTGGACCTCCCTGGGCTGCAGGGGGACAGCCTGCCTCACCATGGTCTTCCCCACGGGCTGCAGGGGAATCTCTGCTCTGGCACCCAGAGCATCTCCTCCCCCTCTTTCTTCACTGACCTTGGTGTCTGCAGGGTTGTTTCTCTTACATGTTCTCACTCCTCTCTCCGGCGGCTGTTTCTCTCTGTCCCAACTTTTTTCCTTCTTAAAAATGTTATCACAGAGGCGCTACCACTATCGCTGATTGGCTCGGCCTTGGCCAGCAGCGGGTCTGTCTTAGAGCTGGCGGGTATAGGCTCTCTCTGGAACACAGGGGAAGCTTCCAGCAGCTTCTTACAGAAGCCACCCCTGTAACCCCCCACACTACCAAAACCTTGCCACACAAAGCCAATACAGGTGTCATGTTAAAGTGTGCTGGTTTGCTGTTAAATACCATGTGTACTTTTCTTTATGAGCTACTGAGATCCAGCTTGACCTAACAGTAAATCCACATGCAAGAATATATTCAGGTCTCTGTTATGTGATGCACCATTGTGCAAAAACATCCATGTTGTCTACTGAATGGGCTTGCTCGATAACTGTAGGCAATATATGTTTGGTAGCGAATAAATAGGATTAATTAGGGTAGGCGTGAAAAGTCAATTATGGCTGTTACTAATTTTGGAATACAATGGATGTTGTCATATTGGAAAAGCAGTTTGTTTGGACTAAGTCTGTTAGTGTATCTCCAACCTTGCTTTGGAGGCTTATCTCCAGAGTCACCAGGTTACATACATACTTTGCCTTCATTGATATGTTGATTATGAGCATCTGGAATCCTGAATAATTGCATAGTAATTTAGGAGAAAAAACCCAACTCTCAATCAAATAAAGGAGAGATGGAATAAGCTGATGTGTGGGGGAAAAAAGAGAAAAAGCTGAAGTGATTGTAAATTTAAGTTTTCACATATGGTTAGATGTTGAAGCTTTAATATAGATATTCTGGGAGGGGGTAAAGCAGTAAGACTTTGCATTGCTTTGTGGAGACTTGAGACTTAGCTCCATATTCCTCTTCCCCTACTTGGACCCCTCCTAGGTCTTGACCAATGAAGCTAGCAGTGTGGTGGGAGAAAGAGTGAAGGGTTCTTACAGGAATTCTTAAACCTACTGAGGTCTTTCATCTGTTTATCCTCTTAAGAGCATTGCTTTGATCCTGTATGTAAATCAGTATAGTCCCTGTACACAACTGTTGAGGGACTTAAAATGCTTGGTGTTTCCAGGTGATTATTTAATAAGTGGAGGCCTTAGTAACAAAGATGTGCTGCTTTCTGAATCCAGAATGGACAACACTGAAAATGCACTTTGTCAAAATAGCGCACTGAATGAAATCTTGGAAGCATAAGAAATGTGAAAATGTGGTCTGTATTTAACGCCTTTAAGTCTTAATGTTCCCAGACTGTGTTTACTAAATCATTACACTTTCAACTGGATCATACACTACAGTATTTATCAAATTATCAGTGAAATATGAAAAGATTTCTTTTACAAAGATCAGTATTAGAAAGGTATGCATTTGTGTATGGGTTGTATTTATGGATTGGTGTACCTGAATCGGAAGACTGAAAGCAATTCCTCTTTCAAGTTCTGAGCTTGATTAAAGTAATTGATAAAAGACTGCATGTATCATTCTTAATAAGCTTCAAAGACACTGAACTGTAAGAAAAGGCAGTAGATGTTGGTATATTAATGATAGCAATCCTCACAAATCATCTTGAAAATACACATTTGGAGACTTAAGGAGAAAGAGCAGGGAAGCTTCTGTAGAAATATATACAATATCAGGTTTTGTATAAAATACAAGGTGTTACTGGATTTGATGGTCCTCAATTTCCATCATTCTTGTAATTATAAATAACCCTTTCAGTCTTTCACCTGCTCTAGTATATGGAGAAATACAGTCAAACACTTGCCTGGCAATATACAGGTATTTTTTGACACTTCTTTCCATGTGAGTTATTCATTATGGTAATGGTACTTTGTGATGTGCAATTTCTGGATTTATGACCCATTCTCGATAAGCATGAATCCAGCCTGCATGTGCATCTTTGATAAGGTTTTAATTGGATAGCAGTGACCTTTCCGAATGTAATTCTAGGAGGAAGATTAAAAAGCAGTCCAGAAAGTGACAGGTTTGGGACAATAACATATGAATTCAGCTCTGCTGGCAGGCATGAGATGTTAAGCCATGATAAATTAGAGGCAGGCCAAGCAGGCTTGCTGAATGATTGTTCATTTCTGCTGCATCCTTGGGTAAAATCTCAAGAGTAGTGCCAATGGCGCCATATTTTCCCTGTATTCCAAATTCAGTGTTTACTGACTATGCATGCTACAAAATCATACAGCTAGTAAAGTTTCATAAGATACTAAGGAGAGCCTGCTGAGCATTACACCTCTGAATGATGCTGTCCCTTTGTGTGCTAGGGGAATCATGTATTTGTTGTCCTCATTCAACTACTTGGTAACAGCCTGCTACTGCTTGCTGCTTCTGATGGCTTTCTGATCTAATTAAACTACTTTTAAAAAAGTGATCAGCTTCATCTAGTGTCTGATTAAATAGCTTACAAATTGAAAGCAAAATTAGTCAGCTTGACTCTGCATGCATCCTTTTTTTTTTTCTTTTTTTTTTTTTTCCCCCCTTTGAAAATAAGACAGCTATGAAGTTGAGTTACAGAACTTGTTCTACATGCATGGTTAGAGGCCTAAGGTAATGTAGGAATGCACTAGAAATGTAAACTTAAAAAAAAAAAAGTTGCAAATTTATATCAAATGTTCACTGCAATAAAAGTTCAATAATTTCGTTAAGTTGTTAATTATCCAGAAGGGTCACCAGATTCTTCCTGTATTGAAAGACACCTTTTATTTCTAGATGAAATTTGGAGTATATTTTAGATGTCTTTTTATATCTGCATTATTATTTCTACATAATACTTGTGGAGAAAACTTGACAATGTAAGACTGTGGAAGAAAGCAACAGAAACATGTATATCAAGTTCTATATTGATTTTTCAGGTTTCACACATATACAGCTTAAGGGCTGTTTTTACTGTTGTTCTTAGTACTATTTTTTGCATTGTGGCAAAAACATTAAGAGTTTGAAGTGACTTTTTACCTTATGAGAAATGCTTGCTCTGCTGTATGTATGAAATCTGAGATCACCAAACTGAAGGGAAAAATATTTGTCACTGCAGTAAAGCTCACTACGAATAACCTGTTTTTAAAGCTTTGTAAGCTGTTGCTATTCAGCCTCCAAACTGCACAGTGGACAATTCAAATGGTCATTAGCTTTAGCTTTCAAAGTGAAATGGAGACGAAGGGAAAAAGAAGTTATGAATGTAAATAGGGTTCTGGGTAACTATGTGAGTATCACAGAAGTTACTGGAGCTGTAAACAGGGATTTGTAGTTTTATTTAAGTTTATAAATTTAACCATATTGGAAATAAAAATTGATTTGGTAGTTTGATGCTTAATCTTATGACAAAAATATTTAAATCAGATCCCCTGGTACTAGTGATATTTGTGAGAGGGATGTAATTATTTATTAATGCCTTGGTTTATGCCTTGGCATGCTGATAAAAATGAGCTGTCTTTACCTCTCTGATAGTTTGTTTTGTTTTACCTTAATCTGTGTTGAAACATTTAGAAAATGGGTCATAGTAAGAAACTGTCAGAGGTTACAGCACATAGCTGTCATTTAAATCTTAATCGTCTGCCTAATGAAGATACTTAAAAGCAGATGGAAAATGAAATATTCTTTGCTTTAATACTTTGACAATTCAAATTTAGCAGAAATGTTTTTGAAGTGAAAGGCCACATTTTGGTTAATCTAGTAGAAGTGTTTCAGGGAAAGGTTCAAAATGGGAGAAGTTTCCACTGTTTGTGTACCTTGCCAGCACAAATGTCCATGAATCAGTCAGAATTTGACTGCTTGCACTTAGGAATTCAACTGAGAGAGGGAGGCAAACTGTGCATGTGAGAGACACAGGGCTAAATATGTTCCTAGAATCAGCAGCAACCCCACTGGGCATGTGTTTTAATAGTGTTTCCACGCTGTTTCAGGCCATATGGCAGGTAATTTAGGGCTCATGTTACAGGTGAGGTGAGAATTCTTCAACTTGTGAAGAAGTGTTATGCCTTCTAAAGGCAGAATTGTCAAATATGGTTGCTTAAAGTTAAAGTTCAGCGCTTAAATACCAAGTTCTTATCTACTTGATTTTCAGAAATTCTTTGCTACTGCTAAATTCACTGTCCAATTCTGAGCATGGAGCAATCTGGGTGCTTTTGCATCATGATATGTACCAAACGTCTGGGTTTTTTGTCATGTGGTGTATACATGCTTATTTTGTGTTTTAAAGTTTTGAATATGTTTAATTAAGTGGTCCTGTTTTTTACAGTTTCTGGGAATGGACAGTTTGAACTAATTGAGTGCAGTAGTCAAGGAATGTTCTTCTCTACCTAGGTAGTTCAACTCTGCATTTCTACTGTTCTTCTCAAATGGGTATTTTAAAATATAACTGGAATGTGTGGTATGGTACCATGTAAACTTTGGTAACTATATCATAGTAATTCAGAGCAATGAGTTAGAAGTGGCTATTACTTCCTGAATATGTGGCTAAAAAAAGATTAGATGAAAAACAAATGGGGGGGGGGAGGTAGTATTTCTTGCTGTTGTAAATTGATGCTGTTGCGCTTAAGCTGGTGAGCTTGGTGCAGTTTCTGTAATGACTTTAGTTCAGGCATTTCCGCTAATTTTCCTCATTACCATACCATACCAATTGCTTTGGTTGGTTGGTTTGGGGTTTTGTTTGTTGGGGTTTTTTTTTTTCAAATCTGAATGAAATTGCCATCTTACAACATAACAACTCTGAAAGTGGGCATGTGCTTTGAGGTGGAGATAATGCTGGATCACTGACCAACAGCATCTAAACATAATCAAGACTTCTGAGACAGCAGAACCTGGAATGTTTGTTGAAGTGTTTTGAAATGTCTTAGCTCCAAGTCTAGTAGGATGAGAAAAAGCAAAAAAAAAAAAAAAAACTTTTAAAAAGGAGTAACAACATGTGGTAGTAAGGTAAGATTGTAGTTGAAATCTTTCTGATGGAAAAGAGTCCATTTATACATTTTATTGCTGGAAGATCTCATTTTGTATGGAAAACTCGTAATACACACAGAGCTATTTGTTTTATTACAAAGTTTTCACAGTTAATCATCCCTTCACAAGCAGACAACAAGGCTTGTGGGTGAATACCTCCTGATTTGCATTAGCAATTTTCCTGATAAGAAACAGAGTCCATGTTCCAGATGCTTTTGGTTTTCTAGCCCCAGTGCTTTAATGTTCTGTGTGGAAAGGCAGCGTTTGTCCCCCATAGGCAAACTCCCATGCTGCTGTTCTGTAGAGAGCCAGGAAAATCAAAGAGCCACCTACTGACCCTACCTATTGTCTGGCCTTGTCGCCTTCTATCAGTAGCATGCCACAATCAGCAAGCTACATATGTACCTCGTGCTTGCTTGGGGTTTGGCACACCCCATTCCTTGCACCTGTTTGCTTATGCATGAGCTGTGCATGTTTGAATCCAAATAGCTGATGGAGAAGGAAGGCGAAGGGGGAGGGAATGTGGGAGGGAAGTTACCGTTAGGCGCTTTTCCTTAGGCTACTTGGAGGAGCCAAGGCGCAATGATACTGTCGATGCAAAGGAAGCATTGGCAGGGTGCACCAGTGTACTATAAAATTGGGCACTTTAATAGATGTGGACAGTTGATCATGGCACATTGGTAAATAAACTGTAAAGAAAGGCATCTGATTTTTCGACTTGATTCTCAGCATTGATCTCTGATGAGAAAAGATTGCGTACTTTGTGGATGATGGGAGAATCTGTACTTTTCTTCAACAGAACCTTACTTACTAGCTGACAAAAGTGCTATTCAGCATGAGTAAGGATGACAGAATCTAGCCTGTTGACTGCTAACAAATCTAACCTATCCAGTCTGCTGTGTCTTGCTGGCATATGTTTACAATTGTTACAGAGGAAGGTCCTCTTGATTTTTCACTACTATGAGTAGGAGTCACATTTAACCTTGTTCACCAAATGCTTTTTAATTTTTTTGTTACGTATTTCTCACACAGAATCTCCTGTATGAGTGTGTGGGAGGAGAAGAACAAGAAAACTGTATATTTCTGTATATTGCTACTGTATATTTCTTGTCTTTTTGGTGTTTTGAGAAAAGTACAGGAAAAGCTTATTCCAATTCAACTCAGTAAAAGTAGGTGCGGGGCCGTGTTCTTGCTTTCTCATTTGTACCTCCCCAAAGAGAATGGACTGTGCCTCCCCCCAAGCACAGAGATCTTCTCTCAGGTCCAACCTTTTTGGTGCTTCTTCCATGCATTTCTTTCCTTCTTGCTTCAGGCTGTGCTTTAAAAATCATGCTTTGCCTCAAAGCACTGTAGATGGATAACGTCTAATTTGGCTACTGTTACTCATGATATAGCTTTATTGAGGTGGGGGTGATTCTCAGCAAGTGATAGGAACACAATCCCTGTTCTAGAGTTAAATAACTAAGTGCTGTGGAATAAGGCTCTTCAATAACTAGGTATTAGCTATATTAGCTAATGTATAGCCTTGTATAGTGGATATGTCAAGTAATCTTTGCCATAATTCAGCAAATGCCTGAATAATTTTGGTTCCCAGATGTTGCATTTCCTATGCATATATAGGCTTTATTAATGCTAACTGGACTTAAATTCCTAAAAATTAGGTCTTCTGTGTGTAGTCCCTCAGAGGGAGATAGACATCTGAATAGCATTGCGAACATGGGCCCAGTGTGGTTGTTGCCTCTGAAAGTGGGTTTTGGGATCAAAGGATACTTTTGCAATATTGCTGTTACTCAACGGACCCTCGGATACATAGAACTACAGGAGAATAAGTGAAATTGAAAGTTGCCAACTCTGTGAACTTAGAGCTACTATAAATCTTACTTGCCTTGTCAATGGAATTTTCTACCAAATATGTATCTAATTGCAAGCATTATACTGATCACTCCTTTCTCCCCCCTTTCTTTTTTTAGTGCTATCTTTATATCTTGATGAGAACCAACACAAATTTAAGATTTAAAGTTTTATGTTCCTATGAAATAGAATGTTTGCTTCTTTTATATGGAGAAGGGTCTTAAATGTGATTTCCAAAATGAACTCCTGTTAATAAATTCATATTGTTACTTCAAGTATTCCTGTAAAACCTTTTCATAAAGTAAAATTTTCATGCTATAAAATGTAATTTCAGTGAGTACTTTAGCATATTAAAGTGGATTTATTTTATATAATTCATTATTGCATCAGAGAAGTTCCAGTGCTTTTTTTTCTAGTGAGAATGAGCCAGTGCTTCTAATAAGCTTCTTCCAGTGTGTTTCACCTCTAGTGCTTTGTTTCATACAGCTGTTATCTGACAAAAGGGGAAATAAAAGGGAAGAACAGGATGCATTCCTGTGGTCTATTTTGCACATTCAACTATGGTAGAAAAAATGTGGTCAGTCCTGTAGTAAGTAGAGTAGCATTTGCAATTGAATATGTATAATGAATTCCGGGAAGACTCCACCTCTTACTTGTGTTGCCCAACAAAGTCTTAGAGCTGTTGTCTTTCTGTACCTCACACAGTCAGAACAAATGAACACTTTCAAACTTTGCATACAGAGTTTCAGTGCTTGGGCAGAAGGTAGTACATCTGCAGGCCCTTGCATGACTAATTTCATGTCAGCAACAGATTTTACAGCCATTTAAATAAAATTTATAATAATAGCTGTAAAGTTGCCAGATGGTTAGACTGGTAAGTTTTAAGGCCTCTAAGCTTAAAAATATTTAGATTTTTTTTAATTTGCCTGTCTTCCTTGAGCACAAACACATTTAGATTTTTTTTCAATCAGTATTTACCACAAATTTTTTTTTAGTTCCTCATGCTAACCCATTTACTGTAATACAGTTGTCTTTCAGCAGCTTTTTTTTCTTTAACAGCTATTTTGATCAGATTGACTCTATACTTAAGGAGTAGCAATACAATAACTCAACTCAAAGACATGGGTATATAACCCCCTTTGAATTCAATGGGAATAATGGGAATTTATCTGTATTGTAACCCCTTCCCAGTGGAAGCACTACATACAAAATCAGTTACTTCCCTTTGGGAGTTCATGCAGCATTTAAATACTGGCAGGTTTAAAATTTACAGAGCTAACTTTTGCCATCTTTACAACTTCTATGAACTTACACAATATGCCTCAGAGGGCTATGTGTTTGTCCTCTGTGGCACCTTTACCAGTGCTGCACAGACTGTGGGAACTGTTGCAGATTAGTTTATCTATGAAGATATCCATGAGTCTCCACTAGTCAGAACAGAGTTTAAGTTCAAAAAGTTTCAGAACTGGAGAAGAGTCACTATATCCCTGTCCTATCTGTTCCTCTGCTTTAGGCGTACAATTCCAAATGATATTGCAGTTACAGATTCAAATGCAGTTTTTATAGAAGTTAAGCAGTAAAGACATTCCCTTTGGACTCTCCTATAGGCCCTGACTAACTTTTTATTTTTCTGTATGTTCTGGGGTTTTCCTTCAAGTTTTGTAAATGGTATTTAACTCATTTCTCTCTTTGACACTGAAACTTTGTGTATCAGTTTGATTTTGAAAACTTCTTTAAACAGTCACATCTTCAATTTTTAGATGGATTTTGCCTGTTCAGCTACAGTGTATCTGTGGGCTTGTTATCTCAAGAACTAACATCATAAAGTAACCAAGCATGCAAATGAAGCATTTGGAAGCCCTGTGAATTTTACAGATCTTACAAACATTTTTGTGTAGATAGTAGTATTTATTATAGATTAGGTATAGTGTTTTTGTGGATTACTTTTCCTGTGAGCTTTTGTAGTATTTATGAACATGTTCAGAATATACAGAGATTCATTGATGATCTCTAACGTAAGACAATGTATTTATCAAGAGTCCAGTACTGTTCATGGGGTATATATCCCACAGGTCACTGTTGTTTTATACATCTTTTGATAGATTTAGGTCCTTTACTACCACTGCTCAGCCTCTAACACCCCTCCCATCCAATTCACAGCTTGAACTTCCTCACCTACCAATATATGTGCTTGCTGCCTGAAAAGCAAACTGTTGAAGGTGTGCTTTACGAAGAACAGATTACAGGCTTGGTTACATTCAGCTTTGTCACAGATGTGATCTATATAAAATATTTTGGTGTCAGAATCTTTCATTTCTAGTTTATCTCTTCCCTTTTCTTGTTGTTTCGACTGTCAGTGTTCTTTTTTCTGATTTTTTCTTTACATTCTGCATATTTTCTTTTTAGCTTAATCACATCTAACTATGGTTACAGATAATTTGTGAAATAACAGGGAACCACATAAAAAGCAGGAAAGCAAGCTTTCCCAGGAAAATGTCAAAATTGGATAATTTCTTTTCTCTCTCTCATCTGTCTGCTTTTTTTTTCCTCCCCCCTTCACTGGATGTATAATTACCTCATTGTTTCAGTAATGTGAAACAAAAATTAGATGCAAGATGAAAATCTAAATAGAAGGACTCTAAATGCTTTTTCAAAATGAAGAATTTAACTAAACCACTCTAAAGTCCCCTGCTGGGCTCAGGCAAGCTGAAATTAATTCAAGAAGGCATAAAAAAAATTTATCCAGCCTAAGTGGAGATGACGGATGTGACAGCTCTCAGTTAAAATGTCTTTTAGTAGCAAATGCATGCATATTAGTCAAGTGATGTGACATAACTGTCCTGGATGAGAGAAGATGAACCAATGACCGTTTGCATTGAGAACAAAAGAAAATTTAAAAGATCACAATGTAGAAAAGAACAAGAAAAATAAGTTAACATCATCTTTCTATATGTAAACCTGTACAAATGTATATATATATACACACATGTGTATGAAAGAGGTAGCTTAAAAGATCTTGTGGGTGATGGGAAGCAATTTATGATGAAGATTTTTGAGTTTTCTTTTTATGGAAGAATTCAAAACCAACCATAAACTTGTTTGAATGGGATCCATGAAAACTAGTGTTTTTTTCCTTTTTCCTGTGCATAATTGACAAAAAAAGCTGAGGTGTGTGTTATTAATGTATACACACTGCATTTTAGAAGTCTTTCTCTTTTGAAAGGTGTTTTTGGCTCCTTCAGTGTGTTCTCAGACTGAGCAGATGTACAGATCTAATGTGAGTGGAATTTATTCAAGGATCATCCAAGGATTCAGTCCACTGTGAAATACTACAACAGAAATAAGTAACAACAGGAACGGACCTTTAAGAAAAGAAACTACCTGCAAAGAAAATAATTTAAGAAATCTTGGTCAGTTTACCACATGACTTTATTATTGTTTTTTTAATTATAATTTAGGAGCATATGCTGCCAAATCACAGTAGCTCCCAGTTAGAGCTGCCCAGTTAATTGTATTCAGTATTGTTCTTATTTTCCCCACTATAATCAAATTATATTAAAATAATTTTGTTATTTGGATGCACCTCTTGCTGTGTACCTCAATAACATTCAAGGCCGCATCTGGAACTTACTGTTCTTAAATGCTGTAGGAGGGTAGGAGTAGGCGCACCAAAATATATTTCTACTAACACTTGGTTGCAAAATAAGAGGTACTCCCAACCGCTGTTATAGAGGGAATTCTACCAAAAGGTTAATGGTTGAAATCTCAAAACTAATTGGGCATTTGGGATGGCTAGTTTTGGTATCTTTGTGTGAGAAAGTGCATAAATTAATCCTCAACATCTTAATTTTAATACCCAGTCTAAAAAATGTTTATTTTGTTTCCAGTTGTGACATTTTTAAATACGTCCTTGTGCAGCATGCTCCATTATAGTATTTCACTTAAAAGAAGCATTATTCATTAAGAGAGTTTCAACTATTGAACAGAGTACTCTAAAACAGGGTCAGAGGGGTAGGGACTGTAAAATGCTGACCTGTTTAGAAATAAACTGCAATTCAGCAAGCCTATGGCAAGCTACTCATTAACATTTTAACAAGGGTAGCTAATAGCACAACAACCTTATTACAGCAATATGTCTGTATACGTTTTCTCTGCAGATTTTTTTATAACTCATCTTTGTGGTTTCTTTGAAAATGACATTTATAATGTTTAAAAAGTTGATCTGAGCTATTGTAAGCTATTTTCTAGAGAGACTTAGTCAAAAGAGGAACATTTCCTTCATTTATTTTAATTAAAAGCAAGCAAACAAACATGTTATGTTACTGTTTTTTCTTTATTCTGATATCCAGTGCAGGCATGTACCTTGAGAATATCAGATTTTAAATCATCTCGTTTTCTAAAGCTACAAATTTTCAGGTTTTCTCAATGTCTTCATGAAGGTCTGTCTTGTCACGGTTTGGCTAGATACTAGTTTGGAAATGGACATAATTTCAGTTCCCTGCTCTGTCAGCTATCCCCCTGACCTTGAGCAAGGCTTTTGTAGCCTTTCTGTGCTTCAGTAACCAATCTGTAAGATGAAGATATTAACTTTTCCCAGCATCAGATGGACACTAAATATTAACTGCTTTTTTGAGTTATAATGTGAATACAGTTAATGTACACCTTTATGGACAGTATACAGCCTTTCTGGGGAAAGACACCAAGGTAATTTCTATAGGCTTGTGCCTGAGAGCTCAGCTGTTCTATATCTGGAGATGACTAAGGTCTGGAATCCAGAAGGATGTCTGCAAGAATCTCACAGCTTCATGTACCTATCTCATTCAGTAAGCTAAGTAGTGAAGAAGGAGTATAAAATAAATTACATGGAGTAAATTATACCAGAATAAACCCCATATCTATAAAATTTCTCTACTTAAGAGTTTGATTGCTTCATTAGGTAAGGTCACCCTTACTTGTGCTTATCCTGTTACCTATCAGGATATTGTCTGCCTGTCTTGCTAGGGATTATATTCATATTTCAGGAGAAAGCATGTTGTCCACAGAGGAGATATCTGTTTGCCTGGCTTTCCAAATTATGTCTAGTTGAGGAATATCTAGTTTATTTCTCTGTCCCCAGCATAGAGTTATTTCAAACACTAAAAAGTCTTTTATATGTTTATTTGGTATATTTAGAATCCAAATGACACTTTCAAGTGTGTTAGTCTTTATCAAGATCAAAATTACAATTGTAAGACCTTTAAAGTACATACCTATTAAAGACAACAATGATGCTTCAACTGTTACACACACTTGTACTTGTTGGATTCTACCTCCAAAAAATTGCAACAGATCGCTATCTTCTATAAATAAACTTTTAAAAGCAGACCAAAAAGGAGAGAGACAACACAGCTATTCCAAAAAGGAATACAGGATTCTTTTTTTGACTCTGGTGGCTTCAGGAAGGCTGAGGATTTTACTGGAATATAGTGACCTTTCTGGTTAGCAACAGGTGTCTTTTTTTTGGATGCTGAATCTTTTCCACTTGTTCTTGTGGGACTCCTAGTCCAAACTGACCAGCCTGTGATGTGTTTGTCAGATACAATGGACTTGTGTATCCAGAAATAGTGAAGATCTGCAACATTGGCAATCATACTGAGAACAAGAACTTCACTGCAAACAATAGTTTGGAACTGATTGTGTAAATGTCTTCTCTTTCATGGTTTTTACTGTTAATTTCTGGTTTCTCTCAGTATTAGCTGCTTGTTGGTGAATTAGGCTGAGGTTCTCTTTTTCTCTTAACATTACTAATATCATGCCGTAGGGTTTGAATACATCACGATTATACAAATGTCTGGTCTCACAGTAGTTTGAGGCTTGGAAGGTATGCTAATATACAGAGTTAAATTATATATAGAAGTATATAGAGTTAACCATTTTCTTGGGCTTGGTTCTAACAAAGTGATCATTTAAAAACTTCTAAGCTAGGATGACTTGGGGTGGGTGGGGGAAGAGAAGTTGGTTTTAACCATTCATATAGTTTTATCCCCTGTAGGCGGATCCCCTTTTATATCTTAGTACTCAATCACAAAGAACATGACTCTGAAATACAAAATTCATGTAAATGGTTTAACTTCCATTTGGTCTATGTAAAACCTTACCCTCCCACAGTCTCAATTTAGGGTTTTTCTAGCAAGCTCTACTTTACTATATACTTTCTCTTATTTCATTATGTAGAGGTCTAATAAATATGTAATAAGTTAAGGTATTGAGAAGAAAGAAAACTGCCAGTGCTTTTAAGATCTCTGTGCCACATTTGAACACATATAGGTCAACAGGCCTGCCTGAAGATGACTATTCAGAGACAACTGCCTAACTGAAAAAGAGAACTCCTCATGCCTAGTAGAAGATAAAGTACATGAAGATGAGCCAAATTCTCAAGAAATGAGTATGAAAACCGTGTCAATGCTGTATCGGGCTGGATTTTTCACTATTCTGTTGTCAGTTAGTGATTGGTTGGAGTCTAAATCAGCTACAAGAAGACAGGCATTTAATCTATTTTTCTCTCTTCTTGTAGCTTGATTACCGAAGTGACTTACCTTTAGGGATCAGATTTGGAGTGTTGTGGAGATCCATTTACTTTCACACATGGTTTCAAATGTACTTGTAAAGTACATATAAAGATAATGTAGGCAAAATAATATAGTTAAAATCAGTGCAAGATCTTATGGAAAGGGGAAGGTGATATTTATTTACCAAATGTTTAAGCAAGTTGTTTGTATGCATGCACACTTCAAAGCTACATTATCAAATGAACCAAGATGTTTGTGTCTGCGTAGTCTCATCATGATCACTTGTGCGTGACACACAAGACAAGGAATGCCAATTCCTCTCGACTGACAGCAACAAACTGGTCTTTGGACAGATCTTTGGTCTTAACATAAACATCGCGTTCCTCAACCTTATTCCTAGGAGCAGTGTCCTGGGAATAATGTCCTTCACTATCAATATAGACCACTCTTTTTAAATCTTTGTTCTCCTTTTATTCTGGTGCTAACACACAAAGATTTCCATTTATATTTTATTCATAATAGTCTTGATATTTTTTTCTTTTTTTCTGGTACAAATCTGTACAATAGCCTATTAGGGAGGGTATATGCCATTCTCTTCACAGTAATTTTATCTTACTGGAGAACATGGGAAACATGATCTTCTGTAATGTTGGGCTACATACACATCTAGAAATGTGTTGAAGTTGTTATGATAAGTAGAAGACATTCAAGTGAAATGATGAAGTGGCTGTAATTCAGTCTTCCTTCATCAGAAAGCCATTTCAGGTATGAAGAATTTCTCAGTATTTTTAACAGTTAACTTGAGAGTGAATTTGCTATTTGGCTTGGTAATAAAATAACAACAGGCAAAATACTAAACATCCTTCTGCTCCTGATGCTTTCAGTTCTAATTTTTGTTTGTTTCTCAGGTGATATAGATTACTTTGTTACAAGTGTTGTGCTGCTATTATATCCCTTTTCACTGGATTAATCTTGTAAAAAATCGGAATGTTAAGGAAGAGGTGGATGTTCTAGATCACTTTTCTAGTCTATTTACTCTGTTTTGGACCTGACTGAAACTCTTAACTAAGTCAATGAGTTTTTCTTTTAATCTCAATGACAGCAGGCTAATCTTTAATTAATTAGCAATGTTGTTTTGCAACATAAGTTATTTCTAAGTTATGTTTTATTTTACTGTGGACATACAAAGTTTTTTAACCCAGATACTGATACTTATCCATTCCATGTGAAAGTGTGAGGTTTAAATTGAGGCTGGTGTCAAAAGACCTCATGGAAAGAAACTGATTCAGTGATGGCTGCCCTAGAATAAAGACTTGTGCTTATCAGAAGAATGTTTATTTAAGTAAATGAAACTACCAAACAAACAACAGATCAAAAGGTCACTGTTCAAGCTCTTTTTTTTTTTTAAAGCTGGACTAAACCTCAAATTTATGGATCTCTTTAAATCGTGACTCTTCTATTTGTGGGGTACAGCACCTCTGATTTCAGTTGTGGTAACTGAAATGATTGTCATGTCACAGCGACAAACTGTGGAAGTCTATGTCATTTTGGCAAAATCTAGAGTGACATTTCCATTTATCTTCTTCAGTGTTACAATTGCCAAAAGCGTTACTTGTGACAGACTGCAAACAAAATTCTGTGTATTATTGAACATTCATCAAGTGAGTTGTCTCGTGAATGGAGTACTTGCAAAGTTTATTCAAGCTTTTATTTTTGGGAAATGAAATATTTTAACTGTAGTACACAGACACAGATGGCTTTGTAGTCATTGAATGAGTTGTCAGGTATTCATTCTACATTATAGAAGGTTTAAAATTTTTATTATATTTTTGCCATATTCAATTATTTCACTAGTCCCATATGGTGAAAAGAAATTTGACAAAGTAAACCTTAGTTTTGTGTTTCTTGGTTTTGGGGGAGATCAAATGGTAGATTTCAGTCGCAAAGTGTAGTGAGCCTTCAACTGCTATCCTTATGCTTCTTTACTAAAACCAGAAATAAAATATAAGGACAAAAAACAAGTTCTGAAGTTACATGTGACATAACACATAAAGCTATAATTTTCTCAAACATTGCTCATTCAGAGAGTAATAATATTATTATAATCATGGCAGTCAATACATTATATTCACTCTCATGATTTCCTTTTTACATCTTCTGTTGAGTGGGACATTCGCATAAGCTTATTGTTTAATGTTTGTTAATTTTTCAGTCATCTGAGGGTACCCTGCAGTTGTTCTTTCTAGTTGTGCTCAATTATTAATAGGGAACTGAAGTGCAGGGACTTAATCATCATCCAGCTGCTTACAAAATAAGAATAGAGGCAATATTAACGTGTGGCACAGCATGAAAGGTAGAGCAGATGGTTTTAAAAATCATATCTGTTATGCTTTTTGGGTTCTGACATTCAGCTCTTCGTGTAACTTGGAGCACTTGCTGGCTTGTTCGTACCATAAACTCATTCATGCCATAAGCCTCATTGACCATCTTGAATTGAATCTCAACTTCACGATTTGGGAGATAAGCAGGTTCTTCAGACTCTGGTATTATTTCACTGTTATCCTCTTAACTGAGAAGCAACCCACCAGTAAACCATTTAAGAAGATGCCATTAATCTTCGCAGTCAATTATTGGATTATTAAAGATACAAGAATTTCTAAGTATTAGAATGTTCTGAATGTTGAAATATTGGCACTCACTAGGGAAAGTGGTGCTTGTGTTCATTGTTGAGAGTTTTTGTCGTCTTTCAATTTCAGCTTTTTGTTATTGAGTTCTGAATGCATGTATTGATACCACTTTCAGACAGCATTAAGACACTGACTCCTTATTTGTCAGTGTAAGGAGAATTTCATTTTAAGATAATGAAAGAAATTGAAAAGAATGATGGGGTTTTTTTCAGAGGTTGTTTGACATTGATATAATGTGTATGTGTGTTTTAATAAACTCCCATTACCCATAAAACCCAGAAGTGTTTTTTACTCTTTTCTAAAATCTTACTTGGCTAGAATGTGTCTGCTGACTATTTTTCCTTTCTAAGGGAATAGTCTTTGAGGTGATTCTGGATTATGGGGACTAAACTTCCATTGTTTAGGTGGTTAGGATGTTGAAGAAATAAAATATTATTATCTAAAGGTATTTGGGGAAAAACGGCACCTGTAATAACTGTCCAAATTGTTGGTAGTATTGGCGTATGCTGGAAAAGCATTAATGGAAGACCAATTAGATGATGTAGGAGTACCAGTCTGTCTGTGAGGGAAGATGCACACAGTAGTGTGCCATACTTATTAATATACTGCTAGGAGAAGCCAAATTAGCAGAAGTTTAAGGTGTGACAGCTGTACTTTTGTAGTCTTAAATCAGTTTCTTTTATTTATTCAGTTGTTCCAGAATAGATTCTGAGCCCTTAATATCAGTATTCAACAATCTAAATAGATTTAGTCCTAATTCTGTTAGTTTTAATAAAAACATAATTGATAGCTATATGTGTTTTGCCTTTAAGTTTTTATGACTTAATATGAAGTTATTGAGTGGTATGCAGTAAGATGAGCCCACAGTGGCTTCATGAAATGGTGAATCCTCTCTCATGCATCTCTTCATTTTCTCCTTATGACGATGGCCTGTTACCACTCTGAAAGAAAAGCAATATGCTGTCTTATTTAAACACTCTTAAATAAAAGCTAAATCTTATTCCTATAGAAGTTTGGAGCAAATCTCTTCTATTTTTCCTCAAGAGTACAGTTGAATATTTTGTAAATCTTGAAGCAAACTGGGAAGAAAAAAATCCCCGTGGACAGCAGGTTATATCACAGTGATTTTAAGAACATTTAAAAATATGGATTATTAACTAAAAATGTTATTAAACAATTTTGAATTGTGGATTATTGATCCAACAGATTGTGTTCCCTTTGCAGTCATTCTGTTAGGTTCAGAAAATCTCTCCTACCATAGGTTGCAAATTATTGATCCAATATCACAAGCTAGTGGCCTGGGATAATTCCTCTGTTTCAATAAATTATTTCTTTGTAATATATAACTGCAGAGGCAGTGACTTAATGAATTTGTCCTATAGAAATTAATAATCTGTGTTTTATTGTCACAGAATGTGTAGAGCAATTATGTCATATGTTGTAATTTGTTATTTAGATGTCTTCCAGATGCCCACCCAGCCCCTCTCTCAATCCCCCTCCTCAGTCCCTCCAGGATAGGGGGAGACAAATAGGATGGAAAAACTCATGGGTCAAGACAAAGACGGGGAGATTGCTTACTATTTACCATCATGGGCAAACCAGACTCATTTTGAGGAAAATTAATTTAACTTATGCCAATTAAAGCATATTTAGGAAGTGAGAAAAAGAGACAAAACATTAAAATAACAACTTCCCCCTACCTCCCTTTCCAGGTTCAACCCTGTTCCATTCCTAATTCCTCCACTGTCCCCCCTCTGCAGTGCCGGGGATATTGGGGAATGGGGGGTTGTGGTCAGTCCATAAGGGCTCCTCTCTGCTGCTCCTTTCTCCTCATGCTTTTCCTCTGCTTCAATATGAGTCCTTCCCATGGGCTGCAGTCGTTCAGAATAAACCTGCTCCTGCACAGGCTCTCCATCAGATGCAGTTCCTTCAGGGCATAGCCACCTGTTTTACCATGATCCCCTCCACCGGCTGCAGGGGGATCTGCTCCAGCACCTGGAGCACCTCCTCCCCCTTCTCCTCCTCTTACCTCCACGCTTTGCAGGGCTGTTTCACACACTTTACTCCTCACTGCTAGGCAGCATTTTCTTCCCTTTCTTACACATGCGTCCCCCTCCTGCTTTGTAACCATCCTCTGTCAGACCTATATGCAACTTACCTATATACAGCTGGTAGAACGTGATTTTTCAAACTGGTGAAGGTGTACTCTGTTATAATTATTTATAGTAATTTGTTCTTATTTTTATTAATTTTGTCAGCAGTTACTGCTTTATCAGGAAATAAATGCTGATGCCTTGATTATGAGTTCCATGTTTTAAACTGCTTACAGGAGCTGGGCATGGAGCATGTACCCGTGAGTCTCAGTAGAGTCCCTAATAATGTAATGCTGTAATTTACGGAACTTCTAGCTGCTTTCATTGAACCCATCCAGGCACTTGGAATAACTCTGACAGGCAATTTTTTTCTCCTATTCTCCCTTCTCTCACTGTCATTTTGGCACCACTCTATACGAGGAGGTTCCATGCTGCAGAATGGGTTAAGGGAGGACATTTTCCACCTCATGGGGAAAATTCTCCCAGGCCTTTGAAGTATTTTCCAGAAGGATGATACACTAAGTGTATTATTCCCGAATGTTTGTAGATGAGATGCCTCAAGGCTATGGTTTTGCATTTATTATTACTGGATCTGTATTCAGAGTATAAGATGAGAGCTCTATGCCATTTGGGGGGAGGCAGATGGTATCAATTTAATGAGTTGTTACTGTTTCAGCACTAATGTTGTGTAACTGTTATCTATGTCTTGCCTCATGACTCTGTGCCCTGATACCAAATGTACTCCTATTATGGAGCCACTACTGGAATTTGTCTCAAAAATCTTAATATATTGATTAAGATTATAATAACAAGCAAGACTAGTTCCCACAGGGATGATTTGTGGAAGTTAGGAAGAAGGTGGAAATTAAAATCTTGTAGTCACTGGGATGGACCGCACTGGTGTAATTGCACTAATTTTGAAGCTCTTACTGGTCTGTAATACTTTATATTTTACAAACTATTTTGCTATACAGAGATTTAAGCCTTATTTTTCCCAAAGTCTATAAACCAGCATAAACAGCCAAAGGTGTGTCATGGTTTAACCCCAGCTGGCAACTAAGCACCATGCAGCCGCTCACTTACCTCTCTCACAGTGGGATGGAGAAGAGAATCAGAAGGGTAAAAGCGAGAAAACTCGTGGGCTGAGATAAAGACAGATTAATAGGTAAAGCAAAAGCCGTGCACACAAGCAAAGCAAACCAAGGAATTCATTCACTGCTTCCCATCGCAGACAGGTGTTCAGCCATCTCCAGGAAAGCAGGGCTCCATCACACGTAATGGTTACTTGGGAAGACAAAATGCCATCACTCCAAACTACCCCCTTCCTCCTTCTTCCCCCAGCTTTCTATGCTGAGCATGATGTCATATGGTCTGGAATATCCCTTGGGTCAGTCGGGGTCAGCGGTCCCGGCTGTGTCCCCTCCCAACTCCTTGTGCCCCCCCAGCCTCCTCGCTGGTGGGGTGGGGTGAGAAGCAGAAAAGGCCTTGGCTCTGTGTAAGCACTGCTCAGCAGTAACGAAAACATCCCTGTGTTATCAACACTGTTTTCAGCACAAATCCAAAACATAGCCCCATACTGGCTACTGTGAAGAACATTAACTCTACCCCAGCCAAAACCAGCACAGGTGTCTCATCTTGTCTCCTCCTTATTCCCCATCATATCTCCCCAGACCTACACTGTTCCCTTGTTCACAGCTTAGCTTTTGTTGGGCCCTATAAATGTCATGAATTCATCAGTTCACCTGTTAAGTCTTTTAAATCCCAGAGAATGGCAGTAGGTTCTACTGTGGAGCTTTGGTTAGGAGAGCCCTTTCTTATCTCCTTCCCACTCACCTTTATGTTTTCATTCATCTCTTTGAATTTCTTTCTGCTTCCTGAGACTTTTGCTATAAATCATTACTCAGTAGTCACTATTGCTGTAATGACTGTTTTGTGGAAGTGCTGGTCAGCCCTGTCATTACCCAGCCTATTGGCAAATGGGGGAGCATTCTTGCAACTGCCAACATTGAAGTCTTAGCCTGTCTGTTGGTGATGAAGTCAAGTCTTGGTAAGCAGGAATTTATACATGTAATTGGTTAGATACCAAAATAAGATTTTCTGATGTCAAGGGAAATCCTACAGAATAATTATGCCAGAGTTTTTCTTGAGACTACTGTTGGTAGTGGTTGCAGAAATGTACTCTGTAGTAAAGCTCTTTGTGTTGATATGTAATAAATCTACCTTTTAATGTTATTCTTAAGCTTCTTTGTTTATGTTGTAGTAATACCTACAAGAATCATAACCTCCTGTGTACTGTTCCAACACAGAGTACTACACAAAATGTGCTTTCTAGTCCCTAATATTACCGTATTCCTAATTTCTTTTAAATCTTATGATAATTATTCTCTTCAAAACCTCCACACTCATTGGTTGTTTTACAGGTGCTGTTAAACATTTAGATAGCATCATAAAAATAATTAACACTTAATAAAACATTAGAAAGTTCATACAATATTTTCCATAAAAACATTGTTTTATATATAATACAATATAATATATGGTATTATTTTACAGTATTTATCTTTATATAATAAAAACAAGCACATTACACAAAAGAGGAACTGTTTAGATATCACCGGAGAGGGCCTAATGTGGAACTAATGAAAGCAGTTGATTTTAAGGAAGGATTTGATTAAGAAAAAGCATGTGGTTGGCAGAAATGAAGTGGGGGATATATCAAGCTCTTTTTCTTTTAAGCTTTAAGGTGCAACATTCTAAAGGATATATTGCAAGTAGTCAGCTCTGAAAATGGAAGTTCCATTTCTGTGAAAAATCATTTAGAACCCATCTGTTTATATTTCACAGAGGTGGAGAATGCAAGGCATATGAATGATTGAAGATTGTGTGACTTGCAAAGGGCAAAAGTGTGAATGACTCTCTCTGTTTTACTTCTCTTGGAAAGAGAGTTGCATTATATAACCCTATGCCTAAAACTGCTTCATCTCCTGCCAAAAATTTAATTGCAATTAGCACCACACACTCACTCTAGAGGTGGGATTTTTAGAGCTGTTTAGGGGAAATAGGGAGAATCTTCAGTTAAAAATGGAAGTTAGGTGCTAAGGCCTTTGAGCTCTTGAAAGTATCTAGTTTTAAATGCAGAGAGCTGAGGAATATAGTTTTCCTAGTGTGCGTTGTACAGAAAGAAGGGCAGTGCAGAACAAAGATGTGCACTGTAATCCACTGTATAGGGACTGCATAAGGCCCACCAAAGGACCTAGGGAAGGAACAAGAATATATCTGTAAAACTGCCATTTCATAATTGTTCATCAGCAGAAAAGGACTGTGTATGGCCCATTTTTTAGCCATACTAGTTTGCATTTAGAATACTCTTGTAGGCACCAAATGCTTGCTGTGTCATTATAGCAAGTGGCTGCAGAAACTCAGCTACATAAAGAAGCAAATAAATGACAGGGTCAGACTGACAGCTTTTGTAAATCTGGGCAGGTACATTGACTTTATTCTGATTTATGCTTGGTCTGTAATGTTCTATGAGGCTGTGTACCTTGTGGTTACATACAGCACAACATGGTACTCTGTCAAAAAGGCAAAGTATTTGCTCTGACGAATCACGTGATGTGTCTAGCAGGTCTGGGAGGGTATCACTGTGTAAACAAGTATGCTTGTACCTATGGAAAGTTTTGCATGTAGTTTAGCAGCACTTATTAATATGTTTAAAGGGGCTTCCTCATGTAACAAAAATCTACCTGAAGACTAAGGCAAAAAACCCATGCAGCAATTTCTTCCTTCTAGGCCTTTGTGTTTCAGTGTTGTTTCAAAAAAGTCTTGCACTGAGCTGATTTTTACTTAGTGCCATCCAATAAGGAATGGGTACTAACTTGTCTTTCCTGCTGCATGAGAGCCAAAGTTTGAGTGGCAGCAGGGGGGGAGACTGGAGAATCTGGAGACTTGGGGAACCTCCTAGGATTGATGACTTGGGAAGTTTATGTTTTTATTCTGATTCTGTTGAATGACAAGCATCAACCCCTTGAAGAAAAGAGCCCTACCTGACCTATTGTTTTTTCTTTTGAGTCACATACTTATATGTGCGTGTTTCTGACAAAAACAAATGAAACTATTTTTTATGTATCTGAAGAATCATTTTAAAAAACAGCAAACACAAACCAAACACGCATAATACTAATATTAAAGTTCATCAAAGTCTACTGCATCAGCTTATATTCCGATGGTTTTATAGACTCATTTTTATCTATTTTAGTGGCGAGGATAAGTTTTTAAGATTCTCTTAAACAAAACAAACCTACCAAAATCATCTTAAAATTGCACAGAGTTAGATAAAAAAACTTTCTGTGAATTCCCATAAAAGTGTCTGCTGTATTTTGTTAAAATTATTATTTATTAATTGTTGTTGTTTAAATGCCTTAGCAGAAATATGCTTTAAAAGTGACCCTTCTAGTAAGGACTGATAAAGTAGGATGACATTGTTATAACCTATCTATACTTACAATGTTCCAATTCATTGCCTGCAATGAAAGGGAGATTCTGATCATAATATCAGTGTTGCCTATCTCGGCTAAGAACTAATTAAGGAATAGGAATATTTCCTGTGTGAAAATTTAACTTTTTCAAAAGTTCTTCATAGTTTAAAAGTCATGTGAACTTAATGGCAAGGTTTTAGAATAGTTTATGGACAAGCCAAGAATATTAAGAGAACAGAGGTTGGAAACAGATGCCATATATTTGTCTGTTTACCAACACCTCTTTCTGAGGTTCTCTACAGCATTGTATCATAAATAATGTGTTGACTTGCTCTTAATCCTTCTGTTTCACTGCGAGCCAGGCTCTATTAGAGTCCAGTAAAATGCATCAGCATATTCAAGGGCTGAGCTGGTTAAAGTGGACACACTTGCATATCCACTAAGAATTTCTAAAATTCCATCATTTCATGGTATGGCTGCAAGTTTACCTCTGAAAGATTGGAGTTGGAGGGAGAAGGAGGTGGACTTTTGATTTTTGCTTCTGGGCTCAATCTTACCTCAGTCTATTCAAACGGAGTGTTACAGTGGTTTAATACACAAAATAGCTTTCTTGATGGGTTTTTAGTGCAGCTGACTGGGTGGAAACCTGGGTGAAATTCCCAAGAAATCTGCAGGAGTTTGAATAGGGATGATGATTTTCAGCTTTTTATTTCAGTTTAATCAAAAAACTTAAAGGCAGATTTGTTAATAAACAATCTCAGTTAATTGAACTAGAGAATGAGCATAAACCTTTTTAAGGATTAACTAAAACTTGTAGAGTATTAAACTCAAAGTGCCAAATAAGTTGACTTTCTTAATGTTGCTTCTTTTCTATTATGTCTTTCCCCTTGCCTCTTTTTCCTATTGTAGATGTTGGTTTATATGGACTCATACAGGCCTTACATAAATAGCAAAATTTTATTGATTTAACTTAAAGGAGTTTTAAAAGTAATTTAAGCTAAATAGATACTCCTGTTTAGATTTAAGAACATTTTATTTGGTTTACCTTGATGCTTGGTAGACTCAAAACAACCACAAGAAGCCCCTTCAACTGAAATGACAAATGTATTCTTTCCTGTATTCGGGTAATACAAAAAGGGCACCATATCATTTAAGGAAAAAAACAAAGACTATCATTTCAAATACATAAATCTTAGCATTTAGTCTTGATTTTGCCAAAGAGGATTAAGTATAATACAGAAAACCAGCTTTAAACTAGGGGGTTTTGGCTCACATGCACATACATGCAAACACTAAACACATAAGCTGAAATATAAATCCAGTTTGCAAGTGATGATGTGCAGGTTTTCTTCAAAAGGTGGAATTTGGTATTTATTTTAGAGCCATTATGTACATGGATTTATATATGAATTCAAAGTGGAAAGCTGAATCTATAATTAGAACAGCATGCTATGCACTTAGAGCTGGAAAGACTTCAGTTATGGAATCTCTAGGCTGGAAGCACCTGCAGTTCTCGATGTTTTTATTTGCACCCCCAGTATACCTTACTAATGAACAGGTATTTCATATAGCATGTCATAGTTTTGAGATCCCTTTACATGGTATGTGATACATTTCATAAAATAAAGGTCCTGGGAGAGTGATTAGTAAAACTACATTTGAGTTGCTCTGAGGTAGAAGGATACTCGATTTCTTAGCTTAATGGTACTTTTTACATGAATTTGTAATGATTCCCTCAAATTATGACCAAGCTTACTGCTTTATATTTACTTGCTGTGTAACAGTGGTTCTCAGAGTGGAAAATTAACAATTTTTGATAACAGTTTTGTTCCTGTTGCTAAGTATTACCTCTTGTCAAGCTGCAATCAGGTGAAGTTCTCTCTAACCAATGCTTGAATAAACACTCCAGACCTGGGGTTTTGTTATGATAAAATATTTATTTTAATTCCCTTGGAACAGGAAATTGAGGATGTTTTATACTCCATCCACCTTCTACCTGAGTAGCAGGTATGGTAGCTACTCTGTAAGGCCTGCCGTGGTTTGACCTCAGCATTTTAGATGCATGTCATGTCAGTAAACCTGTTAACAGTGTGCTGAATTTATTTACTATTGTTAATGGGCCTCCAACACATATTCTGACTGCTGTAGTTGTATAGAAACAACAGTCCCTGTTTTGATATTATGGATCCATAATGCTAATAATCAAAAACTCCATAGGAAAAAGAATTGTTCTTTATACAAGTAAATACTCCTAGCTTGGAATTCAGTTTTTCAGCCAGTACTTTCTGAAGACTGCCTAGCATAAGGGACTCATCTGCAGTAGAAAATAATAAATATTTGTCCATTAGAAGAAGATTGGATGTACTGCATAATGGAAGAAGGAAGCCAAAGAGTACACTGAAAGTCCATAGCTGTGAAAGTGTCAGTAAAGCCTTTCAGTAAACTCTAGGAGTAATCAACAGATTGTGTATGTGTTACCTCCCAAAATGAAGGTAGAAAAGCCAATCAGGAGAAAGACTGTTTCCAGAGCGTTCATCTTCATGTCACCCTATTTGCATGGAAATACTGTTAACAGCAGACATCACGTGGCCCTAATGAGAGCAGGTGTGTTCCTTCATGGATCCAAGCCAGTTGTGGGTGGTAATGAAACCAATCTGTAAATGAGATTTTAAAGGGTGCAATACTTCATCACTGGCACTGTTGTCAACGTGCAGAAGGCCCTTCCCTCTATTTAGAGTGGAATGTGATTAGTTGCAGATTAAGAGTGATGACAGAATGGAGTTCAAAGCACAACCTCCATAGTGTCAACAGGCCTTAATGATAACATAGTGCTGCTTCCCTGAAAGAGTTTCATGTCTTATTCAATGTAAATGGTAAAAATGTGGCATTTTAGAACCAATGATGTGTTTTTCTATTGATGCTGTCATAGTACGCAGCTGCTGAAAGAGGAGCTGTTTGTCAGATCCCGTTTTCCTCAGTGATTCATCAAACAGTGGCAGTTCATGCATGCAGTATCAGAATGGGAATAAATAACTTGCAGCAATGCATTGAACAGTGTAGTGTTTTATTAATCTCCTACCTACTCTGATGCCACTCAAGGTGTCAGAGATTTTGGGTAGCTTCAAGTGTGTGTTCAGTATTTTGCAAGTCACGTGACTATTTTGCAGGAGCAGGACTTACAAAATAGGAATATTGAGTTAATAGATGAGAACAGCAGAACTATGCATTCACATTCTTCCTGCTATAGGAGTTTTACACTCCCCAGACGTGCCATTGATGCAGCCTTTTCTCTTACTTTTAAATTCTGTGTTTTTAACAAATTACGGTGATTCTAAGAGGGAAAAAATCAGTTTAGTAACTCTTTGAACTCAAAATTGAAAAGTAATTGAAATCTAATTTACTTGCATAGCACCTACTGTCATCTGCAGCATGCAAATGCATGAGTTGACATAGTGGTAATAAAATAAATGTTTTTGGTTCAGAAGGGTATTGGCACTAACAAAACATGAGTACTCAAGAAGTGCTACGCATTTCCAGCTGTCATAATATGACCTAGATGGAAATCCAGAGCTTGGATGTGTTTTAGCTGCCATCTTGGGAGAGTGGTGTGCCGCTTTAAGTTTTAAAATAGCTGAGAAGGATTAGTTTTATGTACTGTGTGTCTTTGATGGTTTAGGGTTTGATGTGAAATGATTAGAGAAGGGGAGAGAAAGGGAAGACAGGCTTAAGGAAAGCCAAGCGAAAAGCCTGGCACATCACAGACGTCTCTTTTGAAAAGTAGATGTTGACCAGTGTTATGGGAGTTGCACAGATTTTCTGATAGGAAATATTGCGAAGGTTTCATACAATCTGGGTGCCTGAATTAATCGACTATATAATCAGTCTTAGGTTCCCCTAGAATCTGTCTGCCTGAAGAGAGGAGGGTAATATTGTAGTTTATATGCAAATTGTATACCCCAGCTTTGTGTGTGAGTTTTTGAATAAGAGAAAATATCAATCTGTAGCTCACTACTTGGGGTGAAATTTAATTCTTCATTAAAATCCTATTTCATACTCTGAGTTCAAGAGATTCTGGCAAGTTCTTCAGTGTGGAATGTATTCTCCAGGGTCTGCTGGAAGGATAGGCAAAAAAAAATTTCTTTTCTTTTGAATCCCTCTTTGTCCACAGTAGCTAGCAGTCACAGAAGTTGTTCTGGGGAGCAGTCTTTACATGGTCTTAAAGGATAAAAAGCTTCTAAAGTAAAGTTTAATAGGAATTTAATTGGCATAATGATGATAGTTTGCAGTAGATATTTTTGTGATTATTTGTTTCGTTGCTTTATATTCCAATCTTTCAGCCCATCTGACTGAAAGATCAGTTGGATGACACAGTTTCCCACAAGGTCCTGCTACTTTCTTTGGCCAAATCACAGGAGAAACACAAAAAAAATTTGCTTAGGATAGTTCGAAGGGCACAGTGGTTGAACTTTCCTGTGGCAAAGATGATAGTATCCAGCAGGACTCTTTCTGTCTCTAGAGCTGTATAAATGAGCATAATATGAGTATAACCAACATAAGACCATTATTAATTAGTTTTAAAAAACAATTATACACACATACATGTGTGTAATCATCATTTACATGCATATGTTACATTTGTATGTACCAACACATGTAGACACCCCACCCCTGAGTATACATTACTCATGTATTGTCAAAGCAGGGTAAGTGATTTTTCCATGTGTCTGGTTAAGTGTGGTCAGGATTTTTTCCATTCTTTTCCACCTAAGAGCTCATTTACACAACAGTTGGAGAAACACAGGGAACTGTGATATTCTTTTCAGTGTGGTGTTAGTAACTGCTTTCATGAAAAACTCACTGGTGGTTTTCTGTTATATTTCGTCATGTTTTGATCATAATCCCCAGCAGTGTTCTGCTCTGGAGAGTGCTTCTAATATTAGTGGGCCAGAAAATGTCACTACATTTAAAATAATGATTTATCAGTTCATGAACAGAATTAATGGATGTGTCTATGAGCATGAGAAACCAAACTCCAGTATACTTAAAGGGTTTACTTTTACATTGCTGATCTTATTGGGCATCTTTATCATTGCCTTTGGCAGAAAAGGGGTCAAAGTAAATGCATCAGCAATTTATCCAATACTAGGAGAAATGGGTAATACAGAGGAAGTTTGGGACTGCTAGGTAGGTGATCACAGGATGCGGAGAAAGTAGCTTTCTGGTTAGAGAGTAGCAGATGTATATTGGAAATGAAACATGGGATCCTTTGTCTTCCTAACTACAACTCTGGGTTGCAGATAGTTGTATGTGGTGTACTCTATCAACATAAATTCACAACAATTTCCATGTGAGACTCCTTCTCCCAGAGTAAATCTTCCAGTGTTCCCATTCAAGGGGCATCAAGGTCAGAAGTTCTAAGAAATGAATGTATAGAGAAGAATACATTTTCAGAAATGTGAAATGAATACTCTTTGCAGATATTTATCATGTGGTTTCACAGTAGTAACATGTTAGCAATGGATAACTACAAAGTGCAAGTTAGTCTCCTCTGGCCTGAAATCACTACAGTATATACTTCGTTTTCTCAGTAGATGATGAAATGTATAGGGTGTTCAGTTTCTTAAAAAGTTATGGCCATGTAAAATATTATGAAAGCATCTTATGTGATTGAATGGTTACCTGATTACACAACTAAAAGAAAGAGTACTCTGGGCTGTGGGAGCCTGGTAATTACAAGTCTACTTCACATAGCATTGTAGCATGTGGTCTTTGAAAGAGGTTGGCTTCAGAAAGCCAGTGAAGCATGACTGTCTAGGGCATGCAGGTCCCAGAGGCTTTGAGCTGGTTTTTTTAGGACTTGAGGAAAAAAAAAAACCACAACACATGATGATCATAATAATAATTATGTATTTTGAATTGGATTTTTGTATCTATATCACAGAGTTCTTCCTTGTATGAAAGTGCAAACCCAGCATAATTTTATAATGCTTCATTTTCTAACAGAGCAATATAAAACAACTTAAATATAGACACACAATTGACAGGGAATGCTATTACAGTTAATTTACCAAATATGTTAAGCTTATGAATGTAGTCTTACAGAGAAAATTCATAGTTTACCTCCCCCTGATCTCAGTTGACATGTCACAAGTATCTGATGATTTGGGGAGGTTTCAAGAGTCAATATTTATCTCTCTTCTCCAGAGGAAGCTCAGTGCAAGAAGATACCTGGGTTCTTGTCTGGTTCTGACCCTGAATTCTGTTTTAAAAGCTCAAGTGGGCCAGAAAAAATGCCTGTGTTTTGCCATGTAACTCAAATTGCTACTGCATACCTTAGTATACTGGGTATATGAGGATCATGTACTTTGCTTTGTTGGAACCACTTGTTGACTAGGCTACATGCTACCGTGAATTTTTCCATCATAATGTTTCTAACTTAACTGATAATTACTAGAGATTTATTACTGAAGGCTTTGGCCTTATTACAGGGAGCAATAGTGTAAAAAGTCTATACAGATTTAAAAAAAAGTCACAAGCAATTCAAAAGGAGTATTGTTTCTGGTGTGTGGTAGTTTTCTTTGTTTAAAAGAAAAAAAATTACCTTGAGAATAAGGAAATATTCCCTTATTTCTGAAAATAATCTTGTATGCATCTTCATACAATATTTTGCTCATGTTCTTTTTGTTATAGATTTTTGTTATTATTTTTTTTAAATGGATTCTAGATAGAAAACACAACAAGCACCCTTGGTCAGTTCCTATAGTTTTTCTGTTGAGGCTTAAATCTTTTCTAAATCCTGTTCAAAAAAATATTTGACATAAGTTCTTTATCATGAAGGATTTTCGGTGATTTCTTTTGGTCAAACAAATCCTTCATATGGTGGTGTACCTGTAAATATTTACATTAGTAATTGTATTAAAGGTCATAATTTTTAGTGAATATTCAATGGAAAGAAAGAGGAGGATTTGCAAAGGCAGAGGGGACATATTACTTCTACATCTTGCTAGTTATAACTTTGATGCAAGTGTATGTCTGGTATTTTGTATTCCGTTTGAAAAGAAAGCAGCTCACTTAAGCAGTCCTCCTTAAATGCATATGCATAGCTATATATGGGTAGGAGAGCACTGGGTAATGTTATAGGTAGGTAACTACTCAAACTTACAGTGAATATCCTTTTAATCCTTGGCCTCCCCATTCCCTTTGTGTTATCCATGTTAGCTTCATCTTAGTTGTTTTCAAGGCATCCAGCTGTTTTCTCTGTCTTCAAACTGACTCTCTGGGAATGAAGAACTTGCACAAAAGCCTGCAAAAACAACTCCCCATTAAAAATCAAACACCCATGAATATTATATGAGTGAGAATTGACCATTCCCACTAGTCAGAAAATATAATAAAACCAGCTGAGGTCTTGGGCAGAGAATTTTCATCACTTATTAATCCACCAACTTAAAATAGACAGAAAGTGTAACAGCGGAGTGACTTATATTGCAGTATAACACCTTATGCTCTGCATTTTAGAATGCCATATATTTTAAAAGTTCCATAATCAATTAACAAAGGTCACTTATTCCTACTGAAATTCTGATTTTGAACAGTATGCAGTCCCATGCACATTAATTTCCACAGACATTTGTCTCTCCCTCTCTCTCTCCCCCTATGCCTCCATGCATCTGTGTTAAGGGAACCAAAGTTTATTAGTCACAATAGGAGATGATCTTAAATACTTTGAATTTAAATGGGGCCAGTCTAGCTACTTTGAAATTAAAATTAAATTCAAAATTAGTACCCTTGATTATGAAAGAGAGTGTGAGAGAGCAGTCAAGTGTGATTTTTCTGAACAAATTAACCTTCCTTGACACTGCTATATACAGTATTTGGTAGTTACACACTGGACTAGGTTGTGACAGATCTTTTCTACATGTGGACACATGTGAAAAGGACCCATTTCCTATCAGCCCTCAACACAGGCTGCCTGAAAGTCACAGTGCTTAACCTCAGGAAAAGACACTAGCAGATTCTCCGTCAGTGTTTGGGAAAGGGGTTTTACATATGCTCTTTGGATGTATGAGGCACCAAGAAGAGGGAGCTACGAGTTTGATTGTAAGATGGTGTCTCTTACTGGGTTCAGAAACTCTGGTGCCACATGACAGAAAAGTGCAGGTTGGGTATAAATTTATGCTGCCAACTCAGATTTATCCAAACATTTTTGATAGTTGAACATGACAACAGCAGGCATTATGCCATATTGTCAGTCTTCCCACAGTTGACATGAAAGCCCATGGCCAGCGTAGACTTCATATTGTGTGCTGTAGTGGAGTTAGCAGCAACCTGCCTGTGTGTCCATGCTGATCTGGAGCAAATGCATACTGTGAGCAGAAACATGGATCTGCTATTAGTAGTTAAAGAATTGTAGCCTCAGGGGCAGTACTGAAAGAGTTAGAGAATTACTGAGGTATTTGGGGAGATATTGTTGCAGCTGCTGTTAGTTTAACATAATTGACTGTCATCTTGTTATGGCGTGGCCTTGAAGAGCAATGTGTATGCTTACTGAAATGAGAAATGAATGTTGGAATTTAACAACATTTTCTATTTGCTGCTTCTGAAGGAAAACGAAAAATGTAAGTTACCTCCAAGTGCCTGTATATCACTTCTGTCATTATTTTGATTTCACTGACAAACTCTGAGTAAGATTTTAGTATCTATTCTTCTTTTACCAACTCCTGAATTCACAAATGGTTCTGTGCGTGGAGTTTGCCCAGGCTTATTTCTTGAATAAGTGAATTCAAGGTGAAAAACACCCAAGTTTGGATGTTTTGGTTCTTAACTGAAATACGTTAACACATTCTTGAAAGACTGTTTTAAACTTTCTTGGAAGACGTGTGCTGTGCCTTAGTGCATAACCCTATATTTTATCTGAAGTGATGAAGTTAGAAGGAAGTTTTGGTAAGATATAATTCTCTTCCAAAGCTTTAACTCTCCTAAGTACAATATCATAAAATTAGAGAAGTGTTTCGTTTAAACTTTAAACCTTTCTAAAAGGTTTTAATTAGCAATTTAATGATCAATGTGAAGGAGAATGGGGCTGTGTTTGCTCATTAAATGAATTGAAATTAAATAACACATTTTGGTTTTGTTGAGTGTGCTCTTGTTGTGCCAAGCGTGAATATGTTTCTAAGAGGGTTGATTAGCCTTTTGGCCTCTCTACTTAATATTTTTGTCATTCTTCTCTGGAAGTTCCTGTGTGCCTCCCGTCAGGATTATTGGAATTTGGAACCTTATCTATAATTGTCTACCAATAGGGGTGACATGATGTCTCTCCGCTGCATTAAGTTTATCGTTCCCTGTAAAACATTAACACAGCAAAAATCTGAGCTTGTAAATGAGAGACATGTCTTTATCTTGATCAGGGAAATGAAATTTGTAATTCAAATGAGAAAAGTTAATGAACTTAATGCACAGGATGGAAAAAGTGTTGTAATGTGCCAATTTGGTCTGCCTATGGATGCTTCCAAACATTCCCATTAAGATATTGATTGTGTCTATTTAGCAAAGTGAAGGGGACAGTGAACTGCCTAACGGTTTACACGTTACACCAGTAGTGCCAAACCCCCAAACAAAGGAAACCTATCATGATAAACCTTAAATTTCTTTAAAAAATTTAATTTAAGAATGTAACTATTAATGCTAATATGCTGCTTTAGAAGGCCAAAAGCTGTTGCAGACAGAATAAGCAGCCTTTTGGTTTACTGATATCTATGCCGAATTTAATGTTCTCAAGTTCAAATAATGGTGGAGGGTCTTAGCACTACAAATAATAATGAAGGTCTCCCATCACATAAATGATTACTGTCTTTTTATAGAACATTTTATGTGGACACATAATGTTGTGGTCATGATGATAGTTTGGAAATTCAAATTCTGCTCCATGTACTTTCATAAAATTTTATTTCTGCAATGGTTACCAACAGTTGTCATTTTATCTGCTGTCAGTAGTTGTTGGTGATGGTGCACAAAGAATGTTCAGGCACACTTACGTGCACAAAACTTTATTAGTGGGGCCTGTAGCCGATGGCATACGTCAACTGCAAAGTTATCTTAGGGGAAAAAAAACCCAAAACAAAAAGCAACAAACCAAGGAGAAAAAAAGAGGGACAGAGAGGGAGAAGGAAAGACCTCTTCCTAGTGGCTGCCTGGGAAGAGAAGTAAAGTGTGACCTTGGACAAGTGTCCTCTGTGATGCACCAGGTGGTTTCCCCAAGCACTTTTCTCACAGTAAGTATATGGACACCTGCTCAAACTTCTGAGTGGGTGTTCCTGCTCATGATACTGGTAGCAGTCGTGAAAGCATGTGTGATCAGGTGCAGGTCTTGCACTTTGGTTGGTGGCTAAACTCTGTGGCCAAGCTTTGTGCATGTGAACATGATAGGAACCTGCCCACTGGATTTGTGACTCATCTCTGCTATGTTATCTGCAGTGTGCTAAAGCTCTAAGCTAAAAGACATGAGGGGAATGGTGAAGATGCCTTCACCTGGACTTGCAGGCTAAAAGAAGCAGACAGAGATTCAGGCATCTGTGCTAGTCACAAGAAACCACCAGAACAGTGGTCAGAATCTGCCAACGCAAGGGTGTGAGGAGAAGAGCACTTAGGATGGTAGGAAAAGCACTACCACAGTATCCTCGGGGTGTGTACTACTGAAAAGTCATAAGGTTGCAGGTGACAGTCAAGCTACAAAATTAGAAATGGAGGGCATCTGGCTTTACAAATGTGAAGGCAATGGGCAGCATAGTCACGCCTCCTGTGGTCTATGTAGGAGATTTGGTACTGTAATAGCCCCAATTGATTTCTAGATGACTTGTGTATAGAAGAGATGGTTATGGATGAGACAGTAACAGCTGCTGACTTAGAGCCTCATGCCAAGTAATAGAGTGAAGTACTAATCTATAACTGCAGTTGCAGATTTGAAATTTTTTTGCAAGTTGTGAAGTAAGCCTCCCAACCACTATTTTCTTCCTCCTGTGTTGAGGAATTTTGTCTCAGAAGATTCATGTCCTATGAGTTGTGAATAACTTTTTCTTATCTTGAAAGATTGTATGTGCCAGCTTGCAATTATTTTACTGTTTTACCAGCCTAATTGTCTACAGTTTTAGGTTACTGGGTGATGTATAAAAGGTTGTGGACTTCGTGTTTAACAAACCATTCTGATTGCCAGACAGCACTTTCAGTATGTAAACACATTGTAGTTAATTTTAAATAAGGCCAGTTTTAACATGATGTGCATAGATTTCCTCTAAAGCATGGCTATATATAAATGCAAGTCTACAAGGGATAAGTAGTAAAAAAAAAGTAGTGATTTTACATATCATGACTTAATTTCACTGTTAAAGAAAATAACATTTAATCAAGAAAATAAATCTTCTAAGCCTGTGAATTGAAGTAAATATGCCAAATTGATGGGAGTAAGATATTTTACATGAAAATAGAGGACTTTACAAAGACCCCAAAAGCTGCTTCCTACATTTAAGTTTGAAAGACCTGGAAAGTGTTTGAAAGGTAGCCTGTGCTAAATGCAGACCTTGAGCAGCAGCACGCTTGAACGTAGAACAAGTCAGCATACTATTGATTGGAGTACAGTGGGATAAATATGTGGCTTCTGCCCTTAATGGAAGCTGATTGTTCAGGGACGTACCAGCAAGGCTGGTCGATTCTTTAGCTGTTGTTTACTGGGGAGGACGATATCAATTTTCCAGAGGGATGATTGGTGGGATGTCAAGGCTGTCACCCTTTTCTTCTCATCACTGACAGACAGCTGAGTGACAATTACAGTGATGGGACATTGTCTGCATTGGCATATATACCAGAGGATAACTGGCAAACAAAAAAAGGCAGCAGTGCTTTAAAAAAGATATAATCAGCAGTTGTCAGGACTAGTTACATATATGATGTCTGAATAACAAGGCCAGAGTGTCCCGCCTCAGACACTGACATATACTGTACTGTGTATTCCTCAGCCCACATAGAAATTAGCCCTAGGAAAGTTATTGGCTGTTGCTAGAAGTCACTGGTAATCTACTTGGGAATTAAGCTTCAAGGAACTGTATTTTCATGTGATTTTCCCTGAAAATAAGAGAGCTTTTCTGCAGAACTTTGAAACAGTGGAGCTACATAACAAATTTGTAAGCTAAAAAGTCTGTTGAAGTGTATACCTAGCTCCTTCAGGAGTCCCGTGTTGGAATTTCTTCTGAATACTACCCGACAGTTAATCAGACAGCAAACTGTGTGTACGTTGCGTTTGTGTTAGGTATTTAACCTGTCAGTCCAGAACACACAGACTAAGCTAAACTTTAGATCTTGAAAGATTTATTTTACACTACATAGATGTATACTAGGTGTACATATGTACTTCTCATGAATTAGTATCTTGTAATAGGTACAGGTCGTTATGCAAAAGACTTTGTCCTGCTCCTATGAAATCACAGGTAGAACTTTGATTTCAGTGGTGCCTACTGAGGACCAGTGAATGTAGTTGTGCATTACATTAACAGCTGTCGCTTCCTCTTGCTTCTGGAAGCTGAGATGAGAATAAGGCTATAGGAAAAAAGAGACCCAAGGAATGACTTTGACATAGATATAAGTGTTAGATTTATCATGCAAAGCACATCTGGCTTATCACCAATCAACTGTATTCTCCTCTTTACTGCTTTTCTTGCCACCTCTCCCAGAAGCTCGAAACTGAGTGGACCTTTTCAAAGGGTTTTTTAGATGTACTCTCTTCAAATGTCAGTTACTGTTTTGACAGTACACTTACATTTATTTCAAACTTTTACCTGAAATATACATCCTGTTGAGTCTTTTCATTGGTCTGTTTCTCAAGATGTCTTGCAGCAAGCACAGGAGAGAACAGAGCACTCAGCTCACTGTATGCCATGTACTCTGAAACAAGGAGAGATAATGGAGGCAGCAGTTTTAGGAACAATCACGTCCTTTACCACAGGCCTGTATCTCTGGTCCTGCTTATAATGGATTAAGAAAAAAATGTAGTAGTAGTTCAACAAAATTGTGCCTTTCCAAAGACAAATGTATAAATACACTAATGGAATGTGAATGTTGCCTCTCAGACCTACATATATTATCAGTGGAAAAATGATACAGAGAGTCTTTGCAGTAAGGAGTTGATAGTCTGAATGCTTTTCAGTCTAAGTGGTACAGTTGCATGAAACCCATTGCAGGAGTGTTTGGATAGCTTCCACACCTACTGAAATTCTAAGTGCTGGTTCTTTTCTGTATCTTGTACAATATACATTTACACAGCCGTAGGTAGCATATGGTATGAAGGCCATACATACGTTCTTTTTCCCCAGTTTAGGTCCTTTTTCTCTTTTTTCCACTTTTTAGTTTCTTTTCACGTGGTAACTAACTTGCTTTAGTATATTAGTTCCTTTCTCTTTTCTCTTCTTCCACATCTGCCATTTTTATTTTTTCCTACTCATTTTATATACATACATGTTCTTTCTAGTTTTCGCTGTATAGTGAAAATTAGAGATTTTATGTATGCTTCTGATTCCCTTATGCAATTAGATCTCTCAAACAAGAGTCCAAATTTTAGCAAAGTGATTTTGCTCTTCCTTTCAGGCATGTTTCATCCCTTGAATTCTAGGCCCCTGATGGTGTCAGGTCAAGTACAAGTTTGGAGATGCTGATACAAAGCATGACTCTTTTTGTTGTATGTTCTGGATCTCAGTGGAGCAATTCCTAACAGAGGAGTTTGTTTCTGCTGCTGACAGCTCATGATGGAGACTGTTGAGCCACTGGGACTGTTACAGTAAAATTTTAAAGCTGCCCTCCGCTGATAGCACACGGGTATAGTGGCAGCATTGGCTGTGAGGGCAAATAATCCAGCATAGCTTCTCTTATGCATATTAAAAGAGGTGTAATTTTTGCCTTTCTGATACAATGCATCTAAATTAAACTTAAATTGATTTGCTTGCTACCTGAATTTTTCTTGCCTCCTGTCAATACTTTAGCATTATCTAATGACACTGCTGTTTGTGGAAGTTCAAGTTTCTTTTGTTTTCTTGATTCTTGAATATCTAGTGTTCCTCCCCACAAAGATAAGGTTGTATTGGTGATCTTAGAAGAGTCCTCACAAGTAGAGGTCATGATTTGAGACCTATTAGTTTCCAGGTACAGGGAAAAATTCATAACAAATTGCACTTTGGGAAGAATTGCCTGCTGCAGTAGAGATATAATGATATGACATATGAAGTTGGCTGTCTCCCAACTGAATGGCATTAGAGAATTACATCAGACACTTATCTTCTCTTTTTCTGTTCTTTCTGAAATTATATTTTCCTTGAGTGCTTTTTTTTGGCTATGCTATAGCATTTTTCAGCTTGGTGATGTGAAAGACTATGATATAGTGGTATAGGGATTTTTAAAAAAATTTTATTTTAAAGAAATGTTTCTTTAGCTTGCAGAAAAATACCAATGCATGTGATTAATATGGAAGGTTGTTTTTGATGGGTCTCATGAAAGCTCCAAGTAAATATAATTATTAATTTCTTTTTTTAAGCCAGAGCTAATTGATTTTGCACTGTGCTCATTAAAAATAGATACTTTGCCTTTCAGAGGGCTGTCTGGGAAACCTAAGGCAGGGCATGACTCCTCTGGGACACCATCAACTGACCATTCCATCAGGCAGGGAGAGAGTGGTCACGGTGCTTGTCAGAGCTAAAGTATATTTACCTCATTTCCCAGCAGATAAACATTTGCAAGGCAAATAATAAATTAGCCATTAATCAGAAGAGTGGTTGTGTTTGATGAACCCTGAATAGAGTGGAGATGTCAGGTAAAGAGACAGAGTAAACTGACATTGTAGACTGAGCCATGTGGAAGTGGCTGTTAGCAGTTTTGAAAGCTTTTGTGCTGTGTTTTCAAGAGACTTTCAAGGTTAAAGTAAAAAAAAGACCGAAGATACAAGGCAACCAGTGGTTACTAGTTTTCCAAATGATAGTATTATGCAGTCTTTCACCTCAATTAGATCTGCAGCACTATTCTAGTGCACAGCTTTATGTGATACAGAAAAAAGATGATTTTACAGAAACAGTACAGAATGCCCTGTTATTACCAAATTATTCAAGGCATTCATTTGTTCAGACTTAATGATCTCAGTACATCTTCAGGTTAAAGTTCAGATTTCTGATTGACGGTCTTCCTTAAATATTAGTTTCTATTACATTAGGTAGACGTTTTTACAGCATTTACAGTGTAAATAAGTGTTTTTCTCAAAACATATTGGGAAAACAGTGGGGAAATTGTACTCTACTATTATCCAGGCAATTTTATCAAAGATTGGGCATGCTTTAATGGCCATACCTGTAAACAGAACTGAAAATAATGGCAGAGTGTCGTAATTGCCATTTGTGGGTGCTTAATTTAAGCATCGTTCTAGAATTACTAAATAGTCTAGGGAAACTTTAGATGGTCAAACTACTGAAAATTGGGCAATTGGTGTCTCAAAAGGATTAGTCCAAATGTGTTTTTCTTTGTATGGGGTAAGTGGAGTTTATAAATAATTTGAAAACTAAAATATGTAGGGATTCTGTAAGATTTCCTAAAATGAAATAAGGCTTGTAGTATTTTTTCTTCTTAACTGACAGGCAAAATTGCTGTCCTTACAAATTGTATATCAATTGTTTAGTCACATGGTATGATCTCTACATTGGACATGCTCTTAGCCTTCAGGTGTCACGAAAGACAGATCTGCACCTTTTTCTTGAATGCATTTTTTCTAAAATAGATTACAAATACAGTTGCAAATTTTTAAAAGTAATCAGAACATTCAAGACCTTCCATTTTCATCTCCACTCATTCAGTGCAGTATAGCTCCTTGAAGTGAATTTCCAGCTTCTCAGAGGAACATCTTTGGTTTCTAAGATCAGCTGTCTTATTTTTCATTCATCTCAATGCTTGCCTTGGCTCTTGAAATGCTTTAAATCATTAATTTTGAGTTAACACTAGTTCAGTTCATTAGCAGGACTTCAGGCAAACACTTTAAGAAAAAAGGTAAGCTGTTGTATGTGACTAGTTGCTTTCTCAGAAAATAGGTTTGAAAGTTAAAGTTTACTGATTACTTGTTTGTTGCTTGCTCATTGCATATGCAGATTACCTGATGAGACTTTGGTTAAGAAGTATACCTTGTCATTATTCCTGTTTGAGACAGGAATTTTTTTTTTTCTTGGCAGTCATGTAGCTGAATTCAGAAAGATCTGCGTGATTTTCTTTATTTGGTTTGGAAAGTAATGAGATACTTTTCTACAAGGTTGGGGGTTTTTTTGGTGGGGTTTGGTGGGGGTTTTTTGTTTGTTTGTTTGTTTTAACGTATCCTCCTCAATTGTGTTAACAGCCCAAGATCATCTCTGTCTCTAAAAGGCTTATATTGTAACCTGTCCTATGTAATAGGAAGCATCACTACTGCTGGAAATTCTGCTGCAAGTGAATGTCTCAGCAGGAGAAAGGTTTTCTTCCTACAATTCTAATTCTCTTGAAAATTGAAAATAGAGGCTTTATGAGAAAGAAATCTCTGAGCAAGAAAAGTTGCTAACCTGTGCATATGTAGTAAAAGTAAATTTTGGGGTTTTAGATATCAGAAAAACAAGTGAACAAAAATTCAATAAAAATGTTTTTCCATCCACATCGTCTGGGATAGCTACTGAAAGGTGCTTCCCCCCTCCCTTGTCCAAGTTAACTGTTGTTTAGTAATATACTTGCCCTGGGTTCTCTTCTTGGTTTTTGTAGGTCACAGACTTTTTTTTAGTCTGCCTGTATATAGAAAAGAAAACCCAGAGAGAGAGAAAGTGAGAGGAATTATTCTCAAATGTAGGTGTTTTATCTCTTGTGATTACAGCAAATCTTAACAGTCATTTATAATATAATAACATACTGTTCATTTTTACTCAGCAGTATGATTCCAAAATTAATGGTGACCCTTCAGATTTCATTTTTTTTGTGGGCTAGCCAGGTTCTCAACCGAGCCTCAGAATGTGAAGCTAGCCTTTAATACCTGTTTTCAAATACAGGATACTAGTGAGTAGAAGAAATGTGTACATGTAATAATAGAAGCATGGCTTTGGCATGAAATGGTGCCTCCAATATTTCTTATAAGTCTGTTTTGAGATAAAGTATGTTTTTTCACAGTGTGTTGTAGCTAAGAAGTCTGTCATTTGGGCAGAAATAGCTGAGGCCCCAGAATGTGTATGAGAAGCTCCTCATCAGATAACTGTCAGAAAACTGACCTTGAAAAGATAAATCTGCAGACAAGTGACCAGAAGACTCATGACTGGTGTTTTGGCCTCTCTGGCATTTTGGGACAGGGAGATCAAATGCTATCTGTTGTAACACTATGTTATTATATATTGATATTGAAACAAGTGACATTGATTACATAAGGGTTTCTCAGAGGGTTCCCAGGGTTGAACATCCCTGAGTGGACAAATACATAGGGTGCAGGACCTAAGGCATAGGCTTTGCATTGCCCCTTGGCTGGCTTTAGGCATCTGCAGAATGGTTTTGCTTTTCTGCAGCTACTTGCCTTGGTCCCTACTCTGCTGTAACAGGATGCTGGACTGCACAGTATGCATCAGCTACCTAGAAGGCAAATTTGGAGAGGCATGGCCTTTAAAATGTTAGAAGCAATCAAGATCTTAAACATCTTAAGAATCTGTATCTCTTTGAAAACAGCAACTTAAGAATATATGTCACTTAAACTTTTTAACAGTTTTGACTTTGGATTTCTACCTCAAAAACAGAAGTGGCTTTGATGGCAATAGAGGGAAGTTAAGTTCCAGCAGCTCTTGTTCTAATTAGTATCTTCAGTTTATAAGGATATCAAAACCTTTCAATTTAAATTATTTTCAGAGACTCCAGTTATCTTACAAACTCTTTAATTTTTAGCTGATTATTCTAATGTAGTTTGTAGTTTGGTTGTTTTAAGTGGATCTTACTTTTCTTCTGAAGTCTCCAACTTATTTAGCCCTTATGTATTTTAGGCTTTTGTGGAAGACTATTTAAAATATGGCAAATAAACAGTGAACAAAGGAGCTTCATAAATAGTAGATCTTGTAATTATTTTACTTGAGGGTTTTTGTGAAAAATAATCTGGTGCTTTTAAAAAAAAAAAGAAAAAGTAAATGTGATTCTCTTCTTTTGGTTCAGTTTACTTTTGATGCTTTATATATTGGTAGTAGCAGAACTCAGGAGACTGAAAAAAGGACTTGTCTTGCATATGCAGTTTTAAAAGTATTTGGAGATAAACCCTTCCTGTGGCTTTTGTTGTTGTTTATTTAATCAATTACTTGGTAATGGTTTGGACACTGAATGGAATGGAAGTTTCAGGCTTTTTTAGTTGTATTTTGAAATCCTTCTTAAATTAACTGCAGCAGCCTTGTGCTTAGCTTTTTACAAACCTATATACTCAACAGAACAGTGAAATGTATTCATATGTAGATAACATGCCATGTATTTTTGACTGACTTGGTTAGGTTTCTGAAAATGGCGGTTAGCTTTTCTATTGTTCAGTTGATTAGCCAAGTTTAATAGAGGTTTATGTCAGAGAAGTCTGAATGCTCTTAGTCTTGTCCTTTACAGAAAGATCTTTTAATGCTTTGCAGATCAGAAATCTGCTGCTAAATGGAAAAGCAAGATTTTTAATAGCATGACAAAAATAGTATGTATGTTATGCAGCAAAATAAGTTTAGCCTTAGTTCGTGTATTTGCAATAAAAGTCTGTGGGAGGAAATGTTTTGCATAGCTACTCAAGGATACATTAGTCTTTCTTGCTCTTAAGATACTTTGCACTCATATTACTGTCTCAGGATCGCTAGCTTATAGGTATCAGGTAACAAGGGAGTTTGAATTTCAGTTCCTTAATTTATTTCAGACCTTTTGGTAATTCTCAGGCTTTGACTTTGTCGCTCTTCTATTCTGATTCCATAATGGTAAAACAGAGATTATATTTTTTCCCTATTTAACAAGTAGAGGAAAGAGACTATATTAGTCTGCATGGTGCTCTGAAATAAGGTGAGAAAGAAGAAAGCATCTCTTTCTTTTCATCTTCTGTCAGCAATTTTGCTGGCAAATACAAGAGAATTATGATAATGAAGAATATCCTTTTATTAAGATCTTGGTTATTCAAGTAGCAGGGGAACTGGGTTGATGCTAATCTCATGTGATGTCCTAGCCATTAAAGTAGAAAATAGTATAAATGTAGACAGGTAAATTATACAGTTACTTTGCTATCAGTATCAAAAATTTTTTAATACCACGGTATAAACTGGTACTATCTTCTTTCCCATAGAGATCTCAGTGTGAGACTGACTGAGCACATCATTAAGTCTGTTCAGCCTAGCTGTGGATGTATTGCAGTTCTGGAACTTGGGCTTCGTACATGCTCTCACCATCTGTGACTTACCTTTGCTCTTTCTTTGGCTCTGATCCTTTGTTTGTAAATAAATGTCCTAGTGAGTTGAATGTCTGCTAAGTTTATTATCTTCCTTTTTTCTCATTCATGTTGCAAGTATAGTGCCACAGAATGCACTTTAGAGGGATATTACATTACCTAAAAATCTAACCTGACAGCACACAAACATTGGAGGAAGGCAGAAGTTGAGGTTACTGTGCTTTCTGAATTAGTAAATCAAGGTCTCTGTTGTCTGCCTTTTTTTTATTTCTGGTCAGCTTTGGGAAAAGAGAGGCCACCACATCTTTAGCCTGAATTTGTTGAAATCACAATTCAGCAAATGAATTCCACTTCCCAGGTTCACTGATTTTATTAGGCAATCTCCACAGTCAATACTGCTTTCTTAGTTTCTTAAAATACTGGCTCATAATATTTAGGCAGTCATTTCTACTTTGCCTTTTCATTGACTAATATGTAAGTTTTAGTAATGTTTTAAAAGGCAGACAAAGATAGTATGGAACTTTCCACATTAATTCAGATGGCTTTTTAAAATCTATTTTTGTTTTGTTCTGTTTTTTCCTGATTAGCCAGTAACATGGTATAATTACACATATTGCTAACAAGGGCTCTGTAGGACAAACTCAGTAGCATTTAAAAGATTCTCTGAGAACTCACCACGATTTCACTTTCCCAGCAGTGAGTTTTCATAAGCCCCAGTAAGATTAGCAGAAAACATACATATCGATTGGAAGATATTCGTCATACTTTTTCTTGTCTTGTTTAATCCCTGTTGTGGAGAACTCGTGTGCTCCAATAGGAGCATTTTCCTTTGTATCTGTCACCATTACATGTAGAAAAAGGTCAGTAAAGTGTGTTAGTTGCTGAACTACATTTTCATTCTCAAAGTTGTCTGATTGCACATTTCCATTAAAACTGTCCAGCTACCTTTAACACTTTTGCAATTTTTGGCCTTTTAACCAGCTTTTGCTTTCCTGCAGAAAAATTCTTAGCTTCATCACTGTTTTTTGGTCTTTCTCCTTTACATTAAGGACTCTTGAATCATCCAAAGACTGTGAGATGTGTTGAGGGGAAAATAAGGAACTAGAACTGTATTGGGTTTGCACAGCAAGGTTTAGCAAGGTTTTGGTAGTGGGGAGGGCTACAGGGGTGGCTTCTGTGAGAAGCTGCTAGAAGCTTCCCCTATGTCCCCTATGTCCGATAGAGCCAGTGCCAGCCGGCTCCAAGACAGACCTGCTGCTGGCCAAGGCTGAGCCCATCAGTGACGGTGGTAGCACCTCTGTGATAACATATTTAAGAAGGGGGAAAAAAGTGCAGAGAACAGCAGCAGCAGAGAGAGGAGTGAGAACATGTGAGAGAAACAACCCTGCGGACACCCAGGTCAGTGAAGAAGGAGGGGGAGGAGGTGCTCCAGGCACCGGAGCAGAGATTCCCCTGCAGCCCGTGGTGAAGACCATGGTGAGGCAGGCTGTCCCCCTGCAGCCCATGGAGGTCCACGGTGGAGCAGACATCCACCTGCAGCCCGGGGAGGACCCCACACCAGAGCAGGTGGGTGCCTGAAGGAGGCTGTGACTCCATGGGAAGCCTGTGCTGGAGCAGGCTTCTGGCAGGACCTGTGGACCCGTGGAGAGAGGAGCAAGTTTTCTTGCAGGACTTGCGACCCTGTGGGGGACCCCCCTGGAGCAGTCTGTTCCTGAAGGACTGCAGCCCATGGAAGGGACCCATGCTGGAGCAGTTCTTGAAGAACTGCAGGCTGTGGGAAGGACTCACGTTGGAGAAGTTCATGGAGGACTATGTCCCATGGGAGGGAGCCCATGCTGGAGCAGGGGAAGAGTGTGAGGAGTCCTGCCCCTGAGGAGGAAGTTGCAGCAGAGATAATGTGTGATGAACTGACCGCAACCCCCATTCCCCATCCTCCTGTGCCACTGTGGGGGAGAAGACAGAGAAAATTGGGAGTGGAGTTGAGCCCAGGAAGAAGGGAAGGGTGGGGGGAAGGTGTTTTAAGACTTAAGACTTTCTGATTACCCTACTCTGATTTGATTGGTAATAAATTAAACTAATTTTTCCCAAGTCGTGTCTGTTTTGCCCATGATGGTAACTGGTGAGCGATCTTTCCCTGCCCTTATCTCGACCCACAAGCCCTTTGTTATATTTTCTCTCCCTTGTCCAGCTGAGGAGGGGAGTGATAGAGTGGCTTTGGTGGGCACCTGGTGTCCAGCCAGGGTCAACCCACCACAAGTACAAAGATATTCCCACTGTTATGGGTGAGTGTCTGACCTAGCTGTGGGCAGTGAGGCAAGTTCTTACATCCCCACTGCAGCTCAGCTGTGGATTTGAAATGTCTTCTCAGGGGTACTGCAAACAGAGGAGTCCTGTCTCCCATGTGAAAACTCCAAACACTGAGCTTTCTCGGCTTAAGCTGGGTTGAGTTACTCATCTCACTTTTGTAAACACATTTGTTTCTCTTGCTGGTTGTGTTTTGAAAGGAATTTGCAACTCCTGTTTATTTGTTGAAAGACAACACTTAAGTGCCTGTCATCATGAGGGAGTTCTGTGCAGTATCTTCTGAGTGGAGGGAAATGGATCCCAGTAGTGGTAAAACAAAAAGAAAAGAAAAATAAAATGATGTGGAGAGTTGACAAAAGGTATATGGAGGCTTTCTCCCATCCATTCTGACTCTTGGTTTTTTTTTCACTTAATCTGAGGGCAGACTTTCCCCTAAAGCAGGGAGATAGCTTCTACCTGGAACAGGGGAGATCAGTTTTTCAAACCTTTAACTTTAGTCAAAGAAATGCTCAGCACTGTGATGCATTTTTCCACCTTTTAATCTCAGCCTTATTTGAAATCGGATTTAGGCTGTACAATTTGAGACATGCTTCCTTGGCTGGGAGGCAGCTAAAAATATGGCATTTTATATAAGGCAATTCTGCCTGCTAGCTTTAGCTGTACCATAGAGCAGTTATGAAGTAGACCAAAATGTCTACCTGACTAGTTTGCCCTATTTCAACTTCTATAAACTGGATTGGTACCTCCTTTGCTTATAATTTGTTTGAACTGTCCATATGCGGGATGTTTCTAGAGGTTCTGAAACTGTTATTTTCTCTTGCTGTTACTGAAGTGGTGGGTTTGAATTACTGTGTATTTTGCACAAAAATAGAGATTGCCAAAAGAGTAGTAGAAGGGAATTTTTAGAAGGAGCAGGCCCTGACAGCTGCAGAACAGGAGCATGTGTGGGTCAATCAGTGCTAAAAGTTGCAGCAGAGGTGGACTGTGCTGAGGAGATAGAGTTGCTCTAACTGCTGTCCATTTGTAATTAGATAAGAAATACTGACAGGAACAGTGAGTTAGTGGCTCCCCTCCAACGAGAGCTATTGACTGAACATTAGGTTTTGCATGAGATGGTGATGCAGTCAATAAAAGCATCAGGCCTTGTTTGGAGCAACACCGCCGATTACTCTCTAATTTGCCACCTGGATGTGAGCCACAGACATTTCAGCCTTGCGTTTAGTGTTGAGATCTAGAGCAAACATTTAATCTTATGTTTACTAGTAAACCACTTGTAATGAGGATGCAGCACCACAAAAGGGCAAGTCTCTGATGGCTTTCCAGCAGTAAAGCTTTGTTTTAACTGTAACCCAGTTCAAAGCTACAACTTGGTAAGGATCGTTCATTTTGTAAGCTGTAGCTCAAGGCAATATGTCAAATCTTTGATGGGTCATTTTTTTTCTTTTTCTTTTTAAAGGTATATATGATGTCTACCTTGTGACTAAAACACAGTATTCATTTTCCAAATTATAGCAATGTCTCAGTTCTTCAAAGTGCTCTACATGGAAAGGGACACCTATCCACTTGTATAGTGGACTATATAGTATGTCACTGGGGTCCGCATGGCTACAGCTGTCTGCCAATGGCAAGCAGTTTGCAGGACCAGAGCTTGTCTGCCAGCCTCCTCCTCTTTGCTTTGACAGATTTCTTATTGATAGTGCTTTACTAATGCTGTTAGCTTTTTAGATTCATTCACGCAATGATTTAATTTGAAGAGATGCTTTTTTTGTTTGTCTAGAAAGCTACTGAGCACATATGTGGTGATACAGGATTTCCCTTGTATCAGGACTACAGGCTAACAGTGTTTAGCTGAAATACAGCTTCAAGTGTAAGCCAGCAAATGTGAAAAGAAAAAAAATACAGGAGAGGAAGGAGAAGCATAACTCTGAAGTGATTTTAAAAAAATCTTTCACGAATGCATTTGTGTGACTTCACTGTGGTTCTATTTCCAGGAAATTGGTTAGTTCAAGTGCCTAAAAGAGAAATCTTGTCCTATTCTACGGCCACTGGAACTAAATACATAGAAGAGATTTGGTACAAAAATAAGCTAGCTTAGGAGATAAGGGATATAAGGTTTTTAACATCTTGGCTTTTCATGTAACCACACCAATATTTTTTTTTTTTTTGCTGTCCAGTGGTGATTTGGATCCTCTGTGCAATGAAATATCCAAACTGTAAGGAATTACAGTAGGAAAGAAGCTGCCAGAAGCTTCCCCGGTTCCAAGTCGGGACCCGCCTCTGGCCCAGGCCGAGCCCGTGAGTGACGGTGGTCGCGCCTCTGGGAGAACAGATTTAAGAAGGGGAACCGGTAGCGAGTGGGGGATTGGAATGTGAGAGGAACCCCTCTGCAGACACCGAGGTCAGTGAGGAAGGAGGGGAGGAGGTGCTCCGGAGGAGGGGATGCCCCTGCAGCCCGTGGTGGGACGGGATGGCAGGCTGTCCCCCCCCAGCCCATGGAGGGGAGCGGGGGAGCGGATGCCCACCTGCAGCCTGTGGAGGAGCCCACGCTGGAGCAGGTGGATGCCCCAAAGATGGCCGTGACTCCATGGGAAAACCCACGCTGGAGTAGTCCGTGCCTGAAGGACTGTATGTCTGTGGAAGGGACCCACGCCAGGGAAGTTCATGAAGAACTGCAGCCTGTGGGAAGGACTCACATTGGAGAAGTTCATGGAGGACTGTCTCCCGTGGAAGGGACCCCACGCTGGAGCAGGGGAAGACTGTGAGGAGTCCTGCCCCTGAGGAGGAAGGAGCGGCAGAGACAACGTGTGATGAACTGACCATAAACCCCATTCCCTGTTCCCCTGCGCCGCCAGGGGGAGGAGGTAGAGAGAACTGGGAGTGCAGTTGAGCCTGGGAAGAGGGAGTGGTGGGGTGGGAAGGTATTCTAAGGTTTGGTTTTACTTCTTATTATCCTTGTTTTGGTTTGACAAAAATTAAATTTATTTTGGTTTTCCCCAAGTTGAGCCTCTCTTTTGCCCATGACCACAATTGGTGAGTGATCCCTCCCTGTTCTTCTCTTGACCCATGAGTTTTTCTTTATATTTTCTCCTCCTCATCCCACCGGGGCCGGGGAGGAGGAGTGAGTGAGTGGCTTCGTGGTGCTTTGTTACTGGCTGTGCTTAAACCATGACAGTAGGAGAAGGAATGTTTCATGGGAACAAGAAAGGAAACGAATTTAAGGAAATCTATGCAAGTCTTATTTTGTCTGCTAGGAATATTTCCTTATGTGAATCCAAGAACAATTTTTTTTTTTTTTTAACTATCTGTATCTCTCTGTGTCTGTTAGCATAAGTTAGTATAAACTACAACCTGACCCTTACACAGCCCATCCAGAGGCGGGACTTGTGGGAGAAAGTGCATTTAATTTTGCCATTTACTGTAGAGGCTCATCTAAGTTTGGATATCATCACTAATGTTCTGGTAGCTTGGTGGGTGGGTTGTATGAGCTTATTTCTCTTGATGGCTAGCTCTAATTAAGAGAGGGCCTATGCACAGTGACACACCTGAGGAGCCATGCACTAAAATAGCCCTGCCATGCTGCTGGTGAGATCAACAGTGATACTGTTCTCCATTTTGCTGGAAGGTAATGTCTTCCTCAAAACAGACTATCCCTAAGCTAGTGTGGGGGATATTAAAATCATGCAGATATATTCAGGCTCTTATAGCTGCTCAGTGTAATGATTTAATTAAATTAATTAAGCCAGAACAGTACTTGAGCACTGAATGATTTATGAAAATAGGTTTAAGGGAAGAATCAAAACAGTATGTCTCCCCAGTTTTTGTCTTGCATGTGGGGAACTTCGTCCTGCTGAGATCATGCTCCATAAAAATCTGGGCACTGTACAGAAGTCCTGGAAGCAGTTGAGGTGGTCTTCACTGAAATCTCTGCTGGGTACACGTAATATGGTACTGCATTTAGAGGCAGGCTTCTAGGCAAGGTTCCTGTAATGAATGATAATGTGAGAGTGTTCGTGAAGAGATGCGACACCACATAGGGGGGATAGATACCCTGCCCAGGCTGAGTTTTCTCCTGAGTAAATGATACATAAAGTTGTATTCAGAAGCCTCTGTCTGTGATCTGGGGGAAAGTAAGGGAATGTTTGCTGTAGTACACTCTCAGAAGATTGGCAAAATCACCTGACAGAGTGCCACTGAGGGTGGGCAGGGATGATTGGTCTTTGTTAACCTTTTCAGGCCACTGCCAACACGAGCGATGTGTGATGGACCATTGTATTTTCTTGAGGCTCAAAAGTCACAGACTAAAACATCAGTTTAGATTAAGATATTTCTTCTAGCTTGTTGTACTTTGCCTGGTATAAGATTTTTCATTTTATCAAATGGGTCATTTTTGTGTACTTTACAGCAGTTGATGCTTGTACTAAGACTTAAGTGAACAGCTAATCATTAATTACATGCACAGTTGATCAGCTGTATCTTGGTAGGGCCTACAGAAAAGAGGAGAAGAGTTGAAGTACTGCAGGAAACCTTCATATTTTTCTCGTTATGGATTGCAGGTCAGTTTTTGTCACAAACATTTTAAACTTAGTGTCCTTAAGCTGCTTCTGACATTTTCTGCTTTTGCTGGTTTGTGTTTCTTTATTTTTAATGATTTTCCTGGGAGTTTGTGCTTTTGGATTAAAAGTTGGTACCCTTACCACGTTGCCATAGTGTGCTCTGGTTAGTATCCTGCTTTTTTTTGGAAGAAACTTCAAACTGTGTGTCACGTTTAAGTTGTAGGCCTTCTTGTGTTTCAACAAATACATACTTGTCAAGGGATACATACACTAAATAAAACCTGCTAGTTCATCTGAGGGTCTGGTCAGTAAATGATGATGTATATCAGGCAAGAAATGTATAACTAGACAGTTTTATTATTAGAGCGTATGCTTTATTTTTTTTACATTTTTCACAACATTTACTTTATGAAATACTCTTGCTAGTCACTAAAATGCACTTGCCACTGACATACAGCTGCTTTCAAGGTGAAAGATAACTCTGTAATAGCACCTGCATGGGAAGTAAATATGTGTACTTAATAAATTGAACCTACAGGAGATTATTTAGGTAGGCAGAATGTAATTAGGTAAATTGGACTTTGGTCTGGATCCTGAGAATAAATGCTATGAGGTATTAAATAACAAGAGGACTTCATCAAAAAACCCAGAGCTCCTAGAAATGCAGTGCTGCCTCACTCCAGCCCTGAGGTGTAGATTGAATACCACATTGTCTCTGATTCAGTCTCTATTGAAGTTCATGGGGAAAAGAAATCCCCTGTTTTTAACAGGCTTTGGGTCTGTCCCTGGGAGGGAATTGTGTCAGCTTTGAATCATCAAACCACTTCCTGGTGCACCTGTGTTTTCCTTGGAGGACTCCCATCCAAACAGGGGGGGGCATGGTCTTGCTCAAGCTTGTGAGATCTGAGAAGATCAAAGCCCAGGGCAGAACAGCTCTATTGGCAGGAACTGAACAGAACCAGCCACAATGCAATGGCTGTGCAGGGACGGTTCCTGTGGGAGAACTCGTCAGTCCTCCAGGGGTGATGGCCATGAGGAAAACCACAGCCAAGGAAAAAACTCAAGTGATACTGGGATGGATGCAGCTGTGCTGTGGTTAGGGGACAGGATGCACATCTGTGTTCATGCTCCTTGGGCTGCAAAACTAGAAGCTTGCAGACCAGACTGGATTGACAGCGGTACCAGAAAGTGCAGCCTTTGCACCTTCCTCCCTTTCCTCTTTCTCCTGTAAACCTCTGAAGCACTGAAAGAGATTTTTTTGGTGTCTCATGTAGCGTTCGCTGCATATCAAGGTGCCACGATTAGATCACTGATCAACCCCAGACAAGGGAAAGAGACAGATAACACACACAGTGTGAGTGCCAACTTCCGCCTTTTATTGCGCAGTCAATTCCTTTTATACTAACCAGGGTAGGCGGGATTACAGATACATCATAAGCCTGCGACTAACCCTCTAACTTTCCGTGACATCGCGAGATCTTCTGAACGCCGAACCCTACATCTCACATAAATAAAGATTAGTAGGATTAGTTAGCTTCTACAAGTAATTGCAGAGTAAGAAACCTTGCTAAAATTTCTGACTCGTAGAAAACAAACTTTGAAATCTAATTACCATAAAGATGGCTACTCAATATTAATTTCTAGAGAAGGTGCTGTCGATTTTCTTTTAATCCTTTATGACTGTGGCTTTACTAATGGTATGAAGATTCTGCTGTTCTACACGGCTACTTTTTGCAACCTTGTGTTAGCGAACTGTATTAAATCTTTCTAAACAACCCTGTGCCCAGAATGCCTATAGGTAATTAGGATCCTGTTTGTTAAGATTAGTGTAAAGAACAATTAATCTAGAGGCATCCATATTACTGGACAACACACCTGCATCTCAAGAGACAATGGCATTAATTGTAAAGTGTGTATTTTTTTCTCCCTGTGCAGCTTACCTCAGCAGCATACTTTGCAAAGTCTAAAATCAGCAAGGAATTTAGCTTTCTTTCAGTGCTTTGTAGAATGGAAACTGTGAGGATTTTAATTTTAATTTCCTTAAAGGGCTAAAAAAACCCTCCTAAAAAGCAGCCATCAATGTGCACTCTAAAGCTAGTTAAGTGTAGAAGAAGCATGTTCACTGGAGATACTAGTTTGCGCCTGTCCTGTATCCACCATATAGTATTTTTTTGGTGATGAGTTTGCATAGTTCATACCAGATGGCATATTTGTTTCAGTATCTATGTTTCAATATCTATCTATCAAATCTATTGGATTTTATAGTGTATTAATTTGAAATATCTTGTCAATAAGTACTGAGCTGTTGCATTTTCTTCACCAGTGAAGCCTTTTGATACAGAGGGGGAAAAAATTACCTGTGTCATTGTCATCTCCACTATGAATGCATTGTGGTAATTTTAACGTGAAAGAGTACAAAAATGCTATCAGAGATGCTTATAATGTTGGTTACAGTACTGAATCATAGAACTGGAAATGTATGGTTGTACAATATTTCCAAGAGTTCTTTTTTCTTAATCCCTCCAGTGCACTGCTGTAATAAAGAGGTTTATATAATGATTTGTTTTGTTTATGATGCATGAAGGTAGTATCGCATATTATTCTGATGAGTACAAAGTTAGAAGCACATTAACTGTTTAAAATCCATTTGAGAATATGATCTACAAATGAAGACTTTTACCATTTTGTGCAATGTGCTTTTTGTACTGAGAGTGTCAGCTAGATAGTTCACCTGGGAAAAAGTGCACCTGGAGGTCCCTATACTGCAGACACTGTTATGAAGTGAGCCTGCAGATGGAGTGACTTTGTATTCACAACTTTAATAGTGTTTTCTTTAATTAACAATTAAGTACATAGTCAAAATAGGAAAGCCTCTGGCATGGCAATTGATTCTAGCTGTACTGAGTGCACAAAGGGCTAAAATTGAAACTGTGTTATAATATAACTGTATTCTTCTATAGTTTACTGGGAAGATCAAAAGCCAACTGAAGATTAAGCATCAAAATTGTACCCAGTTTTTATTTCCCCCTCGAGCTCAACTATGGGATTAATAATATGCAAGTAGAGCTACTGGTATTGGAAACATATTACTGACTTCCCCCCATCATTAATGTGTGATACAGTTTTCTTTCATATGCAAAATGATGTCAGAATTACAGAACATGTTCTGAATTGTGCCTTTCTGTGAACATGGCCCCCCCAAAAATGTGAGGCAATACAGTGCTGAGGATGGAATTGCATCACTAACTTGGTTTGCCTGAGAAGAGTAAAGCTGCTCCATGCCATTATAGTACTTTGTTGCAGAATGAATTCTTATAGGAGTCTGTAAGATTTCATTAAATAAGAGGTTTGTAGAATTTTCAGTAATAACAAAGAAGCCTTTAGTGAAAAACAATGACTATCAATATTGTAGATTGTCAATGACCTTAATGAGGCCAAAATAAAGATAGTAGTATATTTAGAATACAAGGGTTTTGGCTAGTAAAATTGTGAGCTAGATTGCTTGTCATAAGCTATGTCCTGGTTTCAGCTGGGATAGAGTTAACTGTCTTCCTAGTAGCTGGTACAGTGCTATGTTTTGAGTTCAGTATGTGAAGAATGTTGATAACACTGATGTTTTCAGTTGTTGCTCAGTAGTGTTTAGACTGTAGCCAAGGATTTTTCAGCTTCTCATGCCCAGCCAGGGCACCTGACCCAAACTGGCCAACAGTGTATTCCATACCATGTGACGTCCCATCTAGTTTAGGAACTGGGAAGTGGGGGGCAGGGATTCACCGCTCGGGGACTGGCTGGGTGTCTGTTCTATTAAACCGTTCTTATCTCAACCCAGGAGTTTTACTTCTTTTCCTGATTTTCTCCCCCCTCCCACTGGATGGGAGGGAAGTGAGTGAGCGGCTGCGTGGTGCTTAGTTGCTGGCTGGGGTTAAACCACGACAAGCTACAATAAGGCACTGTAGGTATTTTAAAGACTTTTCAGTATAAGAAGACATCAGACTAAAGTTAAAATAATGTAAATTACTTCACTGTTGCACAAGTTTAAAATCATACTTAATGGCTTAGAACACCTGCTAAAGTAGTATAACATATCCCTTTGTCAAAAATTCTTGTGTGTCCAAGCCATATAACATTGTCTACCCACAAAATTCTTCAGTGATTTTAATTTAAACTAGTGCATCTTAATGTGGATCCTCTGGAGGCACATTTCTCATGTATATTTGGCTTAATTTATGTGTAATCACTTTTGTCAAGTCCAAATAAACTTTGTTCAAAGTGATTTAAGTGTGTCCACATGAGCTTTTGAAACTCTTAACTAAGCCTAATTATCATACCTTTGGATACTTCAGTTGATAAGGGAAAGAAGAAGAAAAAAAAAAAGTTTAGCAGTCTGGATAGTCAAGATATCAGATTAGGTGGCAGTACTGAACATCTCTTGTTCTGCACTCTTTGAATATTGCTGGTTCTTTTTATGATCTTTGACCATAAAAGTAAAGAATATTTATTTTTTAACATTATTATTATCATTATTATCACCATCACTTTTACTATTGTTAATTTTTGTCTCTAGGCAAAATCTTGGCCCCACTGAAGTATGTAGGATTTGTTGCCAGTGACTTCAGCGGAACTTGGATTTCATATTTAGTTGTGTTGGGTTCCATGCACCTGATGGGATTTAAAGCTTCGTCCTTTGGTGAAAAAGATTTTTCACACTTTCCTATCCGGGACACTTAGTCTTCTCACAAGACAACTTAGCCACAAGTGCCCTTACCTTTATTTTCCCCAGGCTGAAGTTGTGCAGATGGAGGCAACTGACTGAAAAAGATACAGCTGGCAGCAACCACATCTCCAACATTGAGCTGCCAGGACATGCCTCTTGCCAACATTGCCACCCTCTCGGGCACTCAAGCACGTGGTCTGGAGCTGCTGCCCTCACAGAGTGTGCCCTTGTGCTCAGACTCCATGGGCGCTCCCTCCGTGGAGTGTCTTGGTCGGGGTGATCAATCCAATGGCACTTTGGCCGATGTCCATCTTAAAATCTAGAGCCTTCTGAATAAAGCTGTCACAGATATGACGAGTTTTAATAGTTGGTGAGGCAGCAATGTGGAGGAAGGTTCCTCGTTTGCTTTGTCCTGGCTGCTGTGCCCTTGGTTGTGTGGCAGCTTTCTAGATATGGGGCTGTTGCTCCTTCCCAAAAACATGCTGCAGGAGGTCTGAGGTGGAGAGGGGGAGAAGGATGTCGACAGCCTGATGGGCTGCAGAAAGGCAGCGAGTGAAAGGGCAGGAGCTCAGGCTGGGAGCTGGCGTAAGGCTGGAGCTCATGCTGGGAGCTGGCATAAGGCCAGATCTCAGGAGTCATAGACAGCAAAAGGCTGTCTAAAAAGGTTTTGCTCTACTGCTAGATGTAGAGTTTACTGCAACTGAGGCAGTCATTGATGCAAGGCAAACCTAAAGAAGATGATCTGCTTTTAAAGACACATTTGATAGGGGACACTGAAACCTCCTTTTATGTCTAGCCTGCTTACTTAGTCATCAAGTTTTTGCTGGTTTTAAAAATTACCTGTTCTGGTAGCAAATCCAATGAATCTTGGACTTTGGTTTTATAAGCCCTCTTTGTATTTTCACGGAGCTTATCTAAGGGGGAAAAAAAAAACCAAACCCAAAAAAAGCCACGCAGGCAGTGCTTCTTCAAAGCCGTGGCAGACACAGGGTCTCATTGCAAGAGGGCTTTGCACATAATTCATCTTATCAGCAGTATATTAAAAAAAATAATAAAATAATCCTGCCCACACGATTCATGTCACTAGTTTTTTGAGGACCCATGAAAAGGGAGGTGTGGCTGTATTCCAAGCCTTGGGCTTTGCATTTTGTACTTTCTGTGGTTTTTAGAAATCCGTATTAGCTACAGGCTTTTTCTCCATTTTGTTGCTCTCTTTCTTGTAACAAAATATTATTTTTTTTAGATCCCATAGACTAGCAGCAAAAAAGAGGTACCAGTATTACTGTTGCTGCAAGTGATTCCATGATCTTTGCTATTAGATCAGCAGGTGACCTTATACACAGGAAAAGGTTGCTTACAGGCTCTTTCCTTCTCTTACTACAAGGCTTCAGGGCTGCTTGTCACTATTATTTCCTCTTGGGATGTGCAAATTGTTTCAGAAAGCCAATAACTGTCATAAGAAAACACAAAATTCTTCCGCATAGTGTGAATTTTTCAGGATTTTGCTGCTTCATTTCTTGATTTACTTACTTGTTTGTAATAAAATAGCTAAAATTAATCGTTCAAATAGGTTTTCCAAGTAAGCACAACATGTTTTCAAGGACTGGTGATTCCCAGTATTTTGTATGTAAGAATCTGGGCTTGAAGTTATAATTGATTTGTCCATTTTGCCGACTGTTCCTCACAATCTTTCCAAAACAGTTTTGTAACAACGTCAGACCATGTAATACAAAACTTGCATAAAGGAGCTCTAAGCCGTTATCTTTCATTTATATTATAGAAGACACTTTACACATTTCTAGATAAGTAGTATAAATGCAAAAGTGTAGTAATTTAACATGGTGCACTTTTCTGATAAACTTAAAATGGAATGAAGTATCCTAGAAACTGGAGAAGTATGTCATTATACAGCTCTGAAAGCTACTTTATGTTTCATTTGCAGCAGGTGAAGTTACATGTTAAGGAGCGTGACTACCCAGCTATACAATGCTTCCCTTAAAGAGCTGTGATTTGTAGCTTATTCAACCAGAAATTTCTTGAGACAAGGATATCATTCTGAAAGCAAAGTACACAAAACCTGACCTACTAGCCTCTTTTTTTTTCTTTAAGCTTTTATCTCATGATTCGCCGGGGAGGGGGGCAGAATTCTATCTACTTTTCAGACAGACTGTCATAATTTCTACTCCAAGTGCAGCAGGTATACGCTGCCGCGTTTGCTATAGCACACAAGGCCATCCAGAAGGGGCACAAATCTGAATAGAAAGAGTGAGCATTATTGCAAGATGTGCTTTGGTCTTTGACATCCCTGAAACCTGTTGGAAGGAAATATGGGAAAGGAGACAAAGACAATAATTTCTGCGTTTCCCCAGAAACGGTCCTGTCTGTTTCCAGCAGTTATGCAGATGCTGTGCTGCAGGGGTAAGTTGAGGATGGATAAGAGAAAATTGGCAACAAGCAAATAATTTTATTTTGCCACCGTTCTGGAATATCCATCTTCCTGAAGAGCATCTAAAAGCTGTAAGGTGGTCCTGCCCAGAGGTGTATGGTTTTTATTGTAAAAAAAGTAATGCTTTATTCCTCAGATATATTGATCTCCTGGAAAAGATAGCTCTTATTGTGAATGAGGACAGCTATCCTTTGCGTGCTCCAGGGTAAAGTTAATTATAGAAATGTTTCAGTCCATTTGTGAAAGGCAGTAAAAAAAAAATAAAATGGAACTGTGAATAAAGATTCCATTTTAAGTTGGAAGCTAAGGATGTATTCTTTATAGAGACGCATAACTACAGTGCTTATCCCTCACCTCATTGGTAGACGTGAGTGAGATGTGGAATATATTTCATTTTTACGCTTGGAACAAGTATAGGTTACGTGCAGAGTTACAAACATTAGTTAACCTTCAGCATTCCATTCTAGGAAGCACAGTGTTCTTTTTTGCGCATGTCAACTTGACATTGTTCATAACATTGTAACCTTAATAATTAGAATATGTATGAAGAAAAAAACGGGGAAAGAAGGAATTAGAACAAAGGCAATAGTGTGGGACGTATCTGGATTCATGGTCCCGTGTGCTAAACCAGGTAAGTTTTGGGTGTTTTGGTTGTTGGTTGTGTTTTTGTTTTTGTTTTGGTTGTATCTGTCATCCTTGAAAAAGCATAGGCTTTCCCTTATTGTTCCTCTGCTCTCTCAGCATCTCCTGTCTATTTCTGTGGCCACAACTCATTTTCAGGTCCCTTGACAGAACTGACTTGCATGCTCAGATTCTGCCCCTCCTGGCCATCATGCATCTTTTAGTTGGCTGAATTGGGTCATGTCGCAGGCTGAGGCTCTGCTGGAGTGTTAAGAGGTCCGTTTGTGAAGAGAAACTACATAATCGGGTTTGTGCCTTTCGTGGACAACTTCCCCAGTGTTCTTTCAGCATAGCTGATAAATCCAAAGCCTTGATGCTTTTCATTTTAGATTCAAGACTTCACTTAGCACTTTTTCTAGTGTAGTAGTGTTATTAAGGGTGTCCTTTACATAGTGTTATTAACCCCTTAATACACTTGGAGTTTTACTGGAGGAAAAAACCACACCCAAACTTGTTACCATTTGACCAGGGAATGAGAATGTTGACAAAAGCATTCTTTTTCGGGGAAGAAATAAGCAAGTTTACAGTGGAGTAAACTTAATCAGTGTAAATTGTAATAGCCAAAATCAAAAAGCAGTTTTTGACCAGAACCATTGTACTTTGCCATAAAGCTAAGTTGTGCTTTTCAGCTGAAAATGCCCCACCTTCAGCATTGTGCATGCCACTTCATATTTTGCTATTATAAAAAATCCATTATTTCTTTTACTGTAAAGTGTACACTGAATGAAGATGCTACCTTTATTAATTTCAGTAGTGCCACAATTTTAACCAACAGTACTTGGAAAAAAAAGAATGAGTTCCAGAAAATGAGAGCCTTTGCAATGCAACTTTACCATGGTGATTTCTGGATAAGAAATAGAGTTGTAATATAATTTCACACCTTTGGAAGGGGTTTTTGTTGAGGAACCATGTTATTTGCTTCTTTCCTTACACACGTATGTAACAAACATAAAAAGTTTGTACAGTGGAAAAGCATATAAACTACTGCAAAATGGCTCAGCTCCTGCACCTTAACCCTGACTTGTAAACTACCATGTTTCAGTCCTGGGTCTCAACTTTGCCGGAAATTGCTAATTGTATAGTTGGTTCATGATGTGGCTAAACATCCACCAGGGATTAAGGTGAGATCACAAATCTCTTAACTCATGACCTCTGACAGACATGAACATTGGCCTCCAGAGATGAAAGGCTAATACACAGCCCCACTACTGCCATCTCCCCATCGTGATCTTGTCCTCAGTAAAATCAAGGATTATCAGTGCTTTGTGTTTTTTTAATGTTAGATATGTGTGAATACAAAGTGATTACATGGCAAGGAAAAATGAGAAAATGTGGACCAAAAAAAAAGAAATAAAGAATAAGGAAAATTTATAAGGCTTGGTTGTGGAAACACATGACTTCTGCATGTTTCTGACAGGTCTACATACTCAGATGAATCTCAGGAGATCCAGACAATGACTACTTCCTTTTACAGTTGACGAACAAAAAGAAAGCACCCAAGCAAAACTCAAAATTCTGTCTGTGAGACTTTAATACTGAGCTTTTGAAACAAACAGAAAACATGTTTTTTCAGAATCCTTGTTTCTGACAATAGACATTACAGTGGATCTTTAAATTTCTTGCAGTGTGATATCAATAAAAGTGACTGTTAAAACATGCTTAACAGAGACAGTAAAAGTTATAAATGACATTTCCCTTTTTGAAGGGTGATGACCTGATGATTCAAAGCACAGGCATGGAAATGACTAAGATCTTTGCTTAGATGGAGATGATGCTAATGACCTTAGCAACGAGTTCAATAAAAAATTTGAGAATTTTCACAGATGACATAAATTTAACAAAGCTAGCAAAGTGTATTGTGTAAGATTTATTTGAGAACAAATTTCATAGTATGTAATGAACACTAAATTCTTTGAGAAATGGACAGAGAGAAAATTTTAGATGTTCCATTTCATTTTTTAGCAAATTTATCATTTCCCTTTTTTATGGAATAATAATTTTAAAATATTTTAGCTTATATGTTCCATGCAGAACTGATGGCTGCACTAATTTTGAAGATGATTATTCTTCATTTTAAAATGTGCAGTGAGCTAAACAAAAAGGACGATTTACCAGGATTGTTGGATTGGAGATGATGTAACAGTTTGTAAGGAATTATATTCTGATATATAGAATCTACCAAAGTGTCTTCACACAGCATGTGTTTTCCATGGTGCAGAGGTACCACACAAGACCCTTCTTGTATTTGCATGTCAATGTGCAGCTGTCCTGGAAGGGGACGCCTACAGAGAGTGATTGTTGAAATGAGCCTGACCTGATCCCAGGTCTGATCCCGTTGCAGCGTGGAGGATGTTGCTCCTTGTTTGGCATGAGGTAAGGCTGCAATTTAAACCAAAACAATGGGCATGCCTCTCTCATTTTTGCATTTGGAATGGCTGTCATGAGAAAGGCTGCTGTGAATAGTAGGGGAGGTTTAAGGTAGCTATTAAAGATTTTTATGTTGTTAGGTTGAACGAGCTCTTTTGTAATTTAATAATGTTACTAATCTTGCAAGTCACTTTTTTTTTAAATAAGCATGATTAGCAATTTGAACCTTAATTTATGATTTAGGAATTTACTGTATATCTCATAGTTGTAGAGAAAATAACTTCATTAAATATGAAGAGATCTTCTTGAAATGTTCAAAACATAATGACTGTGTTTCTAGGGTCTTTAGGACATTTGCCAAATGAAAGCACTTCATCAGATCTGATTGCCATGGAAAGCAAGATTACAGACGTTTCATATTTAATGTGCAGGCTTTTGTATCATTTTAAATATACCTTTTTTTTTAATTAAAAAGTTGATTGAGATAATAATTTGTTTTCCTGTCAAGCACTGAAAACTGCCTGAATGGATCGTAAATTCCTTACAAGGAAACCTTGCTTTGTTTTCCCAAGGCTGTGTGTTACCTTAAAGTTATGAATTTTCAAAGAAATCCCATATGGTTGCACTTACATTTTCTAAATGGAGGACGGAGCCATCGTTTCCTTGTAAAAATGAGATGAGCCTTGAGCAAGCTTGTTAGTTGTGCTAACAAGTCCATTTTATTAATTCTTTTTTTTTTTTTGACAGAACAGTCTCTCAAGATTGTGAAAATAAATAAATGCAGAATGGATAGAGAGGTATCAGGCCTCGACAGGAAAGCATTTAACCACATGATTAAGTCCTTTTTTACATACTAGAACATTTCCCATCCACCCCCTGCTTAATTTCAGGTCTATGATTTAATCTTTTACAGCTCAGCATATGGTTATTCTTCCTAATTGGGTCTCTAGCTGAAGCTTCTGATGTATATATTTTGGCAGTGTTTCATTTCCCTGTGATATTATGTTTCTGAAAATGCACATGTTTTGCCAGCACCTCTGCCATTTTGCCTACCATGTTCATAAATCTCACCACCCTTTGTATGACAACTGAAAGGATAACTTTTGAGGCAGCATTCGCATGGTGACCGGAGCTTCAGCGTGCATCTCTGTTTTAACATGAGTTATCCTATTGCATACCGTAGACAGCCCTTTATCACATCAGAAGCTGAGAGAAAGATGTTTATAAGGTATGATGCAGATTCTGTTATTTTAATGAGATACTACTCCTCTGGTATGTAAAATTGACATGAATATTCATGAACCAGACACAAAATCTACTTGCCCACCTTTCATTATGTTGATGAAATTGTAATGAGATTTCACTCGCCTGTCAAAAAGTTGCTTCCCTTGGATGAATTAGCAAAGAGAAATTTTGCAGCACAGTTTTGCACGCACCTTATTGTCTGGGTTTTCTATCTGAATAAGAAACTCTCTGCTTTCCAGCTGAGACTTTACATAGGAATATTTTGTAGTTGGAAAGATTCACTGTAGCTGCTGTACACTGTCTGCAAGATCGGCGACAAGAAGGAAAGACATTTCAGACTGTGTTTAACTGCACGATACAAATGCCGTAAGCGCGTTGTGCTCCGTCCTCCTCTCACCTGAGGTTCATTAAGCCAGCATCGCAGTGCTAGGGCTCACTCTTTAAAGCAGGGTGGGTGTTGTCCTGATGAGTCAGGGGGCAGCCCACCGCTTGGCAGACCCAGTGGGTGATAAATGTCCAAAGCCCTCCAGGCTGACTACACATTTTTCATCATTAATCTGGCCTATTGTGAGCTGGTCACTCACATTGATTCCAACTAGAGGGCATCATCTACTGTTAAGAGGGTGATGACTCGCTAAAAATGAAGGCCTGAAACTAATCAAATATAGTTAGAGCCTTTGCTGGCAGCTTGCTTAGATTGCTCTAGGGCACTAATAGGAAAGCGGCAGACATGTGGGCAGATCCCTTCAGGCACTGCATGGCTTTGTGTAGGAATGCAATGGTTTCCTCTGACAGCATGTTGTGTTATTATAGCTATTATTGAGTCAAACGCTGTTATGTTATGTTCTGTCTCTTCTTGCAGTTTTTTCCAGATTGTTTTGCAATAAAAAAAGCCAAAAAGAGGGGGGATTTTGGAACCATAATGTAACACCCATCCTGTCAAGTCAAGATCAGGCTAAATGATTGTGCTACAAAGAGAAAAGAATTCCTTCTGCAGACATCTTTGTCTGCCTATCAAAATCATCTGCCTGTTTTTCTTTCTGTTTAGCTACTTATTTATCTATTTATCTAAAGGCTTCATTTCTTTTGTTTAAAAGTAACACATATGCCTGGCTTGATGCCTTATTCACTGTTTGTCTTTGAATAGTAATAATTTGTTTGTATGGACTAAGTCCAGCTGAGAAGATAAGGCTGAAGATCTGTGTAAATCATAGGCTCAAGTGAAATTACATATTTTACAGAAATTATAGAAATTACAGAGTTAGTGTGTTTGTAAGCAACTTGTCCCTATTGCAAAGCAGTGAGGTTTTCCTCCATGGTTTTTCTTCTTCACCTCACTGAGCGTGTCCCTCTTCTAAAAGTTCACATCACTACAAGTTCCCCTTGGAGGAATTTAACGCTGCTGGAAGAGAGCCCTTTTCAAGAATGTGTCCATTGTTGGCAGGAGGCTTTCCAAGAGTCCGCACTGCTGGGGGCCCCCCTACCCCTCCTGGGATTGTTTTCTGTGGTTCTCTTACTGAGAGTTCATGGTGGAGAAATTCAGTGCATTTAATTGGTAGCTCATAAAGCTCTCTCATTGTTAAATGCCTTGCCCACAGTAAAAGGTTCATAAATACATCAGGCAGTGTTCTACTTTGTTTTTATTACAAGATGTGCAAATGATGCCTAGTGGCAACTTTTCAGAATGTGAAGCAGTTGCTCTTTTTGAGCATTGGTTTGGTCCTCTTGTAAGCAAGTTCAACTTCCAGGTCATGTTTTCTTAGAAAGCTGTTTATGCTACAGGATTAACCACTTTATGTTGGGAAGAATTGCTGAGAGTGCCAGTCTTGGCCATTCATTTAGGCATAATGCATTGATGAAGTGGTCTACTAAAAAAACGCCCAACAACAAAAAGCTCCCTCCCCCCACCAAAATGCCAGCGCAAACCAAAACAAAACCCAAGGCTCATTTCCTCAAAACCAGGACAGCTGTTGATTGGAACTGAAGGGTGAGAGGAAATTCCCTGCTGCAGACTTTCTTAGCCTCAAACAATCTCATTGAAAGCAAGTTAATTGAGGAGCACCAAACCAGCTTTGTGACTAGAATCAGTGCATGCTGGAGAGGAGCAGACAGGGAATTTGCTTCACAAATGCCTTACTGCTCTAAAGGAGAACATGAATATAGTTGCAGCCTAAGGGTCAGGTTTTTGTAACAATAAGATGGACTTAGATAACTAGCTCCCACTGAACTTATCTAGGCTGAAAATGTTTTCTGCTAACGCATAAGGTTTAGTGCCTTTACCTGTGCTGCTGCTGTGGCAACTATCTTCACAGATCTGAAGCAGTATAGGATGAAAATGCCTTCCATGCGGGCTTTACTACAGTTATGGATTTTACCCAGGAAAATGCAACAAATTCAATTACTTATGGGACTATTCGCATTTTTTAAAGTAAAAGCACATTCTTCTGTATTTCTTTCGATCATTTAGTTTTGTGTCATGACCATTCAGGGAACCCCACATTTGAATAAAAAAAGGTAAGAATACTTGGTTGTTAGATATCAATTTCAGCGATACATTGATTTTTCAGAATCCTAGACATACCTTTTATGGAAATGTTTGTTTGCGTAACAGGTTTCCTGATAAACTATATAAAGAGTTTCCCAGATTTTCCAGGATTTTATTTCATCTTCCTCTGTCAAATCCAGTTATTGTTAGTCCAGAACAAAGAATACTCATGTTCTATACTGTTGGGTTTCTTAAACCACTCTCTTAGGTTTTGCTTCTTGTTCATATTGCTCTAGCATTGTAGATGGTTGAGTATTTTTTACATAGTTTATGACATCTTGGTAATTTAATTTAGAGAATGTTATATGTATTTCTTGTCTATTCAGCATTTTCAATAAAGTAAGCTATTTTAATTTCTCCTACCCACAAGTAAATGAATGAAATATTACTTTGCTCACACACTCAGATGCCAAGGAAAGATTTTACAAATAATATCAAAGAGGAGAGAAGTCGGCCAACTGTGAAATTACTGATCATCTGGATTTTCCTTCTAGTTTTGACTGCATATAGTGAACTGGAATAAATGCGTTTTCTGCAGTATACAGCACTTCTACCTCATAATAGTTTATACCAATTTGCTTCTGTTGATTACATGTCCATCTTACTAGAGCAGAACTAGTGTACTGGATGGTTTTTAGCATATTTTCTAGTGAACCTTCAGGAGAGGTTATATGGGGCAGGAGAGGGGAAAACCCTTGTTAATGTGTATTTGCCCTTAATGTCCTTAAGAAAGATACTGTGAGGAAAGACTTCCCTTCTAAAAATGGAAGTAGCCTTTCTTCATAGTGTTGTAATACAAATAGACACTACAAAATAACTTATGTGTAATAATCCTTTCGCACTTACAGTAGTGTATAATGAAACAAAATGATCTTTTGTTGAGTGTTCAGGAGTACACTGAATGTATTAAACCTTAACTTCAGTTGCTGGTTGGGAAGAGATGAGCTCAGTCATCCAACAGAGTATGCGGTCCTGCTGGTTGATCAGATAAGCAGAGCTAAGCCTTTCTTAAAGGAGTTGGGCTTTGGGAAGTTATAAATAAGGCAGCCTCAAGACCTATCTGTCATCATGCTTGTGGCAGTTTTTGGCTGCCCCGCATGACATATGCAAAGGGTGATTAACTATGTATATGATGAAAGGGAAGTTTACCAAAATATCTGTGACCCTGTGACAACAAATACTTCAGGGCTAATTTTAGAGTAAGAGTAGTATGTTTATAATAAAATAGGTTAGATATTGTGCTGTGGTCTCAGTCTAGCATGGCCCTTAAGAAAAAAAACAAACCACTTCCCTTAAGAGGAGGTTACCATTTTGTAGGCTGGAAGCTGCGTTCATTGTATATAGAGGCTGCACTGTTTCCTTAGTGGTAAAGCTGCTTTAAAAAGCCTCTGTTGCTGACGGCTAAAAGAGAGTAACGTGGGGCTTGGTTGGTTGGTTGATTACTTTCCTGCTGGATTATTTTGGCAGTTCAGAGCACAGCTTCATCGTGCCCACAAACAGTTCCACTGGCAGAACTGGGTAAGCCAGGAAACTGCAGGACGGGTGACAGGAGGACATTGCTGGGAGAAGGCGTAATGAGAACTTTGGAAACTGGCACTGTGGGCAGAGAAAATACAAGGTCAAATTACACTCTGATACGCTTAGGTATGTGCTCAAATATTTTGCTATTCTGGAGCCTGTATTGAGTCGCTTTGTACGTGTTGCTGCTTGAAACGGTAAAGAACTGATGACTGCAGTGCCACATCTCTTTAGTTTTTAATGCTGTATTTGTTCTGGAGCATGTTTAGATTAAATTTGTAAGTTAAGTTGGGTTAAATGTTACTTGATTTGATGTATTATAACCTCTTTAAGCAAGCCTTAGCTTTCTGTGCCTCCTTTCCAGTTCTGTGACACAGCGGATTCTCCCTAGGCACTCTGCAGTATTCTGCACTCGTTATTTGTTTTGCATGGGTAAAGGGAGGTTGTACAAACACCGAGGATATTCTTGCGTGCTTGTATAACGCAATTGTGTCTGGTTCTGTGGTGCTGGTGGACCATTCTTTTGTTGAGGAGCGAGATGTGATTTCACAGCACCCCAGTGAGACTTAGGGGCTGTGACAGGCTCGGGGGAGCTTCACCCACACGTTCTTTCCTGCTGCAGTGACCACAGCAGATTGTCCCAGGTGCTCCACGGTATCTCCTCATGAGGAGGTCTCTGTTACCTTGGGTGTCCTGGTGGAACTGATTCTGTGACCCTGTGCTAACCTGTCTGAGGCAAAATGAGCTGCCTTAGCTTGAACAGTCTAGGTCTTTGCTAGGTTGACTTAGTTTGACTGAAATATCTTGGAGAACTGTGACACAGTCTGTACTGCTAGAATCAGAAGATTGGAGCTGTATAGCGCGGTGAGGGCTGGTCACAATTGCATCTTTTGGCCCACAGAGCTATTGGCAGGAAAGGGTGCAAGAACAGGCCCTGAAGTCATCCTTAAGTGCTCTTCAGTGCATCGGAAGTGTTGGACATTAGAAAGAACTTTTTTTGCATTCTCTTCCTCTAAAACATCATTATTTTGTGGTGAAGAAAATAACTTTTTCCCTATAGCAGAGCAAGGGTACAGCTTTTGTCATGTGTTTTTTATGCCTGCTGGAACCACAGCTTTCATTCCTCTGCATAAGCAGGACTTTAGCCCAATTGCGAGTGTCGCAAAGTATTGAGGACACATCTGACACGGTATCCAGCTGAATCTATCTTTCCAGAAGAGAAAACCTAACATCTAGGTAGCCTAATTAGTCAGATCAGTGGGCATGAAGGTGGGGATGTGCCAGGACCTCATGCCAGCAGTTGTAGCCTCATGTGGTCTTAAACCAGCTTCATAATCTGCATGATTAGAGGAAGCATTTTCCCTGTCTGTGGGGCATAGGCAGAGAGATGCTCGGTGGCTATTACAGATAGCGACTCTAAAGGAAATGGCAGATTTTCTCCTGGCTGTGCACATGCATTGTGTTATATGATATTTGGAACAGACAGATTTCTTCAGAAAGTTGCTTTTCAGGGACCCAGGCAATTTAGCACCAAAGAAAAAGAAAAAAAAATACTACCTTTTTTCCCCTGTATCATCAACATGCTGATGCTTGGATTTTGAGAAGTCCCATTTGTGCATAATATGTTAATATGTCATGCAAATTTTTTGTGTTTTAATCCATTCTGATGTGTTTGCAGTAGAACAACAAAAACTGGTAATGGAATGCAGTGATTCCTAGCACAGTGAGTGATAGGGTATAATAATTTTCCATTGTGTCAGCAAACATTGTGTCGTAACAGATGTTTTAATTGTGGTTTTAGATGTTCAGCAGGTAGATATTGGTTGTGTTAAAACTGTTATCTTTCAAGCTGTGTCTTTATATGACCATAACACTCAGTAGCTGGATGTAGTCCCAAGGCCATGCATCTTGCAAAGTTTATATGTGTCTTTGCTGTGAAGAATGGAAGGTCAACATACACTTGCAGCTTTTCGGTATGCATATAGCATGGCTGCTGGAGCCAAAATGTCAGTGTTATAGAGGAAATTTTGTTAAGATAGTCACACTGAGAAAGAAAATGTGGGTGGCAGTGGTACATTCAGGCTGTGTGACGAACAGTACATTTTTCAGGTGTAGAACTGCGGAGTCCTGCCATCTTTGGCACACAAACTCCTGAGGTGGAAGGGTGGTACAGCTTCCCACCAGATTAGAAGACTTCCCCATACTGCCTGTTCAGTTTTTGTGTTGAGCAGGAACACACCAGGACTGTGTAAAGTTGTGTGCCACACAAGCTGCCTTTTTTGAGCGATTGTTCTTACATTGCAGTTTTGATTAGTGACCATGCTTACTTGGAAGCTCTAAGGAAACGGAGAACTTCAGTGTCTTGCTAGATCTACATGTTTAGTCTTTGTTGTTCCCCGCCCCCCACCCCCGCTAGACAGTAGATTTTCAAAACTTTCATGCCTCTTTGCATTATCCAGCTGGCTCTGGTGTACCATATTCCAGGGAGGAACTCAGTTTGTGCACATGAGCCTGAGGACCAACACCTGCACCTTCATATCCTTCCTGGTCCTTCATATCCTTCCTGGTCTTGAGCTGTGCCAAGCATTGATAGGTGACTTGAAGGCAGGCAAGCAGTGGTGCAGGCTGAAAGGTAGAATTTAGTCAGTTGTGTATAGACAATAATAAAATAAAACGTTTCCTTCACCAGCTATATGCACATTTTAAATAAAAGTCTTTTTTTTTTCCCTCTCTTTTCTGTGTTGCTAGGCTTATGACTGCTCTGTCTCAGCCCAGACAATTTTTTAATTTTTTTTTTTACCAGGAAGTATCCTTCTTTTGCAGCTACTCTTAAATTAAGTCTCCAGGCTGAATTAATGCATTATGGAAAAAAAATCAGCTTGAAATAAAACCATGCAGGCAAAGCTTTCAAAATTGTCTGATCTTTTGGAGGAATCTCGATTTTTTGCCTGTCTTAATTGAGGCATCTCTAAAGTATTTGGTTTGCAAAAGGGAGATGATCAGTACTTCTGGAAAATTATGCCCCTTGAGAAAAAGGGGAAAATAGCAGGTGGGGGAATCCTGAAGTAAAAGCAGTCAAAATCACTGGTAATTAAAAATAAAAAATATTCCCAATATGAGGCATGTTCTTATGGGTGAAATCCTGTTATTCTTGCCAACGGTTGAAATGAATCCCTCTGTAAAAAGCCACCCTTTGCCTCTGCTGTACTTCCCTTCCACTTGAACGCTATTTTGAGGTTTCAAGTGGAACTTAAGTGGTAGGGATGCATTGGGCAGTCCTGCACAGTTTTGAGTTTAATAGTAGCAACAGGAACAGTTTCTAACATAGCACAGGAATAGAAATTTAGTCTGCGGAAGAAGCCTGTGTTGCCTTCTGTGAGCAATGCAAATAAGAAAAGGAATATGAATGCAGAGTGCTTTTCCAAATACTGTTATGTTCAGATATGTGCAAATGCCCTCTGATGAAAATGATTAAATGAAAGGTTTAAATCTCTCCGCTTATGAGAGTAAAGCAGTAATAAAATGATTTTTAATGCACAGCAACATTATTGCATACTTGTGTCAAGATATTTGTTTACAAATAAAGTCCACGTACTCTTTGTATGACTGCTCTTTAAATTTGCAGCAGCAGAAGTCCATTTTCTATTGGTCAGAATGTGTTACCATCCAATTAGAAAAAGTTTGAACCTGATCTTTGTGCAATATGTGTTCTCCTTAATTGGATACACATCCACGTTACAAGCTGTACTGCCCAGGGAACAGGTAACAGTTCTAGTCTAGTGCGGTAACAGATGACAGGCCAAGCAATGAATGAATCCATGTGAAGAGTGATCTACAAGTGTCCTTTCTTCCTGGGAGGGGACACTCAGTGAGACAACCTGGAGTGTTCTGCCTGAACGGCCTGCAGGGATGTGAAAGTCTACACCTATGCTCCCCGGTCCCTCCTGCTGCAACCCCCCCCCGGCCTGATGCTCTCAGGTGCACTGAAACTGCTCTCTGGATGGAATTTGAAGCATTTTTATTAAAACCATTTTATTTAACATAGGATTTTGGTGTTTCACATATTATCTGAGTAGTCAAATAGTCTAACCAGTTTTTAGCAATCTGACTTTGAGTGAGGTGCATAGTTACAGTGGTAGAGACGTGTGCCATGTGCCTGCAAACTTCAATGTACGAGAAATTGTTCACCACCTTTTCATTGCCTCTGACCTGCTAAACAGTCCACTCATGAGAGCCTATTAGTCTTGACCTAATTAATATTAATGGACTGAAGCTACTTATAATTCGGGTTTAAATGGGCAATCAATCTTACGTTTGCTTGTGAATGGCGCAGGCCTCACTGCTTTGTTCCCTGCCCTATGTCAGTATCTTCAGTCATCTGGAATTATTGTTATATTTAAAAATAAACACCTGCCGTGTTTGTCAGTACATGATTTTAACACTATATAGAAGTTTGTAAGAGTGTTGAAAAGAAATACCAGCTATACTTGTAAAGGAGGGTCAAAAGGCAAATCAGTTTTTCCAAATCTGACCGTTCTAAAGTTTGACAACAAAGTTGCCAAGATGTAATACTTTGAGCTAGTGATATCATCTTGTGGCAGTTGTCTTTGTCTTTTGGTTTGGGACAGTCACTTGAGTCTTCATCTTCAGACTTGAAGGTTTGTGATTAGTGCCTGATACAGTAGATAAATAATCAAATATTTGGTTTTGAATGAGAACTGGAGAATTGAGAAGCCATGCAGTAGCAAGTCAAGAAAAGAAATAAATTATGCTATTTTGTCATTCTGGTCAATGTCATGCAACCAATTCCTAATTGATAACAACCATGTAAGCAATATCTGGTGTGCACACTGTTGACTTCTAATGATTATGTTTACATTTCACATGAAGAACAGAAGTTAGAATTTCTTCAGCTCCAAAATGCCCATGGAAGCTGACTCTCCACCACCTGAAATTCCCATCATGACAGTCTCTTTGCAATCCAGGCACTAGAGGACATAAACTGTTGTTCAATCTCATACAGTCTAATAGAAGGAAAGAATGAGGATTATTTAGTGGCCATAAAATCCTAAATTTGGTTAATGCAGAAGAATTCTTTTATTACATAGAACAATAAGATTTGTTCAGTTGGTTGCGCTTAGGGTATTTGATAATAGAGTATATCTTCTTCAAACTTTTCAAAATTCCGCACTGTTTTTTTTCAGGAGATGTTTATAATTCTGATAAGGGACTAAAATTTTCATTTCTGTTCCGTTCAAACATCACAGTGAAAGCTGAAACAGTAGAAAAAGCATTTGAATTAGTAAACAATAATAAAATGATAATTTAGAGATTTTTTTAACATAATAATTCCTTAAATGGGATAGTATTTTAACTTACTACAAAGAACACCCTAACTCTATGGGGGTTTTGTTTTTCTTTAAATATATTACATTTTGAGAGCATCTTACTGCATCATCATGTTCTTTTAAGTATAATTTAGTTCTTGTATAATGCATTGTATCACCAGATATTCTGCATGGTATTCTGGAGTGTATAGTATTCATATACTGCAACCATCTATTCATATAAGAGATGCATTAGAACAATTTTCCTGAATATAATGCATGATTAAGGACAATGTCTAAGTAATTTTTCAAATTATTTTCCCCTTTCCCTGTTGTTTATAATAGCTTTTTGGAAGAGTAATACTTCAGGCACATTCATTTGAAATCAAATAATGTCTCAGAACATTTTCTAACTTGCCTTGGCCAATTTTGGTGAGCTAATGAAGAGAGATTAATATCTGTTTCACTATTAAGACATTAATGAATTTTAAGTCCTAGGCACCCAACTTAGCCATTCATCTTTCCTAAGAGACAAATTATTGCATAACTTTCAATAATGCTCCAGAGTTTTATTACATCTATAATGAGAGTACTTGTTTAAACAGCAGCATTTTGATTTTAAATGGCTAAGGGGCATAATCTGGATGAAGTATAAATAACTCTGCAACTTGAGTGATGAGGAAGTTCTTAAAATTTTTATTTTGATTAATAAATGTCTCGAGTCATATTCAGAGCAACAGCCTACCTATGCTTCTGGCTTGCCAGAAAGGGAGCAAGGACAGATACTTTTAAGTTACACTTTGAGGAGTTTCACTCACTTCCTGTGGTTTTTATCTGTTTTTAATCTACTGCTGCCCTGTTATAAAATGCTGAACTGCTATACCCAAAATGAAAGGTGTGTTTGTCAAAGGTTTCTTCACTCTGGACTGCTGGACCTTTTGCTATCTCTGGCCTCTAAATAGCATGCCTTCTATCATCATTTTGCTAACAGGGATACTGTTAAGGGGTTTCACTCTGAAGAGATATTCACGTATCTTCAAGATGCCATAGCTGAGTAAATGTAAAGAGATTGGAGCCAGAGTGAGCTTTATGTTTTATGCATGTGTGTAGTTTCTTGCATGAGGGATCTTGATCCTTGATGGATGCCTCCAAGCTGTTGCCACAGTAGTAGTAAGTTGTTCGTGCAGATTCTATAGAAACAGTCATTGAATTTCTCTGTGAGCTGGGGAAAACTATCAGGGCCTGCCTGGATCTGCTTCTGTCTTCCAGCATTCTCGGTGACAAGGCGGGTGAGGAGGTTACACAGGATATTGGATTAGGTATGGAGGGATTCATGTGATTTAGATTATGTAGTTGGTGTCTGTATTTTGTCCCTTTTGCTGAGATCCTTGGTCTCAGGCTTTTCTCTTTCTGCACACCAATTGTACGTGGCTCAGGGTTGGTTTGTGTGGTTTGAAGTTTTATTAAAGAAAAAGCTAATATGGATTGTTCATCTATTTCCGTAATGTAGTTTATCAGCATTATTTTGCTACTGTCACTGACTTTCCTCTTGTTTAAGTTTTTTTTTTTCTTTTCATTCTTTACCCAGCTGGGTGTTGCAGAACTCAAGTGTACTAGTATTAAAACTTAATCTGTTGTAGAATTGGTACTGATCTCATCAATAAGTCAGTTGAGTCCCAATTTATTTTATTTTTCTGAAGATGAAGGTCCATTGCACTGCAGACATCTGGTGTTTTGGCTACGTAAAACTGCAGATCCCAGACAGCTCTGTTATTTCTGTTTAAATATGCATGAACTGTTGTTTAGGTAATCCACTCTATCAAAATAGCATCAAGTGTAATATATCGCTGACCTTCTCTTTTGCATATTAGAGAGGAGTAGAGAAGAAGTCTACTTGTACTTGCAACTACATTGGCCATGTTGCACTTCTTATATATTCAAATCTTTGGAAGTGTGAAGATTATAGAGGATGTAATATTTGTAATAGGTAGCTTCATTTATTCATACATTTTAGTTATTTGGCGCTAAACAGGGTATGACATTAATCTTTTACAACGCAGTCTTGGTCTTAGGGATAAGAGAATGTTATGAGGTAACTTGGCAAGCTACTGGCCTTACTGTGCAGCTTGTGCAAAACACACCATGAAGGAAGTACCTAGACCCCTTCCTGACCCTCAGTCTGGAGGGCTGCAAGAACCTGAAGTCTCTTTAGACGTAGTTTGGTGTTGGAGGAAGCAGGCTTAGCATCACTGTGCCTTCAGATGCCCCTGGAGATCATTCTGACGGTGATAGAGTGGTACTTCATTCACATGCTTTCTCCTCAGCCAAGAGGATCTGCAAGTGTGTGGCAAGTGGCTAGCACTGCCAGCTGTGCTGTGCTCTGAGATAATCCTTGGTCAGCCAGCTAATGTAGTTTAATGATTGAATTGCTGCTGGACTCCCATGGAACAGAAGCCTCTTGGGATGGATGGCATTGCACGCAATTTCTATTTCATGCAAAAAAGGCTCTGGGTTTACAGTCAAGCCGTGGCAGTTTACCTGCCATTTTAACATACCCCTTTCAGTGGAAATTACAGCCTGTGTCAAATAAAATGAGTCATGTCTTTTGATTTGATCCATTTATTTTTTCTTGCGGACAAGCTAAACTGAAAAGTGGTTTCTAAAAGGTCTTCTGAAATCAGTCATTTGCCACCTCTGTGAGTATTTTGAGTTAGCAGAATTGGCCTCGCCTAGTCTTGATATGTTTCTGGATTTGTCTGCCATAATTACGGGAGGGAGACCCCTTGCAAATCTATAAAACTAGAATTTTGTATAAGCTTTGCAAGTTGGTTTTCTAAGGCTGAAATAAGATTGACTATATTCGTTCTGTTGTTTTTCGTTTGTTCTTAACTTTACAACGGGAAGTATTGCTATAATGACAGGTGTGATTTAAAAGGTACAGGCTTGTCTTCCTGCTGATGAATGTATCTTTTTAATAGGCACTTAATCCTTGTGAAAGGTGCTGGATTGTGACAGCACTTGAAGATGTATTCCTGTATTTTTCTGGAGAAGTTGTACAGCAGGAGATAGTGGCAAGGCATGCTTCTCTTACAAATACGTCTGAACCCTGACCTAGAGAGATCACCTTTAGAGATGAGTCTCTATGCCAATTCAATCCTTGACCTCCCTGCCAAGACTCTATCAGTGTTGCCAATTTATGATGTGGACCTTGGGCTGAGAGTACCAGCTCATTTCAAGTTGACTACCAAACCAGTTGTGAATGATGGCAACTCAATAATGACCTGGAGGTGGTTTCAAGCGAGCGGTCACTGGCAAAAGGCTCCCAGCCTATTACAGATCTTTTGAGCCATCTAGCTTGCAGAGCAGGTGCTCTTCACTGTCAGAAGGTACTTTCTTTTGTCCATGTTCTGTGTTCATTTTCATAAGGTCTTCAATGCAATGCTTTTACATATCTGGGAAAAAAAAAAGAATAAAAACTATAGGGACTGCTTTTACATCAGGAGTTTGCAAATTTAGCATGCGTGTACAAAAATCACAGGAGGACAACTGTATTTAGCTATGGCAGATGCACCAGCCTGTTTTTTTTCTGCTGAACCCTGCATGTGAACAGTGATCTTCCACACACGCACTTTCCCCTGTCCTTGTGGATATGGCAATGATGGCAGTGGCAGTTCCCCCCATTAAGTAGCAGGTCATGCACAAACTGAATGATGCCCAAGTAAATGCTGCCCATCTCGTCCAAGGAAAAGATTGCAGATCTTGTTAATTTTTTTAAAACTGGGGAAATAGTATATGTATGTTAACAGGCGTCTATATGTATGTGTGCATGCATGTATATTCTAAATATGTATGCATGTTTAGACATCTTGAGTTAAAGTATTCTGCAAATAATTTATGAAATGCTCACTATAGATTGGTAGTCCCTGTTCTGAATCTTTACTAGGCTTTATCCTGTACTTAATAGGTAACAAGAAAACTCTCATTGTAGCATTGATTCAGTCCCTTGTCCTTGCTAATATTTTCCATAAGTTTCTTAGGCAAACAGAAAAAGAGAACTTTGGAGTGATTATTCAGCCTATCTTTCTCATTTTATTATTATTATCCTTCTTTACATTAGGAGGAATAAGAGCCAACTAATGCATTTTGTGAGATTTTTTTCTCCCTTTTCTTTAATAATTGATTCAAACCCAGCCTTTTTTTTTTTTTTTGTACAAACTGTAATGGTGTCAAAGCCCTTTCCCTCCTTCCCATTCTGAAGCATTTGAATAACATTGCTCATTTGGAACCTGTTTTAAACTCAGCAATATGCTTAGGCTATTTGAATTCTTGTTCTCTTTTTCCTCTTTGTTATTCACTGTACAATTTGTTTAATGCTGCTGTAGCCATGCATTACTAGTCAACCTTATACATAAATTCCATAATAAATTAAATAAAGCTCTGTATGGGTCAGCTTAGACTAGCCCGATTAAAAAATGATTTACTAAAGAGATAGAGGTAGCAGGATGGTAGAACGTGCTTCTAAATCAATTATGAGTCCATTCACTGTCAGCCTATTGTGCATAATAGTGTATTAAAATGCATTCTATATTGTTAAAAAAAATTGACTCTCTCATTGAAACTGAATTAACATTTGCAAGCGCATAATAATGTTTGGAAAGCTATAAACATTTAAATTCAATCCCTCATTGCAGGCTAAATGTATACAGCTAGAATTGTAATATCCAGATAAGTCTTTATGTTGTGCTCATTTCATTATTATAGCAAGATGTTCACCATACTAAAGGTAAGATTGGGTCAACACTTGTATTTATAAGCCCATAATTACAAGGAGAAAGCAGTACCGATGGACTGTAAAAGTGAAGTTCATTTGGAACTGAAAATTAGTGTCTGTATGCACATGTATTTGTGCATGTATACATGCACACATAGAAAAAAACCATAATACTCGTTGGTAACTTTTTGAAAAATCTGCTTAGAGAAGGTGTTTCAGTCTGAGTGCACTGGCTGGTCCTATAAAACAACATCTGCTAGCCCTTGTGGCAGAAGATCCACAGTCCTTATCCTCAGGTTCAAAATCTTCCTGCCTCCCAGCTGTATGCTGAGATCGTACTGCGGCACATCTTAAGTTCACCCCCGCTCGTCCCCCAAAGCCCCTTACGCCTCTTTTCCTTGTGATGGTAGAGAGGCAGGGTGCAATGAAACACGCTGTCTGTTCTTGAGCTGGAAATGAAGGCTGCGCCCATGCTTGTGGCTTGGCAGAGACCCTGGCGTCTGAGAGCCACTTTCTTCCTTTCCCCCAGGTATTGCAGAAGGTCTCAGTTCTCGCCAAGGACTGCCTGCAAAGAATTGCCATGCCATTAGGTGACCTGCATGCGTCTATGTACTGAATTCACGTGCAGCAGACTTGCATCTTGGTAATCCTATGGTAGCACTGAGACTGGCAAGGGATGCAGTGAAGTTCTGTTCCTCTAGAGCATTCCTCTGCTGGGACTAATACTGTCTTTAGTGGGATTTGCTTACTTCAAATTCAGTTAATTAATTTTTATGGGATAAATTCAAAAGGAGCTGAAACTACAGCTTTTATTTCAGTTTTACTTACATTTGTACTTGCTTCTGTGTTTCCAGTATACCAAAATGAAATGAGAAGTTCTACAGGAAACAGACCAAGCAATGTCATCTGCAGAGTTTGAGAGTTTTTAAAAATGTTATCTTCTGTTTTCTTTCATGGCATATAAATACTGGGACTGGTATTTGGTCCTTTTGTCATCTTTATAAACTGTATTTGCTTCCTTTGTGTATTTACTTGGTTCTTTGAATGAACATCTCCCTGTGTGTGCACGTGCGTGCACACACAAGCGCTTAAGTGTATAAATCCATAACAAGCAGCTGTTGGTATCTGAAGCAGATTGGTTTAAAACGGTACTGCTTTTTCTGTCAATACTGATCTGTGGTAGCTCCCAGTGCAAGAACTGAGCTTGTATGTTTATAAAACATTAGGCGAAGATGCACAAGCAATAGATGATGATCTTTTGTGACTTGAAAAGCAGGTAGTGAGCATCTTGCATAAGGTTTTATGGTGTCTAGTGTTTATACTGGAGTTTCCAGATGTGCATGAACAATTCTTTCAGCCTTTAAAGTTTGCCTAAATTTGTTGGTCTAAAAGCGTGTGTGTAATTTGGGTTGACATGTAGGATGTTTGCAGAAACCTATGAGAATTACCTAAGCATTTTTGTTATAGCCATGAGGGACATAGGCCTGAGCTAGCATGAAGAATGATTTATTTCTCATCTCTAAAGAAATTTAGCCCTTCAGTTCTCTGAAATGATCAGTTGAAGCATAGATTCACTAGTGTTTATTTCTAAACCAAAGAGAAACATATATGGCTTTAGATGTTGTGCTTTTCAAGAAAAATACAGTTCTACAAGTACCATTATGGTTGACCCTCCTTTTGAAATATAGATAAGCACTGGTTGTGCATCTAGAGGTAAATGGGTTTTGCTAAATGTTTTTGGGATTGGGAGAAATTTATGTAAAGAGGAATATAACAGTCTACCAAAGGCTTCATATTGTGGAAAAGTATGTTAAGGTTTTAGGTTGTTTTTCTGTAATTTTATGGTAAGCATGATGTGGTTTAATCTTTTTATACATTTACAGGACAATTTTTTAAAATAATTTAAATTTTGTGTGTTATACATTTATACATTGCTTTTTCCCTATAAGAAAAAATAAAGTTATGACAGATTTTTGTAGGTTAGTTACTACCCAATACTAAAAAAACAGTGTGAATGTTTAACCTCACTTCAGCCTCGAGGTTCATAGTGCAATGCAGGGGCTATCCGAATGAAATAATTGCTTTGTCTGGCAAATAGATTGCCTCATAACAGGATGAACTGTATTAAGTGATTTTCCCCTGGTGATTGGAAGTATCTCTCTCCACTGGTTCAGGTAATTCTAAGGTTGTGCCTTCACTCTTCCATGCTAGACCACTTTTCCTATAAAATAAAAAATGTAGAACCTGCTACACAAATGTAATGTTAACCTAGATTTCTCTGAGGACAAAGGTGAATGCTATAGGGCTTGCTGAAGGCAGAGAGGGAAATGATATTAAAAGGATATTAGAGATAGAATTGGATGCATGGGACTGTACAAAGCTGAAAGATGCAGATTGGGGTGTATGAATTTTGTATTAGTTTACATTTCTATGAGACTCCTTGAGGCAAATCCTAACAGACTTTTTAAATACTTGAATACTACTTTCTTTTCCCTACCAGACATAAATTAGAGCTAATGGGTTTCTGGGGTAGAAAAATACAGTGGGAGGCAGAAGAGGAAGAACTAATCATGGAAAAAGAACTGCATAAAGAGCAGACATATACATTTCTGTGAATAGTTTTAGGTCAATACTTGAGCAGGGCTGTGGCTGTCCAAACTATGCAAGTCCAGTGAAGAAAATGAAGAGAGGCAGAAGTTCTGGTGCAACGAGAAACTCACTTTCAAGTTTAAATCCTGAAGTGACCTGTCAGGCCCTGCAGTTTTTGACATGGAACAACCAGGAATGCCCAAAGGCACAGATGGATTTTTCTGTTACTCTAGATATGTTGAAATTACGTATGTAAATGTTGAAATGCACTTCATGCCTAGCAAGCAGAGGCATGCGTATTCAGCAGAGGAGCTGCTTTCATTGCAGCTAAATGGGGTGCAATCTGGATGTGTATTTGCTGCTGTAGTGGAATAACCGTACACATCTGGAGAGATGTTAGCATAGAGTACTGGTGGGAAGGAGGGAGCGCATCAGTGTCTATTTTATGAACATCTCATTCATGTGCAATTATGCAACTTGTGCTCAGCTGCATTGCATCTTGCATGTGATCTGTTCTGGTGAATATTTGGTGCTTCATTTTACTACAGGGGCTCTGAGTGCCATAGAACTGTGGGGTCCCTATTACACAAAGGTGCCCCAAAATCTATACTTCATTACATTGTGCATGAGTACTTTAAAAAAAATGAAGTTTAATTAAAATAATTCTGAATAGAAAATATCATTAAATGAGTACTTTGAAACTGCCCTGGAAAATGTTTTGAAAGAGGGAGAGAGGAACAATTACTGCTGCAGTATACCATATAAAATATATGTAAATTTGGTATTATATTTGAGCTCAAAGATAACAGCTAGTAAAGAATTTAATAATGAAAAATATTTAGTACTTCTGGGACCCTTGTTCATTCTCAATCCTTGTAACAGAAAGCTCATTTTGTATTGTTCTAAATAAGAAAAAAATCATACACTGCTGTGACTGCATGGGAGCCAGTGAAGCTTCTTTAGGCCTAATGACTGAAAGTCAGAGGTGAGCAAAGACAAAAGGGCTATTCAAGTGATACCACTGCTTTACAGGTGATGAAGCCAGATCTAGCAATGGCAGTTGGGATTGGGCTTTTGGGAAATAATTAGGCTTTGGGGAAATAAGTCTTGCCTTGGTGGTTTCTCTGTGTCAGAAGAGCTGACTTGGCTCCTCTGCTGGTCAGCTGGTGACCCATAAGACAGGTCCAATTTGGAGAAAAGCTGTGTCTCTCTCCCACTCCTATACATACATCCACGCAGTAAGTGAAAGGGACCCTGACTACTCAGAGCTCCCATTCTCAGGCGCATTGATCTAGGTACATGGAAGAAGACATGGCCACTCACCACTCATGTGACACCAAATGTATAAGTCCTGTTTGCCTGAGTTACTGTCAAGAAAATCTTGAAGTCTGTTGCAGAGAGTAGGTAAGCATTCTGAAATAATAATTTCCCAAATCCCAGTATGGAGAACATTTTAAATTTTTTGGCAAGGTAAACATCAAGGAAATTTCAGAGCAATTTCCAGAATACAACACAGTTCAGAGTTTTTAGTCAGTTGTTAGCTAGTGCCACGGTCTGTGTTGCACACAGAGTAACTCTGAGCAGTGGTTGATGGGAGCAGCCTGCAGCACAAGGAATAAAGGGTGAAAATTATTTTCCTTTATTGCCACACTCCTTTTTATTTGGCTGAAGACCTTAATGATAGCTACTGTATCTGGTGGAGTGGGCATCAGTATAAGAGCATGCTAGTTGCATTGTGTTTTGCTGGTTATCTGGCAAACTAGTTACTTTCAGAAACTGGATCATCCTAATAGCAGTACAATCAATTTCCACTCTACCAGGCACCTGTTATCCAAGGATGATTTAAAACAAACGCCTGTAAACTCAGTGGTTCCCATCATGCAGTCCTTCCCCTCGGTTCCAGTGGCCAGGCGAGCAGGGTGAGCACATGGGTCATCAGCGCAGGGGATTCCTGGAGGAGGGGGTCTTGTCTCGCACAACGTTGTGTCCTTGGGCCTGCTAAGGAGGAGAATTAGTGGGCTTTGGAGAAATATTTGTCTGGACTCTGACAGTAAGGAGTGTGATCATAGGACAGAGCCTGCAAGGAAGAAATGGAGAGGGAGGTAGAAAAGGTCTGAAAAAGTCCTCTTGTTAAGGCTTATCCAGAATTGCAGACAGACTGCCTCTCTCTCAGCAGCTGTGTGTCCTTTTTGTGTATGTACCAAAGGGTCTGCAGTCATCTTAATATTTATGCTTCAGTATTTCTTCTGATGTAAATGATGATGTGGCACTGATGTTATGGGCCAGCTGTGACATTGCCTTTGTTGTTATAAGAACACATAGAAGTGCTGTTCTAGCCATGATGGTGTAGGATAGAAGAAAATTTTGTAAAGTGGCAATAGATTTTAGTAGACTACCCAATATGATTGGGACAAACATACAAGCTTTATAGGCATAAAATAAGCAAATAATATCAGCTCTGTAAACCAGGAACATGAGTATTCTCATTCTCTCTAAACAAGTTTCAGTATTTTAGTGCACAGAAACTTGTTTATTGAAAGCTTCTATTTATCCACCTGCTGTGGGAGGGAAGACTTCATGGCTTATAGGCTGCGGTTCAGCATCACAGATGATGTTGTTGCTTGGTAGCCATTAATATAGCTTTATCTATAATTAGCGAAGGTCTAACACCTTTCTGGCCATATGGAAAATGATAAGTTAGCTCCTGTCATAACAGGAAAATAATTATTGGATAAAGTATAAATATCAAAACATGATAAATAATCGTTACCTCAGCAATCCTCAGCTGCATAAAAGTAGCATCTGCCTTCACTTTCTGAATATCACGCATGATTAATCTGGAGACAGCAAGGCACTTTCTCAGCTGTGCTGTCTCCACTGGGCAAGCCTGGCCAAGCAGTCAGTCCCACGAAGGCAGCGGAGGCAAGAAGAGTCTGAAGCCTTCTCTTACCCTTAAGCTCTGCGGTGGCATCTCTGAATCAAAAGTTTTCATCCAGATGTTTTTTAAGGAAAAGTGTGAAATAGGGGTAGTGGTGGGGTGAAAATGTAGCATTGGGTGAAAGTATTCAGTTTGCTCTTACAATTTTGTTTGTGGAAAGTGCATCTAAATAAAGTTTTGTTTTATTATTCTAAGAATTTCTACCATACTTCTTACGGGAGAGTTTCTACCAGCCCTCTTGCATTGCAGAGCTTGCCTCCCGTTCGCTGCCAGGTCACCCATACAGATATGCTGAACCTCCAGTTTTATTCAGAGACATGACCTGACAAAGCTGGTCACATATGAGTCGAAATTCCAAAGCTGACAGTGGGTGTTAGGTGCTGCGCAAAGCACATCACAAGTTTCTGTTGAACCAAACCTGTGACGGATGATGGTTGTGTCGCTACACCAGCAATGCCCCAAAACATTAATCTTTATAGCTACTTACTGGATCACAAAAAGGAGAAAATAAAGATCTTTGTGTGTGTGTGCTTGTGTTAAATGGGAGAAAAACAGGGTAACTGCTGCCAGTCCTGAGGGAAATTCACTGATAAAGATAGAGAACTGAAGTTCTCCTTTCACAGTTCCTGTGGAGGCTTTTGAATACAACTAACTGGCTAGCTCTGGTTTTCTTAAAATTGTGAAGTATATGTAAAAGCTTTACTCCTATTTGAAGTGAATGGCCATAGCATAATGCTCCAGAGTGCACTGAAATTACTCCTGTAAGCATAGTGCTAACTGTTAATCCACGCTGTCTTGAAAGACTAAAGGAAGATGGTGTCAGTGGAGAATTAGGACTGATTTTCATATCTGTTAATTTCATATAATCTCAAATATCTGTACATGGATAGAATTTCTTAGTAAAGTATCTCCCCCCTTGCCCCAAACCTTTGAGTTTGCTGTAGTTTCTGCATGGGTATTTACTACTTAAAAATCAGCTTATCTAGCTTGAGGTCCATTAGCTTCCCAAGAGCTCTGGGACTTTGCCCTTTGCCTCTGGAAGTTAAATATTTAATATTGCTTTGTCTGTGCTTACTTTGAAAAGTATTCATCCTTCATTTGGGTACCATGTCAGAATTCATTGGGAAGCAACAGCTAATGTTGCCAGCTGAAATCAAACCTGACCCTCTCATTCCCTTTCTACCCTCAGGGGCTCTGTTAGTGTTACCATATCAGGAACCCCTGGGGTTGCTCATGATAAAATGAAGTGAAATTAGGACCCTGCAAGAAAGCAGTCTGATATCTTAAGTAGTAATGTAAAAAAGGACCCCTTATATTAGTTTGCTGGCAGTGAGATCCTTCTTGCTTGAACAATTCCTGCAGGATAACATAATCCGTATATGACTAAAAGATGTATAGTAGGTGAGTCAGTTGGAATAAATATATAGGAAGCACTTTTCTTAAGAGCTTTGCTTGTAATGAACAATGAATATACATAGAGTTTATCTTGACAGTTAAAAATGTGTTTCTTCCAAGAAGAATGTGAGATTATATGACATGGAAATAGGCAGGATGTGTGTGGTTTTAATATTATATTTTAAATGATATTTTTTGCTATGTTTTTATCTTTTATATCTCTCCAGTTTTTTTGTTGACCTACCCGAGTGCTTTGCCCAGGAAGCACCCTTCCTGGGATTAAATGTGGTGAATTTATTTCAAAAGATGCATAGTCAGTGGACAACTTGCACATAATATGGTAAAGGTTCAATTCATATCAACACTGAGCATACCTTGTAAACTGTAGGGTTTTAAATTGAGAATAGTTTGAACAGGCTATCCAAATGTTTAGTTGTGTGGTATCAGCATTGGTATAAACAACACAGTCATCCCAGTTTTTAGCCGTTTCATCTTGTTAAAGTCTTGTTCAGATATTTTAACAGTATAGGTTACATATCTTTGGAGACAGATGCTTACATTTTGTGAGACCTTGTTTTAAGTTATTAAATAAAATACCAAATTATTTTTTTTTTCTTGGATTGGTAATTCAAAAATGCCATTGTACCCATTCAGTAAGTATATGCACGTTTGTTTTAGAATTAAAGAAAAAAAACCAGCAACAAAGCAAAATACTTCTTACAGTTTTGTTCTGTAAGAATTATGTTATTGATTGATTAAACTTAATTGGTGAAACTGACATTGGTGAAGGCATCAGCTTCTGTATTTCATAAAACAAATATGAAAGAATGTTTTTTCTGTAGCACTAAAGGAGTACATACTGATATAATGCTAGTATTTTCTCAAAGCTCATAATGAGGTTTTTAACAAGTGTTTTATATGACATAAAGCACTCCTGGGAAACAAGGAGATAATGTTGTGTGATTACAGGTGGACACTGTGGACTTCTGTGGTTTCAGATTAGTTCAGGTTCCCCTGAGTTACTGTGCTAATGTTGTTGAAGAGGGTGGGAATATTTTAAAGCTGTTAAGTTGTTTGTTTGTTTTTATTTTAAAATTCATTTATTATACACATCTACATTGTTAGAAACTTTTTTTATGTGTTTGTTTTACTAGTTCGCTGGGGCATGTTTCATGTAAAATTATGTCAATATTTAATAGTAGAAGGATAAGATTTCTTTCAAAGTATTTGCCTTATTCTTTTCTGGGTATAAAAGAGGAAGGGCTATAGCATGTCCTTATCCAGAGCTGGAAACAGTAGCTGAAAGTCGCAAGGAGATCTTCTTACACTTGGTATTTTCAGTACTGTTGTGGCTTAACTGCAGCCAGCAAATAAGCACCATGCAGCTGCTCTCTCACTCCTTCCCCTCCCAGCGGGATGGGGAGGAGAATCAAAAAAAAAGAAATAAAACTCTTGGGTTGAGATAAGAACAGTTTAATAACTAAAGTAAATTAAAATATAATAATAACAATAACAAAATATAATAATAAAAATTGTAATAATTGTAATGAAAAGGAATATTTTTAAAAAAATAGAGAGAAATTAGACCCAAGAAAAACAAGTGATGCACAATGCAATTGCTCCCCACCCACTGACCGATGCCTGAGCAGTGATCCGCCCCCCTTGGCCAATTCCCCCCAGTTTCTGTACTGAGCATGACATTTCTATGGTATGGAATATCCCTTTGGCTAGTTCGTGTCAGCTGTCCTGGCCATGCTCCCTCCCAGCTTCTTGTGGCCCTGCTTGCTGGCAGAGCATGGGAAACTGAAAAATCCTTAACTTAGGATAAGCACTACTTAGCAACAACTAAAACATCAGTGTGTTATCAACATTATTCTCACACTAAAGCCAAAACACAGTGTACCAGCTGCTAAGAAGAAAATTAACTCTATCCCAGCTGAAACCAAGTCAAGTACAATGGAAGACTTTGCCTGATGATAGAGGTGCCACAAGGACTGAGAGCTTCTTGTGCCCTCTGGGGATGACCAGAGTGCAGCTGAGGGCCCCACTGACTTCTGTGCTCTCCATGAAAAACTGGAGAGTGGAAGCCTACAACTTTTAATAGTCTCACAGGTTGTTCAGCTTGTGTCCCTGTAGTATTTTGATCATTTCAGGAAAAAGGCTCTGTGGGCATTCACTTGTGCATTGTCCATCTACTCATGTTGTCCTACCCTTTCTGTCTCAGGCAAGGTGTAATGGCCTGTTTGAAGATTTAAACTTCTTAGACGTTACATATTTTTTCCATAGTTGAAAATTTTATCTGTTTTGCATGATGCATCTTTAACAACAAGAAGAAAAAGTTAATTGATTCAGAAACACCTGCAGCTCTTGAAGGTGAAATCTTCATTTTGTCCTCACTGAAAATGAAAGTATTTTATGGTATGCTAAAACTTAGCATTGCTAGTGCAAGCTGCTTAGGTACTTAAATCCTGCTCTTGAAAGATAGTCTTTGTAATAAGTTTAGTATAGCTGCTGTTTTCATATAACCTTGTATAACTATAATGTCTTCAGTAACTGGTGATTAGCACTGGTCAGTTGATACGGAGTGATACTTTCAGTGGAAACATGTCCAAGATCACTTGGCTGAAGAGTCTTCTGTGAGGGCACAACCTTTTCTCAGGGACACAGAAATCTCAGCAGATCATAGCGGAGGATTGGAAGGGATGCTCCCAGCAGTGCGCTGAATCTACTACAGCAGTTTTTCTGGAGGTCAGGGCAGCTTTCACCTTTACTCCTGGAAACTCTGTGCGCACAGGACTCAGTCTTACCAGCTGTTGGACTTTTTACTGAGCAGCTATCAAACATCAGTTTGTTCAATTCAAATGCCTGGTTTTCCAAATGGTGGTGGCTCCCCATTACGCCCTTCTGCTTCATTTCTCATTACTTATTGATATTTGGTTTTGAAGTGCAATTGAAATATTTGCTGCCTCATCCTACACAAGCTTGTAGTTGATTACATGTAACCCTTGTCAGTTATGAAACTGAACTGCAATATTAACCCATGGTGGAAGTTGAGATTACAAATTGGAATAAGAAATGGGAGTGGTAATTTGTATTTTTGGGGAAAGATTGTCTTAACTCCATAGTGGTTCTGGTCTGCTGACTTGTAATATTGTACCAAATTCCAGTCAAGTGAAAAAAAACAAGTATCAAAATTAGTAAGTGAAAAAGAATACCCTATTTCCTTCTCAAAAAGTGCTTCAACATAAATTTTGGGAAAATGAGATCAAGACTTTAAGCAGCATAATGTTTCTAGTTTATTAATATGCCAAGTAACATGTCAAAACAAGAAATCAAATGCAATTTGCCAATTTCTTCCTACAAAAACCAAAATACCGTGCTCCACACAATGTAGTAGGAATTTTAATTTGATCTTGTCCCTCTAGACTGAAGTCAGCCATCAAGTTTCCAAGTAAATTTAATACCCTATAAATGTGATTGATTGCTGATGTGGTAATCCAGTTAGCTGCTGGAATGTTTAATAGCTGGAGAATCCATTTAGAGAAGAATAAAGATCTTGAGGTTAAGATACTGGAGTATTTTCAAGAGGTCTGATTTCAATTCTTAACTTTGACATGAATTTGCAATGAATCCCCTTCTCTGTGCCTCTTTTTCTGAAATGGGGATTTCTTTCTCCTCCTCTACCTGGTGGGCATGAATGGTATGGTCCCATCAACATAGATATAAGACATCCAGTTCTACAATAGCATTTTCCTTATATTTTAGAAAGATCAAGCAGGCAAATGTTACACGCAGCTGGTGTGTTATTTTAAAATATTTTAGTCAATTGAGGAGAAAAAGGAAATGAGAAACTCTTCCCAGCTTGATCCCTCAGCTCACATATCTATCTGTTCAGGATGATGGTAATTGTAGTTTTTAGTCCAGTCAGAGGTTTGACAGCTTTTGGTACTGCTAGTTTCACACTTAAGTTACAGCAGCTCATTAGTATTTCACTCCCTCAGTAACAACGTATCTGTACATTTTAAATGTTCTTTTGCTTGTACTCACACATACAGGAGACTAATGATATTAGCTTTTGTCCTTTTCTGCTGAAAAGGATGAATGTCAAATGATTTCTGTGACAATTTGTCAGGCTTGTGCCTTTCTTTTTTACCATTAGACAAATCCATCCCACTTATTATCTATGTTAAAAAACCAAACCCCTCATATGTAGTGTGATGTGAGTGCATAAAAGCATGCAAAGACAATGCTGGTGTGACGGCTAATTAAAACCAGGTACTTGAATGCTGAGAAACAAACAAAAATCTTTAAAGTCACTGAAAACCAAAGTATTGTGAAGGCAAAACAGAATTGCAGAAGTCTTGTTCAAGGGACAGCTCAAAAGATTTATGGAGTGCAAAGGATTACGAATGATTTACTGGAGGAAAGTTGTATTATTTTGGCTCCCAAATGACATGTCATTGTTGTCTGTGTGCTGGGAGACTTGCTATAGTTGCAAAGCAACTATAGGAGACTTTTCAGCTAACAGTACTAGATACGAACAAAACAGAGTATTTTAGATCAGTCAGATCCCCCAAATTCCATTGCAGATGATCCTTCAACCTGATCAGTTGGGTAAGTCCTTCAAACTACTCTTTAGCCTCATCAGACAACTGTGGTATCATTAATGTTTGCATATGGAAAAAAATGATTTTTATCTAAGGGTTCTTTTGGCCCTATTACAAACGTTAATAGCCAAGCAAAAGTAGTGTTGTGAAGAGAGTGTACATTTAGATTGCTTATTTGCTCTGATCCAAATGCAGGTTTTAACTATATAAGTACAGATGCATTAATCTAAAGCCTTCATATATCGCTAAGCTACCTTCCTTTATTACCAGGAGATCTTATGATAATGGTATTTTACAAAGCCCTGTCATATACCATGGAGTAATTTGTGGAGTTGTTTTACTTAGTATTTTAAACATAAGCCTTTTCATTTAAGTTCTTTTTTGATCCTCTCAAGACTTTTGCTGTATGAGAGTGTGTGTATACACACATGCTGGGCTCCTGTTTCTGTGAAACCTAACCACATACTAGGCTACAGAGCAAGAGTATAGTGAGCAGGCTGAGGGAGATAATTATTACCCACTCCTGCTTATCCTTGAGAAGAGAAGACTAAGGGGGAATCTAATTGTTGTCTTTGACTGCCTGGTGGATGACTACAGAGAAGGCAGTCCCACTTTCCTTTGAGGTGTGCAGCAAAAGGGCTGGAGGCAATGACCGCAGGTTGCAGCAAGGAACATTTCAGGTAGATAAAGGAAAAAACCCTTCACAGTGAGAGTGGTGATTTGTGGCATGGGCACTGATGGCCAGGGGGATGTTGGAATCTCCATTCCTGGGGCAGTCAAAGCCCATCTGGAAAAGATCATGAGCAAAATGACTCCTACTTTGAAGTTATTTCTGCTCTGAGAAGAGGGCCTCACCAGGTCACCTTCAGAAGACGTTGCAACAGAAATTTTTCTGTGATTCCACAAGATGTGTGTATATATATATTAGTGGTGGACTATGTATTGCCTTATGGTTTGCTATTGGCACAGCCTCTCAGAATGTTAAGCATACACAGGTTAAGTAGAATTTGGAAGAAGTGGCATGAGCTTCAGGAAAAAATAGAAGTAACATCATACAAGGAACTAAAGAAATGCTTTGAAGTGGCAGCAAGATGTCATGTGTTTGGCAGTTAGAGATAACAACATTTAGGCCTTGTGGGAATAGATTCCCTTTCCCCCTCCTCTGGCTCTGTTTTGCTTCTGGAGCATGCTTTTGGCAATAGAAAATGTCATTCTATGCATCATGTAACGCTTTGGTTACAGTTCCTAAAATAGGATTCAGATGAGCGTACAGTCAGCATTTGAAACCACTGCTGTACATGGAGAGCAGACATAAAAGACTTGTGCTGAAAAAGATGAACCCATTGCTGTTTCATTTTCAGAGCATGTTGGCAAGAGTTGCGATCACTGACATTTTGGGGGCACTTCCTGAGACGTGCAGAACTTGGTTGTCTTGCTCTGTTATTGCCACATCAACATTGACACAGTTTGTTTGTGCAAATGTGTTGTCAAAATGAAAGCATTTGTTTTAAATCAGTCCCGTTTTATTTCAAAAGTGAAAGAAGATTTTGGCATGTATTTTGCAAAGCCATAGGAGTTAATGTCTAGGAGGCAAAGCAGCAGAAAAAGGGGGGTATAGTGTGTCGCAGAAATGAAGAAGCTGTCTGTGCAATACATACAAAAGCCTGGGAAAGAATAGAGTCTCTTGTCAGTAAGTTCATGACCATCTAAACCTCACTTGACTTTAAAAATCAAGTGTGGCACAAACTAGAACAGAAGCCATTTTCATTACAGGCATCTATTTGTCCACATTTTTGAAGAAGGAAGCAAGATGTGACTTTGGCATGAATATCATGCCTTTTTTTCAGTTTGAAGGATGTGGAATATTGAGAAAACGATGGTGAAAGAGGTTTAGTTAGGCATGTATGAGCTTTCTCTGGATATTTGTAGAGGCATGTAGTAACCTTTAATAAGCCCTGGGAAGGAAACAAAATCTCCCAAGTGAGGATGGCGCAGCTATATACAGCTTCAGCCTGAATCCTACAAACATTTCAACAAACGCATGACTTGAGCTGCTTGGAAAACATGCTAAATTTCTGGTGGAATTGTCCCACTGCTCATATGTTTATTATGAGCATTCAGGCAGTATACCTTGCACCTGAGATGGTAGGAGCAATCCTTAGTCTCATATTATTTAAGAAATTTATATAAGACTATAAGGAAAACGCTGAGTTTGTTGACCTTGGAGACAAACCTGATTGATTTTTCAGCACCCAGGATTCTACTTTATGTTAGGGGATTTCAAAGCAACCTATGTGATTTACAGATATGAATTTTAGTGTGGTTCAGTGGAATCTGCCCTAATATGCCTTGATAATCCTAACCCATATCCTAATTTGTATATATTACAGCGTGCAGTTAAATTTGAAAGTAAAATATTAAATGGTGTCTCTACCTGTGGGTGCTTTAACTTTGCTTTCTCAACAGTCTTTCCATTCAACTTGGAAGATTTTAAAATGAGATTAGCTTTGTTTTCCTGTTTTATGTAGTTGGAGAACTTGGTACGTATAGGCCAGCCCCCGTGCTTGTACAAAAGTCTTTCTGACTTAGTGATGCTCCTGTATAACAGGATAGTTAGCTTCCGTGCCTTCTGTGCAGATTGGGATCAATAATAATGCAACGCAAGCACTGAACATAGAACAGTGAATAGAAATTCCAGCTTTTATTTTCATAAAAATAACCAAAATATCTGTGCAACGCCTATAAGGACTTTTAACAACTTTGAAATATAAGGCATGACATGTTGTTTTAATTTATATACAACAAACACCATATTTCTAAAGTTGCTATTTGCATTTTTTAAAAGATGAAACCGATGATAGCTAAAATGAAATGAAGTAAGTTTTATGCATGTTGCATTTTAACAAGTCTGCTGTCTCATTGGAATGCACTGCCTTCTTGTGCTACATTTTATTTTTGGAATTTAATAAGGCGCCTGTCATATCTGCCTCAAGGCTAAAGAATATCATGAGGGAGAAATCCAAAGTACTGTCATGTTTGACTGACAGGGGGCCAATTTTAATTTTTTTATGGGAGGTGGCTGATATTAACAGGCTGTAGTGCTGAAGATGCATTGCTCTACCATCTGCTTTAAACACCCTGTGTTGATGAGCCAGTAATGACGTTGCTCAGTGACATTTATCAGGTGAATTTGGCTCTGATGCTCAGTAGAGATTTTCATTAAAAAATTAATTCTGTGCATTTTACAGTGAAGCCCATTGTGATGATAGATTCTGGTACAGTGCCATGTATCTCCAGAAGCTGCTCTAATTACCTGAGAAACTTGGGAAAGCAATAAACTACTACTTACCATTTCTTGTGTGTACTCCCTTAGCATATAATTAACGCACTGACTCACTTAGCTTAAATCTCTGAAGATCTATGTCTATGTGATGATTACTAGCTCTTCAAAGTAATAAGCAAATGCATCTCAGTGGCTCAGCAGTTGGATGGCAGTGGGATCAGCAGCCTTTGTGTAGTGCAGTCTGATGGTGGCATTCCCTAAATGTTCATGGGAAAAGTGAGTAAGGTACAGTAATAGTGGAAATGCTACAACTTAGGCAAACATTTAAAAAAAAGAAAAACTCCCAAAGGGAGATCTAATAAAATATTCCATCAACCTCTTCAATCTAATGGGAGAAAAAAGGTTTCTATTCACCAAGTCAGGATTTTGAGGCCTGGGCATTGCTTGAACTGGAGACTCTGTGGAAGCCTGATATTGATATAAATTAGAAGTCTTTTCTTCCAGTATTTGTTGTAACATTCATTCATCTTGGTTAACTTTATTTCTCATTAGCTTCCCATTAGCAAAAAAAAAAAAACCACAAAAACCAACTTGTCTGAGAAATTAATGCAAATTCCTTAAGAAGCAGAATCCCTTAATTAAGTTTGGCATTTAATCTAGCATCTTTTCCTGTTCTTAGATATGTCAGATCTGCATGTAGCCTTCTCTACTTCAGAATGACTTTCAGGTGACTTGGAAGGGACAAGTAGTCTTACTATAGCTTCTCAAGCCCCTTCACCTGGCAGGTGGTGGCACTTCCACCCTCAGCCTTAGAAAGAGTAAAGTCTTACTAAAACATAGTAAGTGGGGTTATGGTTCAGTGTTCATTAATACTCATCTCTGTTAAGCTAGATTATTTTGCAGTGTCTATTTGTTTTGAATCAAGGCTGAGCATAAATTCTACTGAATATATTATAGCACATGATGAGGGGTTTGTGACAAGTTTATGCAGCTAACTAGAAGAGATGATGCTTCCTCCAACCTATAGGTAAAGCAACATATACAGAGCATTGCAGATACAGCATTAAGCCTGCTAAGGCCAGATTTAATATATCATGGAATATGACGATATCACCTCAGAAGATTGGGATATAATATCTAAGTAGAGCAGCTGAAGGAACAACTGCCCTTTTTTGTGGATTGAGAAAACACATCAGGCAGATTGCATAGCATTATGCTGCTATTCATCAAAATACCTAAGAAGAGCTTAATGTAAACCAGGTGAGTTACCCATTGATATCTCTGGACATGCTTTGATTAGCCGTTTCATCTAGACAGATAATTTTGGATGACAAACATTCTGTTTAAAGTATTATGGCTATTTTTTTTTAACTCAACTCTTGGGTTTTGTTGTGGTCAGAGAGGTTTATTATTTAAAACAAACTGTGAATACTCTTATCTGCATTTTCACAGAAAATTTAAAAGTAGTTTTCAGACAGCTTTGTTGGCCTTTGGGGTTGAAGTGGATTAATTCTCCGACATTCTGTAGTGTTTCTTCTTCCTTCTGTGACACAGGAGTCTTTCTTGTCTGGTTTAGTAATGTGAATACTTAGAAGTGTATTTGGCTCAGCAAATCATTTGCTGTAGAACTGACAATAGCCTACACCTGGCTTGGGAGGCATACCCTAGTAAGAGATGGAAAAAACAATACTCACTTATTGGAAGTCATGGAAGAAGTAAGTTTGTGATGTTTTGAGAAAGGTCTGTTTTGGGAGCATTTTCATAGCAGGCAAGTACCACATGCATTCATCACCTTGATGTGTACCTGCCCACTGACCTATCTTACAGAGGTCATCTGGGTCAGTCTTCAAGTAGCTTTTCTAATCAGGGACCCCTAGTAAGCATCCACTTGATCTGCCCCGGCTGCTATACAATCTCCCTTTTCCTGCTGTGGCACGTCTCCCTCGCTCTCTGAAGTGAATGCCGGCCAAAGGAAAAACATTATATAGCTGGGAGATGGGGTAAGGCAGAAGGGGCTTGTTCAAATGCAGTTTCCTCCTTCAGAGATATCTAGTTTCTAAATCCTCCTTTTTCTGCCCTTCTCAAGTGGAAATGTTTCCAGCTGACTGCCTTGTCCAGGTGTTAGTCCTCCTGTTACCTTTGAACCTTTGTAGTGTGCTGGACCTCCTGCTGGTGGTCAAGGCAGAGTTAAATAACCGTATGGCTGCCTGCTGCTGAGCTCAGTTAGCTTGTCACTCACAACTTGAGCAGATGGTTGTGCTGCTCAGCCTTGAGAGACAGTCTCTTTCTCTTCTAAGAGCAAATTAGCCCGTGGTTGGAGACTAATGGAGGTGGTTTTGTTGCTTGCTTTTTGTTTCTTGCTTGTTTTCCCACATAAGGAAGGATCTGTGGGGCTTAAACATGAGTCTGTCAGAAGCAACACAAAAACCAGCAAAATAATATATGACCAACACAACAAGAGCCTTAGTTTAAATATTAGTATAAAGCCTAAGCAAACCTGAGCTTTTTTTTTTTTTTTTTGATAAATGTTCCTTTTCAGCTATTGCATGTTCATTTACTCACCCACCTCCTAAGGCTCTGCCTGATTGTTTCAGCTTTGCAGCACATTGGGAGGAATGTTGTCATTCTTCTTTACAGGGAAGCAGGTTTAAGGCCATAAGGTTTTTTTAATGACCAGCTGCTGGTCATGAGTGACAAACCATGACACAGAATATGTCTTGTTTGCCTGGGTCTTTCATTTAAAGGGAAGAAAAAAACAGTTCTGCTGATGGAATGATTTCCGTCCTTTTTTCCCTTCTTCCTTGTGAAAGAAGTAGTTGCTTCAGGGTATCCTAAGCCTTTTTGACAAAATGGTAATTCATCACTGTTTGTTTCAGCCACACTTCTGTAATCATTAGCAACAGAAAGGTAGATTAGGTACATCCCTAGTGTTCTGCAATTGGAATTACGGGCAAGAGGAAAATTACTTTCCTGAAGGGAAAAAGTATAAAGGGGATGTCTTCCTCTGCTCCCACTCCCCCTTTTTTCCTCTCCCTGCTTGTTTTCTCTGTGAGTATAGAGCACCAGCAGCTGGCTGAACCAGATCTTCAAAAGAACAGGGATTCTGAGGAGAAGAAAGGACCAGAGAAAGGGGAGAAGAAATACATTTTCCTTTGATCAGAAGAGAGCAGATCTGAGTTAGCAGAAAGACTTCTATGGATATCAGCAAGAACTAATGATTTTATGATATTAATCGTTGAAGCAGTGGTGTTGCAGTCATTACAGTATAAGCATATAAAGTAAATTAAGGGGGGTTTTAATGATTTTCATCAGGTCAGGACTATGTGTTTGTGTGTCTGATTTTCCAGCATTTTCAGCTGTTGAAGTGAAGGATTATTCCTTCCCCTTCCAACCATGTTTCTCTTATGATCTTGAACTTCTAAAGAAGTCTTGAGAGAAGCTTGAAACTTAGTGTTTTTGCAGCACAAAATCAAGAAACTATTAGCTCTGCTGCTCAAGTTTTGTATCCCTTACATGGTAGGCCGTTATAATGGTATCACAGGGTACAAACAGATATGAAGAGAAACAGAAAAAAGTCCTGTTGAATGGCTTGCTGGTGCTTAGTATTCCAAAGGTAAGCATGCCATTGTAAAGGGATTACAGGAGAAAGGGAAGAGTGCCCTTAAATGCTTGTGGAGCTGCAGGTTCCAGAAGAACTCCCTGTGCAGTTGTCTGCTTCATAGTGGAAACAACTTGCATGAAGTAGAGGAATTGCACAAGAAAAAAAGTTTTCTTAGCATGCCAAGGAAATAATGTAGGCTTTAAAGCTTGGCATGGTTCTTCCTACTATTTGTGGGATGAAGCATCCAGAGCATTTGGAGTTGGAAGTTTGTGTTTGGACACTGTGGAAAGAACTGTCTTTTGTGTACTGAATTACTCAAAAAGCAGCAGTGTTTGGCTTCAATAAGTAAGTACTTTCTGATTCCCTCCTTTTTGCCCACAGGATGCAAAAGGATAGATATTTATTAGCAGAGATTACTAAGCTCCATAGTGAATCTTCAATAATACTGGAAAGAGTGCACTGAATAAATAAAGACTGGTTTAGATGCTAAGAAAACTAGAAAATTGTAATGTTCTCATTGAAATGAGATTTCTCTCTAGGTGAAGCAGGTAGACTAACCACATGCACTTACCAGACACTGCTGCCCAACGATTTGCTAGTTTTCTTTTCTCCAAGTGGTGAAAGTTTTAATTCTTTAGGGGTAACAATTCTAGTGACATGTATCCTTTTCTCCTTCTTTTTTTTCCTTTTTTCCCCCTACAGTTCCTTTTACTGCTGTTGTTTCTTAATTCCAGTTGTGTTACTTTATTGATCTACAAATCAAATCACAACTATCCCTTTCAATAAAGGGATGGGAAATAAAGGGAAAGGGTCTGAATAGGCAAATATTTGACAAGATAAACCAATTGAGTTTTAGCATGAAAGAAGTTGTCAGGTTACAGCCCTTTCTTAACAGCACGAACACAGAACATGTTGACATAAAGTAGCCTCTTCTTGGCATTTGCAGCAGAGGAGCTAAAGTTACTCTGATGCCTCAACATTCACTTCTCTACACTGGAAATCCTTCCAGGCTAGACTGTGTGGACTAAGAGATGTGATTGATATAAGGGGTAGCACCTCTACAATGTTCATGGCCTTTTTTGCCATGAACAGATGTCAATCTAACAACTTTTGGGAGTGTTTTCTACCTTGGAACTGAAGTTAGGGGATAAAAAAATCATAGAGAGGTTTTTGTGACACCTCAAATGTTAATGTCTTTTGCTGTCTTTCCCATTAAATTCCTAATGCTGTCAGGAGGAAGACTAGTGCTACTACCTTAGTTATGCTAGCTTAGTGTTACACCCTTATAAATGCATCACGATGAACAACTCATAGATATGGGGCATATGTATACAATTTAGTAAGAGTCTTATTGTCTCTTTTATACTGTACGCCATATGAAATTACTGTCCTGTGAAGAGGTTCTGCCACATAATGATTGATTCTTTTGTTCCTGAGTAGAATTCAAAAACTATTCTGCCCTTTTTTAAGTACAGTTTTCTGCAACTCCTAACAAAGAACTGTTTGTAGCGTAAGCCAATTTTCAACTGTTTTTCTGGCATGACAATGACTTACATGTCAATAAAAAAAACCCCAAAAGTTTAATGTATTTAATGTGAGGGCACTTATGTAACAGTATGCTGGTGTTACTAAAATTCATAAAATTGCTTGCCTCTCTCATTTGTCCAGTTTCAGAACCCAAACCTGCCTTGAGCATCTGATTGTTCTCCTCCTTAAAGGTCACACTGGATTTTTCAACAGATTAAATGTATCTCATAATTGCCCAGAGCTGGAGAGTAATAATGCGTATATTGCAAGAAGGAATAAATGTAGTCAACTGAGAAGATAGGATCCACTAAAGTATTCATCCAATTTCCTGAACATTGTATAAGTGATTGTACTGGAATGAGAGGATCTGCTGGAAGCTGCAGATATTTCAGTCTGCACAACAGGACACCAGCATTTTGAAGTCTATCAGCTGACTCCAGTTGGCATGGTCTTCAAATTTCTTTTTCAGTTTGATTTTTAAATGGGATATAGTTTCAGTGGACATAGCTTCAACCACAAAAAAAAAAGTAGTATCGTAGTGAGAGTAGACTGAAATCTCCAGGAGCCTGAACTTTCCCAGTAACAGCTGTGGCCCCTGCTGAATTTTTAATTTCTATTGTATGATTTTTTTTTTAATTTTTTTTTTGAAGCAAAATTCCTCTGGAGCAATACTATAATAATGCAAAGTGTCAAACTGAAGTTAAATTCAATTTACAATCATTTACTTTCACAGCACTAGTGTAATTTCAAATATGGAACATGATCTAATTATCAAATCAGCATTTTTCTACAAAGAATTTTGAAACAGTTATTTGTAATATCTGTCACTTTATAAACATTTGTGCATTTTCCTTCTGTTCTGTTACCTCATTTGGTCCATTTTTCATACATAAGGAAAGATGCCAGTAAATTTTGGAATATAACAGGGAGGAAAACTGGAGGTGGTGAGGTAAAACTGAAAATATTCTGAACTCAGTCAATGTTGAGGGTGTCCCAGTATTTCCCTTCTTTAGAAAGAATGAGCCTGAGTTACAGCTTTTAAGGTCTGCAAATATTTTGTTTCATAAATTTGCTGCTATCTTTTATGCATAACAGGTAGAAATGTACACCTAGATATATGGATTGTGCACATGTTTTTACCTTTAAAAAACCATGAAGTTTGATCATGCCAAAAAGACTAAATCTTTGCTTTTCTCCTCTTTGGCTTTGTATACCACAGTTCTGCTGTTAAGCACCACTCTGGTGTGGCCTGTCACCTGTTCAGTCATGTCATGTGTGATCTTTCCTCTTTTCCATACGTTTTCCATTGTGACTTAGATGGAAGTCATAAGACTTGAAATAAGTTGTATTTTTCAGATCGAGAAGGGATCACTAGCCTACTTGCTTGCAGATGCCTGGATATTGGCAGGCAAAACCAGTATAGTATTGTCATTTATTTAAGAAGCTAGAGGATGCGACTTCCTGCTTTGAAAACAAATACAAAACTTTAAGGGTAATTAGTTTGTTGTTTTGGTTTTTTTGTAATGGTGCTTGCTCTTGGAAGTGAAGCCTTACTCTGCAAAAATAGAATCTTGGGTTTGCAAGGGAGTAAGTGAATTTATATATCCAATGTTAATAAATTGGACAGCACTCTCTTCACGAAAATGTGTTACTCCACGCTTAACTTTGGCATTGCTCTTTTGAATGGCAAAGGGGCTTCTGTTTGACCTCTGCCTCTGACTGCTCCAGAGCCAGCACTTACGGCCACATGTGGAGTGGCAGCTGGTGGCTGCAAAATCCAGGTGCTGGTGTTGGTGGTGTATTTTTACAGCTGCTGCCATCTGGGTCTTTGGACATTTTCTTTTATTGTGTCTTAGCTGTGTTCAGTTCTGGCTTTGTTGGACAGCGGAACAGCCTGTGGGATGTTTGCTGGGTCAAACCGTTTATGATAGTCCCTTGTCATCCTTGATACCATTTGTGTTGAATCACTCTTAAGTGAGAGCAATTTAACTCCATTTATGCATCATTTGAAAGAAACAGAACAGTTGGTCTTGAAATTCAGGAAGGCCACTGGGTGTGTTAAATATTACATAAACAGTATCTGCTGTAGATTTTTTGCTCTGAGGATCATTTATAAGTCAGAAATAAAATTGCCATTTTCTTGTCTCGAAGCACTTCACATAATTGTATTATTTTATCTCTTTATAATTTGATAGTATCTCTGAAGCTTTTCCCAGAGCAGGTGGCAGTGTTTCCTTAGCACCAAGTGTTTCATCAAAAGAATAAAGGTATACTGGATTGTGAATAAAAAAAAAATGTGGTGTTTAAAAACATTCTTCTAATATAATAAAAATAAATACTTATCAGTTTGTTAATCAATAAGGTTTTACAAAACAAACAAACAAAAACCCGAAACAAAACCACAACAAAGGTAAATCAGGATTTTCCGTGGTTTTAATTGCTTACTGTTTTCCCCCACTATGTTGGGGAATGTAGTTGTAATGTTAAAACGTTACTTCAAAATTAAATGGGCTTTGTCGTGGTTTACCCCCAGCCAGCAACTAAGCACCACACAGCCGCTCACTCACTCCCCCCCATCCAGTGGGATGGGGGAGAAAATCAGGAAAAGAAGTAAAGCTCCTGGGTTGAGATAAGAACAATTTAATAGAACAGAAAAGAAGAAACTAATAATGATAATGATAACACTAATAAAATGACAACAGTAGTAATAAAAGGATTGAAATGTACAAATGATGTGCAGGGCAATTGCTCACCACCCACCGACCAACCCCCAGCCAGTCCCCGAGTGGCGATTCCCTGCCCCTCCCTTCCCAGTTCCTAAACTAGATGGGACGTCATATGGTATGGAATACACTGTTGGCCAGTTTGGGTCAGGTGCCCTGGCTGGGCATGAGAAGCTGAAAAATCCTTGACTGTAGTCTAAACACTACTGAGCAACAACTGAAAACATCAGTGTTATCAACATTCTTCACATACTGAACTCAAAACACAGCACTGTACCAGCTACTAGGAAGACAGTTAACTCTATCCCAGCTGAAACCAGGACAGCTTCTATGACATAATTGTAAAATGTCAAAAAATTCAGTGTTACAGTGCAAATGTTCCCCATCCAGAAAATACGTAATTGGGAGAGTTGGACCAATTTGACAATTAAAAGTGATTGAGAACTTTCCCCAGAGGAGAGCTCTCTTTTAAAGTACTGGAAAACTGCCTGTATAATGTAAGGTAATACAAAGTTATGTATGGGTGAGCTATCCAGATCAAGGCCCTCTTGTAAACTTTATGCTGCACTATAAAAAAATGCAAAAGCTGGTAGTGAGTAGCAGCATGGGTCACACTCAGACCCTGCATTGAATCCCAGTGACAGGAAGGCAAAAGCCACCTTTCGCAGAGATGGCAACTGTGCTTTGTAATGACAGAGAGAGCAGCTGAGCAAGCCTCTCTGCACCCTGCGTCCACCCTGACCTGCAGGACTTCCTTGGGGTGAAAAAGAGGTCAGTTCATTTCGCAAACTCAGCAAGCTATTCAATCCACAACTTGTGTGCTGTGACTGCTGAGGGTGCCAATTAGTGGCAGCTGTATTGGTGGTGTTTGAGATGCGGACAGCTGGCTGCTAGGAGCTGAACCCAGACAACCCTCGCCTTCCACGTGGAAACAAGAGATTTAAAAGGAGGAGAGCAACATACTTTTTTCCTTCTGGGTGATTAGTTTTATTTATTTTCATTTTCTCTGTCACTTTTGGGGACTTTTTTTTTTACATTTCTCTGCTTATTGGCGTTATATCAATGTGATATTCCTTTCAATGGAGCAATGTTGGTTGTGACAGGTACTTCAGCATAGTATTCAACATCTTCTTGTCTAGCCAGGGCATGCTCATTATCTAAGATGATGTGAAAATGGGCTAGATTAAGGAAGAAGTTGGGAATCGTGTAAGAGCTACAGTAAAGTATGAGGAAAAACATCAGTTAAAAACTTTTGCATGTATTTTTTGAAGTGTGAGCTGAGCCAGTAATTCAGGTCAGATCCTACTGACAGACCAAAAGTACAATTAAAATATCTGAAACAATCCTTACGCTCATAAGAGAGGGCAAAGGCTGTAAGATGAACTTTGCCCTTAGACAAAGTCTGTCTGGGTCATGTTTAGGAGACTACTGTGGAGACGCTACTTTTACTGTCTCTAAGTTGGAAGTACTATATCATTTCCTGTGTGAAGAAATGGAAAGTCTGATATATAAAAAGGCCCCTGAGTCCTAATGACAAAGTTTTTTCCTGAAATCTTTGCATTTCAGATTTCAAAAGATTTTTTAAAATCTTTGAAACACTCCGAACGTGTTCTTTTTTCAAAAGCACCCTTGACAGAAGAAAGAAGTACACCATCACAAAGCTGTCTGTTTTCTCAAATAATGAGTAAAGGGGACTGGATCATCAGACTTGTTTTAGCCTCTACAGCAATGTAGCTTAAGTAGAAACTGTGAAAATACTTCTTTTTGGAACTTGGAAACCACACAGAAAAAAAGTAATAACTAAAAGTACATATTACCTCATCTATAGGAAACCCTATAAACTGCAACAGCTCCTTTAGGTTGTTCTGATGCCAAAGAACACATTTCAGACTTCATCTTGTATATGATTAAGATTTGCAAAGAGTTTACTGTTATTCAGTGAAATACCATTTCTCTGACTGGCTTCATCTCAGTCCTACTGAAATATAATGCCTTGAGGCTGCCTATGTGGTAATTTTCACTGCTTCAATTTTGTACAATCTGTCTTTAGCTGGAAAAATATGTAGCTTGAAAAACTATTATGGGTACATTCACTAACTTTTGTAATGCATGCAGCAGCTCTGTCATGGAAACAAATCTTGCATCAGTAAGAGTGGCAGCAAACAGATGACCTTTTCATGACCGCTTCAGCCTTCCGTGGTACTTGTGTTCAGGACTCAAAGGGAGGATCCTGTGGAGGATGTAATATCATCCAGAAAGCATTCTCTCTGTATGGGTGTGTGCCTGTATATGTGTCCATCTGTAGATAGAGGCATTAAGAAATTAGAATTTACATCCATCATCCTAACAAAAAGAGACTTCCAAATCTGGATGCTCCAACAGAGTGTGACTGGCTGCTCTGCATTGTTCTTCAACCAAATGCTGTTCTTCATATCCAGGCCTATATCATATAGTATCCTGCTTCTCACTCATCACCTCACTTCTCTCTTATATTGTCTTCTCCATACTGGTGGTAATTTGAAGTCATTGGCCCAAGTTCTGTATGGGTTTATGATTGGACCTTGCAAGACGTTAGCAACTTTTTCAACATGGTGAGTCTCCCACTAAGAAAAAGGAGCCTGTCATTTGGGGGCTTGGAGGCAATGCTAGCTCAAAGGCCTGCTTCCTGACTCCTCATTGTCACCTCACTGGTGGAGCTGAAGTTCACCTCTGTTTTAGACATACTGCCTATCCCAGAAAATTTAAATAGTTTGCAGGAAAAAATTATACTTGAATTTATGACAGCACTTGATTCTCTTTTTTTTTTTTTTTTTGTATGTACACATCTGTCAATTCACATACACATATTGTCTGTTTTAACTAGGGAAGGGTTAAATAAATGCCTTCCCATTATTTTATTATGTGGGACACTGTCAGACTTCTGCAGTTAAAATTAACATACAAATTATGTTGCTTGTTCTTTGAAGACTGTATATAGCAAAGCAGCAGTGTTTCACCAGTGTCACATGACTATTTTAGGGAAACTAAGAAAGTTAAGTCTGTTGTCAATAGGTATATATTTGGTACAGAGGAGTCTGCAGATCCATTTCACAGGGAAAAGCTAGATGTCAATAAGTCAAAGAATGCTGAAAACCACTATGCGAGGATAGTGCACCTACTTTTTCATTGTCTTCTGCATTCAGGGCAGGAGCTGGACTAAAGGAAGGAAGGAAAAAATGCTTGTAGCAAGAAGACTTTTGAAAGTGCTGCCTTTGAGAAGGCTTATTGTAATGGATTTGATTTCCTACTTTACTCGGTTAGTGGTTGAAGTAATTTCATTTTCTTTTTGATTAAGGATTTACTGTAGGAAAGTTAAGGATTTTGCTTGTCTTGGTTTAGTATAGTCTCAAATTGCCCATAAAGGTTATTTTCTGGGGTTTATTCAGTCCTTAGCATTCTCCTTGGTATAGTGTGGTGATTAATACTAGGTATCACAGTGAGTGTTTTGTGCTGTAGAAAGCTGTTTTCTGAGCATCTAACTGAAAACAGCAACTTATTTCGTATAGTTCACCAAGCAGGCATTATTAAAAGCTTTGTTTGTGTAATGTGGTTAGATAAAAAGATGTAAAAGTTAATACCTCTGTGTTCAGTGCTGCAATCCATCTCTTTCTGTATTAATATGAAATCAAATTATCTGAAAATATAAAAATGCAAATACATGCTAAATTTTGATCTAATATGACTCATAAAAGCTGAAACAAATTTGTGAACCTGAAGAGGCACATCATTTATTTTAAGCATTATCCATAGTCTGGCTTAAGAGTAACAGGTCCACTATGCCTGTTAGATAGGTACTTTTAGTTACCTTTGACCTGTAGGTAGTTGAGAAAATGGCATAACAGTGGCGAAGGGATAATTTTGATGATTCAAAATAAGGTCTTCTGTACAGCTCATCACACCCACAAGTCTACTGATGTAGATGTTGTCATCTAACATATACAAAGTTGGGCTGTGATGTAAGTGGAAGTGTGAAAGTTAGAATTGTCAAGGTCTGCTCTTCAGCAAAACATACCTTCTGCAGGCAGTAGCTGCAACATTGTTAGCTGACAATATAGGATTGTGGACTGGACATCTGTAAAAATGCACAAATGACAAATAAGACTATTAAAGCCCACTTCTGAAATTCACATATTTTCCACTTCTGACTTGATATGTCTCCTCCATGGTACCTGGTAGCAGATTGTATTTGCTTATGAAGGAAATAAGGCAGGAGAACAAGCTGAGGTGTGTTTGTTAGTACATCTGTCTGCAACAAAATCCCATTGTGGAAAGGACTGGGTCAGTGTGCATGGAAGAAGTGAACAATAATAATGATAATGATAATACTACTAATAAAGCAGTTTCTTTGTAAGTGGGGTGGTCCCTTCAGCTCATGCATTAGTGCTTGCACTACAGAAGACTAGTAATTTATTGATGCAGATGGCTATGTAAAGTGCATGCAATTTGTGAGGGGGCTTGACCCTTGACTGATGGGCCATATGTTGCAAAGCCCCAGAGGCATCATTTGACTGAGTTCTCTTCCTCTCTCTGTCTCTGCACCTATGGTCCTTGTTCAATCACCACATATTGAACTATAGACTTACTAACTCCCCCCAATAAATCTCCAACTAATGGCTCACAAAGGCTATAACTTAACCCTTTACATACAAAAGAGCACATAATTTTGCATTGAATTTTTCACATTCATTGAAATAAATATTACATGACCTAGCTAGTTATCAGGGACCAATATGTCATAAAATACAACCACCTGCAGGCTTGTCATTGTCTGCATAAACCAAATTCACTTGGAGCATTCTCAAACTTTAACGTGCATGTGATGTTATTGAGAGCTGTGCCCTAAATGCACACTTTGGTTGTACATTACTGTTGAGTTGCATTTCTAAAATACCACTAGTGAAACACAGTGGAGTACCTAATGTTTCTAATTTACTGCCTTACCTTGTCTGCTACTCTTTTTATATTCTAGTAGGGTTAATAGTAAGTTCTTCATGACCTGGGCATATATCTTCAGTTGCATACAGATTGGACAGACAGTTATCCTGGTAGACAATCTTTCCATAATCTGTTAGAATGTATCAACATTTTTCAGTCATACAAACCTCTTCCTTAAGAACAGTTAATGGGTTCATGTGCACTAAAACTACAGCTCCAATTTATTTCATATACTATCCTTTAAACTGTATGATGCTGCAAGTCGCTCCTCAGCTAGGCTGGCAAGTGGGGCTCTTCATTGTTGTCTGCAGTAGGAGCTGTAGGCTGCTATATAACAAAGTCCTGTAAGAAAGTTGCTTGTTGCCGTTAAGCTATTTTTATTTAAGAAGATGAAGAAGCTACACAAAGACACAGTGGTAAAGTCTGTATAAGATGAGTACTGATATATCCCTTTTAAATATTAAGTAACCCCATATATGTAGCTAATGTGGTTACAGCAATTCAACTTTAAAATGTTGACTTGGCACTAGACAGGCTGAAATTTTTCAGTAAGTTCAAAAAGCAGAGGAAGAAAACCATTCCAAGTAGATAATGACTATTCTGCTTTTACTGTGAAGTAGTGCGAGGTGACAGTTTAGCTGGGTGGAAGTCGGTGGGAGTTTTAGCATTGACTGCAAGGTCACGACTTTACCTAGAGAGAGCTGAGGCATTTGTAGGTAAAGGGACACTAATTTTTTTACACTGATAAAGCCTTGTGTAGTAATTTCATGTGAGAAGCTTTCTCTAATTCTCCCAAGTTTATTCTGGCAAAACTCCAGTTAATAATGGGGTTTTGTGTGAATAAGCACTGTGGCAGTGCTCGGTTACATTTTTGTATATTTTTATGCTTAGAAAAGGTATGAAGACTTTAATTCACTCTATGTAGTCATTGTTCTGTAGTTTAAAGTCTGTGTACAGGTGATGCTTTTCTTTTGTGCATGATTCTTTGGAGGTAGAAAATGGAAAAAAAAATCAGAGCAATTTGGAGTTCTTCAGTGAATCTGAACTAGTTATTATGATATGAAAAAAGAGCTCATGGCGAGCTGATGTAAATGAATAAATTCATAAGTTCCTCTTAAAACTGCTTCCTTAGCAGTTTGTGATGTAGTCAGAGCATGAGGTTATTTCAGCACAAATCATGTGCATTAATCATGCACGTTTTTGTTTTCGGTCATCTGTATTAAGGTCTGTAGGTTTGGCTGTTTTATTCATACGGATACTTTTTCTGTACTGTAGGCTCTGCACCATTATTTTATTACAAGTCTTCAGGCCTGAAGTATTCCATGTAACCAGAAGCCACTGATAAGCATTCCCTCCTGAGGTTATTATTTCACAATTAAAGTGATGATGTTGAAAACATCAATGGCAGTGGGATTTACAAGGGCAGAGGTCTTTACCATTGCCTAGAATACCAGAAACAGTTGAAAACATCAGTTTTCAAATTTCCTACATACATTAGTCCCCATGGAAGATCCGTATGTGGGTTTCAGTATATGTTCTGAATTAGTTGGGCTAGCCTATAATTTCATGTGCATTTTATATAGCTTCAGTCAGAATTTGATCTGCATTTCAACTCAGGTATCCCAGGTGTGATTGTATACTGCACCCAGTCTTGTTTCTGTAGTGACTACCTTTGTTCAGACTGAGTAGGCTGTGTTTCCTTAGCGTAGACACTCAAATAATTCAGAGTCCCATTCAAAATACACAAGCAGGGTAGAACAATATAAGGAAATTATTTAGTGTTTTCCAGCTAAAACAAACTGGACAAAATAAAACCTGTATTATGCAGATAGATCATCTATCTATGTCAGTGTCAACAAAAAGTCTGGAACTGGCTGATGTGAAATACTAGAAGGCAGAGAAAAACATTTGTTCCTGCTGATCATACAAGAAGTTGTAGAAAGCTGCCCGGGAGAAATTGTCTTAGTGAGAGGGCACACTGCCGAAAGTCATTACCCTCTTGAGTTCCAGGTGGCAGTTTGTGCATTATTACTGCGGTAGTACACGTAGTGAAATGCACTGTCCTTGATGAGTTTGGGGGTTTTGAGAGGTAACAACAGATTATCTTTTCTATCAATTACATTTCTATCAACTGCTATTTGGTTTCCTGAGCCTCAGGTTGGACGTTAGAAATACTGATTGAAAATTAGAGTGGTTTTACTCTTTTTTTTTTTCATTTTGGAAGTTTTATTTAAAATAGGTGTTTTTATTGTATGCTTTACCCAGGTGAATGGAAATTAAGAGAACGAAAAAGGCAAAATTAATTCTGGTTCAAGGCAGTGCAGTTTTCAATAGCTGCTGCACAGGTTTTCCAGCTGAGGTATCATATGCAGCATTTGACTTGATACACACAAATGGTTTGGACCACAGTCCACTGTCCATTGTGTCACAGTCCATTGTGCCACTTGTACTGACCTGAGGGAGGTGAGAAAAAAATTTGAAGTTTGCGACAAAGTGGGCACCAGGAATTCTGGATTCACTTCCTACTTATGCCACAGTATGCTATATAATCCTGAGCAAGTTGCTGCTCTTGGGTATGCCTGAGTTCATAATCTGAAATAGTTTGACTGTCTTGGTTTGTTGAAATCTATCACCTACCTCCCACCTCCTAACCAGATATATAAGCTAACAAAAAAATCCCTGTATAATTCCAACATAGTAAAGTGTAGGTCTAGAAATTAAGTTTATTACTAGGAATATCTTGAAACATGGTAAGTCTGATACAAGTAAAAGTTTATTGTTACTTGCTAGAATAAAGCTTCACTTAAAGTTTTGTGTTGGGTTTTTTGTCTTTGGAAAAAGTAAAGAGAGTAGGTCAAACTGTTCTGTCCTGCAGCTTGAACCACATTTACAATCAGGTCAGCTGAACAATTGGAAAAAAAAAATCCTCCAGCCAAATAAGAGAATTGTCAGTTATGCCATTTTACATTTAGAGTAATTTCACTGATGCCACTGGAATCGTACTGTCTAAACCTGATGTAGCTATCATCAAATTTTATGAGTTTTAAGGGAGAGGGACCTTGTGAACAGATTTTGGAGCTGCAGAAAACAGATCATAAAATCAGAGGCTGCACCAGGCCCTTTTGTTTAAGGCACTTTTTCAGTCAGAGTAGAATTTTTTTCTGTGGAAATGTTTTTTAGTAAGAGTGGTACACCAAGAATAGCATAAAGATCTTAGTCTTTCAGAACCATGATTTATTTTTCTTCTTCTTCATCTCCTATTACAGTTTATTCACAGCAAGCTTTTTTTCCTGAAGAAACAGTAATTGAATTGGTGTTGAAGAGAAAGTTTACACACATAAATAATAAAAAGGACAGTTTATGTGTCTCTATATTTCAGATGCATTTTCATTGTGACCAAAAGCTCTAAAGACACAAATAGTAAATTTCAGCTACTTCCTTCAAGGTTAATTTATTATACCATAATCTTTGTTTATGATACAGGCAGAATAGCTAAGTAATATCAAATAAATCAGTCTTTTACCATTATAACCTGAAGAACTTTATCGTACTGTATTTTTCTTTCCCTCCATGAAATTTTAGGCACACAATCTAGTACACTTGAGATACACGTAATGAAAATAAGACTTCTATATTCCTAATGAAAGCTAAGAAAACCAAGTATTTACTCCATTTACTGAAGAGATGATACAGATCGTTTGGGGTTATTCTAACTCCAGTAATGATACCATGTCATGTCTTTCTGAAAAACTCATCTTCACATATATAGACAAATTACCAGTGCCATCACCTGTGTTTTATATTTTCTAACTCATGAGCTATTAAGTGTATTTAATGGGGTGGATGTCAGGAAGACAGCAATATGACCACTGCTAGGGCATTAACTATGTTTTGTGGGGTTTTTTTGTCAATCCTTTTGTGTATAGGTTTTATTTTAATTCAGTACACACAGCCTGATCCTGCTTGCTGTTTATTCAAGAGGAGTATGACTGAGACGCATTGTCATCTCTTTCTCTGATTTCAGAGTTCCATTTTGCTGATTAGTGCAGAGATTTTAATCTGCAATTTTATTTACAACAGTCAGAGCAGTCTCAGTGGAATAAGGGAAGCTCAGGGGGCCTGGGCAGGTTCTGCAAAGTTGTTATTTGGTGCTGCATATACTTTAACCTGCGCTACAGCTAGCTTTTTGGTTAAAATACTGAAAGCACATAAACCACCTACTGCTATACTCATCAATACTGTGATGCTTGTCTCAGTATAAATAAGGAGAAATTTGCTTTCCTTCATGATTAAGTCAGCTCCCAGTATATTTTTCTTGGGTGAAATATAAAAGAAGGGTCCTATGTGTATTTGTTTTTGTGCTGGTTTCAAAACAGAGCCTTGTCCCTAGATAGAAATTAATGTGTCAGGCATTACCCAGACGAGTATTTATAAGAAACAGCTGAAGAATTAAGGGAACAGCGGAGTTGTGTAAAGTAAACAAAGGTATGCTGTATGATTAAATCACTGCTTGATGTGCTGTTCTTAGACAGTTTTTTGCAACAGAAATCTACCCATTATCTTCCTATTTTTTGTGTTGCTCTGATTTTAGTGTTCCTGTGAAAAGCTGATAACTTTAATAAATAGTGGAAACCAACACAATAGGAAGGAAGAATAGAGAATTCATTATCTATGTCAAAAGCTGTTTTCATGGATGTGGGTGGTTTCTATATCAAGTAGTGGAAGCTCAGGAATACAGGATAATGTCATGGCAAAAAATGTTGGTTTCCCCATTACTTTCCCAGTACAATTTCTCATTGTTTCTTCATAGAATGAATATATTCATGCAATCTTCTACCCAGGTTTGGGCGGACCTTTTTTGCCTTCTGAATGCCTTTATTAGGTGACATAATGCAATGCTTCAGTATTATTTTCTATGACCTTTCTTAGTCTGTAGTTCTGTGCTTTAGGGTTGGGTTTTTTTTTTTCATTTAGTGAACTCATACATTTCCCTACAGATAGCTTAAGGGAGCATTTAATTTTAAGCATTCATTTGGTTAATGATAGCATCTATATAGGAGAAGGAGTAGGTGACTATGATTTTACTCTGAGTGAAAATGTTCCATTTCTGCAAACTGTTTTGCATTATCAAGTTACACTATCATCTAAATACTTTTAAATAACTTTTTAGGCTGTGGAGAGGAAAGGAAGGACAACTGTTGTTAAAATATATTTTTTTTTTCTCCTCCAGCGTATTACCAAATTTTTTTCGGAGGAATAAGGTGGTGTGATAACAAAGAACAGCATGCATTGTCTTTTCTAATGTGTAGGAATGATGGAAGGAAAAGTAGGAAAACTGTTTAATGTTTCTGTTGGATTGGTATCCAGATGATCTGTGCTTTGGGAAAAGATGTGAAGGTTTCAGTTGTGGTTCTGCAATTATTTTTATTTCGCTGTGTTTTCAAGACCTCAAAAGAGTGACCTGTAAAACCATTTGAAAGTCATAGCTAGAGGCAACATACAACCTCATGATAAAATGAAACAGAACATTCCCTTGCCAGTGTTGTTGTTTGCCTGATGGCTTGGCTGATAGAAGATGGGGCCATTCTGGATATCATGCTTTAAGTGACCTTGAGTAAGCTATGAAAATTATGCTTTAAAGTGCTGAAGTGCTGCTGAGTGTGTGTGTTCTCTCTCTTGAAATGAGCAAAAGAGTGTGTTTTCAGATTTGTTATAAATTCCCTTTCTACATATGGGTAAACTGAGGCACAAAAAAAATGCACCTGCCTGTTTTCAAGAGGTGGAAAAAAGCCTCAAAAAAGGATTAGGAATAGAGAATCTTGATCCTCTGCCTTCTCTATGTAAGCAGTAGATAGGCTGCATTTAATGAAATATTAAAGCTTTCTTAATCCATGAGTTAAGAATGGCCATGCAGTTTCTGTGTAGTAAAGTGATTCAGATAAGTTGTTTCATTGGTGACAATTTGCTTGCTGCACTTAAAACAATCCTTTATAGTTTACCTAAAAGAAGAAAGTTCCAAAATACTCATTCATCAGTTTCCAAGTCTGTTTGCTTACCTAAGTAGATATCCAAAACCATTTAGTTTTGAGATTAAGTTGGAAATCTCAAGAGAATAAATTTTTCTGTGGGTATTTCAGATTTCATTTACATTCAAAATAAGCTGACTATCGTGCTGTGTAGAATCACTCTTTTCTCTGTATCTCAACTGGATTTTATGTGGGAGTAGTTGAGAAGTTAAAATGGAATTTTATAATTACCATGTTAGCGTAGCCCTAAAAGTAAAGCTTTTATTTTAGCTGAAGACATTTATTTCTAAATGGGCTCTGAAAAGGGAATTCTGTCTTATTTTTGTGGTGCTGCAAAAAATGATTATTTGCATTTAGGATAATCTGTAGGGAACAGTACATTATTTTTTTATTGATATTAATGCAGTACAAATGGTCTTACTAGACAACAGGATTACTAGTGAAAGCAAAAAATTGGCCTTCCTCAAAAAAAAAAAAAAAGTACAAAAGTACTTTGCAAAGATTATTCCATCAGGAAACAAGCCCTGCCAAATTGTCCCTCAAAATTGAGCAGCTTATTCTCATTTGTAGCTCAGGAGGTGCTCTGTCAATGTTGCGCTCAAGTGTCTATGTGCTATTGATGTTGTAAGCAACTGACTGCCACTTGACGTTTAAGACTTTATACTTCATAATTAACCAAAAGTGTAAATTATGTAAATGGTTCATTCCCGGAAGTCCGTTACTCTTGTAACTCAGCCATCTAAGTAATCTTTGGTGAACAAAGAAAACAATTGGACTATGTCTCAAATTGTACTGAACTAGTGCAAATGAGATACACTTCAGCATCTTGGAAGGAAGCTAAAACACCTTGACAGAGGAAAAAGATGGTGAAAAGCAGCCGCTTTAGATGGTGGTTCAGCTGAGAAAGCAGAATCAGAAAACAGCAATTGATTCACTAACCATCACAGCATCAGTCCATTCAAGAGGCTCGTGAAGATCCCATTGCAGGTCTGGATCAAAGGAGCTAAATTAAAGCAGGCTTCCTGGAAAGAAGTGAAAGAGAAAAGTAGCGTTAGGGAAAGTAGGAGGCCATCTGAGTCTAAGAAGAGCATTGATTCTGAATTTTTCATCAGTCATGTGAATTTAAAATCAAATTACATACCTATTGTGGCATTGTAATTCTGCATATTCCTTTATGAGTCTCTTTCCAAATTACAACACGCTATTGCTAAATGTGCTGTTTATTAACAGGTTCCCAATGCTATGCACCCTTTATAATTTCTTCTCTGAAAATTGCAAGTAGTTCTTTATTCTAAGTAAAGCAGTTTACAGTGGTTGCTCTTCAGTAACGATACTGCCCAATTACATCAAATACATCATCTGCTATCCTAAGAAAAAAGAAATATCATGGTATCATGAATATCAGTTATGTCATAACACTTGGTAAATGGCAAATTTTTAATGGGAGCCACATTATGTCTTAATGTGAGCCAATTTTACAGTGCCTATAACTGTAAAATCTTTTACCTCTTTCCAAATAAATTGTCTCTTCTGTTTCATGAGTACCAGTGTGATGATAGGTCTTGCAGTGAAGATGGCAAAAGTACAATTTCATATAGAATAAATGTATGTCTTAGGATTCTTTGAGAAGCTACATTTTAATTTTTTTTCCCTGAAAATATTTTATTTTTTGCCAGTGGAATATTTTATTTGGGAGAGAGTAGTTACTTTCAAAGCATCTGTCTGCATTTTCCCAGACTTTAGCATATACATATTAGAAAGTGTTTATAGTGAAGAGACAAAAACATTCATATGCTAAGCTAGGCAAACTATGCAAACCCTTGAACTTGAGCTATACAGCCATTTTATGAATCATGTAAACTTAGTAAGGCTACATAATTGTTTTGCTCACCTAATTGATTTAACTGATTTCATTTTGTGTTTGAAAAGATGTTGTCAAGTCCATAGAATAAGAATATATTTTAAACTTCCTTAAAACATAGTAAGGAGTAACTGGCAAGTCTTCTTACCTGGTTAAGTTGCAAGATTTCAATGGAGAGCAAACCAGTGAAGCTTTCGTTTTTGTGAATAACCACCAGTAGTCAAAAGCAATTTATGGACAGTCCACTTATTCCCTTATCAGACACATAGAAATATGCAAGTCTGAAAAGTGTTATGTGTTTTACCGTTGTCAAGTGATCGTCACCAAGTTTTTTGAGCTTGACAAATCTACTGGTAGGTGTGACAGTTCCTGACAGGAAGCTGAGGCAATAGAGAGGTATGTTAAGGCTGAATCAGGCAGTGTGTTTCACAGCCTCTGAGAAGATGAATTGTTAGGGTGAAGGACCTAGTGAATAAAGTCCAGTCCTGGAAGTAAATAGACATATTTGGGAAAGAAAATCAAATAGAGTGCAATACATACTTTCTGTTGCTCCTGAAAATGTTTCTGTGCATTTGTGATGGAGCATGCTCTTTTTGGACTTCTAGGAAGAAATACACCTTTTGGGGGGTCTATTGGGATTATTTTTTGTGGGTGTATGCAGACTACCTAATGCAAAGCCATCACGACTGTGGCACTCTTTATGGTTGCAGAGGTGTGTTGACCTGTAGCCTGTGAAGGTCTGACAATTCCTGCTGCAGACATATAATCAATTCCTAAACCTGAACGTACCAGCATGTAAGGCAAACAGTCAGTATGCATGACAAATGGCTAAAATATGGAACTGCATTTTGTTGCATCATTTTTTTAAAAAAACAAAGTCATATGCATCCCATACAACCTCCTAGCAGCAGTTAGCTGCAGAGTTGGATCTTCGGACTTCCAGTGCAGACTTTTGTTACTGAAGGTGAAGAAATATGGACAGATCAGCCAAAGAAGACAGAAGTGTCACATGTCTTTCTATAACTATTAGAAGCATGCATAGTGATTGATGGTTGAGATTCTTGCTTTGTTTCATTTAAGAAGTTCATCAGTGTTAGTGGTAGGTAGAGAAACTAAGGAAACAGGGTTGATGTGTTCAGTTTGAAAGGGATTGTGACTGCCTTAGGAAGTCTATAGATCAATGCATAAGAACTTGAGGTGTTTCTCCATTTCTAATATAATTGATCAGATGCAACTTGTTATTGAATTAATTCGAAAAATATTTCTTCAGAGTTAAGGCCTTGTTTGCATAGTCCAAAGAGCTTATAGTATAGCAAAATATAAATAGCACTGAAGGAAAAAAGGTTAAGTTTAGTTTCCATCCACTTTTGGCATCATGTAAAGTATTTTGTTCTCCAAGATAAAAAGTGTAACAATTTTTTTTTTTACTCTAACTTATAGCAAGGTGGTATCAAACAAAGCCACCAGTTCTGCCCAGGTCTAGTAAATTCCATCCTCATATTGGATTGTTTAGAGTATGTGTAAAACCCAAAAATCAAACCACAGATCTTACTTGTATGTGGATGAACTTCTGAGGTATGGAATTTCAACACAAAACAAGATGAAAAAACATTTGCAAGCTCTTTTATTTTTGAAGAAATGGGAGTTTACTTCCTCTTCTTGTTTTGAGTTTTAACATACAGAGCAAATATTGTTCTGAAATTTCACAATCATTAAATGTTTTAATTTAAATTGTTTAAAAAACAAATAAATAAAATCCTGCAATGTTGGTCAAAATGTTGCAAAAATTAATTGCATCACTATTCCAGATATTTTGTGATTTGTTTATTTGTTTGATATAGCCATTTTTATGCATACTTGCTTCTCATAGTGTGTCATAGAATATCTTTTGCAATTGCTCAGTAAAGAAAAACATGGATAGTTGAATAAGCTAAAACACACAATAAAGCCCTGCAGTTGAAAAAAAGGAGATAAAATTGGATGAAAAAAAGAAGCAGCCCATCCACACAGCTATATAGGCTGATAAAAATGAAGTTAGAACCTTTGGGACTAGTTGGAGAGCTACCAAGAGGCTTCAGAGAAACACTGATTTTGGTTTGGGCTCTGACGGAAATACCCAGAAGTCATGTCTGTCGAGTTGTGTGATGGGTTAACAGAAGTAGTTTCTGTGTCCAGATGTGTTATGGCAAAATTTTCTGCAGTAGTACCAATCAGCAATGTCACTCTGTGTATTATATACTGTTCCTGATTTGAAAACTTGCTCTATAATTCTGAGCCTGCCTGGAATCAGAGGGGTCAGGATTTTGCCGTGAGTGTAACCTCAAGGATAGCTGAAGAAAAAAGGAAATGAAAAGGAAAAAAATCTGTTTTAGTAGAGTGGGATTTTATTCCTGAACCGTAACACAAACCAAAGAATGAAATAGGAAGTTTAATATACAATAAAATTGGGTTGGGAAAGGAGACAACGCTAACTCAGGAAACAGCATGTCCACCAATTGGTACATACTAACATACTTAAGCTTTTCATTTTCTGGGCACAGAACACAAAGTCTCTTCTTTTGTTAAAAAAGAAATTGTCTTTTCAAAGTTAATGTGCAATCCCCTGCAAGATGAAAACAGGAAATATTTTTGGAAAAGAAAATGGAAAAAAATAGTTGAATAAGTCAAAGAGTGTACAAAAGATTCATTGCCTGTGATAAGAAAATTGTTTATTGTTGTTAGCAGTGTTATGAGTCATGTGAAATGGTTATACCTGTGCGGTGCTTCTTTTCTGTTTTTTTTTCTTCTTCTTCCGCTGCCCTTCCACCCTCCTTCCCCTCCTTCCCTTTGAGAGATTATCACACTGGCAGCTTACTGGGGCTTGTTTTCTTTGCTTTACTTTCAATTTTTTCTTCATTATCATCTAGCCTTCTTAAAAAGATTGGAGTCCAAACAGGATATGCATGACTAGGTGTAAGTTTATAAAGCAGATAATTAATATGCACAATCACTTTATGTAGCCAGATTTAATATTCAATACACCATATTCTTGCAAGCCATATATGTACAGCAAATGGTAGCACATAGCTCTGTTCTCTGGTTGAACCATGTCATGTATACCAACATTTCTTGTAATTCAAGATGCACTATAATTAAATGACTTGACTCATTCTTAATCTAGTAACTCAAACACTCTGATACTGAAAAAACCTGGTACTTGATGCTTGCCGAAGTTGTAAATCAGATTCCACAAGCATAAGAAAGAGATTGCTGTGCCTATGCAAGAGGTTAATACTGGGATTCAGTTCATAAATTAAATTTTCTATTTGCCTAAAGAGACAATTTTCCAAATGGCAAAATTCCACTGTCTTTGTCTGCCACTTTCTCACTGTTTGGTTGTAGGCTTTGAGTCTGGTAAAAGGTGAATGTTGGAAAGGACTGTAGAATGTGAAAAGTATGTATTCAACCCAACTGCCTAAAACCTCCTTAAACATCTGTAAATTTAACTAAATTTCATTTGTGGTTCAGTATAAGTAATTGTGTGGAATTATTGCCTTGTAAACCCTGGTTTACAGTCATCTTCATTGTCTTCCTCAATCCCATTTTGTCCTAGCATTAATGTCCTTCTCTGAACCTTTGATGATGTGGGTGGATGTTACTTACCTTCTACCCTTGAGCAATGAGGTTGGTTTTACAAAGAGATGTCCATGATCCCCTTTGGCAAATGGCTTTAGCCCCACATGATATGCTGCAATCCAATGAGACTTTCCTGAGTTTCCTTAGTTAGGAAATAGTCACATATTTTCTGGCCATATAATTCTTAATACAAGAGTATTGGGGAATTCTTGAGGACTTTTTCTGTTAACTCATTTCTTACGGACTCCTAACTGCATCTGAGCACATTACAGAGGAGCTGTAATAACAGAGGACAGGTTCAGTTTTTGACTGCTGTCTTCCACAAAACAACCCTAAATTTGGTGAGGGCAGTAAGTGCCCTTGCCTGTCTCTTCATTGTATTTGAACATAGCACAAGAAGAGACTGCATGAACCAAGGAGCCCTGAGAGTCTAGGAAAAGTCAAGGGCATGGAGTGTGATTGATTGCATGGTCTCCAGAAGGGCAGGAGTCCTGAAGCTTGCTGCAGCTAGTGGGAATGCAGTAGCCCCAGTCTCCATATAGACAGGAAAGTTTCCTGGCAAGGGCTTAAAGGTAGCCAGGAGCCTGGATTTTGTGAGTAAAATGCAGATATTAGTTTGCCTGTGTTCTGGTTTAGTCCAGTGTGTGGAGCTACTCAAGCAACAGACATTGCTGGATAACTGATAGACTTTCAGTGTCTTACCAGAGATTTGCCTGAAGGTATAGCAGTTGTATTCCCACAGTTAGCTGGGGAAAAAAAAATCCAGGCTCAAAGAAGAACCACAAAATAAGCTTCTAGTATACCTGGGCAAGTATAAGCAGAGTAACAGGCTCTGCTGAGGGATTCTTGCATGCAAGGTAGATTGATGTGTGTGTTGAGACATGACTGCCAGCCATCCTTTCTTGATGTAGTGAAGTTAAATTTGAGACAGGAAGAGCATGGCCATTTTCAAGTTAGCTTGTAGAGTCATTTCATAACACTTTGGTAGCAAAATGAGTGGCTGTTTCAGTTTTTCATATGTGATTGTGTAACAGAGGATGACAGAATATTCAAAGCTTTCTCACAGAACAAATAATACCACATTTGAGAATACCTTTGCTTATTTCAGTGCCCTGTATTGGTCATTTATATTATACCCATTTAGACTAAGCATATGTTTAGACAGTGTGCTTTTGTGCGTGGAAGTCCTCTTCTGTATCCAGTCATAGTTGAAAAAACAGCAGAGGTTAAGGAAAACACAAGAACCAGAAGACTAAACCAGTGAAAGAAAATTTTAAAACTTAGAATGTACTGGCATTATGAGGCAACCATGAACAGCAGGTTTATTCTTTGTAATTTAGAGACTTAAAGTCCATCTGTCTAGAATTTCGTTTTCACAACTGTCATACTAAAGAGCATGTTCCAGTTTGCTTGCTTTCTACCAGACCACCCAGGGTTTTCCAGTTATTTTTAAAGAGGAGTTGCTGTGGAATTGACAGTGAGAAGAATGCAGGGATGCTATTCTTTCCATCCCCTTCACCCTTCCCCTCCCCACCACCAAATCAAAGACAAATAGTTTCACTGTGGACTACTCATTGAATTGTCTTAAATCTGCACAGAGCACAAATGGAGGCATTCAGAAGCTTCTAAAACCTTTCAGTTATTCTTGGCCTCTTCTCTGAGTTATAAAATTTACTTTTGATTGTGATAAGATGCTCCAGCATATATTTAAAAAAAACCCTAACCTGCTGATCAAGTACTGTCAGGATGAATGTATAGAATTACTCACGCAATATATGCACAGCCACGAACATTTTACAGTTTTGGGGATGCAGCCTTCTAGGACCATCACTGTATCAGACAGAGCTCTGAACTTGCTCTTCAAGAAATATCTGTCATCTGAGCTGTTGGAGAATCCTTATTAGTTGCGTAAAGCCTGCAAGAAAGAGTTAGGCATGTCTAATTCCAGCTGGGAGAGAGGACTCAAACACATATCCAATAGCTGGCTTATTATAGAACAGTGTGAAACATATGGCTTATTTCAGGAACTTACTGAGTTTTGTAGTTTATCTGTTATATAGTTAGGGTCATGGTTTTTCTTGTCTTCGTTTATTCAATATTTATTTCTGGAGCACAGCAGCATCTACATTTTAATTCTTTATATTTTTGAATTGTCATCCTGATCATTCTAAGATGTAGTTGGATTGCATTCAGTAATTCTATATTAAAACATGTAATGCATACATTCATTGAAAGAAATATGAAAATATCTAATTGTGTATACTGTTTGGATGGAAAATTAAAGATGATAACCTCTTTTCACCATTCAACAGAGCGTGAAAGAGCAAGAGAGATTCAAAAACTTCATTAATTGCTGTAACATGACGTTACAAGCCACCTGCACTTCAAAGAATTTACAGTGAAGCAGATGGATTGATGAATATGCCATCAAAGATTTTGAGAATGTTTGTTTTAAAAATAAACTGCTTTCTAAGCCATTTGACAATCAAAGCATACAATTTACAAAAAATGTCACTGCTCTTTTTTTCTTGTATCCTGCATACTTTTAAAAACATATCCTTTTCTTTGGTAGTGGGATTCAGAGATGACGTTTTCATAAGGAGCGACTGCAGTAGTTTTGAAACAATCTTCCTGTCATAAGATTTATAACCCCTTAAGTTTCATGCATGTCTAATAACTGAGGGCAGGAGTGGAGTGTTAGTGTTTTTTTAATTTGTCTGTGTGTGTCTCAGTCTCATGGAGGTGCAGAATTAGTCCTCTTGACTAGACTGAGTAGTGTGGCAGGATGCTATATGAGCATAGCTAACATAATAATAATCTACACCAACAATTTTACAAAAATCTTAGTTTTTATTCACTTTTCAATAGAAAGGATGGAAATTTGTGCCACAATAAGTGGCTTTATGAGTAGTACAGTCTTACTCATCAGAGGGCCCAGGAAACGGAAGTCTTGAACTGAAGTAACCTTACTGCAGAACTGTGGTTGGCATCCTAAATCCAGTCATTCCAACAAAAGCATTATTATTTGTATGAGGTGGGGGAGATATTATTGTTCAGAACTAAATATCAGATATTGGGGACATAGCAGAGGAAAAATAATGTTTCCCCTCTTTTAAGTGTTGACATTGCTACATGTTCTTTTTCTCCTAGAATAGATTGACTCATCAAAACTTCTTTCCATGGTTAAACATGGATTATATCAGAAACTTGCTGTTCAGTTACTTTTGGACTGACTTTCAGTGTAAATTTCACTTTCATCATCTTCATTTCCTAAAACGATTATAAACAGAAAACTCTGCTAATTTTTCAGTCTATTTTAGTACCATCTTATCGTGCCTGCTAGATAAGTTCTTCTAAGAGAAGAGCTGAGCTGCATATTCTTACTTTCAAAAAATAATTTCTAATTCTGCAGCTTGATTAGATGTTGATTGCTTCATAAATTCCTTTCCTTGTAGAGGGAGAGTGAATTAATATCTCCACTTTAGTTAAAAGAAAGTAGTAGTAAGTTTATTTCTTCATTGTGAAAAATTTCTGAATTTCTGAATGTGAAAAATAGTGTAAATTATCTAAATCTACTACAAAGAACAAAAAAACTGAAAAGGAAATTAGGGAAAACGCTAATTATGGTCATTTTTATTTAAAACATTTTCTGTGCGGATGCTTGGAACGTTTGAAAATGGAAATCAAAGGAAGAGAAAACAGTGGAGAAGGGGCATGAAAAAACCAGCACTTAAATTTAAATCTTTATTAATATTTAGTGTGAGATGCATTAAGAACATCAATCAGTCTTTCTTTTTTGCAATCATGTAGTGGTACACTCATCTAGATCTCCACATTGGTAAAGAACATTCAGATGTAAAAGGTTTGACACGTGTGCGGATAGCAGGGCAATTTAGTCTACAGACTGAGTCACTTTCTCACTTTAGGAAGAAAGAGAAAAATGAAAGACAAAGATTCAAAGAAGATGAGGAAAATGGAAATACAGCCATGTTGTGTCAGATTTGAGTTCTCAAAGTTTAAAATGTATGATTTCACTGTGTCCTTTCAAGTGGTTTCATTTAACCTTCGTATGTGGAATGCTAAGCATAATAGACTAAATATTTACTGAAGTCTTCAGTGATGAGTGTTTGAACAATGCTGCTTTTTTTTTTTTTTCTTGCAGTACCAAAGAATAGGAATACCAAAGAAGAAGAAATAGTGTGCTAAATACTGACAGTGTACATCAAACACTTAACAGTGTAGGAAGTGTCAGAGAAAATGTTCTTCTGTTTGTTTGTTTGTTTGTTAGGGTTTTTTTTCTTGTACATTTTATTACCCTGGCTGGAAGGGGAGAGGGGAAAATGAAATAAAGAGGAAAACCTTAATAGCTTAAAGAGATGTTTAAATGCAGAAAAAAGCAGATTAGTTTCATTAGATTAACATTTGCTAAGCCGGGATTTGCACCTTCACTGGAAAAGAAAATGAAGGCATCTAGAAATCAAAAAGAAAGATTGAAAACCATTCCTTTCATTAAACACAGAATTCTTTGTAAGACATCACTGTTCAGATGCGTCCTTGTCCTAGAGAGACTGGTGGGACTGTTAGACTGTAGATTTACAATACCCTGGCCATGTCAGCCTGTGACATAACTGTACCCTCAGAAATGATTCCTTTTTCTTGCATGAACTACTCACACCTTCTAGGATACTAGGCGGAATGCTAACTGAAATAAGAGCTTGTGTTTCTACTTTAATGGGAAATATTTGCCATTTTACTATTTATAACTTTCCTCTATAAGCTACAATCTCTGTCACTGTTTTTCCTCCTTCTCCAAAGGACAAGAAGGTAAAATAAGCTTTAGTGAACTATTACTGCCTTTCCATCTTCCTTTATATGAAAAGTGATTGAGAGGTAATCACTGGGTAGTTGGTTGTTTTTATAATGGGTAAAATTTGTCATTTGCATTTGGCTAGGTTTCATTACTATTATTCAGTGTATGTCAAAGCAGATGTTAAGATTACATGTGTCTTTTAAATACCTGAGATACACAGAATTTGGTGAAATAACCATCTCTAAATAGGATAGCACTTCTGTTTTCCCCTGATTCTTAGTATCTGAAGTAATAATTGGAATTAAAGCATGCTTCTATGCAGATGGAGAAAATCTGAGATTGTAAACAACAAAATCCCTTTGTGATGCAGACGTGATTGGAGGGATTGGAAGGCACAAAATACAAGGGGAGTGTGTTATTTTCCTCTTGAGAAAGAGGGATTTGCAGTCTTTCAGATAGCAACTTTCCCAGATTTCACTATCCTGTCAGTACTTTGGAGTGTCAGTCTAAAAGATGGCTGCAGTTCAGATGTGGTAACTGAGTGCTTTGATGTCTGCGTTCATCCTTTGCAGATCATAATCCATTTTCCTCCTCCAATCACCTCAGACTGTGATGTTAATCAGCATAATTTATATTTACTGTTTAGAAGAGAGTCTGGGTGATATTATAAATGTAATGGAATCTGCTTAAGTAACGTGTGATCTTTTTATTTTGTATTTATTTCAAAGGCTTGCTTGCAAGATTGTTAAGTTTTTTGGGAAGGTATTGTCATTTCAACAGTTTATTGGAATGACATTAAAAGTACTGTTAATATTTTGGGGTTTGGTGGCTACATTTTGTGACAAACCATTGGCTTCTGTTGAATTCAGTTGTGTTTTATGCATGAAACCCCTTTTAGTTTGTTTTTCCTGCTGATTTTTTTTCTTATAATACTGAGATCAAATATGTGACTAAAAAGCTGGTCAAGCATGAAATTGTTTCTCAGTATTGTGGAAGATGCTTCAAATGACAGCAAAATCAGAAGAATTCTGGAGATTTTTTTAAGTGATGCTCAGAAACATAAGAGCGCTAAATCATAAAGATAACACATACAAATGTATGTGGTGCTTGCTTGATAAACTGATAAAATTAATAAATGCTGTCTAATCGGGGCCCATGTTTAGCTTTGGCAATACCTGTAGCTATAGCCACAGGTGCAAGAACTGGAGTAGATCTTGCGCCTTATGGCAACCGCCACTGACAAGCAATTAGAGTTCATTATGACTGTGCTTATGCTATACTAATTAACATTCCTGTTGTGCTGTTTTCCTTGTTTGACCGTGTGACAGCCACAGGCCTGATGGCCTCTGAATAATGAGCTGAGGAATTGCTAGCTGCAGTAGAATTTGTGCAAAATGCATTCAAACACAGATGTGATCCTATCTTCTTGTACACAGTATAAGCAAAACTGAACTTCCACAGGAGTTCCTGTGAAAGAACAGTAGTAAATGCATAGGAGGGCTAAAGGAGAATTAATCTAGAACTTGTTCATGCCCATAATAATTTGCTGCATTTCTGTCTACAAAGACAAGTTAGAGTGATCACACTGTAAGCCAGTATATGACTGGTTATATGATGAGTTGTTTATAGCTTGGTGTGCTAAGGAAGCTTTCCAAGTCTCAGACTCTCCAGACTAGAAGAAAATTGCTGTTAAATGAAATTATTTATCTCAAATAAGCCAAAAAGAAACTGACTTTCCTGTTTTGGGACTTGTTGCTTCCAGTTTGGAATGGGGACCTTGCAAGTCATAAAAGTGTCCCCATGAGCACTGTGGCTATGGTTAGACTGTGCCCCCGGTCTTCCCTAACAAATCCCTGGCAACGTAACACTTTTACATCTTGCAAAGGTCTGGAAGAAGACAGTGTACAAGGCTTGGGAGATGGAAATGAGATGAAGTAACAGAGCAGGTAGATGGACAAAGTTTGAATAATTTATTTTCAAATGTGTCCTGGTTTCAGCTGGGATAGAGTTAATTGTCTTCCTAGTAGCTGGTACAGTGCTATGTTTTGAGTTCAGTATGTGAAGAATGTTGATAACACTGATGTTTTCAGTTGTTGCTCAGTAGTGTTTAGACTACAGTCAAGGATTTTTCAGCTTCTCATGCCCAGCCAGGGCACAAGAAGTTGGCACAGGACAGAGCCAGGGCACCTGACCCAAACTGGCCAACGGTGTATTCCATACCATGTGATGTCCCATCTAGTTTAGGAACTGGGAAGGGGGGGGGCAGGGAATCGCCGCTTGGGGACTCGCTGGGTGTCGGTCGGCGGGGGGTGAGCAATTGCCCTGCGCATCATTTGTACATTCCAAACCTTTTATTACTACTGTTGGCATTTTATTAGTGTTATCATTATTAGTTTCTTCTTTTCTGTTCTATTAAACCGTTCTTATCTCAACCCACAAGTTTTACTTCTTTTTCCCAATTTTCTCCCCCATCCCACTGGATGGGGGGGAGTGAGTGAGCAGCTGCATGGTGCTTAGTTGCTGGCTGGGGTTAAACCACGACAAAGTGTTATGTTTTCATACATTTAAGGAAATAGAACTGGGTTTTGGTAAACATTTTACAAGTTTGGGGTTTTTTTCCCTCCAAGAATTTGGTGCAATGCAGTGTTTGCTGTGACCAGAGACCAAAGAAGGGACAGGTGGCTCAACTCAGTCATGATACAGTCAGATGGTGGACAATTACCTCATTGTGCTGATGTCCAGGGGCAGAAGCTCTCAGATGTGTGAGGCATTTCCCGAGCAGGGTAATGCACTGCCTGTTGGTCATGACAGATAGTTTGGCAGTTTTATGGCCAGTAGGAAATTGAATACATTAGGTCTTGAAAACACATTTTCATTTGAGTTCCTGCAAAGGCAAAAGATATTGAATGGTTCTGACAGAGAACAAAAGACCCATTATATTAGGTTCTTATTTGCCTCATATATTGTCTTTCTTCATTATTCATGTTTGCATTAGAGACAAATACGTCAAGGTGGAAGTTACCTATCTTTATTTTACTTTTTGTTCAGTTGCTAAGTGCCAGGTCTCTGGCAAAGGACAGTATTATGAATAATGTATGAGAAACAACCTGAGTATGAGCATGTTATCCTTTGAAACAGCTATAGTGGGAAGGGTCATGAATCATTCAGAGTGCGGTATCTTTGGCATACGAAACCCTAAGTAGTTTATTGTGTATGTAATTAGGGAGGGGAAGGAATTCTTTAATGCATCTGCTATCCTGGCAAAGTAATAGAGAAAGCAGGGACTATGTAAAATGCAAGTGATGACTCTTTCTTTCCTCTGCCACCTTCTTTCTGACTTCTGTCCTTAAAATGGAAGTAGACTTAGTTGGGAATATTCTGGCAGAACAGTTTTTCTTCAGGACATGCAGAAGCACTTTGATTTAAAGAAACTTTCACTGCAGCACAAGTGAGATTCTGGCCTAGTTTTCTGCCATTTTACCCGGGGGCTGCTGGGGAACCGGAACCGCTGTATTCATGCCCCTGAGGTATCTCTGCTGCGCTGCTAGCTTGCATATCAACAAGTCAGCAGCTTCTATGGCTAAAATAAAGTAGGAGTCTGGAAGCCTTGAGGGCTCTGTGACAGGCACTAGCGAGGCTTACAGTTTGCAGCAGAGAGCTCATACACGTTTCAAAATCCAGGCTCAAACTGGGGCAGAGTGTGTTTCTGGAGTCTTGACTTGGTGGGCTGACGTTTGGAGGCAGCGGGCAATGGCAGTGCGTTCCCTATGTCTCAGAGAGCAGAAACATCAGCAACTTTCTTTTGGAAGAATGAAATCTTTTGATTTAATACCAATAGTAGCTTAAAACATTAAACCTTCTAGAGTAAGAAGATGAGCTTTGCCTTGCATTATATGTTGCTACTGTGCTAGCTGTGTTACTCGACTTTGTGGTTGTCTTGTGAGCCTTCAGCATTTTGAGATATATTCTTTACACTTTCGGATGATCTTTCCAAAGTCTTCATAATTTCTGGGGGAAATGAATCTGAGCAATGGCTGCAATCTGTTAGTTGTTTGCTTACCCTGGAAGTGGCATTGGCATCACCATCCAACTCCTTTTTTCTGGGAAACTGATATTAGGTGCATTGGATGAAAAATGATCAACATCAGAACTATCTGCAGAGGAAATTAAATGTAAGAAACAGAAGAATACTGAGTGTTTGAGGGAAAACAACACAAGTGACAGCTGAGAGAAGATTTAAAATAATGAAACGGATGGGAAGCTACAATGGTGCAGACAATTCAAGAATAGCCTATGCACAGGAGACAGCAGAGGAAGGAGAGAGTAAGCATAGAGACAGAGAAGACTGCAGGGTAGAAGACAGAGGTTAAAGAAAGGATAAGCAGAGGAAAATGAGAGAGCAAGAAAAAAAGAGCAGTAGAGAGCTAAATGTAGGGTAGATGGGAATATAAAGAAGGAGAAAATTAAACAAAAAGGGAAGTGGAGGAGTATTAAGACGGGAAATGACAAGCGTAGTACTAAGGAGCCTACTCCTTCTTTCTTTAATGAGTAGTTAAAGCCTCTTTTTTCTTTCAGTCTGTGACTGCACAAAGGGGAGGTTTCCACAGCCTTTGATGAAAGAGGATGCAGAGGCAGGAAGTCTGCAAGCTCTGGGAGGAGAGGGCTCACCAGAGGCCTTGGGAGGCTATTGAGGACTTTGCTGCCACAAGAAGTGTAGGAACTGAGTTACAGTATGAATTTTTCATTTTTAGAGAGCGATCCAGTGCAATCCATCCGGTGACTGCACAGCGCTGGGGATCCTGCTGGAGTTCCCCCAAGTGTATATGCAGAGGACATTGCTGCTTAGTAGTGGAGAAAATCCTTAAACAATACTGTCTTTGCATTGGGAATATTAATTTTATGATATTCATTGGCTAAAAGTGATGATGAATGTAACATACGTCATAGGAGGGATATAGGGGAGGTTTCACGGAAGGACAGAAGTCATGCAATTAATGTTACTGTAGTGAGAAATATCTTGAAGTTAAAACTTCATCAGCTTATTAGAACTGAAAGGGAGCCTCCTCTCCAGGTTTGTTAGAGACCTGGTGTGGCCACCACCTCATTCCCACATCCAACTCACATAGCAGACTGGAGCAAGATCTAAGCGTTGGGCAGCTGCAAACACTTTTTAAAAACTGAAACTCTTTTCTGTGTTATGAGGTAAACAATTTACACTTGCTGGAGATCAGGGCGCTTGGTGTTTTGAAAGCATAAGTGTGTTCTGATGCTGTTTTATACTACTTAAAAAGGAGGAGGTTCAGAAATGTCCTTTTAGCTCATAAAATATATTAAGTTTTTTGGGAATAAGTGTGGATGGTCAAAAACATTAGGGTATGCTTTTAACTCAAGCATCTGTAAAGTGTAGGACTATGGCATACAGGAAATGTTCAGCCAGTTGTGATAACAATTTTACATAGAAAATTGACTTTACCATTTCAGCTAGATACATATTGGTACATACAAAAAAGAAATATTGATGGTCTGAAAGAAATTTCTTTTAGATATCAAAAGACAAAATCTGAAAGGTATCTGCTGAACATGAGTCAACCAGGAGCACGTGTATTTAACTCCTACCTGATAAACTCTTGCCTCATATGAAAGAAGCCTTATTTGAATGGAATTAAAATGCTATCTTGGTAGGTAGCAATATAACCATCTAACCTTGAGTACATCACAAATTTTACAGCAGTATATCTTACAACTTTCTTGTGATACCATTCAATATGGGAAATGGTTTGTATCTTTAGACCTCAAGCTTAAAGTTAAAAAACCCAAAAGACCCCATATTCACAACACAGAACAATTAATAAAGGTATGAAATGGTCAGCTACATAAGGTAGATAGTTGGGTCACTGCCAAAAGATTTAGATAAATCTGCTTTAATATCCTTAGGTAGTTCAGGTATAGATATATGAATTAAATGGGGATTTATAAGAGTTTGGTCTTGTTTATGATATAGTATTTGTCCAGGTGAACGATTGCTGAAAGAGGGAAAATTTATGCAGTGGCTGCTTTATGCCCTCACACTCTTTCCTTATCCAAGTTTAAATAATGTTTCTCCAGTTAGACCTATAAATTGTGTACCTCATTAAGCATAGGAACCAACAATGCACATATGCCACTAGTGTCCACTTTCCTTCAGAGATTTAGGGTGATGAGAAGATAAAAGGTCTGCCTACCAGATGGAGCTTGTCAGATTAGCAATTGGAGCAGCGTAAAGAGCACTGTCATATTGGTTTTTTTTTCTTTTCCTTTCCCTTTTTTTTTTCTTGAGACACAAAGCAATCCCTTTATAACACATATGCATATTTTATGGGATTTTTTAGGAAGAAGGGGAAGAAAAAAGGACACAGCAGAAGGTTGCTAGTGGTTGTACCACTGGCAGAGTAGCCGTTGCCTTCAGGCACTTTCCTGCTTTCTTCATAATAAGGAACATTAGCAACCAGTGGCTCAGGAAAGGCAGAGTCAAATAAGTCTCTTGGGGACAAGCAGGCCACATGAAGTGAGAGCCATTAGACAAAGCAATGAGATTACTGCTCCAGAAAGGGTTTACTACATATATTACCACATAGGTTTTACAGGGCTGCCAGCTCACTCAGCTTACAAATGTCAAATATGATTTAAAAGGTTATTATACTATCAAGAGAGAAAGAGGATGATTTTCTATCACTGAAATTTCTATTTCATTCTCTTGCACATACTGCATCTTGCAGAGTCCAATATAGCCAAATAACCTGCTTTTATCTTTAATACGTGTTTTATGGCCCTCAAATTGGAAAAAAACCCCATTCTTCACTTTATTTGTATTAGAAAATTTATCTCCTCTCATCACATAACAGTGTGATAAATATTGCATGTAAGTCAGGTATTGAGAATTTGAAGACTTGTCTTTTAGACTTGACTGTATTTGTATGCTGTATGTCGAAAAGGGCATATATCCTTAATTACTGTGAAATTGGAGTGGTATGTTTTAAAAGCAGTATGTGCTTTCCCAATACACTGTAAAGCAGTAGGGCTCTTTAAATAGATTCAGAAACTTAGATACACTTGTCTCTAGTTTAGTAAAGTATATGAAAGTTTTATAGTTAACTGATCTTTAAAGCAAAACTGAGAAAATTTTTTTTTTTTTTCATTTTATACCCCTGGGTATTTTTTTTTCTAGCTTAACAGGGACCTCTGCTGTGTTGTGCCTTTAATTGTATTTTATAGCCAGACATCAATTTTAAGCAGTTGCTTCAGTACTAGCTACCCTAGTATCATATTTTGCTTCCCAATCAGAATTAAAATTGAAACTTATTAAGTATTGGCTGTTTTGTACCTAGTTACTCTATGGCTTCCAGCAGAGCTGCTAAATTACATGATACAATGCATCCTTACTACAATTTTTTACCCACCTAGAATCCATTGCAATATGGAGCAAAAGTTGATTTGTGTGATCTGGATATTTAAAAGGAAGCCTTCTTTTCTTTTTCTCCTTTCTCCTTCTGAAGCATCTTATTTCAGCTTCTTTAAAATAGTAAAGATTTCTCCAGACTTGCTTTTGACATGTACAAATCACCCCTGTTCCCACAGTGAATGGGCATTTGTATTTATTTGTATAGATCTGTAAAATCTAATAGTGCTAACTTCTAATCTTTGCCTGACTTGAAGTATAGCAGTAGATTGGCGCTTGTAAAGAATGATGGCATTCACTGGAGTTTGGGGTAGTAGGTTTTAGTCTCTGATATTCAGATAATACAGAGGTTTTTTTTTCTTTTGTCTTAGTCCTAAAGCATTAAATGTAATACTCTGAATTCACACAGGTAGATATGTGTCAAGATTAAATTAAAACATTTGGAAAAAGCTTACTGCTGAATCTCTGCATGAAAAGCCGTGCTGAGTTGTTCCCAAATCAGTATGTCTATTAACTTCATCTGTCACTGGAAGTTTGAGAATCTTCATGTTGCAGTAGGCAAAGTGCCTGAGTTAGAAAGGAAGCAATCTTGAAAGAAATAAGAGAAATCACCAAATTGCCTATAGAAGTAGCTTAAGAAAGAGTAACAATTGATCTTTCCCATCACCATTTTTCTACAAAAGTTATAAAAAATATGTTTCAGATTTTTAAAATATTATTTCAGACCTCTGGAGAGAAGTATGTTTTCTTTATGAACAAAATGCTTTACATTATGCAGAGTGTCAGTCAGCTGGAAAAATCCATGTACTTCATTCTTGTTAGAACTTGATATGAAAACAAAAAACAGCAAGATGAAAATAAATTAGGACCACAGGAATGAGCTAAGTGCTCTATTTTATCCTGCTCCATTGATGTTGAATTCAAGTGGCATAAACATGGAAACCTATTTAAAAGATTGCTTGCAAAATATAAATTGCCTGATTCATTTTGCTTGGGTGCAGAGGACATAACTAGTTGAATAACAATAATATTTTTGCATTTGTATGATACTTGTTGTCTGACTATTTCAAAGCACATTGTAAAAATCATCACATGAACTTTGTCAGCTTGTAAATAAGATCTCAGCTTTACAAACTGCGATAGCAAGACAAAGGAGGAAAGTGCCAATTGTGTGTGTTTTGTGGCAGAGCTTGAGAAGGAACCCAGGAATCCTGATCCTCAGCATCCTGCTGAACCTTTAGAAATTATACAGGTTATAACTATCTTTAACAACATAGGGCCCCCATGTGACTCCAATGTAGGCATTGTGTATGAAGCATAAAGGGAAATACTTTTCAGAAAGATGGACTTCTAGTATTGTGTAAAATTACAAACTTATAAGTGGATGTATTTCTCAAACTACGTTGTTAAGCATCTCATTGTTTCAAGGGAAAGCACTGAATAAACAATTAAAATATTATCAGAAGGCCAAAAGATCTCTTATGAATTTTTCTCTAGGAAAAGAACACAGCAAAACCCACCTGGCTTATAAAACTAGTTCATACTGGCTTTAAATGAGGAAAATTCTTAATTTTTTTACAGGGCAGCCATGTTTAATGAGAACTTGCTTATTGGTAGAAAAAAAATGAAGTTGTTTATGCAAACTTAGTATAAAAAAAAAAAAAAAGACTTGATAATTTATGCTTCCTTCGTATTCCCAAATAAACTTGGGAGAAATACCAAATCATTCTTCCAGGCCAAGGGAGAGACCAGCAGGGTTGTCTCGGTGGTGATGCAGACTCTCTGCAGGGACTCCCAGAGCCCTCTTGGGATAACCTTTGTGTGCAATTCCACTGGAAGGAGAAATAATGAAATTAAGAACAAGCATATGGCATGATGGACCTTGTTGCATTTTAGATGATTTCACTGCATTGGCAGCTATCTGATAGTTTTCTGCTATGTATTTGGTTTTGGGGGGGAATAGGGAACGTTCTGAATTTTTCTATGAGGTGGTAGTAATCCAAAGAAAGGAAAGGAGAGCAGTAGTGAGACAGCAGTCTGGTTCAAGTGCTTGGATATTGGCAAAGGTGCAGCGGGCAGAGTCAATTTATTATATTTTTTTGGAAAATGTTTGTTTTCTGTTTTCTGTAGTTTGTCCTTGTGTATGAACACTTAATCTGACTGGATTGTAGCAGTTTGTTGCGTGATGCTGGAGTCTGATCCAAGTTGAAACCCTTGGGTACTGCTGCAGCAGAAACAATAACGAGGAATTTGTTTGTCAGGTTTCCCTTTGTTTTTAATTAGACCTGTCAACTCCTTTTAGCTGGAGTAGACATCAGAAATGGTGTAGTTAGGGGACTCTGTATGGTCAATAGCTTCAAGGGATAGATTCTTCTGTGAAGACTGGTAACGTTCATTACTTGGCATTTTTGCTTAGCACACACTTCTGCAAATAAAACCGAACTTTACTGTTTGTGTGTTCTGGTTGTAGCAATTTATTTGCAAAAATTCAAAGAACAACAATATTATGGTATCTGTATATTCTGTGTACTACTTTCCAGACATTTACAACTTTGTTCCTCCAAATTTTTTTTGCCATCAGGAATTGCCTTATTTTAGGGGAAAGGAGACTGGGAGGTCAGTAGAAGAAATTGGAGAGATAATAAGTAATAGCTGGGGAATGTCCTTCCTTGCAGGGCTGCTTTGAACTGTTACTTAGAAGATGGCAATTACTGCAATCAGTTTCTATGCTTTTTGAAATCCACTTTCATGCTTGCTTATATTTATGATCTGTGCTGACTCACTGGGGGGGGGGGGTATTTATTTATTTATTTTTACATCAGTAACATGCGTTCTTCTATGGACATTTTCAAGAAACCTGTGATCAGACCTAGATTCCACTGAAATAAATCACAGAACTCCCACCAGCTCCAAGTGAGCTTGGCATTTTATTTCTCATCATGAATCTCTACCATGCCAGCTTCTATGGTGAGGATGGTTACTGAGACTTCTTGCCCCATCAACTCGGGTCCCTGGTTTCTGTAGTACCAAAACATTTATTTAATGGTCAGTGCAGTAAACCAGTTCATTAAAATGTTTTTGTTTATAAGTTGCCTTTAAAAAAAAAAACAATAGTTGTGTCTCAAGAATCCCTATAAGCAGCAAGACAGATGAGGATAGATTAGATTTTTTGAGTTTTAGATGCCTAACAGCTCTGTGATTTAAACAGGATTAGGCATCTAGGCAGGAGATGAGTGTGTAATGAGTTTTATGGATATATCCACAGCTTCCTACTATAGGGCTACATTATACCTTAGTGCATTTTTCCATCTCTAAAAGGACACATAGAGTGGGATTCAGTTACCTAAACGTAGGCATCTAGTGACATTTGAGATGTCCAAGGATCTTATTCTCCGGTTGCTGCTCTCGCAGCACAAGTGTCTGTTGCAAATCCTCTTTTTTCAGCCAGCCCTGTCCTCTAGAAATGCCTCAGATAACCAGGGAACCAAGTCCCATCATTGGTTTAGGATGAAACTCTAGTTTTTGGACCCATACGTTTAGTTGTCTAACTGTAGGTGGCAATGGGTGAGCTAGGTGTCTAAGTGCCCGTTTGATGGGCACAGTGAAGACCTGGTCAATGCAGTCAATGGACTCAGAAAGCTACTAGGTCTGTCCCGTCATTCTCCTGATGACACAGATTTTATTGACCACCTCTTCACTGCCTTGTAATTAGAGCTTAGGCACCTACCCCATGTGTTGCCATCTGCATTTAGACACCTATATTTAGGTGTCCATAATGGGAAGCTGCACCCCATTAATTACTTTATTGCAGTCGCTTTGGGCAGAATGGAAATCACACAGCTGTACCAGGGAATCTCAACTGTTTTAGGAAACCTCTTGTCATGAGTGGTGATATAAAAAAAGGAAAAATACAAGGATGACTTTCAGATCTCAAATGGAATTTGAAGAAATATTAATTAGGAGTCAATGTATTGTCTTCTGAACTGAGACTATCAGGTAGAGAGGTAAATATCGATATGGAACTTGTGTTGGCATTTTTGCATGCAGCTTTTATTTCAGCTTAGGTTTTAGAGTTTGTTTGGAATTGTTAACATGAGAAAGGACTACAGAGTATGCATATTAACATTAGTGTGGAAGCCTGATGGTTTGTTTGGTTATATGTGTACAGGAATCATTTCACAATGGTCCAGGGAAAATATTTGGGCTTTAGAGAGACTAATGATGGAAAACTGTTTAATTCCAGAAAGTTACTGACATATTGGAGAGAGTTCAGCACGAATTAAAGGGCTTAAAGGGTCTAATTTACTAAGAATGATTGTGTAAAATATACAAAGTTTGATAAAGTGATAACTAAGCGGGATCTGTCTTTATTAATAGTCTGTGATGCCAAAAAGGAGGGAGTAATTAGCCCGGAGGAACTGGAAGTAAAATATACCAACCAGGATAAAGAGAATAAAGGGACAAGTTAAGTCATACACTTCTCATGTCCTAATTGCTTTAATGTTCTCCTCACCTACTTAAAGCTCATATTTTCACTTCCAGACTTCAGAAAAGATGACTGCCATTGTACCATGCTAGCCTTCTTTTCCAGTACATTCACTTAGGGGTGACTTTCTGTCACCCCTAATATGAAACACTTCAATCTTCTCATTTTTTGCTTTCAGTGCCTGTGTGTTGTGCATCTCTAGCCTAGATCCTGACCTTGAACATCTGACCACTGGGACTTAGGTTTGTAAAGCCCTTTTAATAGAGAGAAATGGGTGCTGAAGTAACTTAGAAAATGATACGTTTAGGTTTTATACCCCTTCTTACTTATCTTTTCTTCCATTTCTATAAACTTCAGTGCCTCATTTGTTGCTTTTTCCTTTTCCTGCCTCTGTACCTCTCTCCACGCTGCTTTTTACATATCTGTATCAAATTAGGGCTTGCAAAAAAAGCTTGGAAGGTTGGAAGAGGTGAGAGGGTAGCATATTTTCTGTTGCATATGTGGCAGAATGACAGCAGAAACAGTTAAAAACTGTCAGAAGATCAACAAAAATTTGTTAGAGTTGCTGTGATTCAGCTGCTACCTGCACTCAAAATTTCTGCCTAAATGCTTAACTCCAGCATGCAGGTCTTTACCAAGACAGTAAATTCAGAGGAATGCAGGAGTGGCAGTGCTGCATTAGGACACAGGGAGTGTGAAATACAGCAAAATACAAAAATCATCAAAATCAGAATGAACATGGTCTGTTTGGTTCATTTAGTAATTTTTTTTCGCCACTCAAAGTATAAGATCCTAAGAACAGTTAACTTTTTCTGCATAGTAGTAAACTCATCTCTGGAACCAGGCAAATATTAACAGTAGAATTTGAGTTTCACAGCTGCTAAGCCCATCAGATTTCAGTTGCCTTACATAGCTCCCCATGTGGTCTCTTTTTCTGCCCTAGATTTGCTGAGCACATGCAGGGGGCTTCAAATCTTTTGGCAATCTTGGCTGAGTTACTTTTGGAAAGTTCCAGTAAGCTCTTATAATTACCTCATTTGCTGTTTGTAGTCAATGCATTGATGTTATCACTTCATGTTTTCTAGCTAAAGAAATTAGGTCCCATGATACAACCTAATGGCATTCATACATATCTTAAATATATTTTAATACATCAGTACCTAAACCAGTAAATAGAAAAATATGCTCTAATTATAAATTATGCATGTGTGCATTTGAAAAATGTCAAACTGTTATGAAATAGTTTCTTTGAACTCTTCTCATATCAAGAGTAGGGCAAGATAGCAAAATATCAAATTTGTCTATAATGGGCCCAAGGAAACACTTTTAGTATGTGCTTGAATTGATAAAGAAAATGAAAGAAAAAAATCCAGGTTTTGGCACAGCCAAGTGATGGGTTCTGTTACAGGGTTCTGTTCCTTCTGTTACATGCAATAAGGGGGTTTTAAATAGGCCTTACTGGCAAAGAGAAAGAGCAGGGTGAAGGAAAGCTATAAAAAACTCTGGCTTCCTTAGGCTGAAAGAAGATAAAATTCATAGAAAGCTGAGCTATAATACTTGACCACCTAAACTATATCTGGAAAATGGGCATGGTTTCTCAGTATATGCACAGGTGGCGTGTACTAGAAGGGCAGAATTAGGCAGTCTTACTGCATAAACTCTTTAGATGAAAATTCAGCTTTGGTCAAAAATAAATCAGGTGGCTTTTTAGATTTTACAAACTTCTTTTGGATGCTGAACATTCAAAATATGTCTTTAAAACATATGCAGTGAGAGATAAAGTCAACCAAGCTTTAGCTCGTGAAACTTCATTAACCAGTTCTAAATCATGTCAGCTGAAGGGTAAAGAGAACAGTTAAGACAGCAAGACTGTAGGTCTGCATAGCACTGCAGGCTGCTCTCTGTGTCCGCCTTCTAGCTTTTCTGCATGCTGGATAGGAAAGCAGTAGTGAAATACTTCACTGTTTATAATGATGAAGTGCTTGCCCATGTCTCAGCAGGTTGCCAGAAAAAGCAGCAGCACAGGCCGGTTTGATAGGAGAGCTCATCCAAGCATTCTCAGCCAGAAGTTTGGAAGTTACGTGATGTATGTGACATCTCTGAGGTGGTGTTGACAGATGAGTTGTAAAGGAAGAAGTACAATTGGTCATTAAGGTGCTAGGTGGTGGATCTAATGCAGCTTGAGCAGGAATAGAAAGTGGAGCTTCTTTTGTAATTAAATCACCATGTTTTGTTTAGATACCATATATTCTCTCATGGTTACTCCTTGACTAAGCAATTATTGCTAGGCATCTATAGTAGAAAGACCTGCAAATTTTAATTCCATACTAGGAATCAAAGAATAATACCCAGACCTTGGTTGTATACAAAATAATGATTTCCCTTGATAGAAAGCATTGCACTGTTTTCCTTTTTTGAACATCAGCTATTCTGCGTTAACAAGACTTATTACAGATACAGAATAAGTCATTTTTTATGTGTGGTTTTCACAGATTTTGACAAAGGAGAGCAGAGAGGCAGGATTAATTGACTCCTTGATCTGTGTGTCACAGTTTGCTGTGGACAGTGTTGAGAACTAAAGGGACTATTGATGTAAGGAAAAATTGTAAAGATCAACACCTATACTTAGTGTATTCATTAACATAAGTGTATGTTGAAACAGGCTTACTGTAAGCCAGCCAGTATGGAAACTCTTTTCCTTAGGAACAGAAGGTATGTAAAACACTGCCCCAGAAGAAGGCATTTGTTTGTGACTGATGGTTTGACACTACATCAAACTCGCTGTAGTATTTCTTCACAAGCAGCACATCCCATCCTTTTCCCATCAAACCAAAAGGAAAGAAAGAACATTTCTTCTGTTTGGATGTTAATCCTATTTACTGAAGCAGAAGAGTGAGGTGGAAAACTTTTTAGGTTAAAAAAGTAACTAATGTAGGATCATATATCTGAAGTCCAGAACTAGTTATTACTGGACAAGAGCAGGTCTTTGGTTTAGTCCACTGGGAAGTACTTTTCCATTTAAATAACTGTCTGCATTTTCTATGTATAGAGCTTCAGTGGAAGAATATGAGGTTTCCTTAAATGGTACTGTGAATTTTGTATGTGTTAGCTGGCCAAAATGCTTGCTGAAGTTCAAAAGAGAAGAATGTAGTGTTAAGGAAGCACCCATTATATATGTTAAGCCACTTCTAAAGATAACAACAAAGTGATCTTTTCTAAGTCAGGGAAGGACAGCACAATTGCGACGTGTATTATGTCTCTTTTGTGGACAAAGAATTTTACTTTTAAGCAATATCAGTGTTCAAATTCTTGTTGTTATTGATACAATTAAATAGATCTTTACTACTGAAATAATAGTATCATTTTTTTATTATTATTATTCATTAAATTATAAGAAAGAGTATGTTTAACAAGTAATTTTAAATTTTCAGACATATGCAAGTACGGAGTGGATGTTGCTTCTGCTGAAATGCTTTTAGAACATGGCATCATGATAGTGGCCTGAGATGGCCAGTTTTATTTGGGTACCAAAATGTACCAACATACCAGTTGGTCTCTTGCTAAATAAATTGCAGAGGCCAGGCATCAAAAGCTGAATCATTACAGAATTGCAAAAACAAGTGTTCATGTAAAGAAACTGCATGTGTTTTTACAGTAAAATGATCACATGATAGGTTAGACTGTTTATTGAATTTATTCCCTGGGGTGCATTCATTTAGTTGCCAAGGAATTTTTTGAGTTACTTTAACAAACTTTTATTGGACAACATACAGGTCTGAATCTATTTGCATGCTTACTTTATATATTGTATTTTGGAAACAAACATTGTTTCAAGATACATTAGAAGTGATATAGTCTCCTACCACCTGTATGCATTTGTAACTGTGTCAGAACTTAATTCTGATTTTAAGTCTACATGTTTATCTGATGTCTCTCCAGAAATGTGGGTCTGACACAGAATACAGACCATTTCATCTCACAGTAGTCATTAGGGTTATGACATTTAAGCAGTAAGTTTTTGGGGGTAGAAAACTGGGACAGATAGGAGGAAGAAGCTGCTCTGTGGCTGTCTATGGCATACCCTATGTTTGTTAGGATAAATTCTCTTTTTTTTTTCTTTCAGCCATTAAAATTCATTTAAAATTCAATTAAAATGTAAAGAATGGAAATGGAGTGGTGCTTTAAATTGATGTGTTTTACAAAATACATCTCCTCATCTAAGCAAAGGTGATATTACAGATTACTTAGAGTAAAAGGTGATTTAAAAAAAATCAGTAAGAAACGCTTAAATGCCAGTATATTGTATGTGGGATAATTTTCTAGATGACCACATTTTCCAGAACCTTAAAATTACTTCAATATCTATAATAATAATAATAATAATAATAATAATAATAATTGCAGTGGTTAAATATGTTTTTAAGATGTTTAACATGTATATATGCATACACATATATATGATATATATGGTATTTATAAATCTAGTTGTTTGCTAGGCGTGGTATTTACTGTTCTGCTGGTTTCCAACTAAAATTTTTCTGGGAAGCACTACATTACCAAAATTACAAGTTCAGTTTACCAAGGCAACCTTTCAGAGATGGATTCTCTCGGGGTTTTACAGACCCTGGGAAGCACGGGAGGGGACAGAGGTGGTGGCTGTTCCCATACAGCCAGCCCTCTGTCTCCTCCTGTCCCTATTTCTGTGGCTCATACACACTGTTCCTGTTGAGTTTCTCACTTTTTCAGCTGCCAGAAGCTTGCAGAGTTCTGGTATTTCTGCAGGGTTTCCCCGTGCACCATGAAGCACACTTCTTTTTTGACCCTGAGCTTACGTTAATGCTAGTCAGAATGGCATTGCTGACTGTGAGTTGCTGACTTGGAAATAGATAGGAGCCACCTGAGGAGGAGGTTTCAGGGGATGAATGCTTTACAGGAGAGCAACTGCCATATACTTTCATTATACAGCCATATGGAACTATAAGCAGAGAAAGATACAGCTTTGAAATGAAATTGGCTCGAGCCTTCTGTCAGTATTTAAAATGCAAGCTTTCCTTTCTCCTTTCCATTTCTTTTGAATCTTTAATTTTCTGCTCACTGTCTGTTGACTTCAAATTGTGGTCCACCACAGTAGTATCTTTTCATGTGCAATTGAAACCAGCAGAGAAGTCCTAAGGCATCTGCTAGTGTCCAAAGACTTGCTCTTATTGGAATTCAAAGATTTTCTTGGATGATGTTGTTTTGTTTTCAGACAGTTGCAGCTTCCTTCTTGAGGCTTTGTTGGCTGTGAGCTGTGGCAGTTTTTTGAAAGCCTCTTTGTGGTAGGAAGGTCTGAATGAGGTAAATGAGTTTTCTCAGGAGTTTGTTGGAATAATTTAATCAATGTTGTGGACAAGCACACTAGGAAAGCAAGCCTGAGTTGCAGTGCTTGAGATCAAAATATCACATTCACTTGAAGTTCCTTCCAGCCTGGGAATCCAGGATAACAATACCATCATCCCTGCATGAGACAAAGCCAGTTCAGGTCTTTCTGGTCACATTTAGTGGACTTCAGATCAGGTTTTTGTAGTCACAGATGTTCATGATTGCAGAAAATCATTCAGTTTCTGAAAGAGAAGAGAAAGGTCTCAGGCAAGATTCCCCTTCAAGACTTACAGCTGACCCGAGACTCCCTATATTAAGATTCAAGCATCATGTTCTGTTTTGATTATGATGTTAATTTTCATAACCTTTTGACAGTGGCCCTAAAATAGCATTTCATTTTTTCTTATTAGAATCTCTAACAGAACAAACCAGCTACCTAATATTTGTTGGTTTTCCTCTTACAAGCAGGGAAAAAGGAAATCCATGAGTTTATGTTCTGAAGTCAGAAATGCTGAAATTACGATTAAAAAAAAGTAATCTTAAAATACTGACTGGATAAATTATTATTGCAGGCATGAAATTGTCTGATTTCTGTTGCTGTGCTGTGGTTTATTTTTCACAGTGTTACAGGGTATAGCATACTTTACTCAGAAAAAGCCAAAATAAAGTGTAAAAAAAAATAATAGTAAAACTAACCAACCCCAGTATGATGGCCTTTCTCCTTAACATGTGCATCCCTTAAGGGTTTAGTATGAGCTCCAAGAAGCTACTGCTGGGACCAATGTGTTGGACCTTTGTCCTGCTGTATTGAGGGTTTATTAAGAGCTTTGCCTGTTTTATTTGGCTTTTTGATGTTTATATGTAGCTTGATTCAGGATTCCACCTTTCTCCAGTGCTCATTAGTTGTAGTGGCCTTTCTAAACCAGGACTGTGACAGATGGTAGAGGAACAGAATTGCTCTGAGAGGCTGCTTCTCGCTCTGCCTCTGTCTCTCTTGCCTTCTTTCCTCTTATTTCAGTGCTGATGTTGGATTCCCATGCATTTGCCCCTGGAGAGACACAAATTGCAGTAGTTACTTATGCAGCAGTTCACAGAGTACTTGTAAGAATCAACTCTCGTGCTTCTCTTTGTCAAATAGAAATCAATTATGTTTTTATTTTTTTACAATTGGATTTCTCTTTTTCCTTCTTGTAAAAGGTAATGGCATTGAGAGTACTGGAGCCCGAAGACACATCTTTGTAGAAAAGCATGTTATAGTTGAGCCAAAGCATTCTTCAGCTGCTTTTGTAGACTTATTTGTAATTAGGCATGCTCTGATGGACAAAAGTGGTATTTTAATTCTGGCCTCTAAAGAACTAAGATTGTTTACAGCAATATTCTCCCAATTTGTATGATCAATATATCCTCTGTATTTGTCCATTACAAGTGGGAAAGGCATGTCACTGTCATCTAAGCTGCAGAAAAATAATGTTTTACCTTGAAGAAGCAAAGCAAAACTCAGAGAAATTTTCAGCTGGGGAAAAAGGAAGAAAATTAGGGGGAAAATTGTCAAGATGGTGGGAAGCAAGGAAGAAACAGAAGAGACATTAAGCTTTATTTGTGTCCCTTTTCTTTCTCCTGATAGGTAAGGTAAAACTTCAGCTTTTTCAGTCAGTCATGATGTGCGAGATATGTCTGTAAATTCAAATACATGTTGGAAAACCCACTTGGACATATCAGGAATGTAATGTAGAAACACTTACAATACAATGTCACAAATGTTTGTGCCATTTATAATTTTAAACCTAAAGACATTTCTTTCTCTCTCTTTCTAGCCTGCTTAGTACTAAAGAACAGATGTCCTTTTCTTTCTTTAAAATAAAAATGTAATACAGAGAATACTGTATTATCTCCAGTCTTGCTGAGGTGACAGACATCTTCCTCCTCTTCTCTGTGTATTTGCAAAGATTAATTGCATCTTCAAACCCATGTGCGTTTTGCCTTCAAAGCATTCTCCCTTTGATCCCTCTCCTCCTTAGCTGCCCATCATCGCTGGACTTGTACAAGGGGAAGCCTGAACTGGATTTGCCTGTGTATTTGTGAAATTCACTGTATGAAATAGTACAGCTTGCATGTTCTCCATTGCTCACAGAGTATTATTGGATTAACTTTAATTGTGAGCTGCAGCGTATCCTGGAAAGGACCTTGGTAAAATAGGAATAGTTCTGTAGTTTCAGGGTCAGCGCTCTGCCTGTCTTGGTGTTCTCTTTTCTCAGTTGGGAATTAAAGCCTGCTTTTGTGGTCTCTTTCATTTTTAGGAGGCGATCTCCTAAACCAAAACTATTTTGATCAGTATACAGTACTACGGTGGATAATCATAAATTCATTACAGTGAATGCTGCATGTGAACTAAATATGTGAAAGAAGGTAAATTAATTATAAATACTAAATTGTAGCTATCTACTGGAAGACACAGTGCTCTCTGTCGTCTTCTTGCTTTGTATAACCTTGGGACTTAAAGTGTTACTGACTGTATTTAAAATAAGATTGCGATATACATTTTCATATGCTTAACTGTAGAGAAAATCCTGCCTTCTCCTGCAGATATAACCCTTTTTTCAAACTAAATAAAAAGAAACATCCATTATAATTCTTAGGGTCTTCAGGTCTTGCTTCGTGTACTAAAAAGACTGGAAAATGAAATTTTACTGTAGTATGACTGAACTCAAATCTGCCTCTTTTTTTCTGTGGTAGATTTTCTGATTTGTGTTGCAAGACGTTTCAAAAGTTATTCAAGTGGAAGCAAGCATGTGCTCTGTACGCCACAGCATACAATTTTAATTTCATGGGGGGCAATGGTGGTTTTGTTCTTTGCCAGGCCTTTTATGAACATGCTGCTAGATCCCCTGTCTAATAGCACCTGCTGTGCGAGTGATGGGGATATGTATAATGGTATGTCTGCCTTGGGAGATTATGGGTATGGTGAGGGCAGGGGACCAACAGGGAGGCCAGTGTGTGTGTATACTTTCCAAATTGCTAGCTACGCCCCTGGCTAGATTGCACTGTTAAAAGTAGCATGCTGTTAACACTGGAATATAGAAAGTGGGTTAAAAAATAACGTACCTCTGCATGTTAATTACTGTGTATTCTCTGTGCTTCCTAGCAAAAGCAGCAGCAGACTAATAACCTCTCTAAGGCAGAACTATACAGCCCAGTCTTTCAGACTGGCAACCATTCCTTGAACTTGGAAAGCAATGTTGTCTGTTCTAGCTGCTGTCACCTTAGGTTTCAGGCAATACGATGGTAGCTTTATGAATTTCACCTTATAGGGGACTAGTTATTAGGGCAGATGCAACCAGGGAGTTGACAACCTCCTACGCACATTGACTGGACTGACATTTGCTTAGCGGTAACAAGCTGCCATAGTATGGTGCCATGGGGGCCCTAGGGCTTGATTTAAGAGTGCTGACACCAACTGCTTGTTATTTCATATTTTAGAGCTGTCAGGGAGGCAACTGATGTCAGCATAAAATTATTTGATAGCTTTAAATCATAAGTATGAATCTATTGACAGCAATAAGCTAGAAATCAAATTGTTGAATCTCTCAATAGGGAGAAAATTGACAACTGAATGGTGTGCATGCACACGTGTATCATGGCTAGAATATGTAACGGTAGCCCATCCTGTGCCTTTGCTCTGAAATTCATGTGTGTAATTCTATCTTTTAATATCCTAGTATAACTGCTGCTGTTACTACCCAGCAGGTTTTCTAGGAAAATACTGCATTGCAGTTTCCATTGTATTCCCGCTGAACTTTTCTTTTGCAAATTTGGTAATGGTAACATTCTTATCTTATATTGTACACACAATCGCAGTTACATCTATCTTCACTAACGGCCTACTTGAAAATTTTGTGTTGAGAAGAGGCTCTTGAAGTAGGAAGATAATAGTGGGCTGGTAGGCTCACCGTGAATATTTATGAAGCATATTGCATTCCAACCCCAAAAGCTTTATCAGTTGCTTTACCTATGTGCCACTTCATTTTCTTACATTTATTCTGGTGTAACTCCATTACCATACAGTGAATCAAACTTCTAAGCTTCAATTGTGGAGTATAAAAAAAATTATTTTTTTTTTACCTCTACAGTGTTTCTTTTTTTCTTTTCTATCCGCCCCCCCAGCCCATCACATGGATTTTGGGAGCTTCTGATTCTCTAATTCTGTCCCAGTATATACCAATTGAAAGCATTTAGTTGTGATTAAAGCAGATTGAATGAGATAATCCCTCTGAGTGAGCAGCTTCAAAAAGCTCAAATACAGCTCTTTGGGGACATGAACTAACTCAACGCAAGCTAATTCCTGCGGCATCTCCCATGTGATGCGTTAGGCACACCGCTTACTTGTTTTGTTTACCAGATCCCATTAGAATTTTTTTGTTTAAGAACTGAATTTTTAAGTAAGTTTTAGCAGTCATACAGCATGGAATCATACAGTTTAGAATTCTTTGAACTGTGCAGTAAAATGTATATTTCTATTATAGAAATCAGAGCAAAGATGTTTCTAATGGAAGCAATGATGCACTGAGTGATGACCTGCAGAGGAAGGGTAATAATACGCAAAGCATGGGAAATAGGATTTCTTCACTTTCAGCAATATAATGCATTGGTTAGACAGTACCACGCTCTCCAAGCCCCACTGCCTGGCCTCATGTTTAATACTTGGCACTTTTTCCAAGTAACATTAGAATCATAGCCAAGATTTTGAATCCGAGGCCTTGTAAGTGCAGCTGGAGTTAAGAATGTTGTTACATTGACAGCTTTTTCCAGTAAAGTATTTTCAGTTGTGATTATAGCAGTTGTTATTTGTTTATATTTAAATTCCTTTCCTCAAATGTGTTATAAGCATTATTTAAGGGGACCTAAACCTTAAGCTCTACAACCACTGTAGATATTAAACTATCTGAATTTTTTCATTTCACCTTTGAATTATTGGAAGGGGCTGCTTTTGCCACATCTCTTCAGGATCCACAACTGATCTGATTACGCTGGTCATGTGCTAGCCATGAGGCTACGGTAGAAAGTGATGCAATTACTGTCTTCTACTGTTCACTGTGGAGGACAGGCTCAGAATTAAAATGTTTGGGAATATGAGATACTCTGCTACATATATATGAACCAAATTCAGTCTTTGCTGAATGCTGTTGACAATCGAGTTCAGTCGTAAAAAGCAATGAAGTAGTTGCTTCCTTCTGGTCTTCTGAAAATTTCTTGCAAGATCATTATTACTCTTTTATTTTTAATGAGTTGATTCCCCCCCCCCCTTTTTTTTTAAGACCCGTGTGTACTGATTCTTCTGCTTTTTCTTTTGTCTGAATGCAGTCTTACCATGTAAATGCTGATAGAAACAAGGAAGCTGGTATTCAGAAATCTTACCTGGTTCATTTTATTCTGAGTCAGGTACAGAAAGTCAGTCTGTTGTCTGAGGCAAAAACTTAGGAGGCATGAAAGGGTGCCTCCACTTCAGCATTTTAGTATAGATCAGGAGCATGCTGTTCTTCAAAAGTGAATCTTATGCAGAGTGATCCTGTTGCAGAGAGGTGTTGGGGCATGGGAGCTATGCTCCTTTTGGAAGGAATTAAATCCAAACGTGTGTTTCAGGAGAAACTCTAATATGTTCCAGCAGCCTGTGGACATTCAAAGTATGGCAGCAGACTAGGTCTAGTTTAAAATGGCTCTACCAAAGTCACGTACTGTGTGGATATTGGGTTCTTGGTGCCAAGCCTTTTATTCTACAGATCTATTCCTCTTATACTACAGTTCTTACTAACGGGGGCATGACATAGACTAAGGTAGCATGTAACTGTGAAAAGGGAAACAAGGTGATGGTATCAGCTTTTTCAACACATCCAGGTTTTTGAGATATGAATAAAAACATAATCATTGTGATAATTATATATATATTAGTTTTAAAAAATTATTCTGTAATGGCAAAAATATTTGTGATTGAAATCTGAAACTTGATCTCTACATAGTCTCTAACAAGAACTACTTTGCCGTCCTAAATTTGGATTGGGGAGAAATTACGAGCTAAAGTTCGAAGCAATTGGAGAGATCCTTGGCACGTGTCCAGCTGGCCAGTGTTCATATGTTGTATTAGCTCAGCTCAGTCCCCTGCCTTAAAGCAGAGAGGTGGTTGCTGAGTCTGGGACAACTTGCACATGTGGGAGATTGTAAATATCTTGGCCAAGTGCCACCTACCTCAATCTCTTTACAGAAGAAAAACTAACACATTAGCGATGAGGCAAATTCTGCTACATTTTCCTGTTGCTTGCCAACAAAGGCAGAACAAGGAAACAAGGGATTAGCTTTAAAACTTGCATAACTGAAAGTGAACAGACTTTGATGTGCTGGAGTAAAAGCAATCTTGTATACTAATTGCAGGGGTTCCAGTCACGTGTTAAGTGTGCCGTTTGTCCGAAGTATAACTTGCCAATTCATATCACCTGCAGTTGTAACTAAATATATTACTGGCACTTGATTTTGAATCTGGGACTGATCCACTGGACCTGTTTTCCTGGAGATCATACCCTAGAACAGAGATGGCTCCAATCTTCTGTCACCTATGGAAAATGAAATTTTGCGAAGCAGGGAAGGAGGTGTTGAGAATTAACTGATACCAAGCTCCTTTTGCAATAGGAAAGGGACCAGACTTTTCTTTCTTCCAGTGACATGGGAACCTAGAAGAAGCAGAGAAGTTATAGCCACTTCAACAAACCTGGCTTTTCAAGATTCAGACATAGGAAATATTTGTTATTCCTGACAATTTTGTCTGAACTTGAAGTCAGCTCTGACTCAGTACAAATCTCTGTACTTCATGGTTTTGAAAGAAATATGGGAGGCAGGAAGAACGAATAAGAGAAGGAAAAGGATCCGTGAAAGGGAAAAGTACCTTTGCTGTAGCACTTACCATATAACTTTTGTAATAATTCCCATTATGTGGCTGAACTAGTTGTAAGGAAGGAATGAGGGAATGTCTGGTTTAAACCACTTCCCTCTTTTTCACTTAAAAAGCAGTACCAATTCCCTGACTTGATCTTTGGTATCTTGTAGGGCCATTACAGAATGGAAGTACTTGTCAGTTGGAATTATCCAGGACTTTCCAAGTTTGACTGACAATGGTCACCATTTCAAAGAGACGTTAACACACATTGGAATTTGTTAGTGAGATTATCAAAGGTCAGAAGAAGAGATACATGGAGCAGGAGAGGAAATACTGGTGGGACTGAGGGCAATGGGCAGACAAAACAGAAGGACAGCACTTGTCTGGACATTGAACAGTTACCCATGTAACTCTATGTATGACAGTTTCATTTTTACTCTTGAGCTTTGAAAAGAGTCATACTTGTTTTAATACCAAAATACTAATGTACTTACTGGGTTTTTTTGGTAATCAGTTACCAAACTGCCTAAAAAATGTCCATTCTTGGCCTAGCCATGCTGATTTCAGTGCCTGTTTGAATGGGCAAGGAACTAATCCCATACACATGGACCATTCATCTTCAACAAGCAAGAACACTTCCAAAGGCTAGGGGAAAATAAGGTTACCTTACAAAAGCTTCTTTTTGTTGTCAATATTTTATCTCTTCATGTAGTCCAGATACTCTAGAAAGGTAGAAAACCAGGAATACTGACTGTGTTGTCTTCTTGAGAGACAGAATCATTCTCATTTGTCTCAGCTTGAGGATTGAAGTCATAAATCTATCAGGTTGGTTTTGTAATTGTAGGACTACAGGAAGGTGAGACAGATCAGAAGTCACTAGTTTTCATATAATGCATCTAGGAAAATTACACTGCTATCTCCAAGTTGAGAGCCCTTCACTTTGTATGAGGAATCTAGTGCTGTTCTTAGTCCCATGAGATACATGAACAAAGGGAATTTGATTGGGGGTGGTGGTGCGGAGTGGTTGGGTTTCTTTTGTTTTTAAGCATTTTATGTTGCCCTCTGATGAAATACCATATGTTGAAACAGGACAATTTCAGGCCTTCAACATATTTTCTAGACTATTGTAGAACACAGAAAATGGGCTGCTGTTCTGAACCAGCCACTCCCACCGCCTCTCTTCTTCCACAGGGCTTCTGGAAGACAAGCATTTTGTTTAGGTGTCTGTACTGAGGTGTGGTTATATCACCTCCTTAGTCTTCTTAGTTGGCATTTTGTTTTGACAGACCTATTTATGAAATGGAAAGGAATGAACCTCTCTCTTCCATCGCAAAAATTTTTTTCATGGGGTGTATGAAAAGAGAATTACAGTCATGGGCGTTTAATTAGTTGAATTTATTGAATACCATTAGGTAACTGCTTGTTGAATTTTTACCAATAAGTGGACTGTAATATTACATGCATTTACCTGTAATATCTAATCTTGTAAAACTGAACTTTTTTATTGCAATTCTTATTGCGTCAACTTCCTTGTCTGACAGATCTTGATAAAGGCTCTACATGCATTGTTTAGGGAAAGGTTCTGTTTTGGGCTCCATTAATAATGGATATCATCCATCTGTCTCTCAAAAATGAATTTTCATGATCTCATTGTTTTGAATGTTATGGCTAAAGCTCACAGTTGTCATATGTAGGAAGAAGAATTTGCCTTAGTAGATTAGACCATTGGTCCATGAAATCAGGAATCCTGCCTTCAACGGCAGCCAGTTCATTGCTCTACATATTAAGGACACTATTCTGATCACTCAGTATACAGAATTTTCTCTAATTTAAATGAAAAAGCAGCATGATAGGGCTCTTTCATTTCCCTCCAGGATATTAGGGCACATTCATGGAAATGCGTCAGGGACAATACCACATGCTGTGCATATCCTAAAGGGGGAAGGAGAAATCTGTAGAAGAGGAGTAGTGAACAGTACAGACTGTCATGTTATACTGATGTTTTTCTTCATATTCCTTTGAAATCTTTTAGTAACTCTGTAAGTAGCTGAAGCCCTTGGGCAGCTTTAACTTCCATGGCAGCAGTTCAGCAGTAGAACAGCCTGTGCATTAGTGACCTTGGCAGGATTACGCAAACCATATTTCCACCTGCATAAAATGTTCTTCAACAACTTTTCTTGTGCTATAGGCATAAATAGTGTTTTCTCCAATGTCACATTGGTGTGCTAGTTTTTGATTTCTGTGATGCTGATTATGAGGAAACTTCTCTGTTCTCCACCCATACTAGGCATGCCATGCTCTATTTTTTGTGTTATTGAAGGACTGATGTAGGATGCCTTGTACTGTTATCTCCCTTCTCTCATTTTGGGTGACATCACTTGGAAGGTTTTGCGGAAGCCACTACATATTCTCAAACCTTGACTCTACCGAAGTCAACAAAATCTTTATCATTTGCTTTTGCAGGGCTAAGTTAGGAAACCAGGGATTTTATTCCCTAAAGCAGGTTATTTCTGATGGTTTTACTTAAGAATCACCCTCCAATGAAACAGGACCTGTCAGATCTCTCCAGAATTTCTAAACCTAAACTTTCTCTGGAAGCTGCAGATATTTTGCTGTTTCTGGATGGTAGCTGGGACAATAGGTAGCTCTGTGGGTGGTTTGTGAGGTGGAAGTTTGACAGACACTTTGTCCTTCTTCTCTTAACTTGCATGTAATGATGAAAAAAGAATAGTCACAAAATATCAATGGAAAGAAAAAAATGTTGAAAACAAGCATGTGTATATTTGCATAGCTGTTCCTAAAGGAGACATTCATATGGGAAACATTTTGGATTTGGAAACACTTGAAACAGGGACCCTAAAAGATACTGTGTGACTTGTATAAGTAATTACATAGCACAAGCAGTGAATTACAAAGATCAAAAAAATCTTCTAGAGAAATAGTTAAATTGAAAATTCTGTGTAACTTATGCATGTTCACATATGTGTGATCTAAACATTAATTTCAAATAAAGGAATGTTGAAGGAGGAAGGATGATCCATGGTTAAACTGTGAGCATGGGCAGTTTCTTTTTATATCTTGCCATCCTAGTAAAATGGAAATAATCATATTTTTTAGATCAGAGAAATATTTTGTAAATAAAGATTATGAAGTTGTCCAGCACTAGGGTCACAGTGCCTGTGTATGTGCTTTGATTAATAGATAACTCACACAAATGAAATCGGACTGAATTAATTGGAAATGCTCTTCTTTCTGAATATTTTGGTTTGTGCTGTTCTTTGCTATCCCATTCCATTTACCTGTTTCATTTCAAGAACATTTTTAAACACACCAGAACTCTGTGATAATTTCTCCTTTTTGATGGATTTAGTAGTTTGGTAACATTAACCCAAACCCGTATATCACAACTTCTTAAGAAAGATGTTAGACAGAAAGAAAAGAGAAAGATACTGCTTTTGTAAAGAATCAGTTAAAGACAGTCTTCCTTTTCTTCCCCTCATTGGACTCAAAAAGTAGTTTTCTTAGATTAGGACATCAACTGATGTATATCTTCAGGTTCACTTGCACTGACTGCAGGGAAGAGAATTTACAGTGGCTGATGATCTTGCTACTGAAATCTTTGCAAAGATCACCTTCCAAATGTCATCCCTGTGTTGTGTGATCTATACCTAATCTGCCTTTCTGAATTTTTGCCCAAGTTGTAGTGGACTAGTTAAACATATACATCAAGTGGACTAGTTAAGTATATACATTGAAAAACAACAACAATGAAAGAAAGGCATTATATACTAAGACATGCTGTCTTTGGAAGCATAGAAATAATTTTCAACATTGCAATTCACATGTGATAACTTAGTGATTAGTGCCCAAAGGTTTCAGAAAAACAAACATAGCAATGTAATATAAATGCAATTACCAAACAACTAGTGCCTCATCGAGTAACATCAGATCTCAGATTGATCTGGAGTTTCCAGTAGCAAGTACATCCTCCTGTGGAACATTTGTGTGTGCACTGAAGTATCAAAATGTGAGATATTACTTGCTTTGTATCAGAGGCTATGTTGAGCCCTGAGACTGCACTGGCTTTTATATATGGGGTTGTGTTAGGAAATAACAGTGCAATATGATATTCCCATACCTAGAACACTAGCTTGTTGTCTTGGTTTCAGCAAATTGGCTTAACATTAAAAACTACATTTACTCCATAATCACTTGTCAATTCACTAGGTAACCTGAAGTTCCTATTTACAGTTGGTTTTGTTTGTTTTTGAGATATAAAGCTATTCTAAAAAAATAAAAACAATGAAACTATTAGACACTTAAAATGAGAATTTTTATTAAAAAAAGACGAACTGAAATGCTATAGTTTCCTTTCAACAATTGTATTTTTTTTCCTTCTCAACATCATTTTTGCAGCCCTCTGTAGCTCTGTTATTTCTGATGGACATTATTCTAGTTTACTCCAGAGAAAGCATGAAGAGATTTTAGGTTATTGGTCAGAAGCTGTCCTTTGTTTGCCTAGTGGTTTTTAGTTAGGTAATGACTTTGTTTTCTTAACTGCTTTGCGCAGCGTAGAGGTTACTGGTTTTAACCAGTACGTAGCATGCAATGTCTTTGAAAGAAAGGAGAAATGACCAAGTCAGGTATGATCTGAGACTGGGTCACTGTCGTTCATTGTCAAAAGCAAGCGGCGTGGGCTGTCACACTGGTCCTTGCTGGCAGAAGTGACAGGTGAATGGCCCTGGGGGCTTTGGTGGGAGCAGCCTGCCAATCATATTTCAACGGTGCTTGCTCAGCACTGGAAAAACTAAACAAATTATTAAATAAACATAATTTCCCCCCATTGTTCTCAACTGGCCAGTAATTAAATACACTTGTAATGTATGGAAATATATATTTAATAAAGAGACTGTGAAGTTACCATACCTAGGTGGGCCAAATGTGTAAATAAGGTAGTAGGCAATTTCAGTTTGTGGTCTCTTGCCTTAGGGAGTGTCTTTTAATGACTTGATGTGATGCCTTTTACAGTTTATCGCTGATGACATTTTGAGGACACACACAGTTCGTAGAACAAAGAACAATAAAACTAGGGTATTTTCCTGAACGTGGTTTATATGCCCTCCAAGTTATAAGCCTGTTCCCGCAAACAGAAGGGCTACTGTATATTATTCTCCCTGAAGGTAAGAAAAAAAATCCCTTTCTTAAGGAGAATAATGTTAGCTATGTGCCAATAGACTGGTACTAAGCTAACACAAGAAGTTCATTTTAATAAATAGACTATTATTTTATTATTTATATTATTTATTTTCATTTTTTTATTTTATGATTTTATTTTATCCTTGTTTATATCCCTTATTTTATTTTTCTTATCTTTAAGATACCTGAATGTTTCCAAATTACTTATCATTTATATATACATACATATATATATGTATGTTTACTTATGTATTACAAAATTGTGCTGTGTCACATGTGCAGTGGTCCTAACTTGGAGCTCCAAGTAATCGTAGATGCACTCAACCCTCAGGTTAGTGAGTGCCTGGAGAATACAGACAAAGATCTTGAACTTGGCTTATTTGCTTGTTTAAGGAACAAGAATCCCAGCTGATTTGGAGGGGTGCTCTAGTATTCTCAGCTAGTCTGGATTTCCTCAGGACTTGCTTCTCAGTCATGTCATTTGTATGTCTCAATCTTTGAAAAGGAAAGCTTTTTTTATCATCTCTATAAAGAAGAAATCAGAATACAGCTGAAATATATGTGCAAGTGTGTGTGTGTATACAAATAGACATCATTTTCTATACATGAATCTTCACAGGATAACATATATTAAAATATGTGTAGATACAGTTTTAACAGAAGTACAGAAAACATTCTGACAGATATTATGTAAATGAACTCTGTAATCACATTTGAGTCATATCACACCTGCTACATTGTGTGATATGTTCAAAGACTATTTGGACAGTCCTGATCTTTTAAAACTCTTTTGTATTCTGTTACTTTACACACAACTTCAGTTGCCTCCCACTTGTACTTATATTATAGCAGGCTTACCAGTATCTATTCCAAATAAATTTCTCTTTCTTTGTGATGGATAGAAAAGAAGGAGAATGAAACCTAAATTATCCTTCTGGTCTTGGTGTGATCAGGAATTAATGGTGGCAATAGGCAACTGCTGGAAGAGTATGTTCCAGCTTTGTCTGACACAGTCACAATCAGTGATGCTTCATCACCAGAAGTGAGATTGATGTAGAATCTATTCAATACAGTCATTGAACACTTGCCCAAAATCTATTTGTGTTAATAAAGGTTACAAATAGATATCAAACTGTACCTCTGGTAACCTTCACAGTTACCAGGTATGTGTTGTTATTAATCAGACAGTTGTAAACATTCTGCTGTCCAAAACATGAATGTCTGGTCTGAAAAAAAAAAAAAAATTAAAAACCCTCCATTAAATCATAAAGCTATTTAAAGAAAAAAGTGTACTCACACTAGTAATAATGTTTTCTTTCAGAAATTTTCTAATCTACATTAGCTAAAGCCAATGGCTCACTGAATCAGCCACAGTAAACAGGAAGCTTAGTGCTGGAATTATGTTCTCCATAATGGATTCACAAATCTTCCACCCTTGTTTTTCCAATTTAATAGGTGATGAATTAGTTAGGATTGACAGGACAAACTGAGTATTGCGTTGCAAATTTTTTTTTAATTAGCCCTACAGTGATTGTTAGCAGTTAATAGTTAATATTTTGTCTTGTGTATTGTGCACATGTGGCTGCAACCCCCGGTCATGTTCAGTGTCACGACAAGGTTTCAGTAGCGGGCAGCTGCCACTGGGTTTATGCTGTTCTTCAGGAGATGCTCTTTGCTAGACAGTGCCCTGGTACTACTTGAAGAAAAATGGCAGCAGCCAGTGCAGAGGAGACATTACTTTCTTCTTTAACTTTAGTGCAGTTGTTAAACCAGAAAAGCTTGCCGAGGCTATAGAGACTATCAGTGGATATGCTGGTCGCATTTCCATTCTGAAAGCTTCTATCCTTCATTAGGTCTGATATTTTGGAAACAGCTCTGCTGCAGACCGCCAGCCTGTGGCAGTGAGGTGGGGAGCTGGGGTTTCAGTTAGATACAGAATGTAAAAGCACATAATAAATGTGTGATATCAGAAATGCATTAATGAGGAGCTAGTTCTGAAGAGTGTTAGCATAGCCTCCATATCATAAATGAATGTAGAGTAATAGGTTTAAAAGAAATAGGCACATATTTTAATTTGCCAATGAAAGCCATAAATAAAAGGAAGGAAGGAAAGAATCAAAACGTTTATATTGCTCTTTATGTTGCACTGGGATGCAGTATCATTTATCTGATACTAACATATCTTAAAGGGAACCTGTCAATGATTTTTTCAGCATCTTCAGAGAAACTAAGCAGCCAATAAAAACAGCAGCAGTCATAGACTCCATGAATTGCATCAGCTGCATTTCCAGGTCTCTGAGCTCTGTAAGAGTATGAATTTTCTCACTGAAAGATGGGGTGCTGCATCAAACCCCTTTTCAGTAAGTGTACTCAAAAGTGGTAATTTGGTGTGGTTTGTTATTGTTTATTGCTCCACTTTTGTTGAAGATGGCAGGATGACAGTACCCCAAAATAACGATTGCAGCAAGTTTTGTTGGTTCCCCCACAAGCAGATTATGGGGATCCTTCCTTCTGGTCTCACAGCTTCACGTTCTAGAGGATCCTGTGACTTTTGCATTTCCACTCTTTTCTACCTTTTCTCCCTACATGATAATTTTTATTTTAGTTTTAGTTTATTTTCATTTTCTTTTCATGCAGGTCCTAATTTGTTCTCTTTGTGTAATCCCTCTTGTTTCTGATAATCTTTTTAGCCACAAATGTTATTGAATCTGATTAGGTCAGACAGAGGCAGGCAACCTTTCCTGGTGCAAATCTCAAGTGCTGATGCTTACCCATCAATGGAATAACTTGAATCAGAATGGTACTGCATGGAATATATGTAGGTAGACATGTTACCTGAGAAGTTCAGTTGAATGGAATAGAAAAGCTGGCCAGTGATGGGCTAGTGGAAGGACTGTTCCAAAAATTAAAGGCTTAAGTGCATAAGGCACAGAAAGTGATGCAGTGACTTTGAGATTAATCTAGTGAATTAGGATTGCTCCTTTCTTCCATGTATCCCTGTACCTGGCATAGCACTTGGGGCACCACAGCTATCAATTCCCAGTGCAGTTGTATCACTGGCATGCTCGATAATTTTGTCCCCACCAACAGCTCAGTTCCTGTGTGTAATACAACATCAGCGATAAAGTGTGATACACTGTTTGATAAGCTGTCATTCTCTCTAAAGATTTTTAATTTACTTAACAAATAATACTCCTTCCACTGCAAAGTTAAGGGGGAGGGTGGAAAGGGGTACAAGGAATAATTTATAGCTGCAGATGACCAAAACAAGGATTCTTCCCCTCTCTTGTAGCACAAATCAAGTTAAATTAGTCAAGTGGCTGTTTCCTTGCCAGCAAAGGCTGGCTGAGCCCTAGCCTTGGAGCGTACATCCCAACAAATCAAATGGTTTGCATTATGCAATAAATCTGTAGGTATTTGCTGAAGTCTAATTCCACTGTCCTTGAAACGCTCCACTGAACTTTTAAGATTTTAATAACCTCTCATTATTAGGATTATTAATGTCTCAGCTTAGATGGTGGACTGTGGAGGGTTAATTTCTATCCAGGTCAAAGATCAAGGGTTCAGTCAACTGTCATGAGAATATGAAAGAGAACAGTAGACACCTCTGAATGACCCCCTTTAAAGCAGATAAACTTGCAAAAATGTTTAAGACAGTAATTTTCTGTCCAAAAATAAAAAAGATAATGTAATTTCTGCCTGCAAAAAATGACAGCACCATTGGTTTCTCTGTGTATCTCTCCCTGCTACTTAATCCTCACTGAGTTATGATACAGGTTATCAGGGAAATGGATGCACAAATACAGTGTTCTTTGGCAATGAATGCCCTTGATTGTACTTTAAATGTGCACACAATAGCCACCACGCTGGCAGTTTCATATATCTTCCAGTGTTCAGGAAAGCACCCACGGTTTTCTGAATATCTGGGCTGTGATAGGTGGAATAATTTCCATAACAAACAGTTCCAGTGTCATGTACATGACTCGAGGGAGGCTGAAGCCTCACCACTGACTTAAGCTGAGCTATGTCTTTGTACACAAATCGAGGAACTGGCCTATGACTGCCAAGAAAATCAAAAGTCCACAAAATGTGATGCTTTTTTAGTTATTTGTGAACTTTGTGGGAAGAGAGAGGAAAAAATACTGTCAAAGGATTCTAGGGAAAAGGTTCATTTATTTTATTCTTTTTAAAGTGGCACAGGACTTCGTAGAAGCAATAATCAGAAATATCACTTAAACTATGGGAAATAAGGAACAGTAAGTGTTAAGACTTCTTGTGGGAGATATGTGTTTTCTTATTAAATTGTTTGGGGCTTTTTGTTATGTAACGACAATGTTTTCCTATTTACATCATTGTAAATAGATGCATTGTAAGTAAAGTTGTCTTTCTGTTTTTTCAAAGAAGTGGGAGGTTATGAAAGCATGTTTTGTGGTCTCATTTATTTTCTTTTTAAAAAAAGGAAGTTTATTAAAACTATTTTTTGAGCATCAGCATGTTATCGTAGCAATTCTTCACTTTTTGTAAAGCACCTGAGTATATGCATTGATGGACAGTGGCATGCGTAGATTAGAATAGGATAGAAAAGTCCACAATCGATAAAACAAATAGAATATAACATTTCCCCATTTCTATTTCAGTAATATCCCTGAATTGTGAGATTAGTGAAGGAAATTCTCTTTTCCTGACACTTCCGCATAAGGCTGACCCCTCAGCTTCAAGGTTGTATGCTCATATTTGGCACATTAATAGGCACGGAAGAACAAAGCACGTTTTACTTAAGAATGCCTTCTGTTTGTACTGCCCGTGTTAGTGAAGACTGAACACAAGCAATGCAACAATATGAATACAAGGACTCTCCCTTGATTTTCCCAATTAAATGAACTGAAGCAGCCTATATCTGTGTGACACGTCTAAAGAGATTACCACGCGTCTAGGCTTAGAGGCCTCTGGGTAGGCTGAGCGTTTGAAATACGTAAGCTGCAAAGGAGCTACAACGCTGTTGTGTAAAAGGAACCTTCAAGAAGTGAAGTAACTTCTTATCACAGGTGCTGTTTTAAGGTCCATATTTACATGCACAAAAAACTCAGATAGTCTGTTCATCTCACTTTCCAGTATTTGAGGATTTGTATGTTCCTCCAGTCTTGTGAATCAATTTTCTCTTGTGCGAATGAATAATAAAGGTTAATTTAATGGTGATTTTGCTATGTTTTTAAAATCACTTACTATAGGCAGACTGACTTAACAGGTGCTTCCTCTTTCATATATAGGCTTGGCATGACTCTGGCAAAGTCAGCTATTTGATAAATGCCAAAGCTCATTCGAGATTTGGGTTTTCTAATGACAGCTGTACCATATAAAATGGGGTTTTAGCATGTTTATCTATGGGAGGAAATCTAATCTGACAAATCTACAGAGCAGGCCACATCTTGGAAGAGATCAGAATCCAAGTACAGGAACTGGTATAGTCACTATAGCTTTCTAGCAGCCCAGCAAATGATCTTAGAAAACCTGAAGAGATGCTCTTTCCAAATTGGTATCCTTTCCAGGATCGACGTGGAACTAAAATATTTATGTAGGCATAGAAAAGTATTACTTAGAGATGAAGTTTGTTGCTTGGGATCATTATACTGTATCTAAGAGATGGCATTAGAGGAAAAGGTGTGTCAGTACAGTTTCTTGTTGGTTTGATTTCAGCTGAGTATACGCGACCTAGTGCGAGCATCTTTTTATCACAATGTCGCCCTTTATTTCTTCTATTGAGAAGCTATTTCTTTTAGTTCATACTACTGTGGCTACACTTTATAGCACAGAACAGCTTTCCTTTTTGTAGCTGCACATCATGAATAACAGCTTTATTTGGTGCCAAATGAGATGCTCTGATTTGTGAGCTTTCCATAAACATATCTGAATTGTTCAATTTCCTTCTCATTGCATAATTTCCATCTTGGCCTTCTGCCTGCTGATATTCAGATAAAGAGTTCATTCAAGTCATTTACAAAAATGCTGTGAAACTGAATGGAGCCCGCTATCAAACATAACAGGATTGTTCGATTTTTATTTATGTGTAATGTAAGTACTATTCACCATTTTCTTTTAACAGCTACTTTAACAACCATCTTGCTGTAATGAATGGTAACAGGAAAAAAAAAAAAGAGCATTAGAAGGTACCTGCTTAAATGAATATATTCCATGTTCATGGCAGAATGTAACATTGATTGTTATTTATAGGTTTGTTTTAATGCTTTTTTTGTTTGAGGAAACAAGCAAGATAGCTTACTGTTTTCTTTTTTCTTCCTTTTCTTTCGTGTCCTTACAACATGGTGATGGATTCCTAACATGGATATCTGAACTGCTGTGCAAATGGCTTGGCTTCAATATATCTTCAATAGGTAAGTGAATAATACCAAATTACTAGAATACTTTTGCTGCAACATATTTAGTTTAAATTTGGAATGTAAAAGAATGAAAATGAATTTCCAAAACAGCAGTGAAAGCATGTTTCATATTGAGTCCAGCAAACAGCAGACTGGGTTGATAAAGGTGGAATCAGCCTAATTCTTCCTTTTCCCAGGGAAAATGTATCTCACCATATTTTGGCCTCAGTGTCAGGATAAATTTAGCACCTGCTCAACAATTGCATTGTAGCATTTATTTAATCTTCATGGTTAAACCTGAAGAAAGAGTTACAATGGAAAAGGAATTCTTTGTCTGTGAGACTATATTCCATACTCAAGGAATAGGAAGAAGAATGGTAAGAAAAGAAACCCTCTATTCAGCCACTAAATTACTGAAGTTTTGCATTATCAATGTTGTTTATATATATTAAGCTAGGAAGCTCTTGATGAGGAAGATGGTTGAGAAAGGGCAGAAAATCAAGGCACATGAATGTGAAAAACTGTTTTCTGAAATCACTCTGTCCAGTGGGTAAGTGTCCATTGGATGCCATAGTACAATGTCTATTGACTATTACTTTATAGTAGTAAATATGACAATATAGGTAATAGCAAAATGGTCTTCCTGAGGATGTAGACACTTACTAAGATTACTCCATGTCTAGACAATTCTTGAGGTAGTCTTTCCTGCATATATGGCAGAATGATGAGAATATATATTAAAAAAAAGAAAATAATAATGCTGTACTTCATACCACAACCAACCAATGGAAGATTTTAAACTGTGGTATTTAGTGTTACATTGCCTATCAATCTGGCAAAGCTTTTTTTGTAAATGTGGACTTTCTATGTATTTGTGTAGTTTTATTTTGGCTCTTGTAGAGGCAGGGAAAGAGTGCTGGGACTGTCTGTACGTTTAAGTTGGCCTTTGAAGCTGAATTTGCACTGACATCCTCACCCTCAAGCCCAGGCTATGTCCTAGCCTTGCCATGTGGGACCTGACTGTGCCCTGGCAAGAAGGATCAGGAGAGGGCACTGGCAGGCACTGGAAGGGTGACCTGCAAGAAGAACATGAGCATGCTTAGTCACAACTGAGTTTAACTGATTGTTAAAACTGTATTTCTTTAACATTTCTTTGCTGATACTGCCACTTCATAGCTGAGATGAAGGATTGCAATTCAAATACAGGAGCAATAGCTCTGGAGGTTCCCTCATTTGTATGTTCTCCAAAAATGGACCATAGATGTGTCCCCATAGATGGTAGTTAGAGCCACATGACTCTGGGCAACATTTCTGCAGCTGCACACAACCAGCTGCAACATAGTGCTGTGCGATACAGATATTGTAACAGTCACTTGAATTTTTTAGACTACGGCAAGGAGAAAGATGGGAAGACCAAACAATCCTCTTGTTGAGGTCTCAAAAATATCAGTGTTTGCTGTTGCCTAGAGCAAAATTTGGCCTGTGATGTTGCTAGGTCTCTCAATTAGCACACTTACTTATTGCATAATATTTGCTTTGCCTGTTCTCACTAGGTAGCCAGCATTTGGCAGAACAGATATGTCAGTTTGCATTATTACAATAGAGGTTTATGAGAGATGTTAGGAAGGAAAGGATATACTTTAGAATATTGTGACAGGGAAAGCCAAGAAACTGTGTAAAACCTGCTAGCTCTTAAGCAGATAGATTATTTTGCTGCTTTATATCAGTCAGACATACAACTTCTCTCTGTGTATTTGATATATGTAGACAGGAAGAAAGAAGAGTCAAATATATTGTACTTGTCCAGGTACAGTACAATTACTCAATGTTTTTTTCTTGAAAAACCTGACACTACTGTACTTCAGACTGGAGCTGCAGGGTTCACCAGGGAAAGAACAGCTGGCTGCTTTATTAGATTTTATGTTATACATAAGGAGGCTATGCTTCCCATTGTCAGAGTGTAAAAGAAAATGAAGGCTCTGGGCATCATTAAAATCTTGGAAGTGTAGTATGTGTCCGTTCCATTCCCACAACACCTGGATCAAAAGCTTAGTGTGAGGCCACTTAGCAAACAAAACCAGACTGTTCTCCACACTTCAGATTTTTTGCATTAAGTTTCCAGTAACTTTCTATTTAAACTATGTTCAGCAATATTGTCTTGGCTATTGTTGTACTTCTGGAGGGTACTGAAAAAGGGAAGTAGGCAACTGTAGAAAACAACTTTTGTATGTATGTCCGAATATCTTTTCTTCTACACATGTGTGAATTAATACTAACAAAAATTTCAATTAGAGAAATATGTGCTTTGGTCCAAAGAGATAAAAGAGAGATGTCTCTGGGTTTGTTATTTTGCATTTTTGCATTTTCACATCTAGAATGCAATGCACATTACAGATCTTGAGTTGCACATTTCCACCCTCACCATGAGGTTTGCTGAACTAGGTGGGTTAATAAAAAGAGGGAGAGAGAATTGATGGTGGTCTTTTGAGTCTAGTAGTTCCAAAAGACTACACATTAGAGAGTAGAAAGGAGTCAAACTAACTTTTAGTGGGTTTTGTGCAACATAGGTTGTTATGCCAAGATTGAAAACAGATATGTGGTAATGTGAATATTTCAGGAGAAATCAATGACTTCCATCAGTGTTCAAAATGCTCAGTGAGTGTATATTAAATAATGTAGTTTCCAAAATTGTCTACAATTCCTATCAACACAACAAATTAGCCATGTAACTAGAGAAACTGTTAGCAAGAATAGGAAGGTGGTGTTTTCTTTCTACATCTTAGAATCATATTTAAGATCTGGGGTGCTTTTTGCAGAAAATATAGGATTGTGAAGAATGGTTAGGCAAAGAAAAATGAGGCTTATACTTTAGAAGTGTGCATAAAACAATGTTGAAATAAGTAATTTGTTCAAAAGGGAAGTTGCAGTGGAACAGATACTTGCAAAAAAGAACCATTATTAGTTCATTGTGGAGATCAGAGGCATCATTCTGAGGAAATAATAAAGAGGAAAGAACAGGAAAATTGGGGAAAAAAATGTAGAATTCATAGATTAGGCAGGGTCTGAATAGATTATTTATCCCTCCAGTGTCACAAGAGGACTGTTTCTCTTGTCTTGGAAAATTGGTTAAACAGTCAGAGACACCAAGTCAGAAGTGATGTTAGGACTGATCATGTTTGGAGAGAATTTGTGGAGCCAGTTGAAGCTTACTGAAGTAAGCTGGGGAAGTGTTCAAAATGTTTGATGTTTATTGACATGAATCTTTTCAAGCAAATATTTTTAACTTCTCTATTTCTCCTGTTTCCTTCCATTCAGTATACAACACAAATTACAGGATTTATTATTGTTGTTGTTATTATTATTATTATTATTACTACCACTTCAAGTAAGAACAGTCTGAGAATTTCCATCTTTCTCCTCATAGTGCGTTCTAACTTGCGTCATGGCCTAGCAGTTCAATCCCATAAAAACTTTGTACTTGGAGCAGAACTCATGAGCGACTAGTTTGCTGCTTTTTGGTTCCTGGGTCATTAAACATCAGATGAGATACCATTTCTTTCTGGTATTCTTCTTCTTTCCTGTGGCTTGAAGTTCTACTGGATGTGGTCTTACAGACTGTAATTTCTGTAATTCACTACTTTTATTTATATATGTGTATATGCATATAGATGTGTGTGTGTGCACACATACATATGTTTGCTTTAGTTGCAAAGCGTATTATACTTTACATCAGGAACGTGTGGCAGAGAGACACTGAAACATTAAGAATCATGGAGCATTGAATACCAAGAGATCACCTGTTGTTTTTACCTTACAGCCGACTCCCCTCTCTCTTTTCCTTTCTGCATATATCATTTTATTTTGGATTCCAAACAGCACTTCAGATAGGTTACTACCTAGCAGGCTGGCTGCTTGCTGCTTGGTAACTGTCGTCTTAATAAATAATATATGAGATGCCAAAATAGTTATAAGTAAGAGCATTGAAACCCATTGGCTTCCTGCAGCAGTCTTAAATGCTGCTTCTTTCCAGAGCCACACATGATTAACACCATGAAAATTTAGTGAGGAACATGTAATAATCCCCTTGAATGATAAGCCTTAGATTTCCAAAAGTCTGGGCAATGTTGTACCTTGTGAAGACAGTACAGAACATTTCCTGTCCTCAGGTGAGAAGTCATGATACTGAGACTGTGTTTAATATAGAATCATAGAATCATTTAGGTTGGAAAAGACCTTCAAGATCATCGAGTCCAACCATCAAACATGCCCACTAAACCATGTCCTGAAGTACTCCGTCCACTCGCTTTTTGAATACCTAATATGAGGGATTTCATCTGGATCAGCACTTTATATACATCAGTTTTACCTGGAAAGTTAGAGCAATAGCAGAAGCGGTAAATAATGGGTTAATCTTCAGCTTTTGATACATGTGTGCATCTAGATAAAGATACTTTCCAAACATTTCACTCCAATCATGTCTGTATGCACATTTGTGTTCATCATAGGAAAGAGATACCAAAAGTGCTGTAAAGACTTCAATTCTAATTAAGGAAATACAGTTTGCAATAAGCCAAACTGGCATTTATAGCATTCCAACTAATCCACAGTAATATCTACCACTGACCCTCGTGCTATTTTGAACACATCACACGTGGCATGAGGAACCTTACTTGATTTCACCAGCCTGAGTGTAGCATGTGCAGTCATGGAGTCAGTGTGGAGTCACTAGTGTATTGCAAATTCACAGCCAAGTCTTGTGGGCTATAATGTCTTCATTTAGAAAAGCCCTTTATCAGAAATGGGGAGGCTTTATGAATTATTTTGATCACTCTCTCCTATCAGGGTTTTCTCTGGTTCGTTTCTCATTAATGGTCTATTACAACTTACATCAGCATGGTAGATCTCTGTGAACTCCCACTATCTGCCATTATTTGTCGTGTATTCTATTGACATCTATATTTAAACACTTAATGCTCTTCATTATGCTCTCAGGATCAGTAACAGCCGGCCATCAACGTAAAGCAGCTCAGTGCCATTAAAACTAAGCTACTAACTTATGTCGATCTAAAATAGACTTGAAGATGCAAATGTTGTTGCTGTTGCTTTACCCTCTCTGTATTGCTTTTCATTCTGTTTTATTTGAATAGTGCAAGTTTTTTAAAGCAAATGAATTAAAGCTCAGAGACTTTATTAAACATAAGTTATTAGAGTGGGCTTAAATGTCTGGTTAAAATTGTCACATGGAAAGCTGAGTTTTCTGAAATATTTTCTTTAAAATGTAGTTATTTTCTTGATATTAGGTGAGATGAAATTTAGGAAAATATTGAAGCATCTACATAGTAAAACGATGTAGAATGACAAGCAACACTAGGGTGTCTCAAAATATATAAACAGAATCCAAATTTTAGTCTGTTCTATGTTTGAAGATTCCATTCTGTTTAAAGAAAACAAACAGGGAACAAAAAAAAAATCTGGAAAGTTTTGACTAACTCAGAATGTGAATTTGAAAGAGAAATGCATTTGCATGTCACTTTTTTGAGAACTATTATATTGTGGTCAAAGTAGGGCATAGAGAGAATTAAAGGACAAAGGCTGTTTCAGAAGGCCAGAAAACAGAAATAGCAGGAAATGAGTTTGCACCTGCCTCCTAATAAAAGATGTATATTTTTCAACCAAACCATTCGAAGTGTTCTTGAAATGTACCGTATGACCATTGCAGCAAGCACTGCATACGTACCGTACTGGTGGTAACTTCTTTAGAAGATGACCTTTTCCCTGAAATATTTTTTTCCATGTATAAAATGGGCCTGTAATTAGCAAATTACTATGTGCACTTGCCTTAAAAAACAGCAGTAAGCTGTGCATACTGTTTTTATAGACACTTTGTAGACACCTGAAGAATAAGCCATTTGATTTCTTTGGTGAAAGTGAGGTTGGTATGGAGGGGAACCACTGGTTACATAAGCCATGCATAAGCATAGGAAGATAATAGATTTAGACTTGGAAACCTTAAAGAAATCCTGATCACCATTGTTTCAGCTTTGGGATGTTCTTCTGTATTTAAATAGTAGGGAGAAAGGTGGTAATATATTGAGGTATGTTCTTTGTTACATTTCTAGGCATAATAGTGCTCAACAATAGAGGCTGTACCATGGCCGAACAACATAGTTCTGCCTTGCTTGTGTCTGCTATGTGTCATCTTGCAGCTAAATTAGTTATTTTACTTGCCCCGCCCTGAACTGCTTAAACTGTGGGGAAATCTGGGCTTCTGAACTTCCTGATGTGGATCCAGGGGCCTAGTAGCCCTAGCACTACAGGGGACTTATACAGAATATATTATTCCATAAAATAATATATTTTATAGTTATTATTTTTCTGTAAGTAAAATCATTACCTTTTAGATTTTTTCCATTCTGTGAGTATTGAACACTTATATTAACATCATCCTTCCATTTTACCTCAATATTTTTCCCATTAAAAATTTCTTCTCTTTCACCATCTATAGAAGTTACTGAGAATATAATCCATCATTAAAATGCATGTTTTCATCTCACTGATTTTTTAGAAGGGGGACTTGACATTTCCATTCAATTTGATCACACCAAATCAGGCGCATATATAGGCTCTTGGACTGATGTGATCCTGTGGCATGAACTTCTTTCAGCTCATTCTCTGAACCTTTTTTGAAAGAAGAGTGATGGGCTGATATATGTAGCAGTGTGTAAAGCAAATAGTTGGAGAATGGAAGCACCGTATGTTAAAAGAAGTAATAAACTGGTATGGACTACTAAGTAATAACTGAGACTTTGGCACCTTTCTTAGACGAGCAATAAAAAGAACATTCAACATGAAAAATTAAAGGTGTTATGGAGATGTTGAAAGTGATTTTCTGTTTCTTACTGAGGGATTATGAGAGAGATGAAGGATTCCAGTCTTTGAGAATCAGCGATAGTAATTTCTCTAGCTCTGTGGGACATACTATGCTTAGGAATGAAACTGTGTCTAATAAAATCTGAGGCTGAAATATTACCTCTGCCTTCCAGAACTTTATTCCTTTTATCCTCTCCAAGGAATGCTACATTCCAGTTAACCATTGGAGTACCAGGGTTCACCAGTGCTTGACAGTTATTTGCGATACATCATCTGTGTGTTTCTGTGTATGTATGTATCTCTGCAGGATTTTTCTGAGAGCAGGGATGGAGAGGGAGAAATGTTCCTTATCTGTAAAGTTGAATGATAATCTAATGAGCAACTTGCAACACAGAAAAGCTTTGCTGTGTGTGCTAACCGTAATATTTCCTCCCCCACATTTTGTTAATGAGCCTATTAAATTATTAATGAATAGTAGTATACTACTTGCACGTACACATGTTAAAGGGTCATATGAATGTCAGACAATAATACTCCAGCTGTGATTCTTCTTTGTGTACCCAAACTATTTCTAATAGATACACACAAATTTTAATCTCCCATGTTGACAGAAAAGCAGGAATCCTGCAGGGGTGACATCAAGAACATAGAAAGGACAGTAAGGCTGCAGTCTATTTACTAGGCATATGTTCTTCCTGGCTTTGCCTGCTTTGTGTAAAATGTCTTGCAAATGACATATTCCAGTACTGAGCTATCTAAAATGTGAAAATAATTGTTTTATTTTTTGACAAATGTAATACATTTATCCTCAACTCATGCTATTTTGTGTCTTGCAGTCTTTTCCCTTTACTTCCATACATTTCCTTTCTAATTTTCTTTCTTTTTTGAAATGTGGTTAGAAATAACTTGCATGAGTTTTTAGTGTTGTGCATTTTTAAGGTGAGGTTACTAGGACAATATTTTACAACTGAAGCACCTTCCTCTGTAAACATTTTAGAACATGTATTGGCTGTGGGATTACTGAAATGTGTTCTCGCCATCTCTCAAGGATTACAAACACAACTGAATTATGCTCCTTATTTTTGAGGCCTCATCCAAATCTCATTAAACTCAACTAAAATGTATGCTTGTAGGTCAGTTTCCCTGAGGCTGGTTGCTTAAGGCAATCTTAGCTAAGGACACCCTTGTGCGAATTGCAAAATCGTGGTCTCGTCAGTTAAGTGCTTCTGATTCTGTTGTTGCTTCAGTGAAGGCTTTTTACTTAAATTGGTTATGAATAAGTTAAGAATATAAACTGAAGCAGATACATGGACATAGAAAGAATAGTAGGGATGGAGTCTTTAAAGCAAAATACATAGACTTTAACCAGTTCTTGGTCTGATTTAATCTTTATTCTAAGGACAGTAGCCATTAATTTGCTTTCCTTTGGGGTACTTGGTTCCATTGCTGGAGGTGCTGCTCTAAAATAGTTATATTCTTTGCTTGTGTTTGGATTCTCTACTGCTTCAGATTCATTTGTCTCCATGAAACGTATAAGAAAAAGACAATGGCACCCTATAACCATTTTGCAGTCACTTTTCACTGTTGAAAATGCTTGTTAACATCACAATGGCAGTAAAGAATCAAACCCTCCTTAACTACTTATTTTTCAAGCCTGCACAGTGTATGTGACCAGCCTTTGTTTCTGAGCCTGCTCGCCTTGGGGTTCAGAGATGATGAAGACAAGGTACAACATTTAGTCAATAATCCTAAATGCAGAAGCGTGCTCTTCGTAAATTAATTTAAAATTTCCAAATGGAAGAGAGCAGCTTATTATTTTACTACTTCCTTCTCTCCTGGAGTTGTAGACTTTGCTTTAAGGACTCTTCAGCTACATTTTTCTTTTCCTTTAGCCAGCTAAGTGGATATTTTTTATCCCACGAAAGAGAGAGCCCTTTTAAAAAAAAAAAAAAAAAAAAAAAAAATCTTCTAGGAGTTCCTTATTTGTGGTAGTATTCTGAGAAAGGAAGGGGAAGAAATGGTGGGGAAAAAGGTCTGGGCTTATTTTTCTTCAAAGATTAGAAGTAAGACAAAGTGTCTCACTAGATTTTTCCACAGTCCAACTGGCAAAGAAATTTATTTTAAAAGGGGTGAAAGCTTTGTAAGTTTTCCTTAGCATCTTGAATAAACACCACATATATTTAGAAACAGACTGAATTAAGAAATTGTTACACCTCCTGATGCTTAAATGCAATGGAGATTTTTCTGCAGTAATTCTACATATTTATTGTACAGCATCTAACTCATGAGTCAGATGTGGCATTTTGTTGGAGTAAGTGCATAATTAAAGTGCAACATGTAATAAACCTAGAACTTTTTCAGTGGGAAAAAAAAAAATCCGCAGATTTGTCTTAATTATAAGAAGAAAGACCCGAGCACAGCAAACTCTCTTAAATAGACCTTCCCAATGCTTTTTTGCCAGACTTTTTTCCTAAACATGCACTAACTACTGACGTATTTCTTTAACCCTTCATGGTACACTTTTATACTATAGAAATGGCTTCTCTTGCAACAGAAATAATAATAATGTTGGACATCATAATTGCGGAACTTCATCATTCAGTTACGGAGATCTTGATTAGCGCTATGATCTAACAGGTATTAAACAGCGGCAGCTACTTTATTTATCGACGGCTTTAAGAGCAAAATTGCAGGGAGTTATGAAGGGTCTTTTGCAAACGAATTACAGCCTGTTCGACTCCACCGGGAGAAAGGGCGCGTCTGAGAGATGCGCGCGTGGACGGAGTCAGCCGCCGAAGCCGCAGCCCCCAGCAGTGTCCCCGCAGGGGGAAACCGGCAGCCGGGGGGCGAGGCTGAGCCGCTGCCCCCGCCCCGCGGCCGCCGGCCCGCCGGCAGGGCGCTAGGGCGGCCCGCTCTCCAGAAGGGGTCAGTGCAGCCCCGGCGGAGCCCTTCGCGCAGCGCGGCAGCGGCGGACCGGAGCCCCGCGCCGGCCGCGGGCCACGGTGCCGTTCGCAACGGCTTCTGCCTGTGGAGGGAGAGCGTCCCCACCGGCTTCGCGACGAGGAGGCAAAGCGCGTGCTGAATCGAGTCGACGGCTCGCTTACGGCTTTCTGACGCACGCGCGCGGTCTCTGGGCGGGGAGGCAGTCGGGGAGGCTCAGGTTAAGGTCAGCTATGGATCCGAATTGCCTTTCCCGTCGGTAAAGCCAACGGAGCCAAGAAAACATCCTAAAGCAGACATCTCCGGGCCGGCTTCCTGAATCTTTCCAGACCCCTTTGACTGTATTGACGAGATCCCGGCTGACTGCCAGGGGGCTCAGACACCGGTCTCGCACACCGACCTCAACTTTTAGCTGTCTATATTTTGCGCTGAATCCCATCAGCTGACTTTCACAGCGGGATTCAGTTGCCTCGGTATAGGCTTTTATTTATTAGCAGTATTATTTTAGAAGCCGTCGCATATTCACCTCTTCTGCAACGTCCACCTGCCCAGGAGCAGGTTTCCCTTAAATCGTATCTGCCAGCCCTATGCAGATGTCTTAGATACCCCCAGGAATCTAAAATGGTACTAGGCACCTATATTTTAGAGAATTATATGCCAGCCTTATTCTTTTACTAGTAGTTGCAAGGAAGAAGCAGTAGCAAAGTGAAAGCTAACTCGTCATTTCCCTTTTCATAAGCTACAAATGCAAGTCCATCACTGTTCTTTCACTGAAGGTACTGGGTCTTCTACATAAGACAGATAACTTAAGTTGTAGGTATATGATTTTGAAGGAAGACTAATGCATCGTTACTAAAATAGTTCATATTAAGAAAGAAAAGATATCACAAGAAATACTAATTCTTTTAACTAGAGGTGCTCCAAGACATAACTATTCTTAATCTACCCAGTTGGGGAACAAATAGCTGAGAAACCAGAGCAGCATTGGCTACCTAGATTGTCCTCCAGCATCCTTAATCATCAATGAAAAGGTTATAATCATAGTTTCTCCTAAACAAAGGCTAATGGCATCCTAGGCTAAATCATAAAATATTATAATCAGGACAATAGGAAAAATTATAGTAGGTTTCCCTCTCCAACTGGTGGCTGTCTCAAATGCTCTGTTAAGCCGGCTTTTGTCTTCATGTGGATAGTTACCTAATTCAAAGTAAAGGCAATGCTGGTTCTGCCACAAAATGGGCAATAGGCAGTACATCACTACTACACACAGCCCTGGCCAGTGCATACATGCAGTTCTGAACAACTTGTAGCTATGAAAAAGTACAAAAATCAGGCAAATGTTTGCAGAAGAAGTATAAAAATAGTGAATGGCTCTGTATATGCAGGGACTTAGCTCTATGGGAAGGATGAAGCTTTAAGTTCACAGTATGTTTGAATGGGATGAGGCTACAGATGTATTTATTCACAGTGAATAGATATGTAAAAAGGGATCTTAAAGTCATTTCTGTCATCTCTGTTGGAGCTAAACAAGAACAAGGAAGTATATGAGCAAGAATCAGTTACATGGAGGCCTGTTTTCCCCCTCCTCAAAGAGTAGTACAAATTCGGAAATCAGATTCTGGTAGCACTCGGGAAGAAACTACTGCCAACTGTTTAGACTCCTGTAACAACTTGATAGAAATAGGTTTAGATGGCTAGACATTCTTCATATATTTTACTCACATTGACTTAGGTTGATGAAAAAGTAGTACAAGACAACCGTTTTGTTTGTTTTTATTTTTAGACATACTTGTAGCACCTCTGACTTTTCACCTTTTTCTGGAGCACTGCACAAGGATTGATTTTGTATTGATGCCCCACTATTAGGCGAATTTTCTGAACTTGCGCGGGTTCTGGCATTTCTGTATACCTTTATGGTGTTTTTTAATGCAGTACAATGCATAAAGAACCTTGTGTTCTCCTGAAGATCTTTTCAAAAGCCTTCTTTTCAGCTTTACTATGACTGTTTCAGAGATGGAGAGTGATTTAAATAGTTATTCTGATGCTGAATACTCATTTAACATGTTGCAGCTGATCCTGGTGGAGTGCTGTGTACAACTTAAGTATCAACAGTGGGGTTTCAACAGAGCTCAGAGTTGCTGCAAATTTCAGTTCTTGGCAAGAATGTCAATTTTGTATGTGCCAAGTGTCTGTTATTTAACCAAGCAGAGGATATTGAGTTACTGTAGCAGAAGCAAGATGTATGATTCATGTTTGCATATCCTTCTTCAAAACAGAAGCAAAGAGATTTCACTTTTAATACATCATGCTTCTCTCACTAGCCTTTTCCCATTCACATTGCCATAATTTGGCAACAAAAATACAAGCATTAAGTATTTATTCACTTACTTAATGAGATGGGTAGCAGAACATGCTGTCAGGTACTAAACCAAACTAGGTAGGACCAAAAACTGCAGCAGCATAGTATGCTTTTTAAAGTTGTACAGTGATAGTCTGTGTTGTTAAAATTCTGCCACTATCAAATAAAGTTTATTTTGAATAAGAGTTTAAAAAAATCATACTTACAAAGCAATAATGAATTTAAATCAAAAGTTTTATTTTAGGCGCTTTTGCTGGTTTTGGTGGTGATGAGGTTTGATATGCTTAGGCTTGGGGTTTTTTTGATAATTCTTCCTCCTATTGCTTTTGAAAAGATTGCCTTTTCAAAAGATGTATTTGGGGGCAATTTGGATTTGATGCTGGTCCTTTAACGCTTTATCTTAAGACTGCAGTCGCTGTCAGAACAGATCAGATCAGCGCCCTGTTTAACCCAGTTTTGTCAGTGTGCCGCTGACCACCACCGACTGCAGCGGTAAACAGGGCAGCATGTGCTCCCATCTGTGTCAGCTCCCTGTGAGATACTCAACAATTCACCTGGCTCCTACTGCCCGCCAGCTCTGCTTGCTCACTGCTGTTGGTCGAACGGTGTTAACAAGCTTCTTAGGATCCGATGAAGTTTTCTACAGAAATGCTAACCAGATTTTCCTGATTCAGCTATCCTAGCTGAGGATGGTTGTTAAGGCCGTTCAGCATATAATGAAGTGGGTATATGGATAATTAACTTTAGGATGGAGATTATTTTTTCTGTAAGAAAACTCAGCTGAAAAGAAACTTTAGAGTATGTTTCATTTTTGGTTCCAGATTAATTTTCAGGAGTGGCAACTGACATGAATTCAGCATTTACCTCTGGATAAAACGATGGACTGTAATAGCATGACCTGTCCTGTCTGCTCTATGGCCTTACCCCACTCGCAGGGTATGCATGCAGAAATAACTGTGATCCTTGCCTTGAATCCCTGGTAGCTTTGTGTGATTAGAGAATCGTGCAGTTATCTGCACTGCCTCAGTAGGTGCTAGAACTTGTCGTACATGAATAGGTCATGGACAGGTCACCTGTGGATAAGTGACACTGCCATGGACCACAGAAGCATATTAAAAAGTAATGTGTACAGTCTCTTCAGTTCATTTGTAGCTATACTACATTCATTTTTACTACTTTGAATTAAGATCCCCAAAATATTTGAGGAATTATTAGTGGTTCAACAAGGTGAAAAGTGTGGTCATCTTAGGTATGTGTGACAGCGTTTCCAGTACTTTGTCTAGCACCCCTTTTTTTTTTTTTTTTTTTTTAAAGAAACAATTCTGAATAATTTGAAACTCCTGGATAATTGTAAAGGTGACTTGACGTAAAATGAATATAACAGTTGTGACCAAATAACAGCACTGCTTCTGCATTTCATCATAACTTTGCAGTATTTAATGTAGGATTTTATAGTTCACCTTAGCTTCCTGGTTAGCAGGAGGCTTTGGTTCCAAAAACATTTGTTGCTGACCTTTAGGTCTAGAAAATAGGACTGGAAACATCATGAAAACCAGTTTGACACAGTTTTCATATTCTATTTCAGGTGGGATTGCATGGTGACAAACTGGGGGAGAGGAATTGATGTGGAGAGGTTAGATTTTATCAGCCATACTGCACTGCTCATGGGAGTCAGGGTAAAGTGGGCAGCTTTTTGCTTTCTGTATACAATTTCCAAATAAGGATGTTATGCATTTGCACAAAAGGTTCTTACTAATTCTTCCATACCCAAAGATTTAGGCTAAAATAATGTATTCATTGATGTTACTCTTATGGAGTGAAGCAACCAAAATGGTTAAATGCTTTCTGAAGCAATTGAGAGGCCATATTGTGTATTTCAAAATTGGAAAAGGCACACTCATAGGTGGAAAAACTGCAGGCATTCATTTGTCGTGAAGCTTCCCAATGATTTTTTTGCCAATTTACTTTAAAGTTTTGTTGACCTTTTTTGTTACTAATATGCAAAAATCAACTTTTATTTTGAACTTCTTGATATTGTTTGAAATAAAAATGATATCTGTGCTTACCTTCTGGGATTGTGGACAGCAATTACAAATGGATAAAGCAAAAAAAGAGTTTCAGTTTATTCTGTACACAGATGTAAATTGCGTGGGTCATGGTAGGGCAGAAGTGAATGGGAAAGTTTGCCAAAGAAAATGATAGTAGGCTTTATTGTCTAACTAAGATGAAATGCATATATTCTCTTTTTTGCATTCCCCTTCTGGGAAGTTTTCTTACCAAACTTGGCCTTTTTTTTTTTTTTTTTTTCCTTTTAGGGATCTTTTCTAGGTTCTGTACCATTTTATCATAATATTCAGGCTCCTAAAATAATTTCAGAGGTTAGATTTTCAGTGGGCATCAACTGCCAAAGTCCTGATTTGAATCTGTGTCCTTGAATCTGTCATGAAATTGAAGCTATAAGACATAACTGTATTTTTCTTGAATATTTCATTTTAGGGGAAAAAAAGCTACTTATATATGTCATAGTACTGAGATGTTTGGATTTGGATTCTTTTAGAGGAGGAAGAGGTATCGTTTTGGTGATCAGAGCTGCAGAAGTAAAGAGAATAGTGAAAGAAAATGATTTCAGTAATGCATAAAATTGAGGAACTGACACAAAGGAGACAAGAGTTGAAAGAAAAAAATGATAAAGAAAACCAGCAGATGGGGATTTTTGGGGAAACCAAAGAAGTAACAGAAATAACCATGCTTTGTTTTCATGTACTGCTTGGCCTTAAAGCTGTGTTAGGCTAAAGTGTCCTTTTTATCAGAGCAGTGGGTGTTGCAGAGATTATTTCAGTGGCGAGTCTGTGCAAAGATGAATGTGCTTCTGTTTCCCTCTGCTGATTAGCACAGTCCCAAATGGCAAGTGTGATAAACCCTGATCTTTTGATGCCCCTTTTTTCCCTTCAACTCAAAGACTTTGAGATCACAGGGTAATTTTTTTTTTTAGCCTAACAAGACACCAGTGTTTTCTCCTGAATTCTTCATAAATCAGACTTTTAAAATACTTAAGACGGTGTCCTTACATTTCCTGTTTCCATGGAATCTATAGGAGGTTTAAAGTATTCCAGGATGCCCTGCCAGCCCTTAAAGCCATTATCAGATTTAAGTCTCTTGTGTCTCACTTAGATCTTCTGAGGTATATTGCATAGCCGTTTTCAGTTGAGCAACTCTGCATGAGGAGCTCTTAAATGATGCCTTCTAAACTTCCTGTATTCCTTTGATTTCACACTGCGTCTATTTTTTGCATCTTACTGACATTTGTCATTCCCTTGAGGCAAGTACTACAGCATATACAACACCCACAGCTAGATAATCACAAGCTTGGACCTGTGACTACTTAAAGCAAAGTCTTTTTAAAGAAAAAATGAAGAAAGTGTTCTTGTAGTTAGCTTACTGCGATAGCATCAGAGGGAAGGCAGCTGTACAGCCACTTTACATGAGGACCGTCTTTCCGAAACTCCCGTTTCCCTATTTTTGTTTTTAGATAGCTTCTTTTAAACCCACCTGTCCTAACCTTTTCCTCAACTTGTGTGGAGTCACTGCAGTGCAGCATGCAGACTAACGGGACCGCTGATTAGTGCACCTGACAGCTCTGCTCTCTTGCTGTGCATGAAGACAAAACATGGCCATGTTTAAGGCAGGACTTGTGCCATTTTCTTTGGTGGAACCAGGCTTCGGACCTGAGGTCAGACAGGTCAGAAATAATGGCTGACTGGTTTGGCGTGACAAAGCAGCACAGCTCAATAGGATAAACCTCCTGGCCAAGGAGAATATAGCGAACTTCAAATCTTTACTGTAATGCTGATGCTTCTCTTTTTTTTTACATGCCACCATTGAATGTAATTACTGAGAGGTTTTTGTTTTTAAGAATCCTTTTCTGCAGCATGTAATTCAAGCGTTCCCTTGTGAGCTGTAAGTGGAGCAACCAGTAAGTTGCTTGATTGATATGTAGTGCTAAAGCATGACATAGCTTCTGTGCACTAACACAACTGTTCTGTTTATTTCATTTAAAACTTCAAAGGAGGAAAAAACATAGCAAGTAAAGGAACACAGCAGACCGGCGCATAAAAAAGAGATTATTAGAGTCTCTAACTGTAGGACTAGAGAATGGAGGTTTGACTTCTGGAAGAGCAGGCAAATTACAGTTCGGGGCAGTCGTAATAGAGAGAGAGCTATGACAACGGCAGTTTGTCATGAGATATGGAAAGGCTATGCTAGACAGCCTGTAATTATGAGCAAGTTTCCATGTTTGGCAGCAGTAACCTCTGAAAATATTGCAGCATCCATTGTTTCTTGCCAGGCTATGGCACACTGGCTCCCTCAGGTGTGCTGGCAGATGTGTTCGTGTCTCCACGCTGTGAATTATGGTTCAGTTCCAGCAAGCAGTCACTCAGCGTAATTTTTAGGAAGGACGCAAGAGGAGATTTGGTAGATTAGGCTGCCTGAGCTGCGTCATGGTGTGGTCCCACAACTACTGCGCTGGCACAACTGTGGTAGCAAAATGAGAGCAGGAACGGGAGGGAAGCAGCAGTTGTTGCACAAGCTCTGTAGCTGTTGAACTGCAGTGTAGCTACTTGTCAGGATGGCCTTAAGTGGTCAGAATTGCATATTATGGAGTATTTCCCAAATCCTTTTAAGCTTCAGGCGCGACAGATTGCTGGGCTTACTGTTCACTGCCTTTCGGCACCAGGTCTAGTCCTACGGGCAAGCCCAAGTTTGCAAAGAGAAGAACTAAGGTTCCCACCTCCTCCACCTTCCGCTCCCCCCCGCTCGCCCCTGTCCCTCTGCCACGCCGGGGCCCGCGGTCGGGGCGGCGGCGGCGGGCGTCGCAGGGTCAGGGCGGCTGCGGTGGGCGTCGCAGGGACCGGCACCTGCAGCCCTGGCCCCACTGGGGTGTGGCCAGCGGGGGGGCCCGGCCTTGCCGCCAGGCCCTGACAACTTCTTCGTGATACGTTTTGGGTGCTTCTCTTGCTGCCTTTCTAGCGTGCTGCGTCCGTATGGTATGTAAGTGACCTGAAATCTGATTGTATCTATAGATGAAGTTTTTTTAGTTTTTTCCTGCTCAGCTCCCTTTCTGGAAGAATTTTTGGGACAGTGTACTTAAGTTGTCCCAATATTCCCTGAATTGATTCCCATTGTTTCTAAGAAAGGTTGGTTTCTTGTTCATGTGAGCCTCATTGCTGATGGTTTGCAGGGATAACACTGTACTTGCTATTAAAAGCAAGGCATAAAGGCATTGAATATGACCCAGCATTCGGCAGGAAACCTCTGAAGAGCATGCAACAGTTCACTGGTGTGCTTTTGGAAATCTGCTGAGTAGCAGTCACAGATTTTGTCAGATGAGGGGTTTTGCTGCTAAGCAATGCTCTCTGGAAAAGGACAAATAATTGTATGATAAGATCCTTTTGCACTAAATACTGTTCAAGCAGTAACTGTTATTCACATGCCTACCAAGTATGAGAAAAAGTTCTCCTGTTCTTTACTAGAATCAATCCTGGTTTGCACTGAAGCAAATGAGAGCAAAGCTGAAGCAAAATCAGGGCTTGGGCTGTTCAGGTAAATCCATAAACTTAAAGAACAATAAGAAAGACACAGAACAGAAAAAGGATAACTATAATTAAATAGTGTTAAAACATTGTTAAATATTTAAGTTCTCTTTGTCTTACACTATAATAGGCTTCACAGATAGGCAGAGCCCTTTTAAACATGGAAAGTTAAAGGAATAAGAAATACTGTTCACTTACCGTGGATGAAATCCAACCCTGCTGGAGTCAGTGGAAGGTCAGTTATTTAATTCGGTAGGGTCAGGTTTCTACTGTTTATAATGACTTACTGTATGTTTGGACACCCTTTCAGTACAGGAATTAGCTTCCACTAGTTAAATATTTTTAATACTTGTGAAGATCAAGTGTAATCATTCTGCAGCTCTTTGTATGTGCTGAATGTTCATTTTATTTCCTAAATTATATCATTTTCTGGTAGCCACTGACAATGTAACTCCAGCACAGGTTTTCCCTATGTTTCATATTTTATGACGAAGAAATAGGGCTATTTTGCAAAACTGCAGGAGAAAAGCTGGGTTTCTTTCAGTTTTGTGGAAGATACTTGTCTTTGGATAATCTTTACTACTGTGTTGAGCATAAATGCCAAATTCCAGTTTGAGCTGGGATGTTATCACAGCTCTTCAGTTTACGTCCTTTTACAGCCAGCCTGTTACAGCAAATTGACTGTAAATCAGAAGAAAACTCTCTCAGTGTATACCAAATGGAAACTGTAAAAATCTTTCTGAAGGAGTAAAATTCCTGAAAAGCAACTCTTAAATGGAAGGGGGATTTAGCAGTTTTAGGTCAGCATTAAAACAATGGAATTGCATGTTGATTGATACTGCCATGTTTAGAAAGCTGCCAAAGAGTTAGCTATTGGCAGAATTATGCCTTGCAGGGTTTAAAGTCCAGTACCTGATGACCTCGTCTATATTTGTCATTAACTTGGGCTTTCTCACCGTCAAATCCCTCAGTGATGCATTTCATTTCCTTCATACTGATTTTCCAATTTTCCTTTTTTTGTTAAGTGAGCAGTTTTTCAGCATCTCAGATATAATTTCTACACGTATGCTGTGAATTGCCAACTTTAATGTCACTTGACTGTCTCTTTGATAGAATATTCCCTACACCACAATTGTTTTTATAATTCCAGATGGGTAATTATGGACTAGATGGTAATGCTTTGGGGGAGGCAGGAGAAGTAGGTGGTATGCATAGTGAGAAGGGATTTGAAAAATGCTGTTGGGATTGGCAGGGAAATGGAGAAAGGCAGAATCTTGTGAGAAGAAGTTGCTATGCATTTAATTTAGCTTTAATTCAAATACATTAATCCTTATATGCTGGGTTTTTTTAACGTTATATAGTACAGCTAAAAATACACCAGTGATGTGTACAAGAGGAAGAAAAAAAGGCCTAGCTTTTCCTGAGGGGTATAAAGAGTCTTAAGTCTTCCCATTTTCCTAGATTCTTGTCATCTGTGCACTCCAAATTAAATTGGAATAATAAATAAAAAATCTACTGTATAGCAGGGCAAAGGTTTCTTCTGTAGATCTGTCTTGTTAGCAAGTGTTATACTTCTCTGTGGAGATGCTTACTGATTCCTGCTGATTCATTATGGCAGGAGTGGCTCGTTAACTCTTGCCAGAAAGACGAGTGACAAGTGTGGCTTTCTGGTGAAAAAGAGCAGAAGGGCTAAGCCTGACCTCAATGCAGCGAGTATAGATTTTGCTCAGAGCGATGTGGGAAGCTGACGTGGGAGGTAGATTTGGATTTTATCAAGCCAAAATTGTGTTTCTAAAAACTTTTCAAGCAGCTGCTCAAACATCCTGATCTAATAAGATACAGGCAGACAAACTGCCAGTTCAGCTAGCACAGGGAGAGGGCTTGAGTGCAAACTTGGAACCATGCTTCACGTTTGTCCTCCTTTTGGCAGCTTGCTTGATGGGATCGTTTGACTTCATATATCATGGTGATTTATATGGGCTAGATCTATGGCACAAAGCTTGACTGTATGGAAACTTTGTGAGAGAGCATAATTTGATCTTGCAGAGCAGGCGTACAATTCATAAGGTAAATTGTGGTAACAGTTCCAGCTTTTGTAGTTCAGTAATTTACTTGCATAAATGTGTATGTGTGTTTTTATATATAGTGTACACATATATGTATCCTAGTGTATACATATATATATATGAAGCCCACACTTCTCACTTTCAGTCTGCTGTTCCTTCCACGTGTTTTATTACAGTTGTGTGCATGAGGCACAATCAAAATGTATTCTGAAAGGGTACAAAGAAACCTCTCAGTGCTTATGGTTGGAGTTTGAAAAGAAATTTTTCCTACAACAAAAGGGAAGTTTCTGGTTCTCTTAACAGTGTGAACATTGGCTTGCTTTCATGGGCTCATCAACATACATTTCAACTAATAAGTTTACTGGCATTTCAAGTACCCATGTATACTCTAGCCTTCTGCTGTCTGTCTGTAACACACACTTTGAATGCTTCAGTGGCTGAAATATTTTAAGTTACTTTGTGCACTATAGGAGGTTTTTTTCTTGTCCTGCAATATGAAGAAGGCCAAACTAAATGGCATAGCAGAAGTCCCTTTCATAGGTGGTCATGTAAAGATGATACTGGCAAAGTGTCAATGAAATAAAAATTAAATCAAACAAGAATATTTGAACTTTCAAAGTTGTAGTTCCGTAGCTTGCTTATTGAGACAGCAGGTAGGGCAGCTGTTTATTTCAGTGATAAAATTGAATGGCTTTCTTAAAGTTTCAACATAGCTTTTTGATATCATGGCACATTCTGCTGTGTTCTAATGGTGTCTGAATAGGCAAGATTCTTACAGTGCAAAAGCATTGGCTATTGATACTCCTGTGCGTAGGGGGAGAAGAAGAAATACAGTAGTTGCTTCAACACTTATCTGATGGCTACTACTATTAAAATTTTTCCGTTAGTCCAGCAACTTGTAATTTTCCTCTCTTTTCCTTTCCTTGGTCTACTTAATGATAGAATAGACTATGAACAGATAGGCTGTTGAGATAACATGCTTCAGCTTTCAATTACCCTGCATGTTGTAACATCACCTAGGAATTAGTTAAGGTTTCCATTAAAGTTCATGTAAAGTATCTGTTTAGCTACATATAAATAAATTAGCACTATGGTAAATGGTTTCTCTTCTAACTACTACAGTATACCCTAAAAATTACTCTTTTCCTTTAGTATGTTGCTTGTTTCAGAGCACCTTCTGCACATGTGCATTTCCAGTTACAATAATTCATATATTTTGTACACAGTTTTAATCACCTGAAAGTCTGAATTAGTCTTTTAATTATTAATAAGATGAAATCCATTGATTTTCTCCAGTTGTTCAAACATGAGTCTGGCCTAATCCTGCCTCAGGCTTGAGGGGCACTGAGATGAACAGCAAATCCTTGAGCTAAACATTCATTTCATGGGATTTAAAGGGGGGGGGGGGGAGGAGGCATCTCTTCTTTTTTTCTTCTGTGACCTTTTCTTTTAGCTTTTCCCATTTTCTCATATGCAAACATATATTTGAAAGCTGTAATTTTGTGATGATAAAAATAAGTGAAAACAGAGTAGTTTGAAAAAATTGTTCAATAGCAAGGTTATTGCTTACTTAAGTCTACCCAGTTTATGTGACTGTCTGCACAACTGATGAAAGTAGACCTGTGCTGCAGAAAGCTTTACTACTGAGTCTAAGAAGTTGTATAGCTAATAAATGAACCTGCCAGTGTTCTAGCACATAGAAGTGCATAAGATAATGCAGGACTTGTGTGCTGTGTTAATGCACATATGTATGTCAGGTTTATCCTATGATTAGTGTCAGATTTTCCCTTTTGTGTGAAGGACTCTTTTCACTAAAGCCTCTGGCTCAGCTGCAGATCGGTGGTTTGATGCAATTTTGTCACAGTTTATTTCTTTAATTGATCTGATCCTCCTTGTTCTTTACATATGACACTAATTACTAAAACCTGGCATCCATCCATCCTAGAAGAGTCAAATAATTTGTTTTACTCCTTTATCTTTTATCAGTTTAGTTTTGCTTCACCGCAGACTCTCTCATGTTGTATTACCATAAGAAGTCTCTTCTATGAGATCTGAATCCAAGCTGAAGTAGCTTTAAAAGAAGAGGGGGCTGGGGGGCAGAGTGGGGAATAAAATTCAGCAAATGCAGAATGTGGTTAAAACCCCCCATGATTCATTAGTTTCAAAATATGTAATTTGAACCTGTCCTTGATGCTTTTCTGGAAATCAGTGCCAAACTTTTGAGCTTTACTCCATTGTTTTCAGAATTTTTAGCCTCTGAACAGATCTTTTCCAACTGCTCAGCGTCCCTGATCTCAGGGACTTAATTCCCAAAATGATATAAGCATTTCAGAAAGCATCCATGAATATAACAAGTTCAAAGTGGCAAGTATCAGTACCTCAGTTGTGCACAGGAAGACGGTATCCATCTTCTCTGAAGAGAAATAGTGTTTTTCACGGCTGCCACTAAAGGGAAGCCTCCTTTGGGACCTTGTTAGATGCTTTCATGTGAGGACCATTTGACCCACTTCTGACTAGTGAGCAGGCTTAGAAGACAGTAGTTGTTGGGGGTATGCCTTTGGCTGGTCTCCTCCCCCTCTTTGCAGTGAGAGAAAACCCTCAGTGGAATATATTAGGGATATAACGGGGTAAAAATGTCAGTTAAAGAAGGGTGACGGATGGAGGTCCTAGCCAAAAGTAATAATAATAATAAACAAAAATCTTCAAAAGGTGTCTCTATTTACCACAAAGACAGCATCAGGATAACATCAGATGTCCTTTGTAAAACACATGAAAAAAAAGAATACTTGTAGAACTAACATTTGTTTTTAATAACAAATAGTATTAGTTACTGAATATCACTTAACATGGACTATTAAATTAAGCCAAAATTTTCTTTTAACACTATGAAATCAATTTAATGAGATTGAAACATACATTGTTTGGAAGAAAATTAATTGGGTTTTGACTGCCTGTTACCAGCAAAGAAAGGAGGAGAAGTGCTTATGAAGAGTGTATGTTTAAGCTATCTGAGAATAAGGTGGTATAAAAAGCAGCTTTATAGTAGGGAAACCATCAGCAAAATAGTTCAGAATACGTACCTGTAACAGATCCTTTTAATCTGATTTCTAAGACCAAAAAAAAACCAACCCCAACTTTCAACCATAATGCCGTTTCTTAGCCAAAACAAAATACCTGTTGTTTTTCCATCAGTGAGTGGATTTGTTTGCCAAATACAGTAATTTTGGTGTTTTTCAGTAGGGTAACTCCATTGTTAAGGCAGCTAGTTTGAAACAGGTAGTATCTGTTTTCTTTTAAGATATTGAAGATCTACAAAGGCTTTTTAGTTTTGTGCATGCTACTACAGGCCTTCATGCAGGTACCAATGTTTTCTGAATTATGAGATTATTGTATTCATGTCCCTGGGAAAGCTAGTGTTGATGTATGATTTCCTCCCCCATCACCTTGAAATATGCAACACTGGATCTACAGCAGTGCACGTGGAAGAGATCAGAAATAAGTAACTTTTGAAAAAATGATTTATGTTAAGCCATGTGTAAATACATGAAATAGGAAATATTCTCCTTTCCTGCCATTGAGGTTCCTCATAAATAATCTGACTCTGTACAGAACAAAGTAATAACTGTGTCAAGAGAGAAGCCAGAGAAACCAATTAAATTGTTGTGGCAAGTAGAAAACAAACAAGACAGCACACTCTTTATAAAACAGAAATTTCTGCTATTGCTTTCTACTTGGAAGTCCACTTAAACATTGGCTCTCTAGATCGTGTTTCAAGTTTTTATTTGTATTGTTGAAAAGAAACTGGAAACCAACAGATGAATGTCCGTAAGAAAAATTCTTCCCCAGCATCTCTTGAATGCTTGTCAGTACCTTTCAAATAAGGGTATGACTGAAAAACCAACCCAAAGGGATAAAACCAGAATGCAGAGGCAATGTTAGGCCTGAGGAATCCAACAGGATGTAAGATGAAGATATCTGTAGCTGAATAAAGATGCCGCCTTTAGGAGATTATCCTGAAAATGATTGCAGCTGCCACCAGAGAGCAGAAGTACCAGATGCTGCCGTAGCCCCCGGGGAACCGGCTGTGTGTGATGAGTTGTCGGAGACAGGAGGGTTGGAGGAACAGGCGTCCTTCTACAGATCTTACAATAAGAAATCAGACTGTGACAGCCCGACCCTTAGCCTTTGTCACCAGTAAGGGAAAATTCGCTACAGGCCTCTTGCCGTCAATTATCTTTTTTTGGCATTCAAGATGTGTCTTTTGGGAAATAACTACGATGGTACTTTGTATGGATGGTAAAAGCTCTTTGCATAGACTTTGAACTGAAAATGTGTGTTGCTCCATGAAGTGTTAGGATTTTTAATTTGTTAATTATATATTTCATACCTTTGAAAGCAAACTAGCAGCATTTTTGTAATAGAGGTGGTATATCATGGCAGGAAAATTAAATATTTTTGTTTCATCGATTAAGTATAGCACTGTTCACTTTATATACAGGAAGCAAGTATGAAGCTGTGTCTGCTTTGTGAAACATTAGAATTAAGATCAGGGAAAGCTGAAGATGCTCTTCAGCAACGGAGAAGCTAAACATAGCTTCTACACGCAGGAACAATCTGCTGTGAGCAAAGTTACTGCAATTCCAGGTTTGTTCCAGCAAAGTTTTGTCCAAATTTTCAAATGAGATTTTTCTGTATCTGCAGATATCTCACATTCATCCTTTCATTTTGAATGCAATAAATAGCATGGTAGCAAGTTAGCCCAATATCTGTAATCAATTTATTAACAGTATTCCAGAAACACTCTGAAAATTATTGCTGTTATGAAGAAACAGATGATCTTTCTGATTACTTCCTCAAATCTTTGAAGAAAAGGTATTTATGATAGCCTTTACCTTTATGTAAATATCTTTTTCATCTCTTTAATAGCTAGCACTAAGAAAGTGTAGTTTTATGTTTGTCTATTAGGGCAGGTACTGGAGTAATGAATTTAGTGCCTTTAAAGCAGTTTGACCTCCTTTTATTGTTTAATGCTAAGTCTTTAAAAACAAAGAAACAAACAAAAATCCACAGTTTGACCTCCTTTTATTGTTTAACGCTAAGTCTTTAAAAACAAAGAAAAAAACAAAAATCCAAACACCCATAAATGTGAAAAAAAGCTTGAAAATGTGAACTCAGAGGCATAGAAAAATATAATGTTTTATTAATTCTCACCTGTGTCATGTATGGAGTTTTTATATATAATGTCTAATTTCACAATTTTCAAGCAAATTATGTGATTTTGGCATGAGTTTCATGATTTTGAAATGCTCACATTGACAGTGAAGTGCTGGTTAGTAAAGAGCCTAACTCAAATAACCAGAATGTTCAAAATTATTTTAGAAATAGTTCTTAAATCTGAATTTCCACTGCAGTAACTGTAAATCATTCTTGGCCATAAGAATGGTACTAGTAAAAGCCTAAGCATCTTATTTTTAGCTCAATTATTTGATTAATATAAGGAATCTTTCACACACAGTGACAAAACATATTCCATTCCTATACATATATTTGGGGTTTGCCTCTCTCTGTGTTTGTAGGTAGTTACATGTATTTCCTCATTGCTGTGTAATTACGTTCCCATGTGAATGGCTCCTAAAATGATTCAACCTTCCTTAAACATTTTTGACACGACAGTACCTTTTCTCAGCTGTACATAACTGGGGAGCTTAGAACCAGCAACTGTAAATTAGTGCTTTCAGGTTTATACTACCAATTTTTTAAATGTAGTGCAACTGAAAGGATTTTTATGATAATGTCATTTAGAAATTCCAAAGGATGCCAAAATGATTCAGGTCTGTGTGTCTGTAGTCTGATTTTAATATACTTTTTGTTAAAGGGGAAGTTTACATATACATGAAAAGTTCTGTTAATTCTTATTTTTTTTACTTTTTTTGTTATTATCTGCCCTCTATATTTATATTGCTATCAAACCTTGATTCTGGTGTTACTAATTCCCTCTCTATTGCTGTGTTCACATCAATTATTTTACCACACAAGCACTTAATTATGCTATAAGTAAGTCTTTCCTCGCTTGTTCAACCCACTCAACATATTGAGTTCCTGATTTTAATATCTATCTCAAACTTCACCACATGTCATATGTCTTATAGACAGAGTTTATAGAAGATAACCCGTATGTCAGATAATAACATCACCATCCTATGCTGTTGACCTCACCCTTTGACCTCACGATGGATAGATTGCTGTCTTGCACAGTCACAGTTGCTAAAGTGTTCTGTCCACCACCAATTAGGATGGATGTCCTGAATTTTCCAACATATACAAAATACTTTAGCCAATCAGCAGTAGGCTATTGTGCCATTTGTCTTCATCTTGCCAACTTCATTTTATGTTGTGAGGCAACCAAGAGAAATGGAAGCACTTTTCTGGTCAAAGCCACATTATGTTGCTGTGGGAGCTAAAGGATGAAGATTTTTTTCTATGTTCTATGAGTGATAATTAGTTCAACATACTGATGGCAGATCTCAACCATAAGGCTTTAAAGTGATGAAAATGAGAAACAACTTTGTGTGTCAGTCATTTTCACCTAAACGCAGTCTACAAGTTGTAAACAGGAAAAATCATAACTCAGTGTTATTTGCATAGAGTTTGAGAAAGTGTCCATGTTTTTTATGTGTTATACTTTTCTCATAACATCAATGTTAATCACATAGATTGTATTCTATTCAATGATACATGGATCATAGTCTGTTCAGCGATACACAAATTTGAACTCGGTCATTTCTGGGTTGATATACATAGACACAGATGGCTAAGAAGAAAGTATTTGTGTATACTTTCTGCAGGCTGATTTTATTAGACATTTTGGAAGAAGAAATATCATGTTTAACTCCTCAGACAAAAGAGCTGTCTAGTTGCCAAGTGAAAATATCTATGGAAACATTCTATAAATGATGCTGGCTTTAAATTATTTTATAATTATCCTGGCATCCATCCCAGAGGCAAATGAGATGATAATGCAGTTCACCTGTAGAAGCAATGGGTCCTCACCAGTTTTTAGCAGTTTTTGTCCACAGCCTTGTTCATAATCTGAAGCTTCTGAATGAACTTTAAGAACAATTTTGAAAAGACTGTACTGCAGCAGAGAGTATTTGAGCTGACAGAAATTTGAATTTGCTTTGATTAGACTCTGCCGCTGAAGAAAAGCTAAAGTTTCTTTGCAAAGAGCAGATGAAGACTGCATTTTAAACTACAGCAAGCCTAAGTTTCCTGCTGCTGTTATCAAACAGCATCTGTTCTCTGTTTTCTGGGGTTCAAATTTGTCCAGTGTCGTGTGTTTCTTAGCTAATTACTGGCAAAGTCTGCCAATACCCTCTTGAGGCAATTCTGGACTCTGGAGTTAGATTTCTATGTAGCATGAAGTCTCTGACTTGCCACTTACTATGGCTTTATAGGACTGTCTATATCAGAGCTGCCAAAAAGGAATGTAGACTTGTTATCTCTAAGTTTGATATGTTGTTAATCTAAACTCTTCTCAGCCTTAGCTGTCTCCTTTAAGCCTTGGTAGGTCTGTTGGGATGCTGTATCAGGTGGCTCTGTGAGAGGCTGAGCTGCTATTTCACACAGCTGAATCTGCCCATTCTCTCTCATATGAGTCAGCAATAGTTCATGAGTATTTGCATCAGAAACTGATAGCTCTCATAAACTCATGGGCATCTGACCTGTATTGATCTTTAGAAAGGGATCATTGACCAAAGATAAAAATATTGTCTCTGTGGAGAGATGTGCAAGTAAAATCTTGCCGCAGACACAAACCCCAGCTAATCCCTGTGCAGATCAGCACTTCTACATAACTGTAATCTTTTTGATACTTGCCCTCACCCCCTCTCCAGCATTCCTAACTAAGCAATGATTAGATCAATTTCTGGGGACAACACTAAGTGGTATGGAATCAATGGTAGGAAGTAAAGGCAGAAGAAAAAAAAACCCTGTTGGTTTGCTCCCCATCTCATTACCTGTGAAGGATTGTTCCCTATTGTATATTTCCTAGTGATTTGTCCGTTCTGCTTTTAAAAGTTGCAGGGCCTGGCTTTCTACTACATCCCTTGAGAGACTGGTCTAATGTATCTTCCTGTCAGGAATTTTGATCCGTCCTCTTTCTTCTCCTTAAGACTGTTTTTTTCTTCCTTTTTGTTTCCCAGTTACCCTTTGTTATGTTATAATAAATGTAATTACTATTTGAACATGTTTTATAATGAACAGATGAGCTTTTCCTTTCTAGCATATATTTAGATTTTTATTTGTATTTGCAGCTTCTAAATGAGGATTTAAAAAATCTTTCTAAAACTCTTTTACAGGCCCCAAATAATCTTTGTCTTATTTACCAAGTTTATCAGTATGTTTTTTTCCTAAAAATTGTTAAGAAAATAAGGTAGGTTTGTTAATGGTTCCCCAGCACAGCAGCATGGAGAGGATTTATAACCATCTGGCTTTGCCACTTGGCAAATCTTAGTGTAACAAAAACTATGTTAGACTTCCTGTAGACATTTCTTCAAATGTATATCTAACTTTTTGTGTATTAATGTGGTTTAGATGTTTTTTCATCCCCTTATGCCTACTTACTTTAGATTATTTCCCCTGCAGTATGCTGTTCAGTATTAAATCTGAGTATTTTTTTCCCTTGCATATCTAGGAATCGTTCATTGTTTGTATTATTTCTTCTATCCTAAGTGACCAAGCCAAGTTTTCAAAGAGTTTGTGATTTCTGTGGCTTCCCTTTGAATTTACTGTTAAAGAAATTAGGAAAAATATAAGAATTTTATTGTTGAATAAGTAAAATTTTTAATGGAGAGGCATGTAAAATTACTTGTGTAATAATGCAGGCACTACAAAGAGTATGTTTTACAAAGTATTTCTAGCAATTGAACTAACAGCAAAGTGGTGGTATTAATTCTTAACCCAGTCACCAAATTGAAGTCATCAGTAAGCAAGCCCTTTTGTTTATCAGTATAAAAGAAATCCTATTTACTCTTTTTTGGTCTTTAGAAAGTCACGGTGTAGGTTTAGCTGTTATTTAAGTTTTGCATTCTGTGGTTTAAAATTGATCAACAGAACTTGTTTTCCATGATTTTTCTCGCTTCATCCATTTGAATATGTATAGTGGTAGTAATATTACTCTGTCAGTAATAGGGGATTTCTACTGCAGAAACCAATTTGAAGTCATGCATCTCCATTCTTCTTATCCAATATACGTAACAGTGAAATTTGAATACTGGCTGGATACTGCATCCTGCAAATCCTGTCCAATTTCCAAAAATCTGTTACTGCATACACATTCAAATTGTTGATAATCTCAGCACTGCAGGTTTTACATCAGTTAACAGCCAGGCAAACATAATTTCAAGAAACATGAAGTTGTTTGTGGAGATGAGACATACGTAAATATTGCACCTTCTATCCACAGAAGTGGAAATCCAAGATCTGACTTTCCTAAACCTAATTTCATGTAAAGAAGGAAACACTGGCCAAAATAATTGAGTCTGGTTATATTGCTCTATAGTTAGTATTTTCCCAGCATCTAAATATTTGCTTGGACTTACTTCCACTTCTGCTCTAGCTATTGCTGTAGCAGAGGAGAGCCCTCTGGCCATGCCTATGGCCAATGAGGTGATGAAAAGTCCGTGCTTGGATGCCTTGGACCACTCACTGGCATAGAGAAAAGGTATTTTCAGTGGTGCATCATGTAAACTTAATCTGATGGAGGAACAAGCCTAATTGTGCATAGAGGAGTAATTTGTGTTTTGAACTGAGATACAAATTCTGCTTTCCTTACAAGCCAAGATACTGGCAAAGTAAGAGTATTTGCAAAGATTGAACACAAAGTAACAAAATGCACAGTATCTGTCCCATCTTGCCAATGTTATTTTCATACAGGTCCTCCAGAAAATGTTGTTTGTACAAAAATAGCACATTTTAGGAAAAAGATTGAATACAGCATCTGGAGGGAAACCTGTGTCTTAACTGCTGTTTCAACTCTCTTCTGTTTATTTTCTCCTAATTTTGTGTCACTAACTAGCAAAGTGGCATCATTCAAAGTGAGACCAGAATACCGAAAGCTGAAAGGTTCCTTGTAGAGTTCTGTCATTGACTTCAGTTGGAGTAAAAGAGACTATAAAACCTTAATTTGAATTCACTAGAGGCTTATAAAAGCCTCTCAGATTTTAAATGGCTTGATTCAATTTGCCGGTGCAATTTCGTATTTTGGTTCTGACCATTTCTTCACATGTATCCTGGTAAAAGTCAGATGTTATTTTCTTAGGGTCTATTAAAGTACACGTCTGTGTCACTAACTGTACAGTGTAGAGAATCTAATTCATTGTGCCAAAGGCAATCCTAGTTTCATATTTAAAGGTGAATTTCTATCTATTGGTTAATGAAAATCACTTTTTTCCTTTGCGAATTTCCTTATTTTGTTTCTTAACTCTGAGCTGATCCTTTCCAAATGTCATTGTGCTATGTGGAGATCCTGGATTCATTAAAAATGTTCCGTTGAGAACTGGTAGATACTTTACAAATGTTCCACTTGTTTCCAGGTGACCGAGAAACCTAGGCAGGCAGCTTATCAGTCAGCTTTTCATAAAACAGTCAGCCAGACAGTTTTTAGTAAAACAGCATTTTAAATAGTTATGGGTGGTTTTTTCTTCCCCTTTGTTAAAATATTTTCACTTAAATAGGAAAGCAGTGCATTGGGGAAAAGAAGGAAAAAATAACAATAAACAAACCCCATTGTCTATCAGAAAATACAATTGCATTTCTAAGATGTGCTTTTTGACTTGGTATATGCATATGATGAATTACCAAGTGTTTTATTTTCTTACAAATATAAACATTTGCAAATAGCAGTTGACCCACAGAATATACAGCTCTGGTTGTCTTAGGAAAGATTAGAGCTACAAAGAGATTTCTGCCAAAGCAGTTACCTCAAATCTCTGCAAGAACACAAAAAATGAAAGGCCGTTTGTTTAGGAAATACTTAATTTCTCCAGATCCACACAGTGAGATCATTAGTTTGTCTTTCATTTGTACAAACGACCCTCCAATGGCATATGGGCATCATTGTGGGGCACTGGGTCAGTCTTATGGCCAAAGGAAAACATTCAGCAACTAAAACACCGCCTTCCATAGCTGTGGTGCCCTGAGGGTGCTTGGAGAGATTTCTCCTTGAAGTACTTTCTTAGCCCCTCCCTGCTGAGTGTGTGAGAGCTGATGAGATCACAGCTTGATATCAGATAACTGCAGGCCAAATATTCTCTAAGATGATAAATAACCCAGCTATATAGGTCGCTGGAAGAAAGCCCGACTTCTCTAAATCCAATGAAGGCAAGGTTTCACCTTACAGGTATGTAAGTAATCAATTCACTGTCAAGATCTATTTACAAAAAAAAGGTTGTTTTATTTGAAAACAGGCTTACTTTTCCCTACTTGCTGATGAAATTTTGCTTTAACATTTTCAAACAAGTTTTTAATGTGTTAAAAGCATGCAGGATTACAATTAATCTCAATAATTAGTCTAGTAATCAATATTCAAAGAGCAGACCATCATAAAGGCCTGATTAGGCTATGCATAAATATATATGATAAAACTACAGCCCTTCTGCCCTTTTATACAAAATAGGATACCTGCAGCCAGATAAACAGAATGCTTTGCATTTTTTAGCACATGAACAAACAAACAAAATTACATAGGAAAACCACAGTATTTTATAAAGGAATGTATGGAACTTTTAACATATAGATTGAAAATATCTTGATGTTGTCATTTGGGGAAAGCAAAATCTTCCACTGTGTTCATTTACAGTAAGAAAGTAGGACCTTTATTCCATTCACTGCATGTCTTGCAATTTTAATTTTTTTTTTTGAGACTCAGACTTCTTTATGGTTTGATTATAAAATCAATTACAGTAGGACACCCTATGTGAATAGATTCAACTTTTTTATTTGTCCTTGCACTGTTGTCTCTGACCAGCAAACACAAATGTGTCCAGAGTCCTAAAAGTCCCTCAGAGCAATTACAGCTTAAGTATATTTTTAAAACAAACAAATAAAAGCAACCATTTGCAGCCTTTATCTCAGTATTAGCTTTCTGCAAAGTGAAGGGGTTTGTCAAACAGCCTTTGACAAACTTCCATTATGTATTCAATTTTTTATTTAATGTTTTCCAAAACCTTATCAGTCAAGTAAGCAATTACAAATTTTTGCTCAGAGCATAAGATGGCACCACAAGTGAAATGAAGCAGTGATCTGGAATAGGCACCAGTCACCAGTGAAATTACACTGTCCTGCCCTGAATGGCAGTTTTTCATCCGTGCAAACAAAGTGAGATCCCAGGGAAAGTTGTCCGTTCTTCAGCCACCTCCAATGAGTGGCAAGTGGTCTGTGAGCCTTTTCAAACAGGCAGTGTGCGTTTCCTTGCTATTGTAAGCCTTAAATGAAGCAGCAAATAAACAAGTAGATTAAGGAATTAGGAAAACTCTCTGGGATGTCTCTTAAGAAGGTAGGGCAACCCTAGATGTTAGTTAAGGATGCAAATACTGTAAAATGCTGTGTAGAAAAAAGGCCATGACACAAGTAGTTCCACAGAAACTTGAATTTTTATTATAAGACCTTCCGTCCTTAAGGTTACAGTAAAACTCTTACACTAACAACTTTCTTTCATAAATTTAATTGACACTTGCAGTACAGATAAAATCTCAGGTCTTGAACTTTAAAGCTGAGTTAAGACCTCAGTGAATGCATTTGATTTAAGATTCCAGGGTTTTGACATAAATATTTCCTAATCCTTTATGCTGCACTATAATTTGTTGCCAAGTTTTGTTTTGATCAGTTTATGTGTTACATTAAATCAAGGTTACCTTCCCAAGGAAATATATTCCTAATTTTTCAAATGTGTTTCAGGTCAGAGGAGCTTTGAAAGCTCATATTTTGTTTTGCTTTTATTAATAAAGCACAGAACAACTGAAAAGGCATATTTTTAATTGGTTTCTCTGCCAGCAGACAGAGTAGCAGCACATGGCAGAAAACTTTTTTCTTTGGTTTGACTATTATATTTTATACAGATTCTGTAATCAGCTTGTGCTTAGATTTGTACAAAATCTGACAATCCGGTAATCTTCAAGGCCTGCCAAGAGCAGATGAGAACGGATAAAACAGAAAAGGAAAGCAGAGTCTGAATAATAAAGAGTGTATGAGACAAGAAACAAGACAACCTTGTGATCTATTTTTAAAATATATATTCTGTCTGCTTTATTGCTGCTCCCCCTCTGCTCCCAATTTACTTGTGCTCTGAGCAGGGGTGCGTGCAGGAGGGGATTACCTCTCACAATGGAGGAGCACAATGGTGTCTACTGGAACAGAGTGAAGATCCTTTTTTGTATTTTTCTTCTGCCATTCATGTTACCAAAGGCTGTTTTTTTTTCTTCTTCCTCACGATTGATGTTGTCATAACCAAAGTTAAATGTTGATCCTTTGACAATCGCCTGATAAAGAATGTGCCTCTAAAACTGTTAGACTGCATGTGTGGAGCACACGTGAAGATTATATAGTATCTAGTTAGCATTGCTAATCAATATGTAATGCATATCCTTCAGCTAATCTTTTTGAGCAATTAAAGCAAATTCAAAAGAGAGATTATCATGTGTAAACAATGACGGTTTAGGTATCTTGCCTACTGGCCTAAGGTCTTGCTACAGATCCTGCAGAGTTTACCTTCTGTATCAGTAGTTAATTAAGGTGAAACATGAGGTAATTAGGGCTAATCCCAGTGCTATCCTGCTGGCCTATTGCCTCTCAGGCCATGCTCTAAACCAAAGCATTTTCACAGCTTGTGAAATGTTGCCATTTTCAGAGCAGATTTTAAAAATTGTTGCCCATGTTTATTACAGACAGTGTTCCTAATCCTTTAAGGGAGCTACAGTGAATACGGTCCAAGTGGAAAGAGGGAAAGGATGGCTTCATTTATTTTTCTATGGGTTTGAAAACTGCACTGCTTATACAACTTTACGCTAGAACATTCCTTGTAATTGACAAGGGATTAGGGGGATTAAATTTGTACTCTACACTTGTTTCCAACTGCTTGTGTGAAGCCGCTTTTTTTTGGTAATGCTTTACATTTGTCGACACAGGAGAGGGATGCACACTCTTAGAAGATGAGTTTGTGCACAGACGTGCCAATGTGGTATAAATTAAAAGATGGATCATGGTACCTTGAAAAGCTGCCTCAGAACAACACAGGGGTGTTTTTCCTCAGGAACAGTTTGGCCTTCATGAAGCAGTAGAGAGGCCCTGCTGAGTTATGTCTGATCTGTGTCCTTCAGGATACATATTCCATTTGCATGAGGAATATTTCAGATGCTAGAGATGATTTTATTATTGAAAGAATGGGTTTAACTGCTCATTAGATACGTCTAAAGTACACAGAAAGGCTCACCCTTTTAATAGAAAACACAACAGATTTATTTTAAACCAATAATAAAGTAAGTATTCATCCCAGAAGGCATTTTATTAGGCTTTTAAATTTTTAGCCTAGCTGTAGCATCTTGAGTCACAAGTCAGATAAAATTACATAGTTTTCTAATTAGCTGCAAGTTAGTATGAATACACTGTCAACCAATGGCCGTTGTTTCTTTTGTACTTCCTGACTGTAGTAACCTGATCCAGTGTTTCTGACTTGTATCTTATACCAGGGAAGAATTTAGGTCCCTGTACTCTTGTACTGGAGTCATCTCCAATAGACTTGGTTCCATGCAACTCCCAAAGCAGAAAAATAAATTAAAAAAAGAATGGGAAGAGGTAGTCAAAATGCAACACTCAAAATTTATGGAAGGGTATTTTTGCTCTCAATTGACCTGTATTTGTCTACTCTAATTCTAAAATTGACATAATGTTGATAATTACACTTTGGTCATTCATCCCTGCTTTTCCAAGAGTAGTATTTTGCTCAACTCTGCCATACAGTTTCAAGTGTCAGATAGTGCCTTTAATGAGTCAAAATGCTGCCCCTCTTTGACTCTGTAGTAACAACTTGTTTGATTGGTTCTTCAATACTGCCTTCCTCAGTTTTCAGAAGCCAGGGAAGCTGAGACTGTCAGTCTTTAATTCAGTATCACTGCCCTGACTACTGGGGGTTTTTTAAGTGCCAGAGAGTGGATGGATAAATTTCTCCAATTCCTTGTCATCCAGTTTGTTTTTCTAGTTGGAATCTTTATTTTGCTGAGTGTCATAATCCTTACAGTTTAGAAGAATAGGTATTAAAGTCACAGGCCTAAGAATAAAAGGTTCTCCCTTAGATTTATTGTTTTTCAGACATTTAATACGCTTTTTACTTGATTTCAGCTTCTAAAACTGGAGGAGGGTCTTTTCATTCTGCATAAATGCAAAGCGGATTTGCAGCATGACATTTAGAAGTATATTGTATGAGGTCTGCTATTGATCCCTCTGGTGGGGATGAGTGCTCAGAGGGAATAAATGGGCTGCTTTTATGAGGCTCCCTGTCATCATGGATTTAGCTGTTTCATTTGCAGATTCCTGTAAATGTTTGCCTGATTTATGGCCAGTAATTTTTGTTGGAGAAGGAATCGACGTATCGTCAGCAAATGACTGCGCGTCGTTAATACTTTCAAGTGGCATCTGAAAATGTTCATGCACTTGCATTGATCCAGACTGCTTCCCACTTTACAGCTCCAAATGTTTTAGTGTTTTGTTAATATTACATACATGAGACTTGGGACGTGTTTCATTAGTGGGGTGTGGGGAAGTGTTAGAAGAATAAATCATAATTCAGATTGTTTCGAGCGAAGTTTAAGCAAAAAAGGAACAGACTCAACTTCAGTATGTAGCAGTTCCACCTGGTAGCCTGAAATTAATTTTGCCACATTTCACCAACACAAGCAGTTGCTGGAGGTACTTCCCTGGTCAAATATAAAACAGTGGGCTAAGTTGTAAAGACTCTGTAAAGCTTTTCTAGATTTAAGCATTTTCATCTTGCGTTCTTGGTCATCTTCAAAGCTGACTGATTATATTCTGATTCTTTAAATTGTTCTTACAAAATTTTATTCTTTGCATCCTGTTATTATTGGCAGTTAATCAGCTGAAACATCCTAGTAAGGTTAGTGCTTTGGTGCAGGAATTCACATGACTATGGTGGTTGAGTTTTTTTATAATAATCCATGAAAAAAATTACTGAGTTTTAAAGCTGATATGAAGAAAATGTGAAGCCCAAAAGTGTCTCTGGTTTTACTGTGAGTCCTCTGTGCATGTGATATCTGAGTGTGAAAATATTGGCTTTCAGTCTTTACACTGACAGTGAAATTTGTTCTTCAGGGAGGCATTCATGTTAGCGTGATGGCATTTATTTATTTATTTATTTATTTTCATCTACTGGTGATATCCATTATTTTTCTTTGCTGTTAATGCCACAGTAGTTGTTGGGCAGGTGATTTTATTATTTACTTATTCTGTATGTTTGATGCTAGTGAGCTAGTGGTCACGCTAGTAATATGGTCGCTAGCTACACAAAGAACAGTGTACTTTTTTTTTTTTTTTTTTTTGGTACAGCCTAGGCTATGTCTGCTTGGTATAGCTATTCATTCCTGAAAGATCTGAAGACCAGGGCAAATGTACTTTACACTGTGTTTAAAGGTGCCAACTACTTAGCTTGCTGGCATAGAGCTGTAATACTGTTTCCTATTTTGTATAATCTCTTGGGTCTCTGATACCAGTGCAGAACTGTGGAGTACTTAATATTAAACACTGAGATATCAAGTACAAAAAGGCTTTAGAGAAGCCTGTGTAAAAGTGTGACTAAATACTACTGTAACATAACTAATAACAAAAAAGGCATCTATTTCTGTAGGAAATCCTATATTGGCCTCACTATGCACATACACATTTAAATAGGAAGTTCTTGCAGTGCTTCCAGAATAAAAGACAGCATCTAAATTCACATCCCTTTTTGTCATTATCATTGAATATGCATGGAGTAAGACAGAAATTAGTAGCCATGAGAACAAATGTTAGAGGATACATCAGGTGAATCACAGTTTTTTCTTAAGTAGAGTTGCTCCCAAGCTTAGCTATACTATTTGTGACGAAGATTATTTGTAATATCAAAAGCAAGATAAGGAGAAAGCAAGCTACTCAAGTAGTCTTTCACTTCCAGGTTATCTGCTTAAATCCAATTCAGCATCAAGGTTGTTACAAAATGAAGCCTTCAACAAGTAGGATTTGTCTTGTTACTGGAACACAAGTACGGACAAACTTTTTCTGAAGACACTGATGTAGTCACCACTTTTGTGGTGATCCCAGGGGTGCCATAGTATAAATAAGAAGAGACAGGGAGGTAAGCTCTGTTTTCTAGAATCGCTCATCCAAGTCAGAGCCTACTTGTGATTCTTGGAGGGGGCATGTTATCTGAGTGACTTGTAGGTGTTAATATTATTATTGTGGATGTTTTTTTGTGAACAGATAGCATGCTTCCTTACTGCAGCCAAACCAGCTTTTCCTTCTGCTTTTTATAGCCACTTTAGGTTGCCCTTTATTTAGTCTCAGAAATAACAGTTTCACATAGAACAGGGGTAAATGGAATTATGTCTGGCAACTGAGTGGTAGTGGAGAGGTATTTTTATTATTATGAATCTGAAGGAAAATGTGTCTTGTTCATTCTTCTGTTCAAGTATTCCTCTTGTATAGCCAATGCTCCTGTGGAGGTATCACTTAATTAGTGAGAAATTTGCTGCGTGTTGCCTTTATTATTCCATGCCGTGACTGCTCCACCTCTTTCTCACCACCAGCCTTCAGCAAAACAAACCCCCTAGAAAGATGAGCTGCGGGAAGCGGAGGAGAGGATTATTCATTATTAGCAATTGTTATACAGAGAAAATGTGCTCTGTTTCAAGCCAGCCAGCTGCCTTGTACATTAGGAACTCTGTTCAAGAGTGTTTTAACCTGTCTTTAAAAAAATAAGCAAGAATGTTAAATTTTCAAAATAAAAGTAACAGCTGGTTACTATGCAGATGAAATTGTGACCAAAGTCTGTGTTCTTCTTTAGCAAGGTATTCCTTTCACTTTTATTATGAAAGTGCTGTATGAGAATATATTTGTTTCCAAACTGACTCTCCAAACACTTTTCAAGAAGTTAGTGTCTTTTTTCTATTTCAGTAATAGGAACCCTGAAGCACTGGTAGATAAATCTTCCCAGTGCCCAATCAGCAGGTGAGCTGGAGGAAACAAGCTAACATCCACAGCTCCTGCTTCACGGTCTACCCATTTCCTCTTGTAATATACAAAAAGATAAATATATATTAATAATATTTTATACTTTAGCAGGCATTGGAGGCTGTCAAAGTTCTTTGGTACTGTTTATCAAAAAATGGCTCACAGTGCTCCTGAAAAAAATGCCCATGCCAGTATGTGAATCTGGGTGGACTGTGAAATTGTTTTTCCAGATGCAGCCAGTTATAGTATTTCCTTCATGTCTCTTAGTAAACTGAATGAAACAATGGTAATATCAGAAGCAGCTTATCTTCTTATTTCTTTTTCAGTATCTTTTACAATCTGGATTATCTGAAGATACATCTTTCATTTTTAGGGCCATATAGGTATCTGTACTCTGACAGACCTTTTATTAATGCCTGATGAAAATATAAAAAAGGAGCGTAATTAAGCTGTGCTGAGTTATTGCTGATATCAGAATCTTATGTTTATATTCTCTCTAATTAATGTTTTGACTTTGCTATCACTCATAATCTGCTAATGTATGAAATAAATCATGTGCTACTTAACCTTAAAAATGGAAAACAACAAAAAAAATAGTTTTATTATATTTATTTCTGCTTTTTAATCCTTCAGTGAAGATGGGAATGTTAACGTATTGAAGTGGATGTATCAGTGGTGCTTTAAAAAATAATTGGCGTGAATGACTTTGAATACACCAGAATCACAAATTTGAGAGGAAAAGTGAGTAAATGCATGAGTGTAGGGGGTTTTTAATATTAGGTTTCTGAGAAAACTTTAGATTTGAGCAAGCCTATTCCATTTTATTCAAATAAAAACCAGATGTCGTAAAGAATTAGAAGTCTAAGTTGAGCTAGTGTAAATAGTAGACAGCAGAAGTTTGCAAACCATTCAAAAAATGTATCAGTATAGGCTGTTGGTTTCCAGTGCACAGGAATATTCCTTGGGCCTGGTTAATATAGTAGCACAGGCAGAAGTTGTCAGTGTCACTGTGCTGGAGAAGGATTGCTTTGGGGATTATGCAGCTGAAACAAGCCCAGAGTGTTCTTAAACGCTGGAGCAAAGTTCAACTCTGACTTCAGTCCATAACCCAAGTAAAATGCAGTAGAGGTGAAATATTAAGCTGTACTGCTGTCATATGTACACGAAGGTAACGCAGCCTGTTCAAATCCTGCCCATCCAGGGCAGTAACAGTCATCACAGACAGGCACTAAAACAGGTTAATATTTCAACCATACTACAGAAAGCTTACAGTTTTGCAGCACCTGTAGTGACATCCTTTTTAGTAACTAAATTGCTAATCTTTTTGGCAGCAATTCATGATGATTTATTTTTGAATAATAATTTTGGAGTATCTCTTTGGGGTCGCCTCTGGTCTCGAATAGCCTCTTCCTTCTGAACGTCAGGAATTCCTTTCAGGGGAGAAGGCATTTTTGGACTCATGGCATAGGTGTGAGCAAAGTTGTTAGAAACTTTATTTGAAGTCTAAGCCTGGAAGTAATGCCAAGGTATTTGGGCTTTAACTGATGCATTAACCCTAAACTACTGCAATTAATTTCTGGAGAGAGTACCTTGGATTACGCTAAATCTCCAATTTAGGCTTCTACTTTTCTTCTCATTTGCTGTCTTTTTGTGCCTATTTCAGCACCTCCTACAGGCTGATTAATGAAACCCCATTGCTGGCAATCATGAAATATGTTGCATGTAGCATCCTCCCAGCAGGAGGAAATGTTGCTTGTTGATGGTTGGCTGCACATGAGGGAAAGCAGCTACCTAAGGCTGAAACTGTGGACGTTTCCTGCAGATAAGTGCTGGATGGTGACTACTGGCAAAAAGAACAAAAAAGCACAGCAGGTTTTTGGATGCATGAAGCATTTGCTCCCCAGCTGTCACTCTTGCAGTGTCTGCATCTGGCGTTCTGTTGACTCATTTCACCTGAATCAACCAGCAAGCTTGTATCTGTTTAAGTTTTCAGTTTTAACACATAACATGAAATCCTTTTCCTGAATACATCTGTACTACACCAAATTCATATTTTTAATAGGCGAAAGAAATGATTTTGCTTTCTTTATTTACCAAACCTAAACACATGAATTCCAGATTTTATCTATTTGTTGGTGATCAGCATTTACATTTGGGCAGAGCACAGAACTTTTTAGCACCTTTAACTCCTTCAGATAGTTTTTTAAATAGTAAAAAAATATGAGTTGCTTAAACTATTCTTTTTGCTGTTTGTGCCTTATATTTCTCAAGAATTATTATTATGCATGGTTGCACTGACTGGTCTCATAGCACTGGAAGATCCATACAATCTTCTCTTGTAATAGAGACTAAAAAAATGAAGGAGGAAAATCTAAGCTGAAAGGTTTAAGAAGGAAACATTTACTGGCTTTTTCTTTTGATTTTTTTATTTTATTTTATTTTATTTTTACATCTGCTTTTAACAGGCAGAGGCTTGAATCTTTTCACAGTTTGGTAATATTAGAGGTCACTCCAGTGGGAATAAACGTAATAAAAGGAAGACTGGTGAAGACAAAATTGCATGCATACATGTGCTTAGTTACCCATGTCCCTTATTGAACCAAGGATAATGACTATATGCTCATCCCTGTTGAGGACAGAGAAGATGCAGAATCTGCTGTCAAATACTCTGAAAGGCAAATTGGATTATTGTGCTGTGCCTTTTTATTGCCTGTGGTTGGCTAAAACCACCTTGTGACTATTTAGGCAGCTCTGTACCACAACTGCACCCAGCTATTGTGGACTGAATGGCATTAAATACAGGGGAGGAAATACAGAGGAAATACAAAGAGAGGAAGGAGAGTGGAAAGAGTGTGTTAGTTGCTCAGACAGGTACCGCTGTGCACCCTAGCCACCAAAAACTGACATGAGGGAGAGGGTTGGGTGGAGCTGCCCTTGTCTCAGACCATGTTCCTCCTGGAGCTTCTTGCTCCACACAGAGCCACCCCATGGGCATGGTGCGGTCCCTACCAAGTGAACAGGGTGACAGATAAAGGTAGGGAAGGATGTGATCAGTATCAGAGAACAGCAGGCACTGATGGGGTCTTGGCTTTGTATTTTGCTAAAAATACATGATGCATTTGACTGGATTAGAGTTAATGCTTCACAGGAAAACTGTGCTGTGGAAGTGCGTATATGTAATGCATAAAGTAGCATATGCAGTTCAGATTTTCTTTCTCTGTAGCTAGAAGCTTTGGGGCTTATGTTATAGTCCTGGATGTTGACAAGTGAAGCTGAATGTTGATTAGACACAGAGAGAGGAGGAGAAAAGATGGGATTATACAGGAAATGAACATTCTTATATTCACAGTTATACTTTTTGGATTTACAATGAAATGGAAGAATTGCTGTACTGTGCTGCCTGCCTTCCTTTAAATCTAGGACTTCACGTGTATGTGTGGGTACACGCTCCTACATACATTGTTGTTTTCACAGGAGAGAATTAAAAATGAACCACTTCCGAAGGCATCTAGTTCAGTGTCTTTCAAGTTCTCTGGCAGCATGAAAAGTAGTACCCAAGTAGGATTAAATGAAACCAAGAGTATTTCACACGTGACATGTTTAAGGATCTTATTTCATGTCTATTATTTCCAAATCTAAATTGAAGTAAAAATCAAAACATAAAATCATCTTTTGCAGTCTATGACAGAAAGTCATTAGAAGAAAAGGAAAATGTGTTTCAGAACATTGTGCAAAGAGATAAGAGTGCTTCTGGACAGAGATACAAAATAAAAAATTCAGTTTATCTCGAGGTCCAGGTACATTTTTTCATGCACAGATGCATGCAGTTTTAGAGTCTTATCTCTTGGTTTCCCCCCATCCCCCAAACAAAAGATTAGAGATAAAATCAATAGGGTCATTTCCACTGATGCATGGAACTTTCAAAGCATAACACTGAATGATAAAAAGCAGGTTCTCTATATTTGATCTATTGTTGCGGTGTATGGACTGTCAGTAACCAAAAGAAGAGGGAAGAGTAACTCTGAGAAGTGTGTCAATTTTACTAATGCTATGAAAAATAAGAATTTGTAAAAGCCCTGGGTTTTAATCCCACTGTAGAGCAGATTTTTTAATTAATAATTTTTAAGACACAGAAATATGTTGAAAAGTATAAAGGTAACCTCGAATTTATAAGGTTCCAGAGTGGAAAAGACTTGGCAGGATACTTACAATTTTCAGATTGTTTTTTAGAACAGTGTTCTCAACTAAGATGCACTTTCATTGGTTCTGCTAATCTTTTTCTTACTCTCCGTAAGTATCATCTTGCTTTCATGGTTTCCCCCTGGCACTTGCACAGACAAGATCATTTGAAATTACAGCGGGTCTGCATGCTCTTGTCCCTCAAAAAAATCTCACAGTAAAGAACAGCCCCAAACAAAAATCCTGCAGCTCCTTACAGCGTAGTGGAGCTTGGGCATTCTTCCACCCCAAGGAGTGAGCTCTCTAAGGCCCTCAGTGAAATAGGATCGGGTGGTCTGACTAAGGATCATTCTTGATAAAGAAGCATAGCTGGATTTGAAAAAGTTGCTCTAAATTTCAAAATCGGCATAGCTGTGGTGGTAAGAGTGATGTCGTGACTCCTTGGGCTTATCACCTGCCTCTCAGGGCCAATGCAGCTGGGCTTTTTTGTGGTATGGGAGCTAACTACTGCAAATGTCCAGGTGTGGGCCCCATTGCAGGCCCTGAGGCCCTGTGGAGGGACGACGATTTGCAGCTCTGCCGCTCCCGAGGCTGCTGGCCCTCGCCATCTGCATGAGAGCGGCATATGCTATTCAGAGCAGCATGCAGCACAGCGGGACCTGCAGCCATGCCGCTGCTGACTGCTCACCTTCAGACATCTGTTACTTCCTACCCGGGAACTGGATATCCTTGTTCCACCGTGCACAGCCTTGCTACACGGCTAGTTTCTCTCAAAGCTAGTAGGAATGCTCATGAAGTAAGATGTTGTTCACTCTGAGTTTGCGTAACTGAATCTAGACGAAAAATTAGTGCACAACTCTCTCTCTTATGTATAACCGTTAACTGATGGAAATAGGCAAGTTGGTTTGTTGGGTGGGTTTTTTGTAGCTCTTCCCTTCAATTTGTAATGTTTTATTAAGAGGGGAATAAAAAAAAAGTAGAGTCACTGTTCTACCTATGATTTAATTTTTTTTTTCTGCAGGACTTCTATCCTCTTTATTCGGGTTGTCTTCAGACTCAAACAGGCACTTCTTTTTAATAACATGAAGCTTATGTTTTTCTTCCTTCCTCAACAGTTATTAAAAGCATAACTCTTTCAATGTGAGTGGAAAGTCTGATGTAATTACATGACTCATGGATTAGCATTTTACTATATTCCCTGTGCCTCTTATGCAGCCTTTCCTAGACTTGAGTAAACATTGTGGGCTTGGGACCTGAATTAATGTGATACTTAAAGACGAGTTCATCATGATGGGTGGTAGGAAAGGACAAAGACAATCCATTTAAGCCATCTCTTGGGTCAGCAGTGCACTCACACTAAACTAGAAATATATATAAAGTTTGCTTGTGAATTTCAAGAGTTAGCAGTGATGGGATGCCTTTCTTCTTGTGGCAACCAAACATGTTGTGTTTGAGTGGGTCTGTTCCTGCGGAGCTGCTTAGCCTGGCCTCTCTCCATAAAGTGTCTCAAGCCAGGCTCCCCAAACCAGTAGTTTCTGGAGAGCAAGGGCACAAGCTTATGAAAAGGAACCTGGGAAAGAACAGCATGGAGGAATAACAGTTATGGGTAAGAAAATTAGAGTTTTCAGGTGATGTTTAAAGGATGCTCCCAGGTAAGCATAGGAGCAGGACACCAGGGAAGCAGTCAGCAGAGTAGCTTTGACCAAGTGAGGGAGGGAAAACAGAAAAGGAGACAAACCATGGTTTCCAGAGAGGAAGAAACAAAGAATAATGCCTGTGCCCAAACAGAAGGCTGTCTCATTGAACTCGGAGCACATTTTGCCTGAATAAAAGTTCTGTAACAATAAACTCCATTAACCCACAACAGGCCTAAACGTTTTGGACATAATGCTCATAACTGAGAGCTGTTGTTCATGATGAGTGACAAAGGATTTGTGGTTGTGCAGATTCTCTGCTCTTTCAATGACAAACTTGATCTGAAAAAGTAATAGTCCAGAAAGAAAACATAGGTTTTATTGCTCGTCTGTTGTTTTTTAAAAAACACACAAATGCTACTTCTCAGCAGCTTCTCTGTCCATGATGTAGTGATACTGATAGATTTTAGCAGATCTGCTTTGCTATAAATGACTGTAGTAGTAGAGCATCTTAATTTTATTTTGGCCAAGTTAGAATTAGTGTATTGCAGTTAAAACTTTGCACTGGATGCTATCAAACACATCTGATTGGTAATTGCTAAGTGGTGATGTCTTCAGACACTTAAGAGTTATTATATGGTCTTAACCATGTATGAAATCTTAGCATAAAATTAAGTGTTACTCAAAATTATCATCCTTTACTTAAATTGAAGGAGGGAAGGGCTTTAGCTGTATTCACTGGTGACATTCAGGTTTGATGATTTAATTTTATTATGTGTTTCATTTTAATCACTGTGTCTTTTCATTATCTATACAAAGTGAAAACTTTCTATGTAACCATTGGGGGCATGATTTTTATGGAGTCTACTGTCCCCTGAATTTCTTTAAAATAGCCACCTACTCACAATTGAAAAGAGTTTAAAATCTTCTGTTTAACTAAAAAAGTCTGCATAATATTTTAGCAGCTTGTTAACAGGCATGCAGACAGGCACTAATTACACCCCAATTTACAATACATCAGTTTAGCACTATTGATCTGTTAAAAAAATGAAAGTAAACTGAGCAAAAGCCAGTCTTGTTGCTGAAGGAATGATGTATTGATTCCATCTGACAGTGCTTTGTCTACAGATCAATGTAGATGTGCAGTATAGACCAGAAGAATGAGACAGGGTCACCAAAGGTCAGTAAAAGAACAGGGTGTCCCAGATTATTGGAGACAATGAAATGAACATATCATAAAGTAGACCTGATTGGTATTTGTAAAGGAATCCACCAGTAACAGGTTTTGTCATGTAAGATAGGAATAATATATTCTATTTTACAGTTAGCTTTAGCTGCTCTCTGTTTAAGAGAGTTAAGGAGGATTCAATGTCTACTCAGTAACCTGCTGACTGCGGAGTCTTACAAGACTGAAAAAATAAACTGCTTACAGCTCTACGTGTTTGTAAAAAGTGAAAGCTACACTTCTGAGAGATGTTAGTCTTTGTCCAACATAATAGAACATTTTCACATTCAAATATTCAGAAATTCTTAATCCCTTAAAAACTTCAGCCCCTTAGTTTGATGGCTATAATTGCTGGTTTTGCAGTGCATAGAGATTCTAGTTCTATTACATTTCAGTGTTCCACATTGAAAAAGCAAGTAGGTATGTGCTGGTTTAATTTGACAACAGCACTGAAGTGTACTCATACCATAGTGTGTTATTCATTCACCTATTTCTTGTGTCCTTGATGTCCTCTGAGACAAAGGGCTTTATATTTTAAATAGGGAGGAACACTACTATGATATGATTAATCCCTTACAGCTTTCATGCTTTCTAAATCCTTCCTCGTTCTGCTTTAGAAATTTAACTTTTACGATGAGGGGGATGTCTGCTCCACACAAGTATTATAAATTAGGGCTTAATCTCCAAAATTAATGTTTAATCTGCACTGCTGCCTTGTTTTAAGAGCTGCCGAATAGGTGTCATTCAAAAAAATTGCTTTCGGAGCTTTCTAATCCACATTTTTACATCAATACTATGATTTCCTTAGGTTTTACCATATTTTGTAGCCAGGTGTCTAACACTGGGTGATGAAAGGTTGAGGGTACATGTTCTTCTAACATAATCACAGAGGAATGATTCACCACACTGCCACTTGAGCCTCCCCTCTAAGGAATCAGATTTAGCACAGTTTAGAGTTATAGATGCATAGTCACTGTATCTCTTCAAAGCGTATAAGCTGCTTTGGTTCAAAGTGGCTTTGCAGCAAGGGAAACAATATCTGCACCTTTTATCTCAATCCCTCTTTTTTTGTCTTCTGGGGCAAGATACTTTTTATGGAAGATGTGCTACACCAGCATTTAGTACAACTGCTTTAAGAATAAAATTAGTTACAATATGAATTATTCACAATAGAATACCTTAGAGACTTCAGGTCTTTAAGATGATCAGATGTGATCTGTCAAGACAATGTGAAGGAAATGTTTAAGCTTTAACAGAAAATGTTCTCTGGGACAGTGCTAGATACCAACAGTAATAATCTAGCTGAATTAAAAATTACTTAATATAGTACACATATTTATGGAAAAAATTCCTGTTCCTAGAACGTATCCTATCTCAGCCTTAAAGAAATAGATATGTAAACAATAGGTGCGTTCTTCAAAGAGCTGTTTGGGGTTTTTTGTGGTTTTCAGCCTAGTCATAATTGGAAAATCAGTTCTCACACTTTCAAAATCCTGCAGAAATTTTCAAAAAAGGAGGTAAAGACGCTGAAATCACTGCTTTGACTGTTGGTGCGTTTTGAACTTCACTGCCTATGCAAAGTCAGGCATAGTGCCTATTCTTTTTTTTACCAACGTACTCTATTTGCCTTTGGAATAAGCAGGAATTTCAATTTTTTGGTATGATTAATCCTTTGTCATTTGTATGCATGGTGTTCATCACAATTTGTCCAAGCATATAAGGTAGGCCAGAAATATCCATTCATTTGTCTCTTTTATGAACATTACCTTATTAACCATGTTGGAAATATCCCAAATAATGCATTCATTAGAGGTATGCACTGTCTGAAATGATCACTTCAAAATCTGTCTCCCCAGGGGTTTGGATTTATACATACTGAGTTAAATGATTAACGAAACTATGGCACATTAAGTGTTCAGTATTTCAAGTCACCGGGAAGTTTTCATCAACATTAAGAAGATTTTGATTTAAAATATAACAGTCAAAATTTCTGTTTTCATTTGTAATTTCCTCTTTCATTTTGCTGCAGTCATGAATGACAATATTAACTAAATTCCATTTTGCAAGGTGCTGACCCTCCTAAAAATCATTCCTTTTCTTAGGAGTTGATGGTTTTACTCATTTCATGGGAAGACTTGGTAACTTTAAGGTTTTAATCCACTGAGATAAAGAGCAAGTTGACTAAACAGCACAAAAACAAGAGTGCATTTTTTTGATGTTTCTGATGGAGGACTCAAGAAGTCTGATCTCTCCTGTATAAAATAACAGACATTTATTTTAAATAATACTTGTATCTCTCCCTGTGAGGTGAAAGTAATTATTCTGGAGTTTTTGCCTTTAAGATTCACAGCAAATTTCCAAGACTCTAAGAGAAAGAAAGAACAGGGGCTTGACTTCACCGTGAATGTGCACTGGAGGTGCTAACAGATGTGTATTGGATGAACACGGTCTAGAGGCGTACATGCTCTAATACAGCTTTAAGCCTCATGCCATACTGATGTTTCTGTAGGTCATGGCCTTCTGTGCCACAGTGAAGGTTTCTGAGACTTTTTGACAACCCAAATTCAAAATACCAAATTGCCCTAAACAGTTACCTACATATGTAGAGTGTGAGTAGGTTAAAGCCAACTCTTCCTGGCTTCAGGAAACAGAACATCTTTCCAAATAATTTCATAGTCTTTGCTGGGAGGTTTTTCTTGCTGATAAATATTAACATTACAGATATATTCAGCTTGATACTCTTCAGAATTACTAAACGTGTCCCTTTGTACCTAAAATGAGGTAATGTTCTTACTCAAGGCGGTGTCTTTTGTATATTCAGTATCTTTTCATGGCAGGCCACTGTATTAAAAAAAAAAAGTATTAGGTGGGTGTTTTGATCCTGGTTTCTTATGGAAGTGAGGCTTGTGTGATCAGTGTTTGTCACTGCATGTGTCTGCCTACTGACCTTTTTGCTCTCTGATTCTCATCATTTCAATTAAATTTGACAAAAAGGTAGAAAAATTTTCATAGCATTAAGTTTACTTTTTGTGAGTAGATGCCCAGATTGAGAAGATACACTCTAATGAGTGAGACAAGGAGCCCAGTCTCTGCATGGAAATCTACAGAATTAATTGTTCTTTTTAAAGGGTGGAAATTAGGCAGTGTGGGAACAGTTAATCCCAAACAATGTCCTGCTAAAACTGTGGGGAAGATTCTGGTGAGCAAATGCCCAAGCCCTCATATTATCCTGATGAATTTTATCAGCTAATACAATACATGGTACCAAAAAAAGACCAATATTCTCGTGGCATTACTCTGGCTATTGTGTTACTCCCTCAGAGAACATTCTCAAGTGGTTTGGGTAGAAAAAGACATTCAGGAACGGGGTCCCATATATCCATTACATGTAAATGAAGAAGAATACCTTACACTATTTACAGCTGGCTCAGAACCATTTACTTTAATAATGACAAATTAGTCAAATCTTGTAAATCATTAACGAGCAATTAACTTTCTTTCTAGAGTTTCAGCAGACAGGGCTGTTCTTATCACTGTAACTGCTTAGGAACTTTATCTGCCTCCCAAAGCAGCTGACTCTATGTGATAAAGGGCTTTGATATGTCACAGGTGTCTTGGGAAAGGAGACTGATACACAAATTGGCCTTTTCAGCTGCTGTTGAGATCTAGAACTGTTGTTGCCTTCTCTCTCAAATGCAAGTCTGTTGGTACAAATACATTTGTGCAACTTCAGTGGGAGTAGTACAATCAATGCAATATACTTGTACAGTACGGTGTGTTCCCAGACAGGGAGGACAGCTATGCTTTATATTTCATTTTGTACCAGTATAAAAACATCTGCAGCAGACAGGCTACTAATAGAGCATGACGTTTTTACATACAGACCTGGAATGTATTATAACTTGCGTAAGAGAAAATAGCATTATTGATAAAAGGCTTTCACAGCTTGTTACCTAGAAGTAAGCTCCTACATCTCCTTTAGTTGCAGTGAGTTTTAAAAATACTAGTCAACAGTACAAGGGATTCAGACATTTATTTGGATGTGTTGTGAGTATGGATTTACTCGATTACTCTAGACTCCTGTCCTCTAAACTCCTGCCTTATGTAATTTTATGGATCAAAAAACTAAGCCTCCTTTTGCAGAAAGTTATCTTTAGAAAAAGCTACTATTATAAGTTAATTACTGAATTGTGAGTAAAATGGATGTGTGGTGTAAAATTAGTTTGTTTAAAGAGTTATAAATGTCTCTATTTAGTTATTTAAAGAAAAAAAAAACTTTAAAAATAGCAGTAGGTATAGGTGAATCTTTTCCAAATTATGCTTTCCAAGATAAAGCTGAAATAGGTCTCTTTTCTGGAAACCAAGTAGCAGTTAAGCTTATTTCTGCATGGAGAATTACTATATGCTGTGACTTGTATTAAAATGTTTGTTTTGTTATAACTTTTTAATTAGGTTGCCCTTCCTATGAGAGTCTCCCACTACAGTATTAAGAAAATGTTATCAATCTTGGCATAATTTCTAACTTCTGGCACAGTCTTGGGATTCAAAATCCCTACAATGCAAATTAAATTAGGAACACCTCTCCCAGGGAAGAAACATAACCTTTTCAAAGTGTAAGACAAACACGCAACGTTGTTGTCTGCTTTATCTTATTGGGGCGGTCTAATCCAGCCCAGGTCTAAGGAGTCAAGCCTCTACTGTGCCTAAAACAACTACATCGGTACAATTTCTCTGAAGAAAATAAATGGGTTTCTTGTCAAGGCCATTGTAACAGAAGAGCTGGGGGCATTGATACTGAAGGGGTCATTTTTTTCCTGTTGTACACTAATTTGAGGGCGACATGTTGTAAATGTTGCAGTTTCTTAAGTTGTACGAGACATCACTTTGTCTTTTCCCTTCCAGATATTTTCTGTATGTGTCATCATCAGTCATGTATAAAGCATATAATCTTTTATCATCACTATGCACACTCTGACACTGTGGTGATTTAGTCTTAATACCATCCCTATTACCCTGTGAATGAAAATCCCATATTGTATTAGACACACAGTATCTTGTTTTCCTGCCTAATCATTTTCACTGTTTATCTTCTCCATCATCTAGTGTTGCTTGCTTCTGTGGACTGAGGCTTGTTGGTAAGCTGTTTCAAGGAGTAATTCAGGATGTTAATTTAACTGAAACCACCATTACATCAGTGAAAGTATTATGGGCAAAAAAAAGAGGTAGGCCGGTGGTTTTCCCACAGAACACAGTTGTGACTGGTAACTATTCCATAGAGAAGTCATTGAGAACCAGTGAAAGAATTGGGACAGCCTTTACAGAGCCAGATCCTCAGGGTATTACTCAAGCAAAGTAACTATTGAAATATTGGCCCCTGAGGCTGAAGTCTTATATGTGTATGTAGCTTTATGCACTGTGAGTATTCCTATTGACTTCAGTGGGATTACAGACAATGAGTATAGTTAAACATGTGCATTAATCTTTGGGGCATACAGGTCTTCAGAGTTTTCCCTGTTTATGACTGAGCACTTCAAGGTTTATTTTGTAGAAGCTTAGGAGAAACTCATTTATCCTCATTGTTCGAGGCTTCTGGACAAAGCGGGAGCACAGTGATTTGTGTTTCCAATTTGAACAGTTTTTTAAATAGTTTATTTTGCAAATGTAGTTGTAACAATTAACAAGTGATTTTAGCCTTCATACAAAAATATAGGCAGTTCCTGATGGCTTAACTGGCATTTTGAGAGAGAAAAAAATAATGCCATGTAATTATTGAATTTAGTTTTTAAAATGTACAGATACACCCAGGTATGTATTCACACACAGGCATGCGTGTCCATACATACAATATTTATATAATTTCCCTGGGGAGATGGGAGGTTTTTTTAACGTATTGACTTTTACCTTTTCCCACATTTACTAAATGGACTAAGTAAGTACAAGTAAAATGTCACTTACTAATTCTTCTGTATTCTTTTAAAACTTTGGATGAAACAAGGTCACTGTACAGCCATTTTAGGCAGAAGAGTTTTTTGAGAATGCGAGTGTGAATTACCATAAAAGTGGTTTTGCCTAAATACTAAAGGTGACTTTTAACTGAAAAACTATAAAGTACTTTGCTTCAATACTAAAGATAGCTTTTAATTGAAAAGTATAAGTGAACCTACAAAGCAAGGTTAACGCTTAGTGGTATAATTTTATACATGCACTTTGGCAGTCACAACGGCTTTGATTCAACCTTGACTTCCTACAAGATCATAAAAAGGCACAGAATAATTTGTTATAAAAGAAATGAGGAGTACAAATGAGTTGCATAACAAATTCTGAAGATGAAATGGTAGCGTTCGAAGGAAATGTAGCATTTTATGCTAGCGCCATAATTCTCAGACAATGTTACAAAGAAAGAAGTATGGCCTGCAATTTGACCTTCCTCCTCCTCCCCACTGCAGCTCCATAATGATGTTCAGAACTTTACGGTTAGGTTAAAAAAGGTTTTAAGGAAACAGTGTCCTGTACCTTTCTACAGGATACTGCATTCCTAATTACCTTAAATGCTCTGGATAATTGTGTCTGCTTCTTGCGAAGGGACACGGGTAAGCAATTGGTACTTTTATCCTCACATTGAGAGGAGCCTCACATAACTTGCATTTTTGGGTAATCTTACATGCCAAGCATTTTAAGATGATTGCCCACACCCAGTCTTGCCCCTTTTTGTTTCTGCACGCAGCCACTGAAACATTGGAAAGATTTAGTGGGTGCAAATAAGACCCAATGCTCCAGTGAACACAGCAGAACATACTGCTCTAATTAATGGCTTGCTGAAAGCCACAGGCTGGGCTTCTTCCTTTCATTCATGAATTGAAGTAACTGGGTGCTACTGTTTTATTCTCGCTTGGTATTACACTGCCAAGAAATAGATAAAATCTGCACGATAAGGACATTTTTTGAATAACAAAAAAGAGAGGGTGTTATCCAAAGAGTATAACATCTATGTAGGTTATAGAATTACCGAGTATAACTTCAAGTAATCAGGTCTGTAACTCAGTTACACCAAGGTATTGTCTTCTTTGGAGGTGTGTCTTGATTCATCAAGTTGGTGAGATAAGTTTTTTTATTAAAGTAGATCTAAAGGATCTTTGCTTGAACTGAAAGATATCATAGCCTTTCTTTCTGAAGACCAAAAGGAGATCACTGAATTATTTGCTAATTGTGAGAAAAATTTATATTAATTTTTTGTGTGTGTCTGGCAGTAAGCCACTAGCTATTTCTCAGTAGCATTTAGCGCTGAGGAATCTCTTGGGAACACACAAAAAAAGCATGCGTTAAAGCCAAAAAAAAAGAAAAAAAACATTATGTGGTGATGCACACCTGGCAGACCGCATGTTTTGATGGCTTATGCTTTCTCTAGTAAAGGGTTGTCAGGGAGGAAGTAATATATACTAGCTCACAGTAATAGCCTAAACTGAAGACAAATTCATCTCTTACATGCACTCCATGTGCTTATATCATTTATTGTGATTTTTTATTCTTATATCTAAGGAAAATTTTAGCTTATGGCCTAGAAATTTGACCAATTTTCACAATTCTTTGGAAAAAATGCAAGTGAGAACCTCTTAAGAAAATGTGATGTACACGAAGTATAATGTGTTTCTGTAACAGTGGGATATGTTATTTACTGATGCATTTAAGAATTTGTCCATAAAATGCCATATTAGTTTCAACTTTTTAAAAGTTTTAACTTTTGGTTAATTATAGCAATGACTTGTAGCTGAGCTTTTCTTAATGTTGTTTCACATGGAAAGTTATATATACGTGTATATATGCATATGAGTTTTAGTTTGGGGTTTTTGTCTGTTCTACTTCAGAAACAGAAGTGGTTGCTGTTGACAAATGGCACTCTCTGTCCAGAGTTGTGGTGGTTGTAAAGCTGTGGCAGATTTGCTCTTGTAATCTGACTGCTATTGCAACAAGGAAGTGCTTTCAGAAAATGATACAGGAGCAGCAGTGCCTTAGTAAACAACGGTGACTCAATAATTTTAGGAAATTTGGGAGGATATAAATATGGGAAGAATGGAGATGGATCCTGCTGGATGACTGCTGTGGACTTTTTATACAGGGGAAAAAGAAACTACTCCCATATGGCCCCAAATAGGCACTAAAACCAATGTACCTCTTCTTTGACATCTGTTAGAACAGAATGAGTCCATTTGAAATCCCCCAAACACTCGCATAGTGACGAAGTGTAGTAAATGAAGCAAAATGGTTTGGGGAAATGAGGATGTGTAAACAAGCCAGTCAGATGGCATTTACTTTCTTGGATCACTTTGGTATTTTTTTCAGGTCTGGCTGTATTAAATCTTTGTGCACAAAGCTGTATTTACTGCACTGAACATAGATTTTCCACCTTAAAGCACAAGGCTGTTTAAATCACATCTGTTTTGGAGTTGGTTATCTCAGTTGTGTTTGATTTGCAATAGGCAGTGCACCCACTTAACAAAAACAACTATGTGATGTTCTTTACTGTTGTCACTAGTGACCAGGCTATTAGAGGGGGCTTCTTTATGTATGCTCTAAAAATATTTGTTGTTCTCTGTTAGCATGCACCAGTTCGCTGCATGTACGTCAGGAGCTTATCACATATTTTTTTGCTTTGGATGCTTAGTAACGATGTTTGTATTGCTTTTTGTTCATATGCCATTTGACTGCAGCATAGCTGAAGGTGCCAGAAAAATTCCAAGTGAGAACACACATAATGTTGTTTGGTAAACTCCAGCTATTTGCAGTAATTGAGGACCTTCCTTTTTATTTAGAGTATTGATTTCTTACGCAGTAGCTCTCCTCTTTGTCTTGAAGGAGATGTGGGGGAAACAGCTTTAGTCGATGGTAGATCTACTTTTATCTCTTTACAGCACATTCTTGCCCATATTGTAGTTTATATTTTGGAGGATATATTTTGGAGGACATTGGCCAGGAAACGAGTCAGATGATACTATGACATCCACAAACTAGTTTGTCTCCAAAATGAATTAAACTGTCACTCAGCAGAACCTGGGACTAGCCTGTTGTTGAGTATCCTTAGCTCAGAGCAGAGTTTGAGGGTCAGTCAGTATAATGTGATTTACCTCTGACTTAAGTGAAGAAAAGAGTTGCACCAAATTTTGTGAATGTTTTTATTTTCTAATCCATTCCCTTTCATAGATTAACACAACATAAATTAGGGTGCATTAGGGGAGGAAACAGCCAGTATCTATACACATAACTCTTCCCCAAAATTATATCTAATGCTTTATGGTTTTAAGCGAAGTGTCTTCGTATTGGTGATTTCATGTATATTTACAGTTGTCATCAGCATTTTCAGCATGCTTTGAACTTTCTGAGAGCACACCATCTTTTAAATGCATAGACACTTCTGGGAAGCTCTACATGTGCTTTGTCATTTCTTCTGGAGAGCCAATGCTTTTTTAACAACAGAGGATGCAGGAAGCACCATGCAAATCCAGTTCTGTCTGATACCATTCTCCTCTGCATTATCTGCTTTGAGCAACTGCTACTTTTGTCTCCTGTAGAGTCATTACTAATGAACTGTATGTGTGCATCCAAACTTAAAATCTTTAAAAAAAAAAACACAAAACAAACCCACACACAAAACCCCAAGCACAGAAACAGTGAACAGTGTCTTATACTTAAAATTTATATTTCAGCTCAGCTGAATTTTCTCCCATCATTAACATATTTTTTTTTTTAATCTAACCTGTAACCCAGAAGACTTACAAGCACAGAAACAAAGCGTATAACAGTAAAAGGATAAAATTATCATATAGGTGCCTCAGTAAGGAATGTTTCAAGTATATCTTTTCTTTAGCATTCTGAACTTCTATTTTAACTTAGGGCTTGATAGAACCATGATCATGTTAAATTGTATTTTACTCATTATTTCCATTGAATCCATGGTACTGCTTGCAAGGAGAGTATTTCTGAACATCACTAAGAGCTGAGGATCCTGACTGCTTTGTGCATTTAAAGCATACTAGAGGAGAACAGTAGAGTTGGTAGAATGAGAAGGTGGGCTCAGGCTCTGAGGATGGATCTGCCACTCACATGTTGTGCAACCATTGACAAGTGATTTAATCTTTCAGTGAGTCTACTTTTGTTATTGTCGTGGTTTAACCCCAGCCAGCAGCTAAGCACCACGCAGCCGCTCACTCACTTCCCCCCCACCCAGTGGGATGGGGGAGAAAATCAGGAAAAGAAGTTAAACTCGTGAGTTGAGATAAGAATGGTTTAATAGAACAGAAAAGAGGAAACTAATAATGATAATGATAACACTAATAAAATGACAATAGAAATAATAAAAGGATTGGACTATCCAAGTGATGCACAATGCAATTGCTCACCACCTGCCGATCGACGCCCCATTAGCCCCCCAGCCACGATGCCCCCGCCCCCACTCCCCCAGTTTATATACTAGACATGACATCACATGGTATGGAATACCCCTTTGGCCAGTTTGGGTCAGCTGCCCTGGCTGTTGTCCCCTCCCAACTTCTTGTGCCCCTCCAGCTTTCTCACTGGCTGGGCATGGGAAGCTGAAAAATCCTTGACTTTAGACTAAACATTACTGAGCAACAACTGAAAACATCAGTGTGTTATCAACATTCTTCTCATACTAAATCCAAAACATAACGCTATACCAGCTACCAGAAAGAAAATTAACTCTATCCCAGCTGAAACCAGGACACTTGTATAGAAAAGCAATAAGAGTGAACTCAGAGGTGTGAAATGGTTTAAATACTTGGGCCTCACTGTGAAAAGAATACTGATAATGATATAAACATTAATGTAATTTGCTAATTTTATTAGCCGACAGCAATTGTAACCAGTTTTGCCAATCCCTGTCCAAAAATGGACTGCATTTTGATTTAATCAGTTTACTTTGGAATATTGCTTAAGGGTAAATATAACAATCCAATATGAGAAGTCTCATCATATGAGTGATTTCCTTTGCACAAACCTGTACTAATTTCCATAGGAGCTCTGTGAACAGACTACTGCTAAGATAGTCTTTTGTGTTTTCAGGATGAAATATAGTGATTTAATATCCTGTTCATATTAAATATCCTAAGAGTTGGTGACTGTGGAGTTTAAAATATTTCAAAATATAATTCTTGTTTTTTAATGACACTTTAAAAGCACAATAACTTTGCCAAAAGGACATTTGATTCTAAAGCATGGGACACTGAGAAGCTGAGAGATCCTTATAAAATCCAACCCTTAGGAGTGTTGTAATGATTGAGAACTGAAGACAGTAACAGATTATGTCTATAGGCTCTTAGTAATATGTGATTTAGAGAGACAAGTGTGATAAGGGATATGCATATATTATAATTACTAAAATACATACAATAAGAAAAGTAATGTGTTGACTAGGAATTTTGTCTATGTAGGCTCAGGCTGTGGTTTGCAAATGGATTTATAAAGGGTATTTTTACCCCCCAGTTGGGAACTGACCTTTCTACAATTCAGGTTTGGAGTGGGAAATTGGGTATTTTAGCCATGTGGCAAAAGCACATCGAAAATTGTAAAATATGTCTGTATTTTTTTTTAATTTCTCTTTAATGGTAGGTCTGTATCTTTTATTAAAATTGTGGTTTAATCACATGTCTGTCACAGCTCAGTGAGAAGCCTCAGAAGCCTCATAAAACCACCTTGCTGGTACCTTTTAACACTAACAGCCTTGCAATTTTTTTGTTGTATTAAATTTCAAATGCTTATACCCTGAGATTGCAAGTGTTTAATACAGCATCCATGTGCTTAGCTTGCAACATTTACATTTATTTTTATAAAGTTATTGCTGCGAAAAAAATGGTGAATATTTGTAGTCCACTGACTAGCTAGACTCTCAGACAAGAAAAGTAAGACTGCTGGTAATGTAACCATCTTTTTTAGTATTAAAAGGATGCAGTCAGGTTCCTTGAGAAAGTGGCAACAATAAGTTGAATTAAAGATGCTTTATTTTGCTTTCTCTGATGGCTTCCCTCTTGTACTGAAAATGATTTTAGGAAAATAGGATTGAGACCCACATTCTGGATCAATAAATCTATTCTCCAGCTATTCTGGACTTGACATTATATCATCTCTTTCACAAAGTTATTGAGCGAGCTCCATCTGAAAATCTGTTTTATTCCTCCACTACGCTTGTTAGAAAGTCATTTCAGGATCTGATAGCTCTAATAGTTAGGGGTTTTCTAATCTCCAACATAAACTTATTTATGGCCAACCTATGACTTTTGTTTTTATTCCCCTAATGTAAATCCTAATTTTAAGTAGCTTTTTTCCTCCCTATTTTTTTTTACAGGCACAGTTATAGAATTTGTATTATAACAAACACAACATTCCAAATTATGTCTTGAAGACCACCACATATAATAAAGCAAGAGCTATAGTTAATTTAAATCCCAGAGAAAACTGTCCACAAACTTCACATCCTCATTACATTTATGAAGAATTTTTAAAAGAAATGTAGATTATTCCTGTTCCATTTCACTGAAAGGAAGTCTGACTGCAGAGCACAGCATTGCTGCAAGGGGTTGAGCAAAACTCAGCTTGAATCTGATTCTGCTTCTGGAAAACCTCCATTAGCTTCAGTGTGGCAGTATCAAGCCTCATGTTATTAGATAAGCCTATAATGATAAGAGAAGCCAATATTTTGGCTAGGTGCTGTGGCTCATGCAGTGATAGGAGCAGAGGAGGCAACAAATATATACCTCGTATGGTGACCCTGCATTTAGCACAGAAGGGACAAACTCATAGAAACAGGTGGTGATGTATACATCTTCTGCATTTATAGCTGTTACAGAGGGTCAGAAAGCTGTTAGAGGAGAAAATGGAGAGAAGTACCACGAGATTGAGACATACAAAAGACTTAAGTGCCACTCAATTGCCTTAAGGCATCCCCATTAAACATAATTACCCTACTTACTAAGCACCAATCATAGCTATTAAGTATCATCGGGTTTAAATTAGTTCCCTGGGAGACATCCCGTTTAAGCGGATTTCCCAGTTAAGCACAGGAAACTTCTTTTTTAATCAGTCCTTCCTCTCCTCCTCCTCATTTTACCTGCTGTAGAGTTGGCTGTTTCATAACTATTCAAACAAAAGAATTCCTGATGTGTTTATTAGGTGTGCTAAGGGAAGAGAAACATACTGTTTGGCTTACACTTCTGAAGTTAAAGAGCAGGAGGATCAAATCCTTCCATGTTGAGTGAGGACACTGCTGTGTTAATGACTGGAAGTGTTTAGGATGGCCTTGCTCCTCTACATCCATTTTTCCTATGTTTGTTCTCTTCTTGTTCTAAACACTCTATGGGATGTCAGTGTCAACCCAGAGTGCTTATTATCCACGGCTTATTATCACATATATTCTCCTAGAAGGTCATCAAACATGGTTATTCTGATTTGTCTGTCCTCATAAAAGTCAGTTCTTCCCACAAAGAATCACAGCATAACTGAGGCTGGAGGGGACCTTCAGAGCTCTCAGGTCTAGCCCCCTGCTCAAAGCAGGTCTAAATAGGTCAAGTTGCTCAGGGACATGTCTAGCTGAACCTTGAAGTCCTCCAAGGATTGAGATCACAGAGGCTCTCTGGGCAACTTGTGTTTGACCATCCTCATATTTTTTCCTTATAGCTTATAATTTCTCACATTCCAACTTGCATCTGTTGCCTCTTGTCCTATTGCTATACACTTCCAAGAAGAGTCTGGCTCTGTCTTCTCTGTGTCCTCTGGTCAGACAGTTATAGACAGTAATGAGGTCTCCCCTGAGCCTTCTCTTCTCCAGGCTGAAGAGGCCCAGCTCCCTCAGCCTCTCCTCTTATCTCCTGTGTCCTGGGGTCTGTGTCCTCTCACGAGGTTGCTGGCCTTTGCTGGACTCACTCCAGTACATCTCTCTCTGTGTAAGTACTGGGGAGCCCAGAACTGGACATGGCGCTCCAGCTGCAGCCTTACCAGTGCCAAACGGAGGGGAGGGATCGCTTCCTTCAACCTGGTGGCTGCACTCTTGCTGACACAGTGCAGGATGTGGTGGGGCAAGGGAGCACTTCTGCCCCACGTTGCTGGTATGAGGCTGCACTCTGGTTGTTCATTCAGCTGCCACCCCTGAATGTGTGTATGTGTATGAAGTTCATAGCCCAAAGATGAAAGGAAAAAAGTTTAATGTTTAAAAAGTTAAAAGTTTAAATGTTTAATCTATGCCTATGTGTTATGAATTTCTTCACACTTCAGAATGAAGGAGGTGTATCATCACCTGCTAACAATTGGTGTTAACTATTACAGTGGCTGAATCTTCGCCTTCAGTGGTCAAGATGAGGATGACTTAGACCATAAACTTCTAATTCTAAAAAAGAAAGGCATTTAGTACCTGTTGAAGTTAGGGGCAGTGTTTCTCATAACATAAGCTTAAACAGCCATAAATGAAATAAATTATTTTCTTTGGAAGACCAGGAAGAGTTTTCCTTCTTGTATTTAAACTGCATATATTTTAACAGAGAAAACATTGCAATTTACCTTGAAATTGAAAATAACACTAAAAAAACCCCAAACCCTAGATGCTTCTCATCCCTTATCATCTTATATATGCAGTGATTTTCATAAAATCACTCTTCCCCCCGCCTTTCTTACATAAAGACTGCTATAACTGCTCTACCTTCTTGTTTCTCTTCTGATCAGTGTTTTTTGAAACCATCCAATTTAATTTTCTTGGATGTTTTTGCTGGTAGAGTTGGGTTTTTTTGATTTTCCAACTGAAGAAAATCACTCCTTTTTCAATATTTCCAATATTTTTGTTAAGCTTTCTTATGCTCTTTTGGGTTTGTTCTCCTTTAATGTCACACTATAAAAGGCTGCTTTGCAATGATAGCTGCTACAGTGTCTGCTAAATCTGTGCATGTCTTAGAGCAACACAAATTCTGGAGGGGCTTGTCTGCCAAAGTGCTATTGTCTAGCTAGCAATTTGCTGCAATTCGAGATTTCCCTTTTCAACTCTTCCTTGTGGATGCGCAATAGATAGTTTAAACAGCAAGTCTCAAAGGAGTACTTTAAATTAAAGAGCTTATTTTCAGTGGAAACTATTTTATGTGCCAATTTTTTCCCCCTATAGTAGTGAAAATAAAGCAAAACCAGTGGTTATTTTATGCCTGCCACGTTGGATACGTTACTGATTCAGATATGGATTAAATTCTTATCTGTTTAGTACCTGTATTACTTAAATATTAGGTGGAAGTTGACTAGTATGACTCTCATTAAAGTTATTAGGAGATAACAGCTTTCCAATTATGATGTGATTATAGTTTCTGAATGATTCACCATATATATGTACCAGCACCTCTAGTTTACGTCCAGGAATGGATTTCAGGTGCAAGTTACAAGAGGGATATTAAGGTGAGAGTTAAGGAAAAAAAAAGGGCTGAATTTCAAAACTTGGAAAGCAGACAACCTCTCTGAAATGCTGCCGTACCCCAGGATATCTGGGGTATGTTCTGGCAGGCTGAGCAGCATTTTAGGACAACTGGTATTGTGTTTAGAACAAAATGCGAGATACTGTGACTGTCAGTAATATTGTTATTGGAACAATCTTGGGGAACAGTGGTCTTTAACTCGGTACTAACACAGTAAATTAAATAGTAACTGAAAGATAACATAATGCCCAAACAAGTATGTGCAAATGACAGATAATCATGACTTGTCTTGAGGAGACCCCTGCCTCTCTAATCTAATATTTAGTGGCAGGGCAAAATTTAAAAACCATTTTGTGGTAAGCTTTTAAAATATACATATAGTCTTGGGGTAAAAGACAAAATAGTGTCCTGGAGTACAAACTATGAAAAAGAACCAAACCTAAGATTAGAAATAAGGAATTATTTTTCATCACAATGACAAGATTAAAAATTAATTGCCTTGAGTTGCATACTAGTTCCAGTGATGTTTAACATATATATTAAAGAACTGGGAAGGAAGGAGTAGGGGAAAAATAATAATCTTGCAAAAGATTTAGGTGCTTGAAAGGTGAAAAAACCTGATGAACTTTAGGAAAACATAACTGGATGAAATGCATTTCTTCACTATTGAAAGGATCTTACAATAAGTGTTTCCAAACTTTTTTTTTTTTTTTTTTAGTTTCAAGTCTTTATGAATATTCCAGGGTAGATAGATAAAGATCTATACATGGTAAATTTAGGTCTACTGATGTATGCTAGTGAGTACACTCAAAAAGCACAAACTTAAGATCCTGTAGATAAACTGAAATCACTGTAATAGTAGGAAATGTACTACTTAGAGGAAAAAAAGAATGATGATACAGCTCTCTTGTTAGCAAGATAATGCCTTTAGTTATAGGTATTGTAATTTTTCTGGATAAGAAGGCTGGTCTCTGGCCTAGCAGTGGTTGAGGTTCTGATGTACATTTGATATGCCTTTTATCCCACATCAAATAATTCAGAAGTCGTTTGCCCCTTCTACAAACACAGCCTTGCTATTTAAAAAGAGTCAGTCTAACATATGGGCCATGCACTTGCTTAGCTACCGGACTTACCTACTCTTCTTTCAGCTCTCACCTTCCTCACTCCCACCTTTGATCATTTTCTGTTCCTGCATTGTCTTGCTCTTCTGTTGTCTAAATCACAAGGGAATCTAATAGCAGTCAAACTGGGTAGTTGAACATTCCCTAGCAGAGTGTTTCTTGCCCCGATTATGTGTCTCCAGATCCAGCTAGCTATTTCCAAGTTAGAAGGTGAAGTGATGAAACGAAGGGAGCACGGTGGCAGTTTACACAGTGCTTTCACCCTACCTAGGATCCGTAGGGACAACTGAACGCTGAGAAAAAGTGAGAAAGAAGGAAAGAAAATAAAAGCAAGAAAATCCATATTTATTTGATAGGTAACTTTTTCAAGTTTCTTTCAAGAGGCTGGCAGGTCTGAATATAAGATGCACATACACCTACGGGCTCTGTATCAGGAGTTGTGATATGGGGGCAGGGGAGCATCTTTTATACAGATGGAGAAAACTCAAGCATCTCAAATCCCTCAGTGGGGTGGCAGTTGGCAAAGAATAAATTTTTAATTTTTCTCTGGACATGTTCAGTCAACCAGTAATTTATTTTTTTTTTCCTTTGCATTTGCTTTGTGTCTCTAATGTTCTCTTTCTGGATGCACTGATGACTAGAGAAGACAGGTTTTCAACTTCTCTTATGCAATGGAGATTACACATTTTCTCCATGAACAACAGAACTTCATGTCACACGTGGCCTAATATGCAGAACATTCCTCTCTGAGTTGTACTGTAGTACTACTAACAGAAGAAAGTACACACACAAAGCTCCTGTGCCGCGTTTTCCTTTGCACTTGTATCCATTTTACAAAGGGTTGCTCCTCTGATTTCAGCACAATATTATTGTATTTCACTTTAGTAAGAGGAAAATTTTGTCCCTTTTCAGGTAAATAAAGTGTTGTTAGTCTAATGTACATTATCTTCGTTAGCTGGACGACACCTTCCAATGATAAGCATCAACACATACATCAGTATATGTTTGGTTGGTTGAACGCAGCTAGGTTTTAGATCAGCACTGCTGTTTACTCCCGCAAAATAAGCACAAAAGTGAATAAATCCAATATACTTCCTCATATCTGTATGTGCTAAAAAGCTTTACTGTACTTACAGCATCTATTTAACAATTTTATAATTATTAGGAGCAAAATAGTAATTACACCACCATTTCCTTGGCCATAGGGAAACACCCCCAGTTAGAAAGAGTGCTTTGGAGGATAACAGATGTTTTATCTCTTGGCCGCTGACTTCAAAGGAAAACAGTTATCTGGGAGGCAGAAAAAAAAGGCAGTAATCAATTGTACTGTCATATTTTGTGAGCATGGCAATTGCTGACTCAGCTGCTTAATACAAAGCACCTGAGACTACCTGTTTGGGCAGGCTTAAAATCTTTCAAGTAATGGCAAGATGCTTGGAATGAAATGCTAAAATTAATCAGTTGGGTTTTTTGTGGTTTTTTTTTTAACAAACTACTGGTTATGACTTCTCAAAATTAGAGACTGAATGCCTCTCACAGTGAATTTCACAATACTGGCTTATCATACAAAAAACTATTTGTTTCCAGCAGATTGTTTAATTAAATGGGTCATAACAGGTAGATAAAAAAATCTAAATGATGATGTAAGGTAAAGCTGAGGGGGTTTTTTTCTCTTTATTTCAAGTTTTGGCAAGTGTCAAAACACCTCTTTTCTACCCCAAAAATCTGCAACATCTTTTTATCCTTTCATTTACTGTTATTCCTCTTTTCCCTGGAGGTTTCTTCAAGCACAAAGTGGATATTATGATATTTGAATGCTTATATTAAATATGGAGAAAGAATAAATTTCTCACTTAGTACAAGAGACAGGCTGTAGTCTATGGTGAAATGCCCGTGTGAAATAAGAATAGGACACCAAATGGCAAGGGCTTAGTCTTGAACACTTGTCATTTTTCCATGGCAGATACAGGTTATTGGTTTCTAAATACTGAGTTAAAATGAAGTGTGTTACTCTTTTATATATTTCTACTGAAAGAAAACAAACAACTCAATTCTTTGTTTCTTTAAAGTGACCACGAAGAATATATAATTAACAAATAATATCTACAGAGCCATTCATTTGATTGAAAGAGTTAAATAGTAGAAAGAAAAAAACATTAATTTCAAGCTCCATTGGTAACCAGGAAAACAGCATTTGCTAAATCACACAGGAAAAAATGGTATTAAAATATTTCATTGTAATACTTTTTAAAACATTAAGAAAAAAAATACTAAGAAGGTAATGTGTTAAGCTAATTAAAAATATTCTGTAAAAACATACATGCTGGTACTTCATTCTCATGTGACCAGATCACCCCACTGCTGCAAATACTATTCAGACAGTGTTTAGATGTGAACCTAGACAAAAACAGGATTGGTTTTCTCTACTTTCACATAGCCACTTGCTCATTAAATCAGCCTTTTCAAAAAAGGTTGAAGAACATGCCCTGTTGAGGAGTCTATCTTTCTCTCCTTTGCTTCTCTTCTCACATCATTCTCTCTCTAGTTTCCTTCTGCTTTCTTACTTCTTTGTGGTATCTGCATGAACAACATAACATCCACTCCAAGCCCTTGGGGATGCAGTACAAGAATCAGGTAAGCCCAAACCTGGATCTGTGCCCTGTGGCTGCCTCTTCTTCAGCATGTCCACCCTCCTGCCTAGGCAGCAGCAAGGGAGATGACATGATATAGCACTGCAAGAGTGCAGCCACAGTTGGACCTCCTGGGGAAACCCCATTTGTTTGCTACAGGCAAGCAGGTACTGGCCTAGGGTGCAAGCTGATGGTAGGGTGAGGCTGGGACCCACTTTTCTGGAGTTAGGGGTACACAGATTTTATAGAATGAGGAAGAGTTGTAGGGTTAGACTGCAATTCAGGTTGAAGCATGTAGTTATTTCATCAGGCTCCACGTTGAAGGAGGCAGCTGGAAGGCATTGGCAGTCTTGCTTCAGGAAGAGCTCTGCTTTTTTTAGGTAACTTCTTTGGGCCCTTTAGGCAAGCAGTTTTCTTTCCATCATGAGTTACCATATCTGATCAGTACACCTGACCTAACTCCACCCCCTTCTCATTCTTTTCAAACTCTTATTTTAAGATTACTGAATGGGTAGGTGTACTGTCAAGGTTACTTGTATGACTGTAAAGAGGTGAAGTGGAGAAATTATTCATATATTATGGTTTAAAGAATAGTAGTACCATTTTTTTCATGACTTACTAGTTAATGTGGAGACAGTAATGTATTCTGGGAGAAGGGTAGATAAAAATCTGATCAGTTTAAGCATTGATCATCACTCCAAGTAGCCATAAAATTGAAGTGTTAATCAAACAAGTTATTAACATTGCTAGTTGAATGTGTTCTGTGCATTTGGTACTGTAACTTCATTAACTGTATACACTCATTTTTAAACAATCAGCCTGAGTCCAGCTGTCCTCTTTGGGTATGTCTGCATGACAAAGGCTTTAGTTTATGGTAGCAACATGATGTAAACTCTCCCAGGACTCCTGGCAAATACTCCAGAGTTGCTGCTGAGTGCTAAAACTCATGCCGTTCATCTTGACTGTATAGTTGACTGGGCCAGCTAGATTAGGCTAACGTAAATATATCGGGATGTGTTAACATTTAGTTTTCAATGCATCTCTGTACCTTTGCCCTGTAATTGCTGCTGGTATATGACAGATTCTTTGTTTATGCTGTGCTTTATTCTTTTTATATTTGAATTCAAGGCAGGAGGCAGAAGTACATGTTTTTGGAAACAAATGTGAAAAGCACTTCTAACAGATATTGATAATTGTATGGTACTTGTGGCACTGCTAGAGGAAAGGACGAACACAGCTGGTTGAACTGCATTTACTGAAAATAAAATGCTGTGAAAAGTTCTGCTTATTTTGGTATAGTGATTAGGCTGAGACAATGCACAAGTATTTGAACAAAAAACAATTGAAAGTTTGGGTGTCAATTGTAAAATACTATTTTGGACTTCAGAAATAATCTAAATTACTGCAAGTCATATTGCTGTATTTCTGGAATCTGATTGCTTTTATCTTTTCTGACTTTTTCACCCCTTTATCTCCAGTTAGACTGTAATTCCAGAACTATTTGGAACACAAAGATGACCTTCAGTAATCCTCCCAAATATATATACCTTCACCCTTACATAAAATTAAATGTTGCCTGCTGTTTCAGTATCAGTATCCCAATTTGAATGGACCCTTGTGGCATATCTCAGCCATATTTATCCTTTGGAAAATAGATTTGTGTTGTTCACTGATTTTCCTTTCAGTGTACTTCAGCTTTGAACCCATTAATATATGTATTGAACACCTGTCCTGCTTCAGATCCCTGAGGTACCCGACTCTTAACTTCTCTCTACTTGGAGAAGCAGCCATTAATTACCACTCTTTGTTTCCTATCACTTAGCTAATTTTTAATCCACAACAAGAATTTACCTTTTACCCTATGGTTATTTATTTTCCTTAATAGTTTCTTGTCAAGGATCTTATCAAAGGCTTTTGTCAAACCAAGTAAGTTATATCTACCAAATCTCCCCCCATGCTCCCTCTTTCATTAAAAATGTCCAAGAATTCAAATAAGGCAGAGGCAGTATTTTGCATTCAGGGAGGTCCAGTTTTATCAGTTTGGATTATATAAATGCTTCATTGTTCTGATCTTAATCGTATGCTATCAGCTACTCTACAGCTAAATGGAGACATCATGCCCACAGTGTTTTTAGTTCCTTTTTCTTAAAGGTTAACACTATGTTGCTTTTTTCTTTTTTTTTTTTTCCTAAATGTATAGGTAGATATCTGTGACAGCACCTCTCCTGCCTTTTTATTTAGATGTACTCTTTAACACTCATGAATCACTACCTTCACAGTGGGGAGATCAAGTTGAAATCATAGCTGTTTTTCTGTTTTTCCTAATCTTTCTTGAAAATATTTCTTAAATGTCATTTTAAAAAATATTTTAATTAGTAAACATATTGTAGGAATACCTATGGGATAAAAATATGCCTGTCACATTCCTTAGTGAAAATTAATGTAAAGATATTTCTCTGCAATCAAGATACTGCCTCTGATCAGCACCGCTGCATTGTTCAGGGACCACAAGCACTCATCCTGCCCCCCTAATTCTGTTACCACTTATGCATTGTTCCTATAAGTACAGTATGGTAGGAAGGGTGGAATTTACCAGAGCAGAAAAGGACCGGGGACATGTAGCCCAGCTGCTTTGTAGCACTCCTCAGGGCTACTTGCAGGCTTTGTGTCGCATGATGCTGCAGCATCTTCATGGCTGCATCACTACCTTCCACGTGGTAACTGCATGGGCCTCTGCCAACTTGGTCTGTATTTCCCTGTGAGGCTTCAAATTATGCAGGAGTTTTTTACACCAACAATCAAATTTCCCATTGCAACAGGTATTAGTATCATTGCATTTCTTATTCTAGACTCTCAAGTAGTATATCTGCATGCCTTTAAACACAGTTTGAACCATTTCATTTTAGGGAGGAGTGAAACAACACTTACAGATTTCTTCTTTCTTCCTAGGAGTCAGTGAGGATTGTTCAGATTTTGTGAAGTGTTTCAGAGTCTGAAGTACAAAAACATTTTAGATTTCCAAAGTTCAGTTTACCATTGCTAATGAGTTAGTAAAAAATGTGATGACGATCAGGTGTCTTACTGAAGTTATTGGAGAAATGCTGGTAGAAAAAGAATCTTAAAAGTTACCTCCCTCCGTAACCCCCATTGTATATCTCTCTGTGAAGTATTCACTCACAGATAAACATTAGAAGCCCACAGTTCTAGGTAACAGGCTTATTCCTTTAATTATTGAATGTGATACTCTTTGAAATATGGCTCTGTTGTGCTAGAACTTCTCTAATAGCAAGTTAGGAGACTCCATGGTTGGGTACCAGCTTTATCTTCATTTTCCATCTCCCTTCCATCTGGGGAAGAATACCTTCTAATTACTTGTTGTTTTCCAGATCACTCGTGGTCTTTGCTCCCATGCTGAGTGGAGATTACACTCTCCTATTAGCCCTTTTAACGTCCAAGGAATGCCAGCCATGCCATGTGTGAGCAATCTGCAGGCCCCATTAGCACTGCTTGAGTAGCTCTTGATAACACTCGCTATGAAGTCAATTAAAGACATCAGGGGGTGGGCTGGACTGCTTCTTTTTACTAACAACTCTCATTAGGGGGTGGAGGATGGGGAGCTTGAACAGGTGATTTTTAGTATTTTAAATAAGAAATGGCAAAAATACCCAGACTAGCTTCCTCCTTTGTCTGGCATTCATTCCTTTCCTTCCCTTCCCTATTCCTAAAACAAATCTCTGACAGATATGCCATTTTACAAAGTCTGAAAGAAGCAATAACTCTAAATCTCAACAAAAGAAATCTGGACAGACAGTAAAGACAACAGAAATCAGATTAGTGCTTCATAACTGAAAGGAAGTCTTGGGCAGTCATTTTTCATAGCATACTCTGATCCTGGACAGCCCCTCTTGTCATGGTTTGGGCTGAGTTGAAGACACTCTCCCTTTTATAGGAATTTTTCGTACCATGCAGCTTGGGAAACTTGAGAGTTTATAAATGTTCAGGAATATAAAAATATTTAAAGAATTAAGTAGAATTTGATGTAATTGTCCCTGTGTTTATATAAAAGCTTCTAGCAGCTGTGAAACAGTATATTGCTAGGGAATAGTACACCAGTGAAGCTGTGGTGTGGCCTTAAGCATACGTGTTTTCAGTGGCAATGCTAAATACCACTGGCAGTTAACTCCTAAGGTGTAAGAATAGGCGTTTAGTAAAAGAAAGGTAAAATATAGAATAAGGTATATATAAGCTGTAACAATTAAAAAATTCAAAGCACAGTTCATATGTTTGCATGTGTTTTGAAAGAAAATCTGAGGGCAAATGTTGTTGCTCACCAATGAACCTCTTTTTACAACTATCGCACAGAAATATTAGGAAAAGAGAAATGTAAAAATAGTTTTGTTTTTCACAGCAAGAGATCCAGTTTGTGATTCTTTCTGCTGTTCTGCTTTTTCTTTTTTGTTTTTTTTTTTTGTTTCCTTTTCTTTCTGCTGTGTGTGATTTTTTTTGTTATTATTTTATAGATTTTCCAATGGGATATGGGAGCATACAGTTCAGCTTTCCTTTTCCAAGGTTTTGCTTTGAGTAAAGACAGTGAAAGCCTGTGTCTTAACTGAGTCAGGACATGCATTTCCACTTTAGGAACCATTGGTATGACTGAGATTAATTCCAAGCAGGCAATGGAACAACTTCCAACATTTTTGAACAAATGTTCTTCCCTGGCATGGAGGTTGTATCACTCAAGTGTCTTGAATCTTGATATGGTGTAAAAATGAAAACAGAACCCCAAAATCCCTATTCAAGTCTTTCATTTTCCTTATATGACCCGCAAGGTATTCCAGTGTCCTTTTGAGAAATAAATTCATTAGGCTAAAGGCCATCGTCCATTTGGAAACAGCACCATGTAGTATAACCTGAGCAGCGAGGCTTTAAGTAAGAATGCATTATATAGTGTTTTAACAGGAAAAGATTGGATGCATTTTGAAATTACCATCGTATCATACTACAAGAGAGTACAAAACACCACTTGTATCTGACAGATATTTTGCTACAAGTTAAAAAATAATCTGAAATGGTTAGTTTAAATTCTTCAAGCATTTTCAGTTCACAGCAGCACATCACTTGCATTAAAGCTCCCATCCTGTCCTGCTGGTGACCGTGTCTCGTCTCGCTATGGCTTCTCTCTCCCCACAGCAGCAGGGGGATGCAGTGAACTAAATTACTCAGGCAGCAAGAAAGCACTATTTCTCTGTGTTTCTCTTTTTAAAATTATTATGGTATTATGGTATTTTGTTTGCTTATGTGTTCATAAAATTAACATAATAGAAGAGTTTCTGCTTTTGAGGTTTGGATATGCACAGCCGTGGTTTCACAAGTCTTGCACTAATATCAGTTGTGCTTACATGTTTCTGCTAAACATTGGATTTAATAGACTAGTCACCCCTCCCATATATAGCAACTGAAAACTGAGACTTTAGTACATCTTTTAACTGTTTTTACAACCTTTGTTGCTGGTTGTTCAATTTACACAGTGCTTATGTAGGGAAAAACTAGTAAATATAATAGGTAATTATTTTTTTTCCCCTCAGTGTACCATCTATTTTATATTTATGGTATCTCATTTAATTTTACTTTGTAAATACAAGGAAATACAATGGAGAGGGTTTTCAGCATTAATATATTTATGCCAGTTACTTGTTTTCAGGATTATTTATTTCCAGCCATCTTGCTGAGTGTTTGGGAGAAATGACTTAACTTATCTGCTAGTGTGTGCAATAAAGATAAAACGAGAGATTGTTTACTTGGCTAAAAAGACACATTATTTGTTTTCTTTTGAAATAGCTGAGAACATGACATGTAAATTAGTGTGGAAACAGCAATGTGCATCTCATTCAGAAGGGTTTGATTTGTTAAAGGAGTGTCAAAAACAAATAGAAATATGACCTGACTTACTGCATTAAATAACAATTTCGGCCTACACACTGATGTCTCACTGAGTAACTGTCCTGGATTTATTTTTATGTTTTGTTAAGATACGCATTATACAATTGTCATCTAGACCACTGTGAGAGGAACTATACAAAGTACATAGAGGAGATGATTAAAATTATCAAAAAAGTGAGCAAAGTAAGTCTGATTATGCATTTACATCTGGGAATTGAGATCAGTTGATTGTCCAGACTCACCCAGGTAAACTATGGTAAACCAGATAATTTGATTTCATTTTGTACCAGCCTGGTACCACAAGAATCCTGTCCTATTACATATAAATGGATTTTTGTTTTGCTTGTTTGGGGAGGCAACAATTGTTGATTCACTCAACAGCTGCTGAAAATCTTAAATCTGGTTAGTACTTGACTCTTTTTCTTTAGATTATTTTTGTTCTAGACTGTTACTCCCTGCTAATGGCATAGAGGTTGAAAGAGCACAGACAACTTTTCTCTGTTGTTCCCCTTACACTGAGATATCTAACCTGCTGCATCCATATTTAAGTTTAATTGTCTCTTTGGCATGCTAGTCAAGTTTCACAACAAGTTGGAAAAATCCATATTGGATACGTTCTGATGCATGTATGTTTAAAAAAAAATTATATATTTTATAGAAGTGTAAATAATATTTGAAAGCCATAGAAAAGAGCGGTGACTGGTATTAAATTAATACTTCAAGGAATCTTAAATGGTATTACATTAGACAGTTCCTTGAATAACTCAAGGCTTCAAAGTTATATTTTTCCCATCTAAGAATCTAGATTGCATACCCTGGCAAGTTATGTCAGTTTTTCTAGTAACCCTTCTTTGGCAGTTAAAATGAAATTTAGCAAAATATCTTCCACACTGATGTCATATGGCAAGTAATGGACACTAGACACTCTTAGTGCTGAGGTTACTGAGAAGATGTAACTTTTATCTCTAGCTTTTGGCTGTTTTGTTAATACATTTTTACTTGCTACTGTGAGGAGAGATATTGAAAACAAGCCTGGGCCTTTAACTTTCATATTGAATTTCTCTGAACCAGCACAGCAATTTATTCCAATAGAAATTGTTAAAATAGATGTGATCCGGCTTATATGTTAAGTATAAATCTATTAATCACATACCTAACCATAATAATATCCACCATTATAATGCAGACAAACCCTACTCCTCATGCACATACTTGGCCAGAGTTTTATTATTGGTACTCTCAACCTTGTGCTGCCAGTGAAAAGCAAGAAGATGACATGCAGTTAGCAGGACTGTGCAAGGGAAGTGCTTTTGCTTTAGAGCTAGGGCAGTCCCTATCAAGAAGAAAAGCAGAAAAGCAAGGGTGAAGCTACAACACTGCTGTATAATCAGTATCCTGGTTTGAGGGCTTCTGCCCCAGAACATGAGTTAGGGCAGATTCATAGTTACTCTGACATCCTCTGAAGCCACATCTAGGTCCCAGCTGACCTCTGCTTGGGTATTTTATCATGTGCAAGCGTATAGTAAGAATAAATGATGAAAATGATAGTAAGGCTTTGCACTTGAAAGACCCTTGCATAATATTCCTGGTTGTCCCTGGTGTTGAAAAAAATGATTGGAGGGATATTATGTGACTTTGTTAGAAAGTCTGATTTGTAAAATATATTGGTAGCAATTTTAACTTTACTATTTTGAAACAGAAATTTGCCAAGGGCTTAGACTGCTACATCTTTTAATGTCAATGCAGGTATGACTATTGCTCCGTTCTGTAAACTGTATCAATGTGAACGCTTCTCCCAATTGAAAAAAACAACAGGGAGTAAGCAAGAACATAAAATTATTTTTAGAAAATGCATTTTTAATTACTGAACTGCTTAATTATTGAGTACTACTGAAAATATCCTGTGAACCTCATCACTATGCAAATGTATTCAGTTTTGGAAACAATTAAATGATAATAAAGCATTCTTTTTTCTTTTACAACATATTACTGTAATGAAGCTGTTACCTCTCAGTGTGCATTTTAATGAGTTTTAAGTAACATTTTAATGAGCTCAACATTACCATAAACCCAAGGATTAGACAAAATTGAATTTACTGGGAAAGGGGAAGGGTTCATTAAGAGTTAATTATATAGTTTGAGAAGAAATAGAATTCATTTTATGATGGCCCATCAACCAAGTATCCAGCAGTAGATCTATACTTATTAATAGGTATAGAAATGCCATTATTGTATTGACGTAAAAACATGGGTTTGCACACTACTGCTCAGGTTTCCAATGAAAGTTTCTGTATTGAAATCCCTGGGTCAACCTTGTTCTTATCCAGCTCATTATTACATCTGAGGAGAAGAAATACCAAGCTTTGTATTAGTGGTTTGTAATTCCACCTACAATTTTTATAAACATCATGAACAGTGAAAGCAAAGTTTAATGGATTTACTGTTGCCAGTAGGATCTGAAGGCAGGTTATGAATAAATGTCTTGGATTTTTTATTTTAAAAAGGACTGGTAGAGAGTTGAATCCAAACTGCCAGTTCTACTGACATGCCCACTCTAACAGTGATCTGCTGAATGTCTGCAGTCTAGGCTTCTGGATGCACAGAAATTGCAGGTAAATTTCCACGCAATAGCTCTGCGCTGGCTGCACTGTACATTCAGATGTACGTTCAGATGTTCATTCAGGCTGTGCACAATGCAGAGTTAAACTGCTCGTGCTCAGTAAGTTCAGTTACACATTGGGTTTACTGCTTTGCATCTGCCAATGTTGGCATTTCTGTTTAACCATTTGAAAAAGTATGGAGGGTTGTAGCTCAGTGCCTTGAGATCTCTGGTTAGAAAAGAACAAGAAACAAATTTTAAAATCTTAAGCGAAGTATTAGTTGCATTGAATTAGTATAGTGCTCTCTTGTTCATAGGATAGCCCTGTGATTTGCTATTTTACTAAAACCCAATATGTATTTTGTTGATGTCACAGCCTTTTAATGGTGTGAGGGAAGCCTCTGGGACTTGAAAGCTTTCATGAGTTTCAGTAAAATGGAGTTGATCTCCTGTACCCTGCTGTTGTGGCAGAAATAGCACTCTAGCAAGTGTCTGTTTGAAAGAGGAAAGTCATGAGCTGTGGTCAGCAATTAGACCTGCCAGAATTCCATCACTGCTGCACATGCCAGACCCAAAGGTGTGCCCTGAGAGTGGTAATTCTGATTGCTAAACTTCAAAATGCTAAGGTTAACCTGCAGACCTACCCTGGAAGGATGATTCCTTGCAACAGAAGTCAGGGTACTGGTGGCATTTGAAAAGGAAGTCTAATTAGTCCCTTCGATTGAATAGATGCTCAGAAGGAAGTGCAAAGAAGAGCTATTAAATAGGTAACAAATTCTGGATATGATAAGAAGCAGCAAAGTGCCACTGAATGTGGGATTATGAGCCACATCGTACTAAACTTTCATTTGTTCAGCAGCAGAAGTTTTTCCATCCCTTCTGAGTTGTTTCCAGCTGATCCATCTGTTGCTGAGTAAGGAAGGAAGCCCCGGTGAACAAAATTAAATTGTAAAAATCAAACATGTACCAACTATTGGCTGAGCATTGTTTAGTGCCCTATGGTTTCTCCCCCAGAAGCTCACCGCTTTGTATGAACGTGGCAGCACAGCCAGGCATGTAGAAGTCTTCAGAGAGAAACTGAGAATGTTCCGCACCTACATCTGGAATTGTTCAGAAAAGGAGGAGCAGAGCTACAGAGGTCCTCCTCAAGGGAGAGCTTAATTCAATTTGCCTTAATTGAAGCTTCACAAGCAAACTACAGAATGTTTCCAGTTCTCCTGGTCTCAGAGAAATCCCACAGCATGCACGGGTTATATGAGCTATTGTATTTTATATATTCTTTATTCTAAATATAGGGAAGTATAATGCGTAGTTTAACAATACATTTTCCTTGGTGGAAAATCTGGTTTAAGTAGTACTATTCTCTCCTGGCCACTTATTTCTTCCCCTTATAATAGCTTGTCATTCTGTCAGTTGCTTATGGATCTGGGCTGTGAACAAGGTCATTAGAGTGATCTGGGTTAAAAATCCTCCAAACAGGTGTTTGTCTGTTTGGGTTTTTTTTCTTTTTAGTCTTTTTTTCTAATTGGCATGGAAGAAAATGTTTGTACTACTTGGCCTAAAATCTATCCCAGGTGAATACTGTGGCAGGCTAAAAATTCCCTCCATCCAATCCTGTCTAGTCCAATAATCTAATCTGCCTATTTCAATATTATATTTTGTCTATCATATGGTGCTTGAATACTTTATCTTGTCAGGAAAGTCTCTTGTTTTCTAATGCAATTGAAGAATGACAGTAACTATATAAATGTACACATTGTGGGAGCTACAGACCCAGGTACTATGTGTCTAGTTAAACTCCACGCTAGGAGTAAAATGAATGACTTAAATGTGCTGGGAAGTTCCCATTTAAAATAATACCTATTTCAATATTTAGTTGTTAAAGGTGCCTGAACTGGAACAGATTCTTTGTTACACTAGTATTTTATGTATAGAAAGCAAAAGGAAGAGGAAAGATTGTAAAAAATGATTTTGTATTCTAATTGTGGGATTAGCAGAGGTCTTTCAGACACTTAAAAGGAATGTGAGCCCCTCATCCGAAGGGCTGCTTTAGCTACTGAGTAACACACCCATTAAAGGCTGTTTTACAGGCACATCTCAGATTGCTTCTTCTCTGCAGTCTGGGGTAAACAATTATTTAAGTAGTGCTGTTTGCCAGTTTTCTCTTATTTTAAAGCCATCAGCAGATCCGTAGTTACCCTGATTTTCTCTTGTACTGAACTGCCAGAGGAATATTCAGCACCAAGGGTTTAGAAGGATGTGTGGGATTTATTTTGTTCTTCTAGTTTTCTTGTACTGTTCATTTTTCTATTATGCAAAATTTGTTGAACATGACATAGCACTTTGGGAAAGTGGTATTAGTTAGAAAAAAAGGATTGTTTCACCTTTACTGCAATTCAAAACATTATGCTACTATATTTTCAATAGTATGTCTGGGAGCTGGTATAATGTCTCAGCTGAAGGTCGTTTAGAGTCTCAGGCACAGCGTAGTGTGACTGGAGGGTGGAGCTGGACACCCAGGTTCTGGTCTCCCTCTGGGTGCTGAAGCTCCCCTTTCAAAATTGTTGCTTCAGGCTATTACGGTTGGTCTTTGCTCCTGCTTCTTTAATTTTTTTCTTCCCTCTTGCATGATGTAGTGAATAATAATGAGGGCAATGTGAACTCTTACATTCTTTTTCTCTTTTGAAAATAAGTGGGAGAGTTATATTTCATATGATATAGAAGTAATTCTTTATGCTGTTTGAGTAGATCAAAACCGCAAGAGATTTCCTGCACATTACACTAGTCTTGTCTTTGTTTTGCATAAAATCACAAATTTGGGGCTTCCTTTCCATGTTTAGACCATAGAAAACTACTGGTTTATCTAGTTGTTTGTGGATTATTTCCTAGTTGGTAGCATGTTGCCGGAACTCAAATGACTCTCTCCTAAGAGCATTTAATATAGGGTCTACATATCACATTGCTCCTTCAGTTCTTTAGAGCTCTGGAAACTTAAAATTCATTATGCAGAATGATAAGATGGTAAGTGACAGATAAATTATTTTGCAGTGTTCAAGATAATCCAGAAAAAACATAATCTAACATTTTTGGTCAGTTGTTAAAGATGAAAGGAGCCTTTTATGAAGGAAGAATCCTATGATGAAACTTCAGAAAAACCCAACGCTTGAACACTGGAAGAAAAAAGTGCTCTTACTGTTCCCAGAGATGGTAGATTTGGAGTTTTAGTGAACAATGTCTTTGGACCATACAGCCTTGCTTTTTTAATTTATTGTAGAGTATTAAAATAATATTGAATTAAAATAATATGCAATCATAAGTGGTAGAGGAGTTTTAGGGGGTGGAGTTTTGTTGTAAATTCTTGGAGAGGGGGGTGCCAAATATGGCTGGAGCGGTGAGCACACATACTGGTGACTTACAGCCTTCTGCTGTCCCACTCCCTGTATACACAGTTCTTCCTTCACATGGCTCTTATCTTCCACTAGTATCAAATGACTGGGTGTGTCTCAGTGGCAGCCATGCAAACATGTTTTATGCATTTCCAGTTTCCAGTCTTGATTTGCTGGGACAAATTCTAAAAAAAGTGAAAACAGTCGAGCCCTTGAGAAGGTTAACAAAGGTGGCACACTGCGGTCAGGTCCAGCAGGAAATGCCACTGCTGAGCCTGTGTGCCATGACCTGGCCGTTTATGGGACAGAGGACATGAGGCCAGCCAGGGCCATAGAGCAGGCCTGTTTAAACAGCATCTGGCAAGCACCCCAAAATGGCCTATTGACATAAAGACAGTTTGCAGGATGAGAAGTGAGATATTCAAGAAGCAGCAGACGGCTCCCACTAGTTCTGTGTACCAGCTGTGGATGAGTGTGGCTGCACAGTCCCCTTGCGATGGCCTTATGAAAGCTTACCAAGAAATGTTTGCCTTGCTACGTCTGCTCAAGTGCCTCGTTTTCAATCCTGACTTCTGAAGGGAGCAACACAAAAGCCCTGACAAAAAAAATCCTGCTCACAAACAAATGAATAGATGAGGTTTAGTTTCTGATTAACAGATGAAGCTTGATACAGACCAGGGTTAGGCATGGGGGTCAGGGGGATGGAGGGAAGAGAATTCCTGTGTTGGGCAACAGCCTATTTTGTTTGATGCTTTGCCTAATGTGGCTGAAGTATAGCAGTAATGTGACAGTGACCCCCTGCCAAGATGGAAAAGCGTCCCAGCTGTTGTGTATGTGTTGTGCATGTGTACACAAGAAGTTTATTAGAGGCTATTCACACTTCAGTGGAGCTCAGAGATTGCAATCTATATTATAATTGGTTAAATGAAGCATATAACATTCTATATTTCTCATACAAGAAATATTTATTCATTTGTATTCGTTGTCATGATTCTTGTCTGTTCTTATTCCTTTGCTTTACTCAGGGCACATGTACATTTTAGGTGTTTTGGCTGGGCTTGAACTGGAAGCCCAGGTGACTGAAGCAGCTAAAGTGGTTGCAGGAGAACCAACTTCAGTCTGGAAACAGAAAAAATACAATCGCTTAATGCTGTGTCAAACTCTAGGTAGCATTCATTAGGTAGAGCATAGTGCTGCAGGTACCTGGCAGCGCTACTTTTGTACTCAACAGTAAACCTGCATGCTATTATACTGTGGTTTCTGAACTTACTAATTAAATCTGTACTTTGTGGGGAATCTCTGTGCTGTATTCTGTATGTACAGCGCAGTTTCTGTGTGCTCTTCTGAAGCACTTGATGAAAAGCTCCCACTTGAATTTCATTCATATATCTCTGACAGTAACATCTGAGGGTTTTTGGATGGCATTGCTTTTGAAAAGTGGTATATTTCTAATTCCTTCAAGTTTGGGTTGGTTTTTTGGTTTGGGGTTTTGGGTTTGGGTTTGTTTTATTTTCCTAATTTTGCTTATTAGAACCTAAGAATAGCAGTACTGCAGGAGAGCAAAGGTCTGTCCAGTCCAATCTATCCTTTTTCTGACAGTAGCCTACAAGGGATTCTGGAAGATTGCCTCTTTTACCAAACATGATCCTCCCTACTGCATTGCTGGGGAGGAAGCATGGTCGATGTTATTTGAAGAGTCCTCTAGTTTTTGGTGAAACTAGTCCCATATTCTTGCTGCGAAGAAGACATGCTGGCCATACAAGTGACAGTGAAAGTACAGTACTTCGGTTGTGGTGTTTTTTGAAGCTGTGCTTGATTCCACACCTGATATTCACATTAGTTGGGAAAAAATAAATTACTTGCCCATGATTTTCTGAATATGTAGTCCATTAAATTTGAAGAGCACATAAAAGCTAACGTCAGACTTGAGTTTAAAGGATCATTAAATAACTATTCTAGTAAACTGCTAAATGTCTGATCTTTGTTAAAACTTAAGACTTACAACAGACCATGCACATTTTTCAAAGTTCTTTGTCTGCAATTGTGGTACCAGTTCTTCTAGATGGTCTCTGAACTTTTAAGAAAGTAATAGGGTTTTTAGCTTCAATGAAACAAAACTCTCGGTAACTTGTCTCTTGTTAGCAATAGCAATCTGTGCAGTGCATTCATCAAGAGTGATTATGCTTTACGAATAAGAAAAAAGAAATCTGCTCTGTATCCTAGAGAAAAATTTTCAACATATTACGTTGTATAGCTTTAGATTTCTGAAATTACTTAAATGTGGTCTTCAGGATATTTGCATTCATAAAGAATGCTTGGTTATGCGTATTGCTTGCCTTTGCCTTTCTTGACTGTCAAAACACAGGGATGCTTTTGAAGATTTATAACAGATGGGTAATGAGATTGCTGACTGTTAACTGCAGCATTCAGAATTTGTTGGTGGAAGGAGGTGGGAGTTTAAAAAAAGAGAGAAGGTTATTGGGGCTTCATTGCAATGAAGACAGGTGATAGAACTTTGTTTTCAATGTGGAAGCTTAAACATAAATATGTTATGTTCCAAATTAGAAAAATCTCCACTCTTCATGCTATCTAGCAGTCAAATAAAATCTTTCAGAAAAAAATATGGAGATGTCAGATTGCATTCAAGTAGTCACAGTGAATCACAAGAAAGGCAGGGACATTGTACAATTTTTCAGTAAGTATATTCAGACTGTATTGCATACGCTTAATTCAGCACAAATAGCAGCCTTTAAAAAATCAGAAACAAATCCTAAGTTAATGTCTGTAATAACTATCACTTGTATACCTGTGTAATTGTGTAAAAGGGAAAATAGGTCAGCAGTGCCCTTAATTGGGTTAACCATTGAAAAAAGATTTCAAAGTCTGACTCTTGCAGTGTGTGCTGTAAATAAGAAAGGAAAAAGCTTCTCTTCTTTCCTGACCTTTGTGCAATCAGCTAGTTGGGGTACACCTCAGACTGAAATTTAGGAGAGAGAAAAAGAAACAACTATCTCCCACTGACTCCATTAGGAATCTGTCTACTTACTTGTCAGTGTTGGTTCATGTACCTGATTTCTAACACTGTAATTCACTGTTCACCTGGTTTAATAGACTCTGTGTTTACAAGCAAAGGTCTCCACTTTCACGTTTAGATATTAATGCTCATCACAAAGTCCAAATTCTATAAATGTCTATATCTGTATGCATGAGCTGTTAGAATTTTTAGAGGATGTGTCAAAATGGAGGGTTTTTTCCACCTTTTGGTCTTTGCTGAGGCCTGAGAATAAAAAGCAAGCTAACTATAAGTACTGAGTAGGTTACTGAGTTCAGAAGCACATGAAATAGTGAGTGAGAAAAAAGGATGAAGGCAAAGAAAGTTGCTGAATCTGCAAGGAAGAAGATTGTCCTTCTTTTGTTTCTTGATGCAGTATCTCCCTGCTGCTCTCTTCCTCACTTTGATTTCTAGGGACCCTATTAATCAAACATTGTTGAAGCTACTGGACTCTTTGAAAATATCCTAACACCTCTGAAAATGAATCTGGTGAGTTTGGGGCCTCATTTTAAAGTAAAGCCTGAACATTTTAAGTCACGGTAACTTAGCTAGCATTCATGTCTCCTAGGCAATATCTGTATCAGGAGATAGGCAAAGGATGGGAAAAAGAACAGGAGGAAAGAAATGTATGGTTCCTTATCATCTTTTTTAAAAAAAGATGGCAGCTTTTCGTAGGCAGTACACATGCAGAGGGAGCTCAGGAGCTCCCTGGGAGTCTTGCCTAGGACTATTGCCTAGATTGTGATTTTTTTTTTTTTTTTACATTTTCCTTACAAAATGTGACAGAGGCAGTTGCTGAAACAAAGAGGTAGGGCAGCAGCATCCTCAAACAAAGTGTATTACTGTTCTTCACAAGGAAGGTTGTCTGTGACCCCTTGTTTTTTTTCTGTCACCCCATTTCAGCAAGTAGTGCTGGCTTGCTCAGGGACCATTTCAGTAGATCATACACATTAGCCAAGTTCTAAAATACCGCCCTGCACCATACGCTACTTAAAGTATAATAATCCTTTAATCTGTCCACTGCATGACATCTGGGCAGTTATTTGATGTAGTAATTCATGTTGATTGTGCATATCAGTGTGCATCAGAGGAGAGAAGCACCAAAGCAGTGGTTCAGAGATGAGGGTTTAGGAAAATGCCTGTGGGGCAGTGCCTTGGATCAGAGGAGACCTACCTGCATGTGGCAGGTGACCAACCTGCCACCGAACTGGCTGTGTAAAATCTTTGTGTGAGAGTAATATTATCCTGAGATAAGCACACAACAGAACAGGAGGGGGAAGATAAACTACCAGGACCCAAGTTACAGAAGCACATTAGTATTTACTCAATATCTCTTTATACCCTCTAGTCAGCACAACAGATGTAGCTCTGTTTTAAGACATTATCATTCATTGAAAAAGGCAAAAAAGATAGTCTTTCCCTCCCTCCCATCCCCGGTAATCTCAGATGTTTGCCGTGCGCGCCAGGGGGAGGAGGTGGAGAGCCGAGCGCTGGTGGGAGAAGAATGCAATTATCCCAAAGCCTCCTGACAGGCATCCAGTTCTTTCTTCCAGCTTAGCTGCTCTGACCACAGGCTGGGGGCTCGTGGGACATGGACCAGATTGAAAAAGTGGAAGCAGACAGATGGTTATTTGTAATCATCATGTAAATGTAAATCCTATAAAAATGTTTTCTTTCTAAGGGCCTGAAAGCTGTTGTAGTGGAAAGCAGGATTAAGGCATGGATATCTAGCCTAGAATAATGTTGACCCCACAACCTTCCCTCCTACCCCATAAACATTGTGGCTTTATTGCTGCTTCCTTTAAACAAATTGCTAGAGCCTCGGTCGAGGAAATTAATTCGGTTTCCATGTCATTCCCTGAGTTTATGAGCACTAGTTTGACCGAGGCCTGGATTTAGGCCTAAGCTGGCAGGTGCTGGTAAGCAGTTGCCTTGGTAGCAGGGACTTCTTTTTTCTTCTTTCTCCCTCACTCTGGCAGGTGTGTGCGAGTGTTTATCTCAGCACTGCCATTGCTGGATGTGCTCGCTTTCTGTGATTACGCTTGTGGGTACCTGTAAATGGCCGTACAGGACTTTGCATGCTTTAAAGATTGACGTGACAGCTCACAGACATCTATCTTGTTTGAGCAGCATCAGCTTGTTCGAGCTACAAAGAGACCAATCAAACTTTAATTAACTTTTGTCCAGAGCACCATTGTAGGCTGTGTGTACGATTTAGCTATCCTTTCCAGCTCTCCAGTCCCCTGGTGCCTTTCCAGACAGCAAGGTGTAGCCATCCAGAAGCTTTTGCCCTTCTGAGGCTTTACCTCTCAAAACATGAGAATGTTTGGGCTGCCATCAGGCTGGCAGAGGGGAGCAGCTCCCTTTTGCATCGCCGTCACTGCCATTGGGGCTGCGCGGCAGCCTCCAAGGTCCTGCTCTCCAAGGAGACCAGGTGCACTGTGGTCCCAGTGTGGGCAGGCAGGACACGATGCCAGCTATCTTTCTCTTTGGCATCCCTTGCTAAATGTAGGGTAACACCCATGCAAGCACAAAGGGAGCTGCGTAACTTATGTTAAAATTGGAATAAAGGAAAATAAGAACATGGGATGAGGAAGAGGAGCCTGATGGCAATGTTTCGCCACTTGCGTTGAATTTTTAAAATGCTAGTATTTGTGCCCTGCCAAGAGGGCTCTGAGGAGGGCTAGCTTCTGAAGTGAACAAAAGCCTCTTGCCAGTGTGTGGAGAGGGTGATCTGCTCAGGCACGCTAATAGTTATTTGGAAGTACCCAGCAATTGTGGATAATTGGCTGAGGAATATTCTGCAGCTCTCAACCATTTTTCTGTTTTCACAGATGATTGTGCCATTAGATATGGTGAATGCACTAAGCTGTGCTGCAACTTTTCCATTTACTGTGCTAATAAGTGTGAACCCAATCTCCAATTGATGCTCCTTTCTTCTGTGGCTTTCTGTGCTGCTGGAGTGGGACAGCCAAGCTCACTAGCTCGAGCTCTGGTCTCCTCCGCACACCTCCTTCCTCTTCCCTGCTCATTCTCTCTCAGGGTGATGTTTGGATATGCTGGGATAGCTGTGCTGATCAGATTAACATCTGTGCTTTGTATCATTGTTGTTATATTGCATTAAAAGCACTGAATCACAGGAATGGCAGCCCATGCCCTCTGCTCTTTACCTTGTTTTTCTCTCTGCTTTATTCTTACTCTTTTCTTTCCTTTATCTGGCTTTTTGGTTTTGCTCTCCCTAAATTTACAGTGTTCCCCCTCTTCCTCTCTGAGTTGTTTTCTCTCTTTAATTTATATTCCACGCATTTTTCTCTTATCTTTGTCTTTCTGTCCCTGCTTTATTTTTTCCCCTATTTCATTTTTCTCCCACCATTTTTTTGTTCTCCAAAATACAGAATGCTTTAGATGGAAATGGTGAGATATAGCTATTCAAGATTCGCATATGTGCTGAGGTACACAGCAAGATTAAGTAAACCCCGTAGCATCAATTTTGTCTTCCATTCAAGCCAGATTTGCAGTAAGACTCGGGTAAAGGAATGTGATAAAATCAAATCACCTCTTAGCCTCATATTCTGAAGCTGATTGGAACCTTACACAGTTGCTGGGATAATTCAGAGAAAGCTGATGTAATTTGCTGTGTATCACCCCAACAAACTGCATTTGCCGGCTTCATATAGCAGTGTGAATTGTTCAAGGAAAACGCTTTCCTTAATATTGCTGCCAGGAGTTAGGAGACAGGAGTATAAAGTCATTATGTTGTGGGATCTGCTGATTTTCTGGGGATTTTCCACTAATGGATTTGCACTGAAGTTCTGTAATTGTGCAAAGAATCAAGCCAATAAAAATTAATTAATTTTTATTATGTGTAAGAATAATGTAAGAAGTTGGTGTTTATCCATTTGCCTGTTACATGAAAGAGGCCACAGCATTGCTTAGAAGTATTTTTTCTTCCTGTGTATCACAGTAATCAGAGACACATGAAGATGCTTCCTAAAATAGGTGATTTTATAAGACTTTTTTTTTGGTTCTTTCCCTGAAATTGCTGTGGCATTAGCTTCTTTGTCTTTGCAAAATGTTGTAATGCCAAATAGTCAGCAGCCCATGATCTTCAGCGTACTGTTCCTGTGTTGTGCATTGCATAAGTCATTCCTTCCATTTGATCTTGAAGCTGTATAAATTCCATTTCTGTCAATTTGATTATTGTGAATCAAAAGTGTATGACTGATTTGTATTAATCAGAAATATTTTGGGGTTGAGTCTTTTATTATCAGTTGGAAAAAATGTACCAGTTGGGTGTGTCACCTAAGAAGACTACAGGTTCTTGCCAGAGCTGCATTTGTTGCCAACTGTGTCCTGTCACTTTTATTTTATGCTTCAAGAGCAAGACCTAAATAATCACTCTTTTTTGTGTTAGAAAAGGAATTAACTTCCAATTAATTCCCTTCTTCCTCTGGGATCTACCTGTGTATCCCAAAATGGGGAACAATAAAAGTTACCTCCTATGTCATTTTGAGTGCCACATATATACAGTCTGCTCACCTCAGCCCATTCAGAGACCAATTCTTGTATGTATTAATCATATTTTCTTCTGGCTTATTACAGAAAAGAAAAATATTCAGTTCCAAATGTTAAAATGGGGCACATTTTATTAACATTGAAAGCAGTAAATTATCTCTGCTTATGAAATGAGACTGAGTAATTTCTGCTGAACTCTTCCTGACTTGCCCCTTCACTAGGATACAGTGTTTTCTAATTTCTCAGAGGGCCCTGGTTCCATTAAGGGCAAGAACTGTTTTAAAGCAGTAATGGAAAGCCATACATAGCTGAAATTCAAGGAGGGGAAATGCCCTAAATTCTATTTCAGTAGCTCATCTAGAGCTATTTTCAGTTTTATGTTTATAAGAATGTCAATTAACCTAGAGACTAGGACATACATGGAAGAATAACGATGAAGCTGATATCATTTTAACACACTGAAGCCAGCTAGTTGGACCTAATCCTTCTTTATAGTAGCTTGATTTACATTAGAAGCTGGCCTGTGTTGCCTAATTTAGTTCTCAAACAGCTTCATAATTTAAATGCTCTTTCCTTTCAGTGTCATGGGACAGCACTGGTCAAAGTTGCAGAAATATTAAAACTAAAAAAATAAAAGGAATAAATAAATATGCTGGAACCACACTACCATCAGCTTGATTTCTCTGACACCTTTCAGACCTGGTGATCACTTCGGCATGTATTTGGTGATAACAGTAATAACAGTAATAATAACAATACCCTTAATCAAGGTGTAACTCTGCAATCAATATCAGTTGTGTCACTTCTTCACCTAGCTTATGCTGAAGTTGGAGATCCAGGCAAGCCACATATTCAGCATGTTGTTTTCTGTTATGAAAAGAACTCAACATCAGACCCGCAATGCTACTTTTGCAAGGATGGGAAGTGACCCTGTCAGGGTTAAAAAGAGTAATGGGTGCTACAGGTCTTTCTAATTTAAATGCAGAGCAGTGTTCTTATCTGGAGAAAAAAACAAGGAAAAAGCCCCCATGTATGTGAAATCTGCCTCCATTGCTCAAAAGGTCACGCCTCACCAACTTCTTTTATGAGACCTTTTACAGTAAATGTAAGATGCAAAGTCAGCACCTAATAATGGTTGAGACTTGTTTGTTTGTTTGTTTAATATTATATGTATCTGCATGTATTTTTTTCCCCGCTTACAATGTCATCACTTCTATTAATTTTTTTCTTCTGTCCCTCATTTATTGCATTAGTGCTACGGGATGACTTCCGCCAAAACCCTACAGATGTTGTGGTGGCAGCTGGAGAGCCTGCCATATTGGAGTGCCAGCCACCTCGTGGACACCCTGAGCCTACCATCTACTGGAAGAAAGATAAAGTCCGTATTGATGACAAGGAAGAGCGGATCAGTGTGAGTACAACTCGAGTGGTTGTCTAGACACACAGGACCTGCATTGAAGCTGAGTGCAGCAGAACTTTACAGCTTTATAGCCTTTCCTGTAGAGACTCGTCATTACTATTGGCAGTTTGCCTCTCTGGGCTTTCCCAAATGAAGGGGGAGAAGGTTGTTTATTCATTCTGGTTTGGGTCTCCAACTTGAACTTCTTGAGGCTTGATTTGTATAATGAGTGTAATGGAGGTCATTACAGCAGTAGATATGATCATGCAAGGTGCTCTGTTAGATGGGGGGACTCAGTGGATGTCTGACCAATTTGGCCTTACTTTTTCTAGACCTGAGTTCGCTGAAACGAGATCTCAGTTCAGTGAAATGAGAATATCAGACCTTATATCAGAGAGGTCTTTTAAAGATAAAATCAGTCATATCTATAAGGTACACAAATACTCCACGGGAAAAGACCAACAGCTTAGGTATTGGTAAAGTTGTATTTAGTGTGGTAATTGGCATGTGTATTCTAAATGAAGGCTGAAGTTATACTCTAAAGAATGATTGTTCCTGAATAGGAATACATGTTGAATAAATGAGTAACACTGGTTTGAATTCTGTGACAGTTCAGTCCTTGTACTGAATGAAAAAGGATCCAGCAGAAATACCTAACTGATCAAGTGATTAGAAGTTATATCATAGTATGTGCAAGTAAATGGGATAACTTAAGGGTGAGGGGATATATTTCATTCCTAATTTTTAAATGCTTAGCTTTCAACTATTAATATTCCTTCAGTAAAGTTTTATGTTTTATGTAATGATATGTAACTCATTCACTGCTGACCTTATTCAATACAGAAGTACTGTCAAGAAGCTTGTTTGTTGCTCTGGATGCCTAAGGAAGTATTTAAAGCTAAACAATCTCAGTAGTTGCTATTTGTGGGCCAGACTGTCCCTGCCAGGGTCTGCTCAACAGTAGAGGAAGGAAGAGTGACAGGGAACTGGCTGTCATTCCCTGACTCTCAAGTTTTTTTGGCTATATTCCTAGATTATTCTGAAGCACCCCCTTTTCTAACTTTGAACACTGTCTGTGACTTCCTAAGCTGCCAATTTGTTACTTTGTTTCTTTCAACTACCCTGCTCCTTCACTCTGTAAGCACCCTTTGTAGCCAGGAAAATGTTAAGTCTTATGGGAGTCAGGTGACTTCTCAGTTTGAGCTAGATTCAGTCTGTTTGCATCAAGGAAAAGAGAAAAATCTGTCTTGATCAGTGAACAAGGGAAGTGTTCAGACACCAGTAAAATAAAATGAACTAAATAAAACTCAGTAAAATTGCCTTTTTCGTGAGAGAGATGTCAAGAAGGCTTTACGTATCATCATGCAAGAAATACAAGCACTCTGCATTGCCAAAGAGGCAGCAAGAAATGTAATCTTTGAAATGTAAAGCATCTAATGAAAACCGAAGAAAAAAACTGAAATGCAGTTAAAATCAGTCAGTAGGATAAAATGTGTTCTACAATAGCTTAAAGATATTTAAGTATATAGGATTGTAATTTTAAGGATATGCATATATTTAAAAACAAAACTTTTAAATGCCTTAGTTGTGGAACTTGCCAGCTGAGAAGGTAGCTTTTTTCTGCTATCTTTTGTTTATCTGAAGTTAAAAACATATTCCTTGTTTTGAAACAGATACGTGGTGGGAAGCTGATGATCTCCAATACAAGAAAAAGTGACGCCGGCATGTATACTTGTGTTGGAACAAACATGGTGGGGGAGCGAGACAGCGACCCAGCAGAGCTGACTGTCTTTGGTAAAGCGACTCAAGCTTTTGTTTCCTTTTCGCTACTAATGTCATAGACTGAATTGACCTGCATGACTTATCAAAATATGAGACAAAACAAGGTTAACAAAACACAATAGTACTGCTTAAGCTGCATTTCACAGTTTCTGAAGAAGACCAGGTTTCAAAGGCTGCAATTTAGAATTATGGAGCCGTGATGGCTCAACGTTTTCTTTCTAACCGCATAGTTTCAATCTAATTGGACGTCCTTAGTGCTATGCGTACACTCAGAGATGATAATGCAGGACATAATGCTCTCCCCCACAAAATTGCCAAATGTAATTAAGCTACTTGTAATACAGTTGACAATGCCTGCTTAACAGAGATTTGGACCAGCATTGCCTATTTAAATAATTCCTTATTCCTGTGGGGTTGTGAAATCAAACCTTTGTAGGAGAGCACAAAAGAGCTCAACCGATCAGTATAAAGTCATTGGAAAAAATCCCGAGATCAACTTTTTGAATGTATAGAGATACTTTTGTAATTTGTTTTTTAAAGGGCATGAAACAGCTTTTCATCCTGTAAACCAGGGCATCATTTAGCTTTTGGGTGCTGCTGAATGCATCAAAAATGAATAGGGTTCCTGTGTGAAAGAGCTTCCAGACCTGATGGGCAAGGCAAGAGGTTGTTAGGAACATTTGCCCTATGGTTAGGGTCTAAAGCAAGAATAGAGTAATATTAAACCCAGAGCTAGATCCATCCTGCTAACAACTGGATAAGAAGTAAAGCCCCAAAATCTTGCTGTGGTACATCCTGCAGTCATGACATTTCTATTCACCATTAGCTGTGGTTTCGTAGGAATTAGGCAAGACGTCTTGAGCAAACAAAAGAAAATCAATAAGGGAAAAAACCCTCACTGCTAAAGAAAACACATACATGCATACAAAAGAGAAAGAGAAAGAGAAATAGTATTAATGTTCCCTCTTGCTACACCTCTTTGATATCCTTAATACAATACCAAAATTCCAAACAAGACTGCTTGTAATTTCAGTAAGACTTTTCACAGAAATCCTAAGGCCCTTTCTGAAGCAGATGCTCCTAATTTGTTCACCTTCTGCCTAATACGGTGCACTGGAAAACCCAGTCACACATATTGCCATCTGTGTTTGCATGTATGTGCAATTGCACATGTTTGTCCACTTTAAAAAAACATGTTATGGGATTAAGAAAAGGCATAGATAAGTTTCTGCTAGACAAGATCTGTGAGTGACTGAGGATTTGCTGCTTTCCAGCATTTTAAGACTGTAAAGGCTTCCACTCCACTTAGTTTGTTGTGGATTCATGGAAGCATACGACTTTTAAAGACAGAACTAATATACCTTGCAAAAAGCACGGAAAGGATCTCTATCAAATTATTATGTCCTTTGCAGCCAATCTGTTGAAGTCGTGCCTTTATACTGATGTAAAAGAGGCATGACATATCTTCTTCATCAGTTTAAGTACTGATAATCTCTGGTAATACTCCCTGTGGATAGCAAGCAGATTGCAGTCCTAAACTACAAAGCCTTAAAAAATCCTTAAGAAAAGAATTTGTTAAAAAGCATTGAACTGTAGGAATAAAAACTGAAATATGCATGTAATTTCATATCCTGCAGAGCTATGAAAAGTATTAAGTTTGTCTTGATATGTAAAATAATACATAGCCAATTACAATATTCTCATTTTTTAATAGGATTTAATCATAGCAATCAACTCGTAAAATATGATCTAAGCCTATTTTGTGAATTCTGAGCAAAATCAGCAATAAATGAAATTAGATATTTTAATTCTTCATAATTGTGCTAGACTACCTAAAGAAAATTGTATTTAAAATTTCTTTCCTGTCTGGGTATCTTCCTATGTAAAATTCCCCTTCTATCTAGGTATTCCCTTCCTATCTTCCTTTTTACTGTACAAGAATAGCATGCAGGAAGCAGGCACGCAGGTTAGGATCTGCCGTTTGACAAGATGATTCGACTATCCTGTGCCCATTTCCCGGCTGCCACCTCGCCCTGAAGCTCTGTGTTGGTGTATTGGGCTCACTGTATAGACATGTCCAGGTTAGTCCTGGTCCACTCCATACAAAAGGAGGTGGCTTGGCTTTGCCTTCCACGAGCAGAGCAGTTGTATTCCATTCTTGGACTCCAGGCAGCATCTCTTGTGTGGGTGTGTGTGTGTGCAGTGCACTGGAGAGCGTTATCCATGATGTTTCTAGGAAGCAATGTATCTACTGGACAGTCCAATCAGTCTAAGCATACACAATAAATCCAATAAATCCAGCAACTCTGGGAAGCGTCAGATTGGCTGTGCATGTTCAGAAAGACTTTACTGAACACAGGCAAAACCACAGGTCATCTGTTAAGTCCACTGCCTTCCTCTAATATGACTCACAGGTTTGAGGAACATGGGAATAGTGCAAGTGTTGAGAAAAATATGCTAAAAATATCATAATACTTACGTATTATTCATGTGCCCAACTTTAACTGTCTTGAACATATTTGAAAATGGGCTTTATAATTAAAATGAAGATATCTTAGCTAAGAGGCTTTGAGAATTTAATAAAACGGCTGGCAAGCCTACAGCTGATGCTGATTCTGGAGAGGAATGTGTATTAATTAGCTGATTACTAATGTCTCTATTCCTTTTCCAAATAACAAATCCACAAACCCTTTCCATAGTGTGAAGGGGGCCTTAGTAAATATGCTACTTTGTAGGAAAAGGAACTGTTTCATACTAGTTCTCGAATCTTTCAAGGAATCAGCCACTTGTTACTTTTGGCTTTGCAAATTTTTCTGTAATATCTGAAGTTAATTTCTGCATGTGACTTGTGACAGATCTCCCTCTCCCTGTACAGTAAATTTAGCTTGAGGCATTGCCTCTGGAAAAAATGAGTCATTGTGGTGGTAACTGGTGGACGGAGGGGAACAGCATGGAAGCCTAGCCTAAAAGATTACACCTTTCCTGATTTTAAAAAAGTAAAATAAAATGGGCAGTAAGAACCTTGGAAAGAAGTAGGAGGAGAATATGAAAGTTTCCCATGTGCAGAATATATCCATTTGGCTGGGTACCCATTCAGTAACCTTTGCAGAGAGATAGTTGTGGATAACACATGTAGAACATTCACAAAACAAGTAATTTATTTTTTTTCAACGCCGTCTGCATAGGAAACCTAGTTTTCAACATTTAGGCACTGCTAACAGCATACTGTTAGTGTAGGTGCAGGTTGCATTTCTTTTGTTCCCAGGTCATGATTCTTCTACGAGCAGAAAATTGCCAAACTTTCACAGTAAAATATCATAAAGCAAACTGATTATATAAGCAGTGCTTCCCAAAATTATTCCTGTGTTTTGAATAGTGACAATGATTCATTACCTTTTGATAGTCTTCTCTTTCAAGCACTACTGCTAGTTTTTGCCTTTATGAGGCTCCAAGGCATAATCTTGGAGTAAAGTAGGAAGACAGGGTCTGTCACAGAGTCTAAGCTGGCCTTTAAAGGAAGTTAATAACTAATCCATCAATCCTAATCTTCACAAAAAGAGGCAGCACGGTACTTTATTATTATGGATGCAGTATTCTAAAGGCCAAGTTCAGAAGTGTAAGTGATACAAATTAGGCTGCTTTGCTTGTGTTTGGGCTCGTAGCCTTTATCTGAACAGAATTAAAGCAAGATGCAAACCAGAATCAGTTTCATGCCAATTTGTAAGAAAGCTTGGTTTGTAAATAGATAATATGGACTCAGAAATTAAATGAAGTAAGAATTACTGTTTAAGTTAACGTTTTATCATTTTGTCATACTACTGCACTGTTCTCAGGTAAGTTTTCAAGTTGTTTTAACTATTTCAGACTCCTTTTTGTTCCTATGGACTTAAAATGGTATGTTTGAAGAGAATGTACAAAGGTATATCTTGTATATTGATTCTGAAGCTCAGTGAAATCAATGAAAGCCTTAATATATCAACTTCAAGAGGCTAGCATCAAGCAGTGGAAAAAGATATATTTAGAAGAGCCTCAAAAGAATATAAAGCATAACTAGGAAGAGTACAAAAATGTCTTAAAAGATATGTCAGTTCAGACATATTAAAGATTGTTTTGGATTAATCTTTGATTTAGCTCTGGTACCTGAACCTTTTTCAGCTAATAATGTCCTGTGGGATGAAGAGGTATTTTTGTCTGATGCTTGAAGAAGTTTTTGTGTTTGATGTTTTCTAGACATTGTCAGGCTGAAAGAGATACCATAGTTCCAGAAAGAGTATACTGTGATGACATGATGTTAGAGGAAAAAAATCTAAAAATCCCTTAATGAAGATGTTGTGCCCCATTTTACCTTCCTGATCTCTATGTGGAAGGCCTTAGCAGAGAGTCTTGTCCCATTGTATCCTGGAAATTACCCCCAGAAGCTTTCCCAGCCACATGGAAAATATACCAAAACTGTGTATACATTCACAGTTCAAGACAGAGAAATTGGCAGTGCGTATTTTGTCCTTCAGAGCAAAGCTCCTCCTGTTTTTCTTCCAATCCTTGTATTTCCCACTTGCAGTGTACTTGTGGCAGTTTGCAAAAAGCCAGTTTGGCTTTGCAATATTTGTTATCCACAGATACTGACAAGTTCTAATAGGATAATGATAACTGCTGTGAAAAAGGGTCTGATGTGGTCTCCAAAGTCCATACCTAATGCTCAGTAAAACCTGAAATTAACATGGTTGTAGATGTATATAAAAGGAGAAAAACACTAACAATTGATAAAAATCATTCTACTTTATTTGCATGTGCCCCTTAACAGTGCTCCGTGCCTTTACTGTGCAAGCTCATCACATCTTGAGTACTGTGTAGAGTGTGGAAGTTTGCAATGTCTACACAAGTGCTTATTTCTCAAATGAAAAATGGAAAAGTGCCTAAAAAGAGGTAGTAGAAGAATGTCTTTAAATATAAAACCATCTGCTTTTGCAATTATATTTTCATATATTTGACCAACACAGGTAAATTTAGTGTGATCCTAATATCCTGTCTTCTTCAAGATCTTCATTTTTGGCAGAGAGCTTTACTTTATCCAGATCGTGTTGCAGTTAATGAAATATTTACACTATTGACAGCATTCTGAAGTGAAACTTAACTTCCAACCATCTAATGTTTCTTTTTTTTTTCCTTTACATCAGAACACTAAAGTGAAAAAAAGCTTTTATTTTCAACTCTTTGCTGTTGAATCCCTCCCTAAGCCTTTTAATTCGTGTTTTAATACTTCTTTCTAGAACATGAAAACATTTTTAAAAAAATGATGCGTTCTCTCCAGCAAAGACAGAGAAAACAGTTCTAAATCAGATTGAGCCTCTACATTATGGGGACCATCAAATCCTTCATTCTAGCAGTTGCCTCAGCAGAGAAAATGTATTAAGGTAGTTAGGATCATTTTAATTAGATTGAGGTCCCATATATGGCTGTCTAACTTTTTGAGGAACAGAGAAAGGGCAATAATACATCTGAAGGTCATCTGAGTCTCTCTAATAGACTGTGATACTCAGGCCAATTGTTAAATAGAGGAAAAATTGAGTTCTGGCGTTAACTTGTGTCAGCACCCAAAGCAAGGAAAGGATTTTCCTATGTTTCTGGTTAGGATCAGTTCTGCAGGTTTTCTTGCAGCGCATATCTCAAGCACTGCAACAGATTGTAGGTGTGTGCCCAGATTACATTAACAATCCCCTTTTATAACTGCAATCAAAGTTTATTCTGAAGTTATAAAGGTCATCCCAGTAATAGCATGACTGGGTGACATGACATATAACCATGACCTATTTCATAGTTCTCTTCAAAGATTTTTAATATTCATCAGAGAAAGTCTAGGAGGTGGGTTCTTTATTTACTCAATGAAAGCTTATAAAATAGCTATATTAAAATCTTTAGATATGTCTATGATTTTAATTTATTACCCTTTCTTGCTGTTTCTCAAATGTATTGTGTTCTGAATGCAGTTGACAGAGTAACAATATTGAATTATACCACAAGGCTTTATTTATGGGCAAACCATTTCAAAATTATAAAACAAAAAGGTTTTTTTCTCAAGTTTAGCTCTGAAACTAGATTTGACCTGGCTACGTGAAGAAACCTTCTTTATTTAGCATGCTTGGGCAAGCAGTGCTGTCTCCTGAGAGATTAACATTGTAAGCAAGTTATGCAGGTGACTCAAATCCAGTTAATCTCACATAAAGAATGTTAATTGCATTGGCAATGGCATTCACTCTGATCACTTCATAGCTGTATAATTAGCTATTGGACATATTCAAGGGGTTGTCTGAGTGATACAAATACAGGAAACAACATGAGAGGTAACTTGTTCTTTCCTGATTCACACTGTGCAAAATGCAGAGATTATGGAAAAATGGATATTGGTATTTTCATGTCCTTGCTAACTGGGATCTGTACTTACTGTTTATTTTCTAGCAAATTCTTAACTGTTTTGGAAAATACACAGTTTGAGTAGCCGATCTGAAACAAACACGTATGTATGTATACTCCTGAATTGCCTTGATGTGGAATCAAGTGATTTACCTAATGACCTGTGAGCCGTTTACTGTCTCATCAGCTGGATTCACCTCAAAATGTGATAGGAATTTATTTTCTCATCTCCTGTATAGAAGCATTTACAGCCACAAGTAGCAATCTCATAAATATGCATACATTAGTTTCTTAGCTGTTTACAGGCAACTTTTATAAACATGGTCTAAAATAATTTTTGTAGGCAGACCAAGCCAACATACAGGCACATGCAGAGTTACTTAAATTCAGTGTGGGTGAACCATGGTCTCTAAATCATCTATAAGGATGCTGATCTGGATCTAAATTTCTTGGTTTAGGATCATCTCTTGAAAAACAAATACCAGAATGTAGAGTGTATTGTGTATGAGCTCAGAGCAGGGGTTGGTCTGAGCTCTTCTTAGGAGAGAAGTTGTCAATAAGATACTCTTACAAACTCACAGAAAGTTTCATTAAGATATTCCCTTACACATAATTACAGACAGGCCAAGTGCATTGCTTAGCATTAAAGTTAACAGCTAATGCTTTTGTTACTTTGTCCAGTTTTAATAAGTTTGTCAAACTGAAAGGCTTTATCCAAAATTTTCCATGCCTGATTGGATTGGAAAACTGATTTTTTTTTTTTTTTTAATTGCCAAAATAATTCATTCTTCTCTAAGAATGTTGAAGTTCCTGCAGTTTGGAGGTGAAAGGGATAATTGGAGGGAAATGGGGAAGGATTTGAAGGAGAGGAATGGAGGAAGCTTTTTATTCTGAGAAATGCAGGTCCCTCATATTGAATAACAGGGACTTAAAATTTGATGGGAAATAGCTACACTATGCCAGAGAGGTACTTTTTTGCTTGTCCAAAGAATTTTCACTATATTTAGCCAATTATGCACCTCTAAAAAAAAAAATTTTAAAAAATCATTAATTCATATGCCAGAGACACCAGGTAGAATGCAGGTCTGAATAGCATTTTCCTGCAACTGCACTGCACTCCTGCTGCTGTCACTCTCCTGGGATGATGCTTGGTTACTTCGGCCGATTTTTCTTGTGTTAATATTGTGGATGGGCTGTATCTGGGTGGCACAGAGAAAAGAAGCTCCGGTTCAAGTGTAGTTCAAACACGCAGCAGAGAAGAGTCAGTTTGCTGTGAGGTATGAAGAAGTGAGAGGCATGGATAGTTGGAAGGAAGACTGGATTTGTGAACTTGCTGGGTTCCAGCTGTGAAAAGCAATATTCTGGGCTAGGAGGAGACAAATCAGCTAAGGAAGCAGTTGGCAGCTGGAAAGAGCTGGCACAGCCAGTGACTGAAACGGAAAGGGACTTGAGGCACTGTCACAGGCTGGCAAAAACACGTAGGTGAGGGTCGAAGCAAACCTAGCTGGAGATTGGGAAGCATCAGGAGACTACATGCACAGGTAAGGAAAAGTCTGATGAAGCACACTCAGGACAAGGAGCTGTAGTGAAGGTTATATATGGCTTGTACACAGACTTGAAACAGGGAATAAAGACTGAGATTTCAAGGTGCAGAGAGAGACTAGAACTGAATTTACTTGCCCAAATGCTGCTGGAACCTGTAGGTCCTGGGCGGGACTAGGAATGGGACAAAAACAATGGCTTGGGAGAAATGGGGAGAAGAATCTCTGCCCGATAGACATGTTTTTATCTCTAGCATCTAAAAAAGTGCTATAGATTCTTGAGCGTGTCTATTCTTCTGCTGACAGAATATGCTTTTCCCTGCCAATAGGTTCTCCTGCTAGTATTATGGAATTCCTATGTGATGCTGTCACTCATTTACATAATTATTAACAGGTGGTTTTGTGTTCCTTATTTCCTGACTTAATATTCTAATTTGCAAAAGTGGTGAAAATTTTATCGGCTGCAACTGAATTCAGTGGAAGCTGAGCTTTGAACACACAAAATTAATGATATATTCTCCCCCCCAAAAAATTGGCAGGTTTGTGTCTCACATTGAGCATCAAAATTTAGGAGATATGTTTTACCTTGCTTTCTTAGACCTCCATCGCACTTCGGAGAGGAGCTATGAAAATAAGTGAATTGTTTATGAACCGTTAAGATAGGTGTAATGGAGGTCATGAGGAAATTAATAATTCCACCTTTGAAGTGAAGTTTGAGTAGCATGACAGGAGGCCACCCACTAAATGGTACAACTAAAGCAAAATATTAAACACCTGCTCATTAAATAAATACCAACAATCTGGAGATGTTTGGGGAAAAAACAGCATGTGATCATATAATTGCAACCAGTCCCATAAGGCATAAACAGAAAGGGAGTGATTAAAAGGCACGCAGACAGCCTTAGTTCCGGCACTGAGGTGCTGCATGCTTGATTTTGCAATGTTATTAATATTCTTTTAATGTTGGGGGTTTTATTATTTGGATATAATAAACATGGATAGCCAACCCATAAACTCAGCTCTGTAGTTATCAAGACAAACTGCCTGAGTCAGAATCTGGTATTGCTTACATCTGTGTGAATTTTGAATAATTTTTTAAGTGACATCACACCCTTCAACTTGCTAAGAATGAAATGTGAGACGTAGCGTGCAGCCAGTTTTAAATGTCTTTATAATAAATCCCTGTCTTGAGTGGAAATACTACTTCATATAAACCCAGTCTTACAATGGTTTGGCTCTAGCATAAATAATTTATGATGATAAAAGTGTGGTATGGCTAGGAGAGGACAGAACAAAATTTATGTAATCCAAAGGCAACTTAGAAACCAACCCCAGTGACATCCTTTCAAATTCAATTACTGGTACTTTGAGTTTGTACCAGTATAACTGAGATCAGATTGTGGCTCTGCATCTGGATTTTAAGCAGGCCTGTACAACATTATGATGATTAATAATATTTGTAGCCATGCAGGCTAACATAACAAGGGTAAACAGAACTTATTATTCAGACCTTAATTTAGTTTTCCATGGTGAAGTTAGCAAGGGGGATCAGGGAAGCTCTGACCTCTATACGATAGTCTGCAATTGGCTGAGATGCATAACATGGAGTTTACGTTTTCCTCCAAAGCATCAAGATATTGATTATTGCCAAAGGCAGCTCTCTCCACTGGCAGCTCATCTATTGCTAGAGCAGGCAGGAGCTTTTAGATCATGTCCTGTGTATGCAGTGGTGAAGAGCCAAAATGTTCGCACAGAAGGGCACGGCCATGGAGATCTCTCGGCTGGTGTGGCAGGTGGGCAGTCAGTGCTAGCACAGGCTTCCTTCTGGTGGCACTCAGCTCTTGCATCAGGGCTGGATGTGACAGCCCCTGCCTCTCCAGCCTGGCAGTCATCTTCCAGGCTCTTTATGCTCATCATCAGTTCCACTTGTCTGAATTTGTGGAGCTCAGCCTCCTTTCTTTGTTCTGTAAATCAGTAAGCAAAAAGATGCTGAAAAGTGAAAAGTGTTCATTTCAACCCTCTGACTCACTAAGGAATTTTAATGTCTCTTTCCAGAACGGCCCACGTTTCTCAGGCGACCGATTAACCAAGTGGTGCTGGAGGAGGAGGCCGTGGATTTCCGATGCCAGGTGCAGGGGGATCCCACACCCACAGTCCGGTGGAAAAAAGATGATGCAGACTTACCGAGAGGAAGGTGAGAGCAACATTCATGTTCCCCAGACTTTCAAATTTCAGTTGTTGAGTAATGCTGGAATCACTCCCTACTACTTAGAGTTTGTTATTTGACATTATGGTGAAGATTTATTTCCCATAATGCTGGTCTTTGGCACTACAAAACCTGTTCCAGAGCCAGTTGAGCAGGGAAACCCAGTCTGTGTTGATTTGTCCACATAACGGATTGCCATGGAAGGAAGAAAAGTGATGTGTCAGTATTGTGAGCACATGGGTATTCACTGAATTTGCTGGAGAAAGTAAAGATGTTTTAGGGATGTACTAGTGATAGTAGCCTTCATAATAACATGCTGATACCAAAAGGGAGAAAACTTGGCTGCAGAGTTGCAGAGCCACTCCACTGCACTAGCAGGATGAATTAGAAGCAGAGCACTGTGGTGGGCTTTGCTGGCTCCTTGGCTCATGTCTGTTAAGTCTCAGAGAGAAACCTTCCTCTTGAGGAAATGAAAAAGCAAACTAGCAGAAGTGGAAAACAAAGTTGAAATCTGTAACAGGCCCCTTGTGTTCAAGAAAGATTCATTTAGTCTGGAACAAACATGGAGAAAATTCTAGAGTGAGCAGGTGATGAGAATCTGTCCTATAAAAGGACATTAAATTAGCTTTGCTCCTTTCAGCTAAAGGAGCAGAGTTTGGTCCTTGCTTTCTGGAAGTTTTTCTAGTTTTGGTGCTGAATCATTATTAGATTAAAAAGTCTTAACAGAGAAATAGGTCTGGGAACAGGAATGAGAACCCAGGTCTCCATAATGCAACCAATCCTTCTGGCCCTATGAGTCCTGACTCATTTTTGCACAGTGCTTTTAATTTCAAGAGGAGACATGAATAGTGCCTTTTTTTCCCCACCACAGTTGATTGTTCTTTCCTGTCAGTGTTGGTTATCCCTGCGACGTTGCCAATGGAATTTGAAGAAAGGAAAAAATAATAATCTAAATCTTCTGTTCTTCAAAGAAGTGTTTTAAACACTGGACTTGCATAGGCTGGCTGCCAGCGTTACTTCTGCTCCTCCATTCATGATCTTAAAAGAAGAGCAGCTGCAGTGGTGTTTGTGGCCAGTTTCTGTCAGTGTATATTAAGTAAGCGCACTGTGAGCACACTACTAGACTAGGCCTAACTAAAACAAGTTAGACATTGCTATCTGCTTTCTGTATCACAGCATGTTTTACATCTTCAACCCAACAAGGTGAAAAAAGTGTTAAGACTGTTATCTGGCAGTCTTCATCCACTTGCTAAATATGGCATTTAGTGTCACATACGCTTTCATGAAAACTGATGGCAAAATTCCTCAGAGTCAGACAGCACTTAATCATGTTTGCATCTTGGGTTAATATCTTTCGTTTCTCAATTTCTAAATCCTTTAACAAAATCCCAAAACTCAAATTGGAGAATACCTGTTTTAGTTTCCACATCCTCAACTCTGTAAGATGTCTTACAATTATTCAGTTAAATATATTAATGTAATGATACATAATCTAGAAAAAGACATTTTTATATAAGTACAGATACGTATGTGTGTGTATATATATATACTTACATTTTTAAATTAATTTCCTTGCAATTTAAAACAAAATAAAAAATGACATAACATTTTTGCTAATTATATTGATAGATGTGTATGCATGTAATACATAAAATATTATTTTGAAGAGCAGACTTTTAGATGGCAGAATGAATTTTTCTCTTTGCTTGTGTTTTGGGTTTGTGTGGCAGGGTTTTTGGTAGCGTGGGAGGGGCCACAGGGGCGGCTCCTGTGAGAAACTGCCAGAAGCTTCCCGGGCTCCAAGCCGGACCACGTCTGGCCCAGGCCGAGCCCGTCAGTGACAGTGGTCGCGCCTCTGGGAGAACAGATTTAAGAAGGGGAGCCAGTAGCGAGTGGGGGATCGGAATGTGAGAGGAACCCCTCTGCAGACACCGAGGTCAGCGAGGAAGGAGGGGAGGAGGTGTGCCGGAGGAGGGGATGCCCCTGCAGCCCGTGGTGGGACGGGATGGCAGGCTGTCCCCCCCAGCCCATGAAGGGGAGCGGAGGCCCCCAAGATGGCCGCGACTCCGTGGGAAAGCCCGCGCTGGAGCAGTGCGTGACTGAAGATCGGCCCGCGGAAAGGCCCCGCGCCAGGGAAGTTCGGGAAGAGCTGAAGCCCATGGAAAGGACCCACGCCAGGGAAGTTTGTGAGGAACTGCAGCCCGCAGAAAGGACTCACGCTGGAGAAGTTGGTGAAGGACTGTCTCCCGTGGGAGGCACCCCACGGTGGAGCAAGGGACGGGTGAGGAGTCCTCCTCCCCGGAGGAGGAAGGAGCGGCAGAGACAAGGTGTGGGGAGCTGACCCCAACCCCTGTCCCCTGTTCCTCTGCGCTGCCGGGGGGAGGAGGCAGAGAGAGCCGGGAGTGGGAGGGAGGGCTGGGGGGAAGGTGTTCTCAGGTTTGGGTTCACTTCCTGATAGCCTTGTTTTGATTTGATTGGTAGTAAATTAAATCGATTTATTTTCTTCCCCAAGCTGAGCCTGTCTTTTGCCCGTGACCATATGTGGTGAGTGACCCCTCCCTGTCCTTGTCTCGACCCACGAGCCTGCCTTTATATTACCTCCTCCTCATTCTGCCAGGGCCAGGGTGGAGGAGTGAGCAAGCCGCTTCGTGGTGCTTTGTTACCGGCTGGGCTTAAACCACAACAGCTTGCTATTTGACTATGCATTGTAGAGTAGTCCATAGTAAATACATTGTGCTTCTGTGATTTATTCTTACTGTTGTGCTACTTCTGTTGTTTTAATTCACATCTACTTTTAGTTCTCATAAGCAGAAGTAATAGATGATGAACCGACAGTGCCTTTGATTAGATTGCAGTTTTATTGGTTTTTTTTTAATGGCTGTGTTCCTTCTTTTTCTTTTATATCTTACTGAGAAAAATATAGTATTATGCGCTTCAAGGTAGTTTTTTCTGTTCACTCAGAATGTATTTCTAAGGAAGAAGAAATGTAAGAGGAAGCATAGGAAGAGTTTTCACTGGGCTGTTAACTAAAATAAGAGAAGGTTCATCAAATATATTCTGATCATAATCAACTTCAGGCTCAGAAACTACTCACAATGTTTTGCAGTATCTTTACATTGCTGTTTAACATTTCATTAACTGTGTTTTGGCACCTTAAAATAGAAAGTGGGGGTATGTCTTTATGTCTGCTTCCCAGAACGTCAGAGGTGTGGGTAAAGAAGGGACAAGGTTGCAGAATCTCAGGCTGGAGACCACCTTGGGTGATAGAGGACTACCACTGTCCCTTCCCAGGTAGTGGGTTACCACCACCTGAGCCACACGAATTGTGGTCATCTACTAGAGTCCAACGTCTACACTTTAAATGCAAATACCTCTGATGATCAGGACTGTATGTTTTCTTTTCTAAAATGTATCATTTATATAGCAAGATACATAGCAGAGTCTTCACTGTCCAAAAAGCGGAAATTTCTAAACCATGCTACATGATGCTTAATCAAGGAAGATAAACTTCGAACATCTGAAAGAAAAGCTATTGTTTTTTTCTTGATTTTTTTAAAACGCAAGCAAATAAATTTGCCCATTTATAGTCTGAATTAATGGGAGGATGAGAAAATGATAATATAGCAATTTTATAAATTAAGAAGGGAATTTCTAAGTTTTTCCTCCTTGATGAAGTGGGAGATTTCTTTTTTCCTTTTTTGAGGTAAAACCAAAATTAGCTTTCAGCTTCTGATCTCCTGTATTTTAAGCATTTAACTTCTACAGTGAAATATGAAATCCTCAAGGAATTCCCTTTGTTAGTCTTCCTACATGCATAAATCCTTCTTCTGAGCAGATCTGTGCAGCTATTTGTCTTATAGCTTTCAATATCAATTTCCTGTTTCTACAGCTAATTACTTTCTTTGCACATCTGTCTGGTTTTGTTTTTTCAATAATTTCCTTTCTGCTTCATCCCTAGTTTACAAGACAATTATAGTAGGGACCTGTTTCAACAATTACTACAAATTTTTAAATGTGTCTATTGTTAGTTCATCTTTCAAAAGTGTCTAGTTCAGCAATAGCAAAGTGGGATAAACTGAATTTTTGTATGCATCTTGTTTCTGTAATTTGCTTCTGGTGAATGCCAGAATCAGTGATACTGGATCTGTAGTCTTTCAGAAATCCTTCTCTGTTTTTCCACTTTACTTCCTTTCAGCTTTTTTAGTGAAACATGTGAAAGCAAAGAGAAAAGTAATCACAGTAATTTCTGGTGAGAAATATAAACAGTATTGCTGCACCTATTGGTGTGTTGAGTAATAAATGGAAAATAATTTCAGGCTGTTGCAGTTTTAATTATAAAGGTCCCTGGTGAACTGTAAGCACGTCTAGTTGCAGTTTGATTGAATGAAGAAAAAAAAGCAACTTCTAAAGAAAATATTGTGTTTGAAAATATGACTATTTTTTAAAAAATTAATTTGGCCATTTTGTTGAATTGTCTATGTAATTACCCAGAAATTTATGAATAACCATGCTTTAAAACTGAGAACAGATGGACATAAGTTTATTCTGAGGGCGCAAGGCTTCATTCCAAATTTTGAATTGATGATCTAAAACAACTGTGATAGTTTGTATTTTGAATTTAAAACCTTAAAGTGGTTCTTAGAGTGGAAGTTTTCAAAATGCCTGGGAAAAATAGGTCTCACTAGCAGTCAAAGGAAGTTACTTGCCCAACATCCTGTAGACCTGACTTGAGATTTCAAAGACTGTGGTATACATCATGGAGCTTTTCTGTGTATGGCTGGGCAGGAATTAGGAAAGCGCTAAGAAGGACCAGGTGGAAACAGTGTTGAGACTTACGTATGCTATCTGTGTTCATATTTCTTTTACATTGCTGTGAAAATGAATTATTAAATTCTTCAGAGCTGAAAATTCTTTTCAGAGCCTAAACCAATTGCAGCTAATTAATAACTTGCTATTAAAAACGTTGATACTACACCAACAGGGAGAAAAAATGTACAATGTGAAGTCTAGGGTGTGTAAAGCTTTTTTCCAGAAGCTGTCCATTTCGAATCAGTGACCCATGACTGAAATGCATTGTGAATCAAGAGTAGAGGCGCATGGTGTATATTTTGTTTTAATTGCTCTAAAAATTCAGCACCACACCATAAGTTCCGCAGTACAGAAAGGCTAGAGAATAGTTAATCGAGTATGACTTGTCAAACTACTGGAGGTGAACAGGATATTGTGGGGTCATCAGTCCTATGCCTTTGGCTGAAATATTTGGTTCACTATTTCATGAATAGAGTTTCTTTTCATTGTAAGTGACACAAGGAAATAGCACAAAAATTGTACTAAAGTGACTCAGACAATTGTGGCCATGCATAATGACCAGGACCTATGGAAAATTGTCTTTATACATTGAAGTCTTTTCCAGCCACATGTTCAGGTAGCTTTCCCTTTGATGTCTGCTTGGCAGAAATAGAGATTATACTTTCCTGCTAAGGAGCTGATGGTCTTCTGCATGGTGAGAAACTCAATATGGCCTGTATCAACCTTTGATTAATCTGCTTTTTAGTCCTGATAACAGGAAGAAAGTGGTATTATTTGAGAGCCTCCAGTATGAGAGTGGCATATCTATGACTAGCAATTTAATAAAATTTGAATAAGGTTTGTACAGTGTTTCATGTCTTCAAATTTTCTAGTGAAGCCGAAGTGAGCAGCTGCATAGTCTGTAATTACATAGCAAGTAATACGGATTTTTTTTTTTAGGAAGTGAAGAGATTTTCAATTACGAGTTAAAATTTATGACACACTATAATAACTGTTTAAACCTTTCACACAGAAGAAGCTAGCAGTGCCAGCTCTTTGGGAGAGTGAGGTTAGCTCAGCAAATGTATTTTTCAGTTGCCTTAAAAATGACTAAGTAGCAATCACATGGCCCTTTTTTTGCATCCAGCCTAGAACAGCTGGTTTAGCTCAGTAAATACATCTTTAATGAAGTTACAACCTGCTCTTGTAAGTTGCATTTACAGGCACTGTCTGATTAGATGAATATTGTACTAGAGATGAAAAGTGGCAACTGCACCAACAGGAAGAGGTATTTGTTTTATACGCCACCCACGCAATGGGAGTGTAGGCAGAAAAAACAAGAGTGATGCTTCAGAACAAAAGTGGTGTGTAGTTTACACAAAGTAGATTGCTAAGTGTTAAGAGATTGTAGGTTATTAAATGAAAGAGAACAGTAACACACAGCAGTGAAAATTATAAACAACACGGTAAGCTTTCTTATTTACTGAAGATTAGGAATACTCATTAAAAATTATTTTGGAAAATGCATTCTTTATGCATAGACTTAACTTATTCTAAGATACGTGTTAGCACCAACAACAAAAGTCTGTGTAGAAGTTAATCTTGCTATGTTTTTAAAACTGGTCTCTTTGTGCCTGAAAAGTAATTGCATACGCATAGCCTGGGTAGTTAGTACTGTCTGTCACACTTCTGATAGGTGTGCATTTTAAGTTAAGTACTATAATTTCTATGCTTTCCTCCATCGCTTCTTGTGAGATCAAAACTAAGGGTAAATGATGAAATTTTAAAAGTATCTTACTGTCTTCCAGATTCAATTCGTTGAAATGGATTTAAATGTGACTGACAGCAAACCTTATCCCAATAAACTCAGAAAAGTTAGATTTTTTTAAGAGGGATCCAGAAAGGGCCTGATAGCCAGAGATGTTCTTCATTTGTTTTTCTCCATGATCATGGAATAAGGCACTGTAAGCCAGAGAGACAGTAATTTTTAGGAATAAACATGGTGCTACATAACTCTATTTATATTCTGTGGATGGGATAGTGAGGTATTTAACTACAGCCTCCTCTAGATAGAACCAAGGGGAGAATGACCTTTCAATGAAATATGAGTTAATAACACTGCAGCACTGTGTGCTTTGGTCGAGTTAATCTCTGTGCAGATTGTAACAAAATGCTGTCTAATGTATATTGAAAGTTAATTAGAGTAAAGAGTGTGTTTTAGTGGTGTAATGGATATAATCTTTGGTTACATCAGCAAATTTCTGTTGCAGTTAATAACAATTAATGTTTTTAAATAAAGGGTCAGGGAAAGGGTGTTTTTCATATTAGCTGTATCATGTTAGTATTCATCACCTCTGGTTAGATCCAGTGTGATTTGCATGCCCATCTTTTGTTTCCTAAGCTAAAGCATCAAGGAGAGATTAAGTCCCTTTATGAGGAGCATAGGGGAGAAGATTGGAAGTTCTTAATAGCTTGTCAAAAGAAGACAGTGAAAGAAAGAGGTTTAATATGCTATTTGTATTCTTACATACATCTGGAGGGAGTAGAGGCGGTTTGCAGAGGATGTTGTTATCTTGGGTTTAATGTAGCACATGGCTGGCACAGGGTAAGCTGCAGTGCAACTTGCAGAGAGTCCGTGTAGCCTAACTGAATACAGGCAGATTTCAGCTGAGTGCAATGTAAGCATCTTTTTAGCTGTTATGTTGAATCATTTGAGGAAAGTTCTCCTGTAAAGCCAGATATATCATTTAGAGATAGAGAGCTAATAAGGGGTAGAAGGGAGGTGGGGATTGGTTTATTTTTGTGTAAATAGTGTCAAGATGATGTACCCCAGTGCTGGTGGGGTACACCCTCCTGTTGTTCTTTTGGTTGAGTATCCCTCTTCTCTTATTGATACTTTGCCTGTCAGTGATCCCTTCCTGTTCTGTAAGTGGAAAAATATTCCTTACAGTTTTCTGAGGAATACATGGCCAAGTGAAAGTGTAAATTAGAGTATTTTTTGACATTTTAAATCCCTCAAGGCATGGCACTGAATAAAGTCCTGTAAATGCATTGTCCCACAGTTACCCCAGAGGTCTATAGTCTAACCCAGTAGTTACCTGCCATTCAATTTGTATGAAATATTAAATGCTGTGAGCAAAAGTGTTAGATGTGTGGCTCTGCTAGACTGATCAGCAGAGAAATGGTTAATAACACTGACATCTAAATTGGCTTCATGTTAAGTGTCAGTTCTCACACAGAGCTGAAGAAGAGCTATTGTTTCAGGCAGTCTGTTTGCAGATGCATGTGAACAGTCTCCAGTTGCTTACATAAGGGTCAAGGGTGGGAAAATAGCTTTACAACTCCACGGACAGCAACCATAAAGGAATTGTGTCAACTAGCAGTCCTGCCTGCATGTTTTCTCTTTATGCTATGTGAACTGTTGGTGATCTATAAAGTGATCACTGTCAGTGCACCTGAAATAGGATTGTCACAAGAGAATGTTTTATTTGTTATTCTCTCTTATTTAACATACTAAAATTGTTAAATTTCAGAGAATTAAAGAAGTCGCTAGCAGAGTTCTGAAACAAAATTTAATGCTAGTAGTAGTAGCCTCAAACATAGATTTCTCAGAATTTTCCACTCACAGAAGACTGCAGTAAATAAATGGTCTTGCAGGAAGGAGACCCAAGAAAACTTAATGTAGAATTTCACTCAAAGTACTCATTCTAGTGCCTGAATCTTTCTTTAGTATCAGAAAAGCAGACTATAATAAGTAAAAGCTTACTAATGACATAGTTTATACATTGTAAGTTTTAGAATATTAAGGTAGCCTGCTTTCTTGAAAAGTGTAAGTATATCAAGCAGTTTAAGCTCACTATTATCAGCTTATTGACTATTAAAACTACAGAATGAAAAAGTAAAATAGTTTACTATGCAGTTTTTCTCTAAAATCCTCAGGAGAGCAGGGAGAGGGAAGCTGGTAATTATGTTCAAGTGAGAGTAAGATTCAAGAGTTCTGACCACAGCATCATTGGTGCTACTGGAATGGCTGACCTGCAGGGGTTTCTTCTGCTTTAACACATTCCATCCCTGCATGGGATACAAAAGTTGTCATCTCAGTTAAAAACAAAAAACCAAAAACTGTCAGTGAAGACACTGCAAGTTTTAACCCTAACAACTATTTTCCATTTCCTATTGGTAAGTCCTATGTTGAGAATTACTTAACATTAGCAAAATGTACTTTTTAAGAATATGACTTCTGGCTCAACTGTAATGTTGAAGGCACTTTCATTAAAACATTAACATGACTTCATCTTTAATTGCCACTTCAAGGTTCGTCACTGATTTGAAGCACAGATTAGAAAATATTTCAGTTAGTTCTCTGACAAGTTTATGGTAATCTTTCATCGTGCTTAAGGTAAATAATAATAGACAGGACAACAAATTCTGTTTTATTTCAAACTACTCATAATCTGTGTGCTCCTGTTAAAAAAAATGCATCAAGCCACAGTTAGTGAGTGCAAGTCTGGGCTCAGATCTTCTTACTGTGTTCCACTCCTTGCAGCATCATTTCAATTTTTTAAGAACAGGAACAGACAAGAACAGTATTTTGCTTTTCCTTAAAATTAATTTCAGTGTCATGTGCTGAGCAGATAACCCTGAGAATCAAGGGTGCTTTTCTGATGGATGGATTTAGAACATAGGCATTAATAATACAAATCTCCCCAAGTGCCTGACAAATGTGTCTCATCTGTGAAAGGACTACTTCTGGTGATAGGAGGATAGGTCTCCATGCCAAGTCATTACATGGTCTCTTAGCTCATGCTTCTACTGACGTTCCAGTTTTTGAAACGTGGAGCTCTGTTTGGAACTAAAATCAAATCAGAAGCCCATTTTGGGTAATTATCATGTGGTAATTCCCTGTGAGTACTTCTCTGTGCAAACAGAGATGTTAAGGTAAAAGATGGAGCCTGCATCAGTTTAGACAGAGCTTACTGAGTCACTGATTCCCAAACATATGTTTTGTTCTTAACTTCTGTTTGTTTCCAAATTATTTCAAAGAGAATAAAAAAGCAGTCTCATTTTTCTTTCTGGGTTCTCTCCTGAGCACATGGCTACTGGTTTTGTGAGGCACTAGTTACATGCAGTCACACATCTATGTTTGCATGTAAGAGTAGTACTGTATAGTGTAATGCTTCCAGAGAAGTTGGAAAACACCATTTCCTTTGACATAGGTATGGTTTCACAATGTTGGCCCAATGACTGTAACTGTTGTATACATCTTTTATGAGATTTAGGTCATTTTATTGACTGCCTTGGTTTAAGGCACAGTGCAGTGTGGATTTGTGTTTTATATTATTGCAATTGAGAGTGTCCACTATAAGAAATTACCAGTAATGTGCTGATCACAACCAATAAAAGATTTTGGATGAAAGCAGAACCTGCTGTCAATATATTTTAAGAAAATCAAAATAGTGTATCACTTTTAGCTCCTTTACCAGTTTGTTGGAATAAGGCCAGTGAACCACTTTATATAGCTGCTTGCATACATGCCTTGCACAAAGAAATTCAAGGTAATGTCACTTTGCCTTATACCTTTCTCTGGTATGAATGACGTAGCCAAAGAATAAATGGGAATCTGGACATGTGGATGTGAGTGGCAGCCGTCCTGTCAGCACCTTGGGGATAGCTCCCTGGTAGCTCAATTTATCATAGCTGTAAGCAGCATCTTAGAGCCACCCCGCAACAAGCAGCCTTGATTTCAGGCGTACAACAGAGTAATTTGAGACCAGTGCACACAAATATATGCATTTATGCTTTCTCTGTCACTGATTCATGTTTTGCTAGGGAAAGAAAACCAGAGACTCCTTTATCTTTCTCTCGGAAAGCTGTCACTCACATAGGTTTGTGCTGCTTTCTTCTTCCACTTTCAATGGATGGAAGTGAAAAAACCCCAACATTTCTTGTAAGGGAGCTGGCAGTAGGGGCGGCTGCATCACCGATGGGAACAGAGGCTCTCCCTTCTGCTTCTGGATCACACAAGGCTGAAGCAGGTGAAGAGCTCACGCTTCCTATCTCACTGCAGCTTCTCTGGCTCCCTCCATCTGGCACAGAGAGTCTAGGAGCCAGTGAAAAGCTGTGGCACTATGCTGGGAGCTGAAGTGCCAGCACCACAAAAGAGAAGTGGAGACAGAAGCTTAAGCCCCCTTAACTACCTCCTGTTTACTCTGTTTTTGGCTAGTAGCCTCTTTCTATTTGGGCTCCCTAATCATTGATGTTGTGAGTAATCTTGAAGCTTTGTGTGTATTTTGCAAAAAAGCCTGGCAAACAGGCAAAAGAAAATAGAGCAAAGTAATTTTTGTGCCATCTCTAAAAAAAAAAAAGTTCACAAAGCCTACATACAAAGATTCCATTACTTTTTTTTTTATTTACAGTAATGTTTTAGAAGAAAATAGGTGCCTCATATAAATTTGTGTAAAGTTTTTGAGGCCAGTGGCATCAGTTAGCAGCAGTTAAGATGTGACTTTTTCTCCTGCAAACTCCCTGTAGCAACAAATATGGCTTTTTGAGTTGAATTTGTTGAATTCAGTAATGCATTCTCACAACTTTAAAATAAACTACTGAAGCAACTGCATCCATGTATTACCAGTTAGGCCTACGTGGATGTCTAGGAATGTAATGACTCCAGCTGCAGACAGAGTTTTGCTACCTGTGCCTGTGAAAGACAAAGAGGTGCATATATTTATATGCATAGCTGCATGTACATTTTTGAAAATCTGGAAATCTAGGGGTTCTGTGAAGCACTCAGTAAAATTTATATCGAATGCAAAAAAGCATATTGCTAAATCTCTCAAAGTTCAGTAAGTTCTCTCTCTTTTTTTTCATTTGATAACCCTGAAGATTGGTGGCTGAGTATGAACAGATACACTTTTGAATGTGGGGGGAAAAAAATATAACTGTGACAAAATCATTTCAATTCAAGATTATTCTTAGATGCTTAAGCCAGTGCATGAATCCAACCTCAGTACATTAACTTGTGATACTTAAAAACAGTTAATGTGTTTTGTTTTATTTGTTATTTCGTTGAGCAGATGGTAATGGTTTTGACACAATTCAGGGGGTTTTTTTTCTTCTTTTCTTTTCTTGAAAAAGACAAGGCTCTTTTTCCCACTTTGTCACAGCTGGTTACCAATCAATCTCAATTCACGGTACAGTGATGATAGCACATGTTGTTCGGGGGCCAAATCTGATTGGGTTGCATTTTCAGCAGTTTCATATAAAAAAAAATTGTGTCTGTATGGCAGTGACTGTCAGCACACTATTGTACAACTGTCATTAATCAAAACTAGCAACAATGAATGCATTCACATGTGCTAGAGACTGCCAGATTTCACTCAAAATCACCCAATTTCTATTAGAAATTCCTCACCAGCAGTGTTTTCTCATCTGCTTGTTGTTTCTTGTGTTTCTTTCTTCCCTTCCAGTCCCCTGCTCCCCCCCCCCTTCCTCCTTGGTTAATTAAAGGCAGATCTACTCAAACTGTGACTTGTAGAACAGAAATTATGTAACATGGTGCCCAAAAGTGGCTGGTTTATCTCTAGGCACAAGCTGACTAGCTGTTTAAAAGACCTCGCTGAGCTCAGTCTGATGGCTGAAGTCTAAGCTGAACTGAAAGGTTTTAAGCACCTCCAAATGTGTAACAGAGAGAAGTACTTAAAATCAATTAGATGGCCATAAACATGTGAAACTGACTTCTGAAGGCCTATGCTTTTAGCTGAATGTTGGCATTAATTGGCTAGGAGTCAGCAATATTTGGGCAATATGTCAGAAGGTGTTTCTTGACACTGCACATATTTTGAAGACATTGCCTTCTTAGTGCACTGACAATGTTAAGGAACAACTTAACCAGTACACTCTGGTTTTCTGCCATTCCATTATCAATCCAGGAGTCTGGTAACCTCTCTCTGTGATTGGTATTAGCAGTCAGAGAGGCCCTAATCCTGATTCCCAAGTGTTCAGTAGCACTAATCCAGATGTGAGTGAACTTCTCCAGAAACTCAGGTGAAAACACCTCGCTATGGGAATATGAGGCCCTGGGACAGAGAAGAGACAAGGGACTGTTCGAGACTATGCAGGTGGATGCTTGAGAAACTGAAAACATATTCAGGCTTCACTCCTTGTTACTTCATGGTCCCTTTCTCACACAAGCAAATTGTGCTGCTGTGGATCAGGCTAAAAGCAAGTTTTTTCCTTTCTCCTTCCTGCCTGCTTCATCTGTCAAAGCTCTTCACTGAACCGTGGTGACTTCTGGGGACAATGTGGGTGGAACAGATGACGGAGGGGCAGCGTATCAATACTTCAGGACAGCAGATGGTTATAAGGTCCCATGGGTCCATCTATGTATGAATCTAATTGCTAGATGGCACGTTCTGTCAGGGTGGTCCAAAAACCCAGTGTGGCCTCGTTGGAGAAGCAGACTAGGAGAGCTGGACCTCTCCTTGAAGTAGCTGATAACTGGGTCATGATGGTGACATGTTTATGCCACCCTCCATTTCATGACCCAAGTGGGTGATGATGCCTGTACCCTCGCTCTGGGTCCTGGCATGCCATGCAGCGGCTCATTCCCCCAGCAGCCTTTGCACAGTTTGCATGATTGGCAGGTGCAGGCATAAAGGCTGCTGAAGCCTCCAAGGCAGCTGGCTGGCATGCCAGCACCAGCGCATCAGTGAGATGAAGAGCGAGTCAGCTGCAGCCCACAGCAGACTGGAGGGCCCTGTCCCATGCTGCCTGCATCCCAGTTCAAGCAACAACTCAGTCAGATACAGTCCTACTGCCTGTCTGTTTTTATCTCAGCATTGGTTAGTGAACCACAGGGATGTTATTTGTCCTAAGGAAAAAAAAAAAAAAAAAAAAAAAGGCAATTAAATAAATGGTTAATTGTTGCCTAGCTTTATAACTGTGATTCCTATACCCAGCTCACATTTATATTACAACTGATCTTAGTTTTCTCATCTTACAGGAGCTGAATACAACTTTATATTTTTAGTCCCCTAGGGCTGGCCTTATGTCAAGAAAATAAGCATTTTCTCTTGTCTGCAAGTCTGTGGTTGCCAAAGACAAATAACTGCTCCATCGTTGTGGGATACTGTTGTCATATTTTTGAGATTTTTAAGGAGACAATTTGCCTTTTCTCTCTTATGAAAACAGTGATTGCTGTTTGCCATTGACTAGTGTAGCACAGCATGCAAAATGACATAATTTGTGAGCAGTCAAGAAGAAATGTTCCACAACTGCATATGACTGTTGAATGTAGTTGCAATAGATCTGTACTGCTCCAGAAATGGCATATTAAGTTCTTTAGTGCCATAATGTTTTTGTCCCCCTCAATGGTACTATGCTAGCAAAAAAATTGTCCCTAAAAGTTTCTGAAGTTTGCTATGGCATCTACTTATTCTTTCCTTTGGCATATCTCTTATTCATTAGTGAAACCTGAGTTATTGCATATACATTTAATTAAGTGTAACACCTAACAAAAGGGGTATTATATATATGTTTATGTTTATCTCTGACAGAATGGTTAGCCTCAATTTGGTCTTTTTTTAATTTATTTTTTGCTAATGTATGTAATGGACTTACTGAATATGGAATGAAGCTGTATTGTTTTGTGGTGAGTGTGAAAAGATGTCTTGACTTCTCTATTCTTGGAATTGCTAGTAATGCTCTAATTGATGTTGTGAGCTTTAATTAGATATAATAGAACTTTAAATGTTTCGACATGTAGGATCCTTTGAGTTAAGGTGCTTTAAAGTCTGTTAGCACACAGTGCTCTCTCTACAAATCTATACTAAAGGAACCAATAGCCATGTATGTTATGTACACAGAAATAAATGTTTCAGATTCCCAAAGTGTTTAAAAATACTCGTAGAGCCTCACAACATTCCTGGAACTAATTGCATTACATTCTTATTCATAAAAACATTTAAGGGTGCTCTTCCATATGATTTCAGTATGTTTGCTGAACAAGTCTACAAGGTCTTTACTGTATAACAAAGAGAAGGTAAATTAGTTCTTCTGAAGTTATGTCATGAGTGTGTCTACAGTGAGAAAGGGTATTAACGTCTCCTGAAGTCTCGATCTTTCTTCAATTTCGTGTTCCTCTTTCACTATTTGATACATAAGAATCTGAAGCTAACTTTAGATTCAAGGTGATTTAAGGTATCATGGGCTTATTATGTCTAGAAGAAATGTTGTTGAAAATAATTTTACAAGAGAGTATTTCAAGAGTAAAATATCCATGCTGAAAACCAGAGTTTTCCTGATTTGGGAGCCAAAGAAATTAGATACAAGATAAAGTTTCCCGTTGACTTTAATGAGCTTTGGATCACAGCCTAAAACAGTTTGCTAAGCATGACTTCTGCAGGACAATAACAATTTAACAGAAAATATTTTTCTAGGTGTAAGCACTCTAAATGCTTTGAGAATGATTGTTCACATGCTGAAGTACTTTGTATTATTTCGAGTTTTATACTCATAGTTTTAGAATTATTACAACAATAGAAACAAAGAAATGGACAAAGCATAATTGAATTGTTTCTAATTTCTTTTAAGAAAGAGAAAATGTTATTGTCCACCCTTAATGAATAATTTTGTAGTATTTCTGTGAAATTGATAAATCTCCTTTAATGTGCCTCTTCAATAAATGTCACTTTCCAGAGCTTAAATATATGTTCTATTGTTTGTAATCATGTAGTGTCAGATCTTACCAACGTGCTCACCATTTCCCTAAGGGGTTGCTGCTGTAGAGAAAAACTATATAGAAAGGGAAATTTCCAGATCAGCAAAAGGTAAAATGTGTAGCTCACATAGTTAAAAGCATGATAAACTTGAGCTGTCATGTATTGATAACTGATGTCTGATAGCTTAATTTTATCTTATTGCTCTAGATCAAGGACAAAGTGAATGATATTAATAGTAAAGCCCTAATACTGAGTGAACATAGCAATACTAATTTTATGTAAAGTTTCTAACTAATGCAGAGTGCAATAAAAATGTCATGAAGATTAATGCTTGGTGGAATTATCTAATGCTAGATAATAATTTATCTTCCAAAGTTGGCTCCAAGATAGATTCAGACTGGCATATTCCAGGTGAGAGTTTTTGTTCATTTCTGTTGTCTACAGAAAGAGTTTTCATTCCTTTTCTGTAACACAGGTATGACATCAAAGATGATTATACTTTGCGCATTAAGAAGGCCGTGAGCACAGATGAAGGAACCTACACATGCATTGCTGAGAATCGAGTTGGAAAAGTGGAAGCCTCTGCTACACTCACTGTGCGAGGTGCGTGTTCCTGTGGAGGGAGGGAATGTGTCCTACATGGATAAATTGCTTTCTGGTGAAATGGGCCACATCCTTACTTGATATTGTTTGGGTTTCACACACCCTTTGCAATTGTGGGTGCTATACTGATTTTCAACCGACGTGAAATCCTGGTCCTGTTGATATCTCAGGAAAAAATTTAATTGACTTCAATAGGATAGGATCTCCCTGCAGTTAAAAAGCTGTTCCAATGTTTTTTTATTGAAGAACAGATGCATATATGTGCATAAGCAAGCACTACGTAACCGTGGGCATAGACTTTAATAAGTGAGCCATAAGTTTAGGCTATTATTCATGTTCCTTTCTCTAATAAGTATAAGGAGTATAGTAAGTAACTATGTTTATTAATGCCAAACATAATGCAGATAGTAGTATTATGTGATTAGCTCTGCCATAATTAAACTCTCTACCATTACTCTTTATCTGAAAGATAAACCCTAGCCAAAAGAAAAAGAAAATCCTAATTAAATTTTGTAAGTATTACAAGGTAAAGACTAACATATTCTTTCCTAAAATATTCTTGGTGTCTAGTATCCACTCAGTGTTTATATGCTGCTGTTTGATGTGGTAAGGAGGTTTTAAGACCGGTAGAATAATGAGTTGCCAAAATGTCTTTTGTGACAGTAGATATAGACACGCTAAAGATTATGGGGAGAGAAAAATTTTGTAGGCTAGTATTTCCATATGAGTAAATAGAATATAATAGTTATTATTTCATTCCAAAAGATAAGCAGCAATTTGGCACAATGGATATCATGCAGACACTATTTCACAGTTTAGTGGTGCATGCTGACGGTTTTCAGTAGAGCTGTGAAAGGTTAATAAAAACATTTTTAGCTTTATCTGTTCTCCTCTTTTCATACACATTAAATCAAATGTTCAAAGTCTCAGTGGATTGCTTTATTAGAACCGGGGTCAACTGACCCAAGAGGCCAGCTTCCATTTCCATCCGTTTAATGCATGGACACAGTTCAGTTTAATTTGCTGAATTCAAAGGGAAAAAAAGCACTGAGTGGCTTTGGGGGGTGGGGGGAGATGTTACTATATAACAAAGAAAAGAGAGAATTGTGATAATCCATCTGCTAAAATATTACCTCAGTGTTTGCTTTAGACAATAAGTGATAATGCAGCTCTTCCCATTTTAAGCTGAAGAAATAGGTTTACCTGCTATATGCTTGTGTAAGAGATAGTTCTTCCATTTTGTAACGTGAGAAAAATAGTCACTACAGCAAACTCCCAGAAATACTCTCACTCTGTTCCTTTGTCACAGGCAGAATCATGGTATCCAATAAATCTGGCAACCAATTCGATAGCCTTTAAACACTCCTGAACTGTGTCCACTGTATACATTACTGGAGCAAGCCTTTCAGATTTGCTACCCAGACTTGTGATATAAACAATAGCTAGAACCAAGCAAAAAGTCCTTTGAAATCACTGAAGCTTGGACCTGATGAAATTAAGGTGAAAAAAACCCAAGGAAATATATAACTTAATCGGTTTTCCTACAGTAAAAGCAGGTTTTCATTATCTTGGATATTTTTACCCCTGGGTTTGTCATTTACAGTCAAATACATAGTGTTTATCCAACACAAAGGAAGCCACAATATTATAAGCATACTAAATGTTCAGGATATCACAGAAAATGAGAAAAGCCATGAAATTCAATGGAGAAAGCTATTACTCTGAATTTTCTGGAAACAAAGGGCTGGGCAAACTCCCATTGACTTTAGAGGGACCACGAACAATGGTCTTTTTAATTAAAGGAAGCCTTAATTCTGAATTCTTAAACTTTTGCCAGTTTTGTCTGAAACTGCTTTTACTATAACCACTTGTCATGTAGAGGAGCAAAACCACATAGCATTTCAAAATTTACTTTGAGGGTGCCTTGGCCCTTGCAAGTTTTGTGTAGTTACAGCTGCAAACCTGGCAACAGCAGCATAATCCTTAGCTCCTTCATTCATGGCTCCATCTTCTCAAAGCAGGGGATGAGGATGCAGTCAGGAAGTTTGTGTTACGCTGTCACAAACAACAACAGAATTTGAATTCTGTGACTCAGCCTTCATACCCTCTCTTGGAAAGGTGCATATCCCTCTTATTCCTCATCTCTCTCCAGAAGAAGGGATATGTCCATAATACTAGAAGCCAGAAAGTCTTCAAATAGATAATGGGTGAGAAAGGGCAGCAGGCTTGAAATAGTTAAATGAAGTGGGTATGCCGAACTAAGGATAAAGCCATAGAAAGGTTGATAACTAAGAAGGTACTTGCGTGTTGTGTTAACTCTGAATCTGCATATCTTACATTTGACCCTATCTTACATTTGACATAAGCATATGGAGCTGGTTAACTTAAAAAGAAAAAGGAAAAAAAGGAAAAAAAGAATGTGCTGTTGCTCAGAAATATGTAACTACTTCTGCTGCTAAAATAAGGGAGGTTTCACCTACACAGTTGCAACCTGGAGTCAATTTTATGTCCAACTTTTCAGCTCTTCTGAAAGGGGATGTCTATATTTTATTAACAGAGGCACTGACAGCCCTCTGCCCCAGCACAAGTATAATGAAGGGCTGTTGCTATAATCAAGAAATCACTTGTTGCAGCAGCAGCTTTCAATCTTGATATCAACCTGAAACAGTATTAACCTGTCAATCATTTAGCAGCAATTTTTTTAGGAAGTAGAAGTTATCTAAGTAGTAATTTGGGAGGTTCTGGCTTGAAATCCCTATGGCCATTTCAGCCTATTTGTTATATTTTCATCAGCACTGTCAGTGAGGAAAAAGCAGTGTGCTGTAAGCTTTCATGCCCGTTATTGAATGAGAAAAACTGTCCTGGGCTTTCTGTAGCCCTTACTGCTGTACTGACTGGTCATGCTTAAAATTCAATTGGTATTTGACTCAGAAAGCAAAGCCTTGCATCTACTGGCATGACATTTGGCAGTCTGCAGCTTAAATTGATGTGTCCATCAGGATCTAAAAGTTTGTGCTAATGCAATGCAATTTTTCTTTTATCAGGCATTAACAATGATACTTGATGATGGCATGCGAAGATAATAAAAATGTTTCTCAGAGAATGGTTCCAGTCAGCTTGTTCAGATGCTGTGCTCAAGTAAATGTGATAATAGTGGCACGTGACTAAACAGTAACAACAGTAAACATTTTACTTAGGCTGTCATTTGAGGGGTTAGCAATCATGGTAGTATCCATAGTGGAAGGTAACATTACACGTCATGCATTCTGACAGATATTCTTTTCTTTTTTTAATTTCTTTTTTATGTTCTCACTACACCATTGTAATGTCAACAGCTCGCCCCGTTGGTAAGTAACCATCCTTCTATCCATTTTAGCATGGCTTCATGCAATGCTTCATCTTTCATTTGCAACAGCATTTAATTGGCTGAAATTAGCAGCCAGTGCTTAATAGTTTTAACTGTCTAACACCAGGCAAGTGATTTTGACTGACGAAGTGCTATTTCTGAACTTTGTATTTTCTGCTGTGTCATGTATAAATGCATTTGCCAAACCACCAACAAATACCAGTCAGTGAAACAGGGTGGGTGTGGTGGTATTGAGCCAAAATCACTCATTCAGATGTTTTTAACAGTCTATTTAAGGGTCTGGTATAAAAGCCATTGAAATCAACAGAAAGGATTGTATTGACTTCTGTGAGCTTCTACCAGGCCCTAGACAATCAGCTTATTATGCTTTTATTGCATAGCAGTAAAAGCACAGGCTTTGCATGTCCCGTCTTTCTTGTATCTTTCAAAGAGTTTTGAAATGAAGTAGTCCTGAAATTGAAGAGGGGATGGAGTAGATTTCCGTGCTTGTTAAGAAAGTTCATCATTGATTTTTGCCCTTGGGTCATCTTGCAGTGCATTTTGGAATGCACTGTATAGGATGCAGACTTTTTTGAATAACAAGTCCAGAGGAGGACAACCTCTGGATTTTTAATTCCCACACTGAAATTTTTTTTTTTTTCCTATGCCTTTGAAATTACTTCCAAAAATTTGTAAAAATATAACTGAGCATAATGGAAAATTTGCAACTATCAGTAGCTAAAATGCACTTTTGGTGTTCAGAAATATCCTGAACATATTATTTAATTTTCTTTCACGGATGTTTACTCTGTGCCTGTGTGGATTTTCTAAATAATTTAACCAGTTGCACTACGCCTGATTTTTGTAGTTTGTGTTTAGATATATCTTTTAGAATAATAATATGGTTACTCTGATATTTTTTTTTATTAGTGTGAAAAGTTGGTACTAGTGTTTATGGAGATTGCCGAGGCATTTGGTCTTCATTTAGTCAAAACTTTTGTTAGATACCTGTTTGACTAAAGTTTGTGAGTTTGAACTTGTCTCATCTCTTCACAGTTACGAGTTTGAAGGAAGAAAGTTTGGAATAATTTAAAGATAAAATCCAGATTAGGCCTCTGTTTCCAGGACTAAGGTGATCCCATGCTTGTTAGCTTGCTTGAACTAACATATGTAGAGCCAAACCAGGTACCTCAACAGTCACGGCATGGCTTATCCACACCTGGAGAATTCCCTGTGCAGAATGGAAATTCACTGTTCTCCATTTGGGATTTTGGTAGCAAGATTTAAAACCCAACCACTACTATATTACTTTGGCATTAGGCTAGTTGTCCAGAAATTAATTCTGAAGGGTTTTAACAGTGTAAAGCTGGAGTAAACTTGTAAGAAAATTTTCCTTTGCTTAGAAAATATAGTATGAGTTTAGTATACTTCTAATGTAAATCTCTCTTTTTAGAGAGAGGGGGGATTTACGGCTGCTTCTTTATTCACTAAGAAAATGCTACAAGATTAAAAGTATTTTACTTCTAGATATTTTTCTCACTTTGCTCACTCTTAAAAGAAAGGCAAGAAGAAAAATCACAAAGCAGAGACGTTTTTCAGGCTCTGTGAAAGCCACATAAAATAGATGACTGGAGATTCACAAGCAAATTACAGATTTCAGCAGTGTTGATGGTGTCCCATTTCGGGGCATTGATTCTTTTTTAAGACTTTTCAGGCCATTGAGTCATCTCCAAAGCTTATACAGAAGTTCTTGGTCTCAAGTTACTTTATGTCCAGGTATATGATCCCCTTGTGTGACCATGCTGTGGTCAATTTGGCATATTCCTTGTCTATGCTATTTTGTTGCAAGTGAACATCTGGTACAAAGAAAATTCTTCTTTTACATGATTTATTCAGGAAACATAAATTAGAATGGTTGACCTTAAAATAATTATTATATGGGCATATGGTCTTTATCAAATTATTTATTTTAGTGAGTATCTTTGTGAATTGTGAAAAGATTAAGTAAATAAGTCCAACCCCAAAGATATTTAACATATAGAACTTCCATACAAGTGTGTATGTAGTGATTGCTGTGTATAAGCAGATCAGTTTCTTTAGATCACTTTTATCTGATCCTGTACCTGTAGAAAAAGGCAATGCTGTCCTTATGATAGTGTATACCTTTATTGTTTTTTGCTCAATGACCTGAAATGGAGCTGGTTTCTACAGTTCATATCTCTGTAGGCAAAGCAGGTGGCTACCTATCCTGTTTTTCGAAACAGTAAGGCAAAACAAAGTAAATTCCCTCTCTACCACCCATTCCCCACCAAGAAGCCCAAGTCATCTTCTGTTAAAATTGTCATTTGACAAGAATGGTGAGTCAAATCTTGTAGTATTTTTTTTGTTCAGGAAGTTAACTGGAATGCAGAGCAAAAATACCTCTCCTTACAGAAAGGAAGCTAAAGCAAACACTACTTAATGTTATTAAGCACACAGCTCTCTAGGAGGGTGACATTTTAAAAGAAGCATATTTATATATTTATGTGTGTGTTAAACTGCAGGGGAGCAGTTTGAAAGTTTATATTCTTTTGTGACACCTGAGAATTATCTAGGTACCTCTACCTTTCATCACTACCTCCAATTCAAAGAAGACATGTTTTGACTTTATTGTGTTTTAAACAAGACCAAACCATTTTCTTTCAGTGGCTTATCACTGAAGAATAGAGAAATATATTTTTAATGTTCCAGGATTGCAATTCTTGTTGCAAACTGAATAATTTTCATTTTCTATTCAGTTTTTGCCTATTTCAAATATTTACATTCAGATAGTTGTGTTATTTTTATTGAAATTTCAGCTTGAGTGGAAAATTCAAGTGGGATTACCAATGACCATGTTTGGTTCAAGCAGTTATTAACATATGGTATATACTACATAGACAAAATGAGGTATGGTTCTGCCCGTGGTGGATGGCACCTGGTGAATTTAACAGCTCTATGCCAGATTACTCATCATGTTTCGATTTGCTACTAGGAATAAATGTGTTGCCCGTTTCTAAAATAGATGATCTCTTATTTATAACCTTTTGAAACGATTTCCGCCAGGATTTACAACAGGTGGGTTTAGGAAACGATATTTATCCCTATTTAGACTGTTTCTATTGTTATTTCACTCATTAGATGGATTTTCCAGATGAGTAAGTTAGTATTTTCTCACTTTCACATTCTGCTGTATTTCTTATGGTAGTTGGGCAGGAGAATAGCTGCTAAAAGAAGCACAAAAGTTGGGAGGAGCCCAAAAGTTTCATATAGTCCCATTGAAATAACACTGACCCTCTTTTCAAAAGCAGTTGCTGTATTGCTTTGAGATGGAGCACCTGAAGTTCAAATAGAAGATCTATGAAGATCTCTTTGATGTTTCAGTTAGCTTTTTTGTAATCGTCCAAAAAGTCATTCAGATGACAGAGTACTCTGTATTCAAATTATTTTCAACTATGTCCAAGTGAAAATACAGTTCTTTGCATTTCAGTTGCCTTGCAGTAAGTCAAGTTGTATGCTATGACTCATCTTCCCAGAAAGAAGCGACATGCAGCAAATAGCTAGATACTTTTGCCACCTGGACAGGAATTAAGTATTTGGAATTAGCTAAGGAAGTAAAGGGAGACCAACCAAGTTACAAAAATTTCACTTCCCTACTATGTTGGAGAAGAGAGAAATAGATAAGACACCTGTCATGAATTTTCCAAATTTCATATTAATTAAATGCAGGCTATTCACATTTAAGTGCAATGTGACTGTATGACGCATTTCACTCTGCTCTGGGAAGTTTTCATGACATAAATCAGCGTGGCATGACTTAATGATCTGTTAAGAGTGGTGCAGCATGAAACATAAAATAGGAAGGTCTGTATTTTAAACAAAGTTGTGTTAGCTGTTGTGACTAGAAATGATGTTGTTCACATGGTTCAGACTGGTAAGTGAGAAAGATCTCTTCTCCATTCTTACTCTTGCAGGGAAAGTCTATACAGGATGAATGCTTTTATTTTTAGTATATTCATAAATATATCACCTTCACTTGAGATGCTGAGGATTCATAAAATATCAGTAATGGCAGCTGGTATGTGACAGAAGAGATGAGATCATGCTTGGCACTACCGTGCCATCTTTCAGTGGCAGAAATCTCAAAGTATGGTATGTTGCCTGTCTGCCTGCTGCTACCACCTATAGAAAATTTCAGAAGAGGGTAAGGACACCAGTGAACATTAGGCTTTTTGGATTTGTCTCCTACTTAAGTGAAAGAATAATGCATCATTCTTGTTTAAAAATAGGCAAATTCTTCAGATTAAAGAGAAAAGGTTGCATAGAATGAAATTCAGATTTCTTTGTATACCAGTAAGAGATTAAAATACGGAGCTGACTTGTTCTGACATTTCTTAGCCTTTTAAAGACCAGTCAAAAATCCTAAAGTCCATAGCATTTCTACCTTGGCAAAAGTCTAATAGCTGAACTTAAACTTGAATCCTGTCATGTCTTCAGATATAGAAATACGTTTACAATATATGGGCCAGAATGGCTCTGCAAGTGGACACTGAGCACATTACCCACCAAGCATTTACATGCTGGTCCACAAAACTTGGCTTCATTTCCAGCTGCTCCAAGTCTTCTTGGGTATGCCAGATGGTGGTCAGAACAGAAATGCAGATCTGATAGAGGATTCTTCTTCAATAAGTGTGAAAGATGGCAGTGTATGTCCTTGAAGTTTTAGCTTCATACTGTGACGTCCTGGCTCATTCCACTGTGGCACCAAGTATGTCCCAGTACTCATACTGTTTCTCTTAGAGAAAACCCAGTTACAGCAAGTGCAGGAAGAGATTAAAAGTACCTCATTTTTCTTTTTTTTTTTTTTTATTTTATTGCTGAACTCTAGCTTAGGAAAGTTTTAAGAAGTTCAATGTGTAAATCTTTTTTAACTTTCCTGAATCTTGCTCAAATCAGTGGGAATTGTTTTCTTACTTCAGTGGATTCTGAGTCTCTCCACAAGTCTTTGAAGATTAGTGTATGAAAAAGCCTTTTGATGTGTTGCTCCCCCCAAACTTTTCCCCTCCTTTTTTCTAAAAGGAGAAATCGCTTACTTTTCCTTCAAGAGGAACATGGAAATCAATACATTAATCTATTCACTTTTCCCTTTACCTTCTTTGCTTGATTGCTGCTAGCCATATTACAGTTTGGATATGATCTCAGTATTATTCAACAGCAAAACTACTGTATGCCCCATTCCTTGAATGCTAGCATTGTCAGTCAGCATAAATAGTCTTTTTTCTTCCTCACTCTTTTTCCTCTCTTCACTTAACAGTGGCCCAAATTGAGCAGAGTATCTCCTCTCAGCCTTTTTTATTCTCAAGGGTAAACAAACCAGGAACTTGCCATCTTTCTCACTATAGATATAGCCTATTAGCCTATCTAGGCTCTTTACTCTTCTCATCATCTCCTTAGCTCTTCTCTTCAGCATGTGAATTCATGTTTTTTTGAAGGAGATAAACAGATTACACTCATTATTTTGATGAAATTGTACTGTATCAGCAAGGGGTATGTTTTTCTTTTTTAAACACATTACCAGCAAACCCTCCTGCTATCTCCCATGACAAAAGGAATCATGGCAGATTACATGTCTTTTTGTTGGCATAATTTGTTTTGTTTGCTAAACTCACAGAAGCTATAGTAGCACGAGCCATCCCCTAATGGTACAGTTTACATTAGCAAGCGGGCTGAAGTGTTAAGATTTTAGGAAAGCGCAACTTTTCCATCTGATCTGAGCAAAAGGTATATCCTGAATCTCAGACACTTGAGGAAAAAGAAAAAAAATTAAAAAGCATTGTCTAGAGTAGACAAAGTCCTGAGTAATGTAAGTTATTGGGCAGACAGAATCAGTGCTACCTCTCTTTATAGGCATCAAAACTAAGTGAAGGACTTTCTAGAAGGGATTTTCCAGGAGCATCTGTAAGGTGCAGGGGCTGCTTGAAAGAAATTATTGGACAATATATAATAAAACAGAGATGTATGACTAAATGAGAGCAGGCTACAGTCTAATGTTGAGATGAAATTCAGACCAGATATTTAAACTTAATATTTAAATGTACTGTAAAACAAAGAGGAGGAGGGGGTCAGGAAAAGTGCTGATGCTGAACTTAGAGCACTGGAAATGGGGGTGGAGGGCAGAAAGTAGATGTGTTTTCTTCTGCTATGTAGGAGACAGAGCTGGATTTTTTTTATAATTATTCTCATAGTTTTGTTTTATTGACATTAGTCCTAGGGAAGAAGGAAGAACAAAGCCTTGGTAATGTTCTTTTTTTTGTGCTTCAACTTTTGTTATACAAATGATAAATGTAGATTTGTCTGTTAGGTTAATTGAAATTGGCACAGAAACTTTGAATATAAACCAGACCTGCTTTTTCATCATTGTTTATCTTGCATCTCTTTTTTCCACTATGCAAATTTATCCCACTTCTTTCTTTTAGGTCATCCAGGGATAAAAGAGAGATTTTATGTGTCAAAATACATACGACAGTTAGTGTTATTGATTCTCTAGACTTCTTTAACCTCTTGCAAAGAAAGAAAAAAATGCTTATGCTTCCATGCTTTCAGAGATTATCTGCTTAAGTGTTTCAGAAGAACTGAGGGAGAAAAATGTTGTTATACGTGAAATTCAGAACTTGAATTTAATTGAAGATTAGAACAATTAGTCCAGGTGTGAAGGAAAGTTTAGCATTCTCAAATGATTGAAATGTGATCTTTTCACACTGTTGTGTTTTTACATGGCTCATCTGAAAACAGTAAACAAAACAAAACAAAAGGAATTTCTCACTTTCCATGAGACAGGAGCAGCATGAAGGACACTTACAGCAGAACTGTCCTGGTAATAAACTTGCTGAGACCTCACTTCACCCTGCTTTCTACCTCTGTCCCATTGTAGGTAGCTTGATTCCTCTTCCCCAGTGCTTCCTTTCATTCAATCTGCTAAAAGTTCTTCCTGCTTGCCACCTGTACTTCTAATTTTGTGTATTTGATCTATTGGGGTAGGACATATGAGAATTAATTTTGAAGCAGTGTCAATGTTAAAGATGGTATCTGAGCTACGGATTACTGATACTCCCCTAGGTTATGGGAAGCTGCTTTTCAGAAGAATCCAAAGCAAGTACCTGCTTTGCCACCTCCACCCATGTCATTTTAAAATAATATCACAGGTCTAGTGAAGGGCTTCATGAATCACTTGTTATCCTTACAACCTACCCATTCCTCATTTTTATTGGCAGAACCATCCACCTGAAGAAATCATGGAAGAAGGAGAACACTCTAAATAAATAAGGAAGAGAACATACTTAAAGAAGAAAACAATGTCCACAAAATGAGATCTATGCACTAGTTTCAAAGTCCAGCTGCACTCATACAGACTAGGGAATAGTTATAGATTCCTATGCTAACATGATACTCATGGCAGAGAAAAAAAGGAAACTCGTTTTCCAAGCAACTCAGTCGTAACTAGCGTGCTAAAAAGTTACATCCTTCCCTGTCTGTGAACACGCCTAATCATTGGAGCACACCATAAGATTGAGAAGTCTTTTCACTTTAAAGAAAAATGACCATCCTTAACTTCCATTAGTTTATCCCTGATAAGAAATATCTGAATTAGTAATAGGCCTAAGCTGTCATCCTCTCAGGCTTCTGTAATGGCTCCTGTGTCAGAGGCTACACCCTTGATTTATCATTAGTCATAGCTAATAGTGCACTAATAACTTTGTGTCCTGAGAACCACACATCACTTTTGGTACCCATTAAGAAGATCTGAACTTCTGAGGAAAGAACTGCTGACTCTGCCCAGGTTTCTAGTGTTTGAGACTGGACATATTTTCTGTTTTCCTATACTTACTCCATCAGCAATAGTAGCCTTGCAAAACATCTTTCAAAACTGCTCAACTTTCCTATCTGCACTTTTTGGCAGCTCATGCCATGCAAAGGACAAATGTTGTTACAGCAAGGTATATAAGTAGGGTTTTGCAGTTTTCTTTTACATTTGCATCACAAAAGCACCCAAAAGTCCAGTATCTACCAAACCTTCTAGGCAAATTTAATTAATGACACACAAAGGTGGGGGATTATTATTTTCTTTCAAGAATTCCTGTACTGCCTTCAACTGTCATCTAAGCCAGTATCTGGAACCAGCAAAGCAATCCTACAAATAAGTAATCCTACTCCATAGATGATGTCAAGGGTTACCTCCCTTTTCAAAATACATAGTACTTCGGCTGGAGCCCTGGGACCTTCTGCTATCCTCCGTGTAAATATCTTAGAGGCAAGTCTTGATCTGTATTTGGTAAGACTGGAACTGAGTTTGATCTCTTAAAATAAACACGTATCAAAGACCAGCTGAAGTGGCCACATGAATATTGTCACTGTGCTAAGGATTTGAGAGGAGCATTGAGATACCCAGTTTAAAGTCTCTGGGGCTTTGCAAAAGAAGATTGTGATGTTGATGGGGTTCCAGAAGTCAGAAGACAATCTGGGGAAGGCGCCATTATCTCATCCCCCTAACTGACTCTCTTACTTCCAGGCAGATACTGAGTATTGTACCAGGTGTAGCTTTGATTGTTCAAAGGATTATTATGAAATTAATTTATTGCTGCAAATGTACAATGCTGAAAAAGACTGTAGATGGGAATATTAGGTTGGTCTGCTGTTTCTTTGCTGCTGGAAGCAGAACTGAGTCTTACAGAATTTGGTGCTTTACCAGCCCGTGTGTTTCTTGTTCCTCAAAGCTTTTTCCCATGTCTGAGTTTTGCTTAGAACAGTTACAAGTCAGCATCTTTCCCCTTGCTCCCTTTGAACCAGTCACAGAAATATGTTTATGGATAATAAACAATTTGAGTTTAAAATGAAGCACTCATCTTTATCACTTTGGCTTGCCTAAATAATCTTCACGATAAATTTCATTTGCAGTTCGCTATCAACTACATAAGCCAATAGGAGAATTTCTACCAACTTCAATGAGCTTTGAATAAAGCCTCATGCCATGGTATATGAGGACATTTTATTTAAGTACATGTAATTAAAAGATTACTAAAGTTTTCATTATCTGAAAATTGTTTGGATTATGTAAAATGAGTTTGGTCTCATAGTGGCTGCCTTAGGTAATTGAGGATGTTTAGAAAAAAAACAAACAACAAAAATCCCACTGATATTAGTTGCTGTGGTTACAATTCCATTTCTGCTTGCAGTAGCAATGCTGGACTAAAACTTATCTACTTTTAATTAAAATCACAGCAATATATAATGTATGAACCCCAGGGAACCTGGGCTGGGGGAGGTGCTATGAGCAAGTCGTGACAATAAAATTTCCTTAGGATCGTTGAATTCAATGTGAACCACAAATCACAAGATCAGCTTACAAAACTGTGTCACTGGAAGAAAATGTTGCTAGTACTTGATATGGGATCAGTGTACTTTTTGCTATAAATTCACATTTTTCTGTGGTAATTTTCTCCTCCCCTTCTAAGTCTTTTGCCACATTTCTTACCAGGAGACCAGAGTTCACCTAGGAGGGATGAACTGACTGTCTCAGTGAAACTTCTCTATATCAGCAGCTTTATCAGCTCCTGGTGACTCAGTGTAACCTTTATTATTCAATAACACTACTGGGAAAGAAATGAATACAATCCATCCCAACAGATTAGAGATTCTGCTAATTATTAAGATTGGAGAAGAGTTGAGAAATCACTTTGAAATAATTTACAGTATTTGTTTCTTCCTTTTTTTTCTACAGCTGTTTAACACTTGAGCAGAGGCTACCTTCATATACATTTATTAATAGAATAAAAGATCCATTCAGTCATGCATAAAACAACATCTAGAAAGAGTGCAACAGAACGCACTCTTCCCATTTTGAACAACACAACTAATGCTCACTACTGCTCATGCTTTTCTATCTCCATCTTAATTCTTGCAGTAGAATACTGTTCTGTGCTGTAAAAACAGTTCTGAACATGATGTGATTAACCTTAGGGTCCCCCCGTCCCCTCATCTCAAAGCCCCCTCGTACATGGCCTATGCTTTCTATTCATGTTCAACCATCTGATTTCCATATCATCCTGCTCAGCCTCACAAGCGGCTATTACCATAACAGAGCTTTAGCGTGACATTGATTGAAGCCAGCGCTTGCTGAATGCAGCATCAAAGCATAATTTGCCAGAAATCAAATCTAATTTACTGTGTACTATTTAAATTTCTCAAAAAAAATGAAAAGAAGTTTCAATAGAAGTACACTAGGTCTGTAGTCTTAATTGTTCTTTTTTCATATTTTTGGCTAGTCCCCTGGAATCCAAGCAATATATTTCCTTTTAGAGCCATTGTCTTTGACTTCCAAATGTCAATTAAGCAAGAGCTTTTCCACTCTGTTTATTCCAATCCAGTTAATGTTACATCTGAAACAGTAAAGGGTAATAGTCTGATAGGCACAACACTCAGTTTGCTGCTTCATAACAGTTTTTTCAACAGATTCTTCTAATGACCTTAATGTTTAGTCTGAATTAAGCATTAAAGTACCACATAACTTTGACAGCTGAAGCATATCAAGCCTGCTGTTATTTCTCTAACTGTACCTTTTCAATGTTTTAAAAATTCACCTACTCTGAGAGAAGCAATGGCTTGAATTAGGTTTTGTCCAATGTTCCACTGAAGCTGGGCTTTGAGCAAGTCATGATCTCAGTTAACCTTTCTGCAAAATGGGAGTAATAATATTTTTCTATCTTTATAAACAGCATCTATATATGAAGATAATGAGCTCTCTTTTTAGGAGAATTGAAGAGCCCGAGTGGTTATTCTGTCAAAGAAGCCTTGCTGTCTCTGAGCAGGGTCGCATTGCATTCTCTGGGGATAATGTCAGTCTTACTGCTCTGGTAGTTACACTTGACCAAGAATTACTCCTGCAATTATTAACTGTTACTTTCAGTTTTCAATTTGCATTATTCAACTAGAAGTTGATAGATAAAACTGATACGGTGAAAATATTCTTTAAATGCTGTAAACAATGTCATTTTTATCAAAGGCTGTCTATAAACAGAGCTATGGCTGAATATGACAACAAATTGGAACAAAATGGGGGTTTCCTTCATTATAGAACCCCGCCTTTGAATGAATTAAAAAAACACATACAAGGTTTTATTTTTCCAAATTGACATTTTTCATGCTCTTTAAAATTATGGTATTAAATTGTTTGGCTGAAGGAATTGGGTTTGTGCTCTAATTAACATAGTGACCAATAACAGTCAGGTCCTTGTGAGATCAAGAGATAATATTTAAATAAAAGCTCTGATTCATTTGTTTATTTTTATAGTGAATTTCCAGTAATTATGGCCGCAGAGAAAAGCTGGATAAGATATCCTTGCATAACCATACATCATTGTTTACTGGAGTCTTTAGAAAGTCTAAACTAGTAGCTATGAGGCCATGGATCTTCTGGTCACCTAGAATGGCAAATGCTGGAGAGGACTTGGTGTGTGGCAGGGAGAGAACAGACCAGCAGGGTCAATCCATGTCATTTAGATTATCTGGACTGAGCTACGGCCTTAATTCCTGCTTCCTTTCCTTGTCTCTTTTTGCAAAATAAAGGATCCTTCTTCTGCTCATAGGAAAGTGAGAGATGTTCAAAGTTAAGGGTAGGTCAAAAAACTGTAAACTAGGTAGAAACTAAGACATTTATGTCTCATTGTACCTTGACTACCAAATTACCTTAATTTGGTGCTTGGAAAGTCTGCTACAGCAACAAATTCAGTTCTATTACATCTGCTCAGAGCTTTGAATTATTGACTTACAGTACAGCCTTGTGCGTGTGAGAATGTTTCAGATGAACCCTTAAACTCACCTACCTTGCATTTGTTTGGTTACATGATTTGAAAGATAGGCTCATGGAAATGCCATACCCCTCTTCCTTCTGTTGAGCTGCCTCAGAGCACTGTCTGCATAACATACCGCCAGTGCACCAAGCATGCCTACGAAGTGATGTTAGGTATCAGTCATGCTTGGGTATGGTCTATGGGATGGTCTCCTGACACCAGGTTTTTAGCAGCACAATAGAAAGATTATGGTCTTGAGGCCACCCATAATACAGCATAGACATAGGACTCATGCACAGTTCCTGTCAAATGCAGATATAACACCTGAAGAGGTTAGAGGTTTTCTGCTCTCTGCTCTGCCTGAGGTTGCTTATTGATTCTAGATTAATATCGTGGGAAATGAACTTCAATGGTTGAGCAGCAAATACTGAACTAATTCAGTGGCCTTTATTAAGTGGGTTGTCAGAACTGTAGAGATACCTTAGTGTAAGGTATGCCTGTAGGAATGGAGGTTTCTAATTCACAATTTAAAGATCTTTCTCTCTTTCCCTTCCCATATGATCGAATGTGTGCTGATTACCACATTACTGTTTTCTGACACCTGTAGGGATTGCATACAGATATGCTAGGTAAAACAAGGTGAGGGAAAACCAAGTAACTTGCTGCAGTCCAGCACTTTAGGAATAGTACAGCATGAGTTCAGATCCTACAGTATGTGTAGCAACACCTGTGTTCTTATAGAAGCCTCAAAACATAAGGGTATAAATGGGCAGCAGCAGGGCACCTAGCCCTTCATCCCTGCCCTTTCGGAAGACTAACACCTGCTGAGGTCTGGGGAAGAGGTGGACACTTCTCTCTCCAGAGAGGCTGAAACCTATGTTTAGGATTGTGAGGCAGAAGGAAGACTTCTTGTGTTGTCCTCACCCTCTGCCTTCTAAATTGATGGTGATCCATGTTTATTAAGTGCTTTACAGTTCTTGTTTTAAGAGTGCATTATACTAGCACTATTCAACTGTGCTCTTTGGACTCCTGCTGATCTGTAAAGCCTTGGGAAGTGCCTCATGAGATAACTGCAAAGTGTATTTCAAAAAAATCAGATTTGCATACATTTCTGTGCAGTTAGCAGATTTGCGTCTGTGTTGTCAGCAGGTGTAATCGGAAGCTGGGTCTTGATTGCTCTTCGTGCCTAATTAAATAGTTTGTAATTATAATGGTGAAAATATGGTTTTCTAAAACACTTAAATTCTGTTTACCTAAAAGCTTAGTGTTCCTAAACCATCCCTCTCCACAACCACCAAACCAGTAGTAGAATAGAAGAAAATGAATGTGGGGGGTTTTTTTTACTATTTTGTCTCATTCTTCAGCCTGCCCCAAAAGATAGCTAATCTTTTGATGAAAATATTTGGAGATACTGCTTACATTTTTAAGATATATCAAATAGTATAAATCCAGTTCCAGTGAATTCCGATGTTGAACCAAGACTGAAGGGTTTGCATGTCATGCATAGAAAAGTCATTTGCTTTATTACATCATGCTCAACATAGTCACCGATGTCAAGTTTTTTCTCTCAAATCCTGCAACACTGCTTCTTCCTCACTTTCCTTCTGCACATTAACACCTTTTCTCTCCCTTCTTGTTCCCACCAAGCATTGACTCTCTATTCTCCATCAGTACCCCCAGACAAGTCAAATTACACCTCCCTTTTAGAAACTGTTCACTTCTGACTGTGCTTCCTGGTCCCCTATGTCTGAATATTGTTAATGCCATCTGCTTGAAAACATAGACAGTCCTGGTTCTTCTTTCTTATTTTAACTCCACTTTCTCCTTTTTTCTTCTCCATGTCTCTTTCTGATCTCCTGGAATACCTATTCCTTCTTACTCACCACTCAATGCTGCCCACTAACTCTTCAACTCTTTCTTCTTTCTTGTCTTTACCCAAGCTGAAATCTGGATCCCCCAAGTTTATGTTGGTTTAGCAACTGTTCTTTTTACAGCAAGTCTTCCTTCCCACTCCATTCTTGCCAACACTACCCCTAAGAGAAGTGAATGAGGTCTTGAACTTCTGTCTTTCTACTGCCATCCAGACCTTCCTCTCCTTTCTCAATCATTTTTAAGTGTCTAGAGGGAGAGACTGAAAAAGGTGGTCGGTATATCCTAATTCATACATTGCAATACACAATAGTTCCAGCACAACAACAAGCTCTGTGAAGCGCAGAGGATATGAGAGTGCTGATACCTGCCCAGACGAAAGGTAGAATATATCCAGAGCTGGCATCATAAACACCTGACTGCTGCTTCTTAGCATTTATTGTCATTGGAATTTACTCTAGCATGTATGGTTGTAATGTTTCCTTCCTTTTTTTTTTTTTTCCTCCCCACAACTGGGGATATCACATACTGATATTGCTGCTCTTTTTGTTGCTGTTGTTGTTTTTGTTTATATATTAGTTCTGTCTATACTAATTAATGTTTCTGGTGTTACGTCCTCTGGCATAAAACAAATCTCCATAAAGTTGTCTCTTTCCTTCAATATTCCTTATCTCCCCCTTGCAAAATATCCTAAATTTACACCATGGTTTTTCTTACATTGTAGCTCCCCCACAGTTTGTGGTGAGACCACGAGACCAGATTGTAGCCCAGGGTCGAACAGTGACATTTCCTTGTGAAACTAAAGGAAATCCCCAGCCAGCTGTTTTCTGGCAAAAAGAAGGAAGCCAGGTAAGTTATAAGCACCCGATAAGTCTTTCAAGCCTTTCTAAATAGTTGTATTGTTAAATTTTTAAGAAAATTATTTATATTACCTTTTACAAATTCTTTTAATCTTTCACAGGAATTTGTCTTTTCAACTATCACTGTTTTCTACTGACACTTTCATTGCTGTTTTTTTAAAATATTAATACTGTGAAGAACTCAAAGGCCATTTAAGTTGGTGAAACTTGTGCTAGGTGCTGTATAAATGTATAGAAAGCAACAGTATATATCTTAAAGACTTTGCATTCTGAAGCCCCCAACAAACAGGTGGATGAGACAAAGAGTAGATATAAAAGGTATGACTCAATTTTTAACTAATCATCAGAGTCTAATTACAGTTCACAACCTGTCTAGACATGATCAAGCAGATACATATCTAGCAAGCTGATTTGCATTGGCATATTCTCATAGTGCATACAGATAGAGGTTTTGAATACGCAGATGCTTTCTTCAGTAAAAATGTCTCAGGAAATTTCTGAATCTGGTTTTGGAAATATTCCCTGATCCTTACTGTCATTTTTTGAAATAAAAATTTCTGATGTAGTAATCAATGTTGCCACCAGCCAATACTAACTTCTAGCTTAATATTTGAATGTCATGCCATAACATTTTTTTACTGCTGTTGCTGTACTGGCATGATGTTACAGCAGAAGTCAGGCCTTCTCACTTTCAATGTGCAGTTCATGTTAGTATGTTAAATTTCAACACTGTAAACTATGTGCTGTATTCTCTTTCGCACCTGGAAAAATGGATGCCCAAGGACAGTGCCTTCTTCAGCTCCCTGAGGAAACCTGTCACAGCTACATCTCTCTATGGGTCTATACTATGTACCCTTCTCCATTGACTAAATTAGTCTTTTCAGAGCCCTGTGCTACTTTTTCGCATACGGTGATATGTGAGATAACTCTCACATATCCACATGTGTTGTGGAAGTATCCACACTGTGTTGTACAGTGCACGTGTGTCTTTTGTCTAATCTGGAGGCATTGTGTGTACCAGCTCAGTTAAAATGTGAGATAAGAACTGAACCTCAGATCTCCCGCTCTGCTCCACCTGCTTCTGCTTCACCTGCTCACAAGGGCAGATATCTGGTCCAGAATGACAGGACCAAGACTGACAGCATTTTGTGTTCTGTTGCATTTGTGGCTTACAAAGATGCAACACTGTTACTTTATGAGCGTAAGCTTGTATGAGTGTAAGCTTAATCTTCAGTGTGTTTCTTTCAGTGTATTATTTGGAGAACTTTAGATCTAGCCTTCATGGATCACACCCTGGAAAAGCACAGTATTGTGAGTCTCACTAAGGTGAAATTTGTTCCAAAGGGAAACTAGAATAGCATATTGAAATTAAAGTAGGAAGTACTGATGTGCTAGCAAACATTTCAAAACCCTTCCTTGTAGAGCATTTTAATAACATAGTAATGTTTATGTAAAGTGAGCTTATAGTGTCACACTTGAATCTAATAAAGTGGACATTCATCATGCTGTAATAAAGAGAAGAGTTTCTAATTAAAGTAGGACATCATTTGCAGGATTAAAGTCATTTAGCATAATTGAAAAGTGTTAATACTCTATTTTACCCTCTTCCACTGGTATCACTTCAAGGGTAAAAACATTTTAAGGTGAAAATGCATCTTGTGTCTTTAATTGAATGTTATTACCTACTGATTGTACCATGTTGAAGCTGCTGTTTAATTACAAACCTGGAAAATTAATTACTGTATTGAGAACCAGATCCCTGAGGGCTAGAATGGTCTTTTTTGGCAAATAAATGCAACATAAAAATGGATACCTACATGGTTTATAATCAAACATTGAAACATAGCTCAATGCGATTCACTACACCCTCATGTTAACCTTAATTGAGCATCAGTGAAGTAACACAGGTTAGCGTTACTGTCTCAATACACAACTTGCCAGATTTTGCAATGAGATGCCGTAGAATAGGTGAGTTTCCACATACTGTATATCATCATACAAATCTGGAGGATGGTATTTTGGCCAAATTACATGACTTTTCACCTTTGTGTGCCCAGCTATAAGTTGTTGCTTGGCTTTACAACGCTTGCTTCTGCTTTTACTCAAGGAACTGTTTGCAGCACCACTGTTAGTGTTCAGAGTAATGTTATGTAGTCATCCTAGCCCACTCCAGTAATTGTAGGGCATTTTTCATTGTGAATCCATTTCTTGATCCTGTGTTTCTGAGCACAACCAGCTGGAAGGGAGGGGAGCTGTTCCGTCCTGAGTCATTTTTTGTGCCAGCTTGTGCATAAACAGCTGGTCCTTTGTACTCGGTAGCCTTTTCCCCAGAGCCTAACAGCTGCCCACCAATGAAAGTCACCAGGGCAGGGCTTGTGTAGCCTTTAGACTCTCTGGATTAGATTCTTTCTTGAGATAAATTCAGTAGTATTATATTAGGGATGACTCTGGTCCCCCTGTTTGCAACCCAGCATGCCACCGTTGTGCCCAGATGAGCAACCCGACAGCTAATTAAAACCAGTGAAATTGTAAAATCATTTCAAAAGGGGTTGTACTGTAATTTAGGGCAAGTCGTAATTCATAGTTATCTGGTCTTTGAAGAGAGGAGTTATCAGACTGATGAACTCCTCCCAATGTGTGGAATAGTCTCTGGGATGTGGTACCTCTCCAGAACTGACAAGCCCATCCTGAAGTTAAAAAGAAGGGTAGCCGCCCCTTTCTAATGCAGTGGTAAAGAGGATTCTGGATCTTTTTCCTCTTAAGAATTAGGAGCTTGATCTTTGCACTGTCTTTTACATTGTGTTTCTTTTTACACTTTGAATAATGAGTGATAAGTGGAGTCAAGCTCAGCCATATCAAAATTCTCTGCTTTCTCATAAAATTTAGTGGAGTTTTCGTAATACCCTCATTCAGTAGGTATCTGTGCCAGGCAGAAGTTATTCTGAAAGTTTCAAGGCAATTCAGAAAACAGGGCAATTTTCTGAGACCCACTTAGCCCTGTAGCCTGAAATTGTTTCAGAATTTTCACACTTTTTTTCATATTGGATCTGACATGTTTACTGGGTGCATATTGATTTTTGAGGAAAAATTTACTGTGATAGATTTCTTCAACACTGACATTGAAAGGGATTAAGGGGAAAGACTCACCTAAGGTGATAAGTAGCCTAGTAGGTTAATACAATTATAAGAGTGCCGGATCTTATTTAAATCATATCTATCTCCTTTTATAGCCAAAACCAGAGAGATAAAGGTGTGAGCTTCATTTCAAAGCAGAATTTTTTAAAATCCAAGTTTGTTGCTTGTCAGTTCCAAATCATTTTTTGTAAACCATTAAGGTCTACTGCAGAAGAAGCAGAGCTACAGAAAATTCATTTAATACCCTACTCTATAATTTTAGATTTTCTTTTTAGCCCATATAGACAAGCCTGAATGTTAGTAGGGAGTTGTCATTAGAAAGCACAGCAGAGCTATACAGAGCTGCAGTAATGACTGAAAGCTTATCACAGCATGGTAACAGCATTTTGGGATATTCCTGATACAAACAATTGTATTTTTCATAGAGTCTTGTTGAGCTGACATAAAAGCCAGACTCTGTTTTCCTGGAATTACTGTTGTTTAATTATTGTTTAATCTGTTTCCCTTTCTATCTCATTGGGCAATGCTGCTGACCTTTCTGTTCACGTTGCCTCCCTTTTCCTGTTCTTTTTTATTCACATCAAGAGCTGTGCCAAATGGTATAACTTTTTCCTTGAAAACACAGCCCTCACCACTAAAACCTTTTCAGTCCTTTTCTGTATTATTGATTCATTCAGTCCTTCATCATATGCAAAGACTACTACATCCATTCCAGTTATTCTTATTGACATCTCTCTTTTCTCCAATCCAGCCCAAAGGCAAAAGCTAATCTCCCTGTTTTGTGCTAACTGATGTCTTATCCCACATGAAATTATTTTTTCTCTCTGATGGTTTCCACATCAGATTTATACCCTTTCTCTTCACCCTCAAGGCTCCATGCTGCTTTTCTCCTTTGGTAAACCTCAGTTTTAATTTCCTTTTACTTCTCCTTTAAGCTCTCGTGCTCTGGCAGCTTTTCCTATTTTATGACCTGTTTGTATTTTCCTCCCAGCTTTTCTTCTGTGTCACGCTCTTACTTTCTCCTTTGCCCAGAACATATTCACAGCCAAACAATATGCTCCCTCAAGTCTCTAGGATTCAATCCTTTCTGTTAGTTTTCTAACGTTTACTGTAGTATTGTGTCCTCCTGATTTGATAGCCAACTAAGTATATTATTACAATTATGTTCAGAATGAAAATGAATGTGTCACAAATACAAATCACCCAAGTGTGACTGTTGGAAAATTTCTCCTCTCCTGTATCCCCAGCCAGAACACACCACTGTGTGCTGTCAAAGGCCTGTTTCTAATTTAAACTGCAAGTTGCCCAAGGCAGGGAAAGCTAGCTCTATGTGTTCATAAAGTCATAACCACACTTACTTTTTCTCCTTGTTTATATATAGAACTTTTAAGGAAAAATCATCATCTCTCTAGCTGAGGGAAAAGTGGTGCTTTTGTGTTTTGAATTGATGTGAGATGAATTGTCTTTGCAGAATCTACTCTTCCCAAACCAGCCTCTCCAACCCAACAGCAGGTATTCAGTGTCACCAACTGGAGACCTCACTATTACCAACATTCAGCGGTCTGATGCAGGCTACTACATTTGTCAAGCACTGACGGTTGCTGGAAGCATTTTAGCAAAGGCTCAGCTGGAGGTTACTGATGGTAAGCTATAGAAATTCCTATTTTTTCCTGTCAAAGTGTTTTAAAAGCAGTGTAAATAAAGGCATATGAGATCACATAATTCATACAAGTAAGCGGACAAGTTTCTACAGAAAATACAATGAAAAAGGGTCTCTGTGCAATTCTTTATGGTATCAAAAAGGCAAAAAGTTTGCCTTTTGCTTGCTTTCTGGAGGTTCCTTAACAATACAAACAAGGGACAAACCAGCTTAGAATAGGGTTGGTGAGAAAGGAAGCTGCTCAGTTCACTAGAGCTAAGATAGGATTGCAAAAAAACATTGTGAAGAATGAATAGGTTTGTGATTAAAGCAATGAATTGGGGTGCAGAAAAATGCAGCTCAATTCCCACCAGTCTTCAATATTATCTTAGGCAGCTAGTTTGGGGATGTGTCCTTAGCTCAATTATATCAACATAGTTGCCTTGAACTTACTGGAGTACTGTTGGTTTAGAACAGCTACATCATGTAGCCCTTTAGTCCCTCTGTGAATAAGGCACCTACCTCAGAGCTATGTTCTAAGAATTCCTCAGTATGGTTAGGTGTGAAAAGAGCCATGGAAAGACATAGGTAGAGAAGAGTTTTCAGGAAAGTAGAAGCACTACAAGATGTGTCTTGATGCTTTCCATTTCAAAATTCTGGGTTTGAATTTTATCCTGCCTTGAAGTTTACCTTACTCCATCTAAAAGCATGAATCCTTTTCATATGTCAGGAATCCTGTTGATATCCTTCTTCATCCCACTGTGGATAGAAGGCAGTTTGCATCCTTTAATGTTAGTGAAGAAAACAACAGAATTCCTTTTATACTAGGAGATTGTGGCATTCCCCAGCATCATTATTCCTTATCTTAACTGACTCATTAAATATCTCCTGACAGACTTTGATGAATTTTTGCCATTAAAACTGTTGTTATATGCAGGGGTCTACTTTTCCTGTTCCCTTAGAGACCTGCCTGCGCCATGAAAGTTTGAAAAGATGTCTAATTCTGAATAAGCTGGCTTTTCACAAGAGCATATTCATCACAAGTGACAGGTAGAGAGGTTCAGGCTCATGTTATAGAGGTTTGAGCATTAATTTGATGCCTTTTCTTTGTTTTCCACAAGCTGTCTATATTTTTATGACAGGGGGAGATAATTTCTGCCTTATCCTTGCATCTTTACAAGTAGTTTCTGGAGACTAAAGGCTAACCTTTACTCTGCAATCTCTTTATGTCCTTTCTCTCATGGTCTGTGACAAAATGATGCATTTTCATTCAATTCAAATTTAAATGTGGATTAAAAGGTCATTTAAAATTAATGGAGAGGCAGTATTTGTTAATATCTGTCCATAGTGCTGCCTGAGTCAGTGCCATGATGGTGATTGGAATAAATAGAACACAAAAACATTGGCTAAGAGGACATTGAGCTGTTAAGGGTTGCACCTGCTGATGCTGTACAGATTTACTGCAACAGGGGCTGAGTCGATCAAATCAGGTTCAAGGATATTAGTGATAAGGAATTCTTCCTTTTGACAGACAAGGCCTGTGGTCTATCTTTATCTATTTCTTGTGTGAGGGAAAAAAAAATAATAAATCCTAATTGACCCCTTTGGAACTTTCGTTAGTTGATTTAACAAGTCAACAGAAAGCTCACAACAGTGTCCCTGCTAAAATGCAAACACATCTACAATTAATTCTGATTAAAGGCGGTGTGCATTCCACATTGCTAGAGAAAGCATTAGCTGGTGGCTCTGCTGCTCAAGGAATGCAAGGCCTGCGTTCTTCAAATGCTTTCCAGAACCCACTGTCAGCATGATCATTATGAAATAATAAAAGGTTACTTTACAGAAATCCCATTTCATCCGTGAGTCAAAGGGCAGGTGAAGTCAGAAAAAAAGTGCTAAAACAATATTGTGGAACTGGGATTATACAAATAAATGTACCATTAGATCACAGATATTTTTTTAATTGCTTTCAGTTAGGAAGTTAACCATAAATGTCTAAATAATCTGTTTTGGTTGATGCTGAGCAGAGTTATGGAAGCTAATGATTTTTTTTTTCAGTAGGGAAATCTAATTTAATGGTTTTAAAAATATAATAATAGATGAACACTGTGCATGCTAGCTATATACTTAAGCATTAGTGTTCTAGTTTTTGGCTGGTGATTTCAGTTTTACTTCATAGCCCAGAATTTTTCTGTTTGGTTAATGATTTAATAATAGTGGCAAGCCATCTTTTTCATTGTGAACACATTTTTGTTTGATCCAGAGTAATTTAGATCCAATTGAAGTTCCAATACAGAATGAAAACATGTCATGTGCAGAAAAACAAGTGCTTAATTATACCATATATAGCAGTGTTTCAGTTGTTATATTTTTGCACTTACAAGTCTTTACTGGAAATATTTTTAACTCAAGTGTTCACATGAGAAGAGATTACTAGCTGTGATGAAATGTGCTGAGCTGAGTGATAATTTTGCTGATTATGGACTGCGCTAAGAGCCTTCAGTGTATTTGAAATTCAAATCTTTTATTTTCTTGAAAGGCTATCATATAATCCACTGTCTAATGCACATCTGGAAAAGCAAAATAATTTTAAAAATTGAGACAATCTTAGCAATCCCTTGAAACTCAAGAAGTGAATATGCAGCTCACAGTCTTAAAATGACAGATCATGCAAATAAACCAAATGCTTCCATCTATCTGTGCTCAAGACAAAAAGAATAGTTAACAATTAGTAATTTGTTCCATAAATTTATCCATCATGCACAGAATATTTTGAAGATCTCAATTTCTTCTTATCTAGTAATTATTAATATTTATTAATAAAAGTTTTGATCATTGCATGCTCAACTATAGAATCAGCCTACTTTGCCCAGTTTACCCAGCAGTTGCTGTTTAGGGTGAGTATTGGGATGGAGGAGCAAGCTTAACCTCCCACAGTGGATTCTTCTGGCAACATAAGAATGAACTGGTTTAGGATATTAAATTAATTAAAAAGATCATGTTTCTGGGCTTTTGAATGAAAGTGAAAGGCTGGACCTATAAGGATAATTCAGAACAGATTAAAAAACAAAAAAAAAAAAGAGAAGGAGTTGGCAGCATACCTCAACATCTCCCTCTCCACTGATTTGGAATAGACATTTAAGGCATTTTTTCCCAAACTCCTCTGCAATATTTTTACTATAGGTCTATTGAATATTCTGGGGTATGTCTCTCTCAAATCCTCCTGGAAGAATTTAATATCACTTACAGTTTATGCATCTGCAAATCTGCCCACCATGTTTCCTATCCCTTATCAAATGTATATTACATGTTTTATAGCAAGTGTGACAATTTCAAACAGGAGAGATTCAGAACAACATCACAGCCTCCTGTGAAGCTCTTCCACAAAAAAAGACAGAGGAAGGATTGGTCTCTGCTTTTCCACCTCTCAGGAGAGCACCCGGCCCTATCATAATAGTGTTCATCATGAGAATTTCATGACTTGTGTCTAATTTAACCCATTAATTCACCAGGAAAACTTCTGAAATGTTGATTTTGGAAGTGCCAAAGTAAAGACTTCATTTTGTTATTCTCTTATTTTAATTTCCTGTTGTAATTTGACCAAATTCCACCCAAATTTAAACATCATTTCAGTTAATCCAAATTGCATTTGTAATGAATAAACTGTTCATTAACAATATATTTTGTTCTTTTCCGATACTTTGCTCAAAATTTAATCTGCATTTTATCACAAAAGGAATCTGATAACTTTTCAGTTACCAGAATATGTGAATATATGGTTGCTGGCAAATAGTTTCAAAACCATTTTTTTAAATTAAATTAATTTTGAAATCAACTTCTCTTTTACTATGCAAATATATTTTAGCCACACAAAATGTCTCTGTGGAATAGATATAAAAGTTTCCTGCTAGGATAAAACAATGTAAAATTTAAATAAAAAATAAAAATGTTGTAAAAGAAACTAACAAAACCCCCAACCTTTTTGTGGATATTTTTCATTATCTCTCTGTTCTTCAGAATGCTTATGATATATCTTTTTAAACCTCTAAGGGAATTTTGGATCCTTACTAATGAGGAGACCTATCTAGTAGGAACGCAAGCATGTATACACATTTTAGAGATTTACAAGTCATAGTTGTGAAGACAGTGCAGTCGTTCACAGATCAGTGGAAACCCTAAGTGTTCATTTAACCTTTAGCCTTAGTGTCATGGAAACCTGTAGTGGTCTTTCACCCATAACACCCTTGAAAATGAAGATTCCTTCTGGCCAGGAGACTTTCAATTACACTATTGATCAGAGCTATTTAAAGGATTATGAGCTGCTCATTTGGGCTGTAAAAAACCTAATTACATGCCAAAGAACAATATCCGTAATGCAGTAGGTTTTGAAAATACCTACATTGCTACACATATGAAAGGCAATTAGATGCAGCAAATAACTGCAATGGAATCATTAAGAACTTAAGTAATTCTTTTTCCTTAGTTTTTAGCTACCTAGAAAACTGGGATTTGCTGTTTTATGTTAAATTGAAAGGAAAATTTACACAGTTAAGTTTTCATTCTAATATACTACTCGTGCTGAAGGTATGCTGATAGTACATATGAGCTGAGATCAATTTTTATTTTACCAAATGGCTGAACTGTGTAGTCATAAGGAACATTAATGAGATAAAAAAATTCATATCAAGGTGAAAATGCATTACATTTTCTCTTTTCTTGTAATATAGTGTTTCCTGTCATATCTCGGAGTTCAGTGGGTGATATTTCAGAATATCCAAAATAGCTTTCACATTCTGGTGTTAATAAATAATCTGTATTGGCTTTCTATTTTCAGTTTCAATTTCAATAAATGTGATAAACTCACACTCCAAGGTACTACTAATACTAATGATTCTATCCTTTATGTATCTTGTTAACAAAAGAAGTTAGGTAGTATTTTTGCAACATTAACATTTCAGAAACAATTGTTTTAGGTATAAAATGTACCGCTAACATCTCCCTGATATTTTTTATTTGTTAAATAGCATAATGAAAGCACTTTGGATCTGTTGAAGGTTCCAGAGGTTGGCATCTCAAACAGCTCAAATACAACAGAAACCATGTTGCTTCACAATAATTTATTTTCAGTTCATTGTTAGAGTCAGGTGTTGTGTATGGACTATAATGAAACAGATTCTCAGCTAGAATAAATGATTCAAACTGCATTGACATTGGTGGAGGCAGGCTAACTTAGACTGGTTTAGGAGCTAATCCTGCTTGTTACAATATTTAATACCAGTCATATAATTGTTCAGTTGTTCAAAGATTTAAAGGAGTAGTGTGGCTGGTAAATATATCAAAATGAATTCTCAGTTCTGTTATACTGATTTTATGCAGGAGTCATAGCCTTGTTTATATTCAAGTATTTAACATTCATTTTGTATGAACACATTCTTTAGAAAAAAAGTTATATTTTTCTGCTTAACAGATGGCTCAGAGAATAGGTTCAACAGCAGAATTATTTATGAAAAATTGGTCTTTCAAGAAAAGTGAACATGAGCATTTTACCTCATCTTCAAGATATCCCACTGGTCATGGAATGGGGTTTATACACAGCCATGCACTCAGTCACTGGTTACAGAGTCCTTTAAGCAGTACTTCAAGCATGCAAATGTAAATTAGTAGGGGAAAAAAATTAAAAGAGTTCATGGCTTTTAAAGGTGATGAAATTATTTGATAAGTGAGCTGTTAAATGGCTTGATTGAGTTTGAACTTTTCTCCACTGAAAAGAGTGGTACAGTCATTTAGATCACTCAGATTATGAAAATGTTTTGTATTACTGTTAGATACTTTTGCTGATGAAAACTTGCAAGTTGAGCATGAATGGGGGATGTGATTGGTACCCATGCTAGAATGGCTATGGTGTTTCACTTTGAACTTTAACAGATTTTCTCTTTAGGTGCTAAATCAGGTAAGCAGTTAAACATGTTTTGATGTGACATTAAACATGTGCTTTAAGTGCTTTCCTAAATTGGAAGAAATAAGAGATGTACCTCAATTCTTTTCTGCATCAAGGTCTTAATTTTTATCCTATCTTAATCACATGAATCTGATGGTCTTTGCTAACAGAAGTTTATGTATCTAGGTGTTATCTTGCAGTGGTCAAATAAAATTCTTACAAAAATGCTTTTCAAATATACCAGTTAATTGTTAACATGTATCTGTGGGTCTTCCAGAAATAATGGTTTTATTATTCCAGAATAATGGTTAGCCTTTTAGAGGCTAACTGAAACTAGTCTCTTGAAATTGGTACTGCGTCAAGGAAAGGGCTAACTGCAGCAGAGGATCGTTAAAGGTATGGATGCCAACGCATGTGTCACTGTTCAGTCTTGACAGATAGGCCTCCGCCCATCATCCTCCAGGGGCCGGTCAATCAGACTCTGGCAGTGGATGGGACAGCTTTGCTGAAGTGCAAGGCAACTGGTGACCCCCTTCCTGTCATCAGCTGGTTAAAAGAAGGATTCACTTTCCTGGGCAGAGACCCTCGAACATCCATACAGGATCAGGGGACGCTTCAGATTAAAACTCTGCGGGTGAGTAGCAATAACAAAACAAGCGCTGCAAGTGGTACATGGCTAGTCTCGAGCTGTTGACGTGTGCCTCAAGCAGCTCTGCTGTCTTGCTGTCTGTTGTCTTCAAAATTTACTTAATTGTCTCTTTTACTATGAAATTCTCACTAAGTTCACATCCTATTTCATTCTTTGACATTGTGTAGGGAAGGGGGGGTGAGGGGTGGAAAGAAGAGCCAAACTAGCATCAGATATTTCTATTAGAATTCCCTAAATATAGAATTGTATTTAAAATCTTACTTATGGTGCAGTAAAACACGAATTGGGGATGGACAGACATGAAAAGGACAGGCCTTCCTTATCTTTTCAGTCGGTCTTATCATGAAGCCATTGGCCTGTTGTCTCTGCTAAAACTTAGAGCAGTTCATTTTCAACACCTGATGGTAATTTTCCAAGAAGCTACTGTGCTCACAAGTGATTCTGGAGTTCATCAGGGTTTGGCCATGCACTTCCTCCATCAGTGAGTCTTGGCAGTCTTGAGCTGGCTGATTTATTCCAGTGTTATGCTTGCTAGAGATGTTCCATCATGTTGCGGAGGGGAGAAGACAACTAATACTGTAACATACATGCAGTCATATGCAGAGAGATTTCTATTCAAAATCAAATGCCTATCATAATATTTTACATTTTGACACAAGATAATACAATATCTTAAAAGTACAAAGAAATCTTATAATATTTCACATAGCATAATGTGAGATTTTGGTGTTAAACTTTGCATCTCTAATCTTTGTTTGGGCTTTTAATTTTTCCCTGCTCAAAGGTAAAAATGTACATTTGATTGTGTGCACAAGAACAAGCATGTATATGGAAAAATAGTAACGTAAATGTAATTATTTTTCAAGAACGTGAAGGCAATTTCAGAAACCATTTAATTTCATCAGCAGTAATTTCTGCACGTAGCTTTGCCATCCAAAAAAATGTCAATAAACGTAGCTACTGAGGACAAGACATAAAGAGCAGTTTTGTTTTCTGATACCATCTCATCAGTGACCGTAGATGAATTGTTAACTTCCTTGGAACAAAATGGAATTTATTAAAAAATTTATGCTAGCTTTCCTTGAGTAAACAATTTATCCTTCCTCCCTGGGCTGAAGGCAGGTTTAGGCCACGAAGGTTAATGCATTTTTCCTGTAGAGCTGGATTAAAGAGTGCGCTTGAATAGTCAAGATTCCCCAGTAGTGTTAGAAAGCAGCAATTAAAGGTGGAAGCTTAGTGATTTCAAACAAACTTTGAGGCATCGATGATGGGCTTCTGTGGAGTGTCCATGAGGCAGAAGCTCCTGGGATACCTGTCTGCATGCAGCTATGCAAACAATGAAATTGGTTCTGAATCATGCCAGTGCATTAATCTCACTGTTAGAGGCACAAGGTCTGTAAATGAAAGGAAAAAAAATTGCTTGCAAGGGGAGAGGAAAACAGTATTAGTAATGAGTGTGGTTTTGAAAGACATGAAGCTTTTATTGATCCTTAAGTGGCTCATTCACTAGTAACCAATTTTCCTTAAATGCCTAGAAAGACAATTTATATAAACCCCTTGATTGCTGTAGTGTGCACTGTTTGGCTCAGACTTAAGAATAAAAAACACACACAACCATAAAAATAAGATTTCTCCTGTACCTTGCACTTTTTATGAATTAAATATGTATTTAAATTTGGAATGTTTAACTTTTCTGTCAGGTCTACCTGAGCAAGGACTAGCAACACTTCCTAAGCAAAAAATGGCCACGAAATACATCCAAGTACACTTACATACCCAAGTTCAAAACAAATTAATATTTATCACCCACATGTCCGCAGCCTTCTCCTCCTGTCACAAATAATAATCACTATTGCAATCATAGAAGATTTCAAGATATGGGTAGAGATGAGCCACTACTATTTAAATCTTTAGGACCATCCTCTTCTGCTATTTAACTCTCTTTTTATGTGTAAATCAAATTATTCAGGAGTCTGCAGCAGTCACAGTAAACCAAGGGCCACAGTCACGTACATGAACATAGAATTTTTTCTGATGAGCCAATCTTCCCAGTTGCCCTGAGGAAGACAACTAAAAACTCATATACGTCACTCACTCAGTACTCTTTCAGACAGGTCAACATTGACAGAAAACTCCCTTCTTCTCCGTAGAAGCGTACCACACCAGATTTAGACACCTGCATTAATTAAGGAAGAGAATTGTTTATTTTACTGAATAGCAAAGATTTTCCATTCACCGCCCCTATTGTTTTTTCCACAGCACAAAAAAAGTATAAATAATTGAATTATCAATACACTATGTCTGTATCTAATCCATCCACAGTCTGGAAGTTAGATAATTACCATAACTTGCAAGAGGCAGCATATCTCCAGCTTGCTTTATACGTTGAGTTTGCCTTCTGCAAGTTACTCTGTTGTGTATACTACATAATTCATTGAGTATGCCATACACCATCTGTCACAGTAGTACACAAATGAAACTGAGAACCATAGCCTTGAGAAATATTCTCCATTATCACATAATGAAGAATTATATATTTAATAAAAGCTCAGAAGCAGCAAAATAAAACACTTCAGAATGCTATAAGGCGTTCTCCTCTGGAAAATCTGTCTCCTTTCAAGAGTCTTTCTCATTTCATTAGCAGTACCTCTGTATTTTGAGTCTCAGACATTTTCAGAAGGGTTTAATTACTGCTTGTATTTCATGGAAAAAACGTCTCCTAAAATGCAAGTTATGCTCATTCAGACAATTGAACGGGCATTAATCAGTTGCTTCCTGCCCCTAAGAATGGTACACTGCAGTCCCAGTGTATCTGAAGAAAATACCAACAAAATTAAAACATGACAAGGTTAAAAATCAATTAAATTATATATCAACAAGTAATCTAAAGAGCATCTCACTTATTTGGCTTGATATTCTTCTTGAAGAGTGAGGTATAAGCACATTTGCTATAGTGCCAATCTGTATTTAGCAGAAAACCCATTACAATTCCTTAAAGTCCAATAAACCTTCTTGGATGCAGTCCTATTTCTGTCAAGTCATCTGATGGTGAATATAATTCTTCTCTTTTATCACTAGAGTCAGCACTGTCCCTCTTCTGCTACCATCTGCAGATTACCATGCTTTATACATAATGGTAGGAGGGCTGCTCTGTAAAGTTACAAAGCAAAGTGTGCTTTGTAAAGTTACCATTTTCCATCCATCCCTGCAGTCTTTACTAGTTCCTGTCTCAGAAATCTTTACTTTAAATTTAAGTAAGGAATAGCAAAACACTTGGCAAATTTTCCAGTAGGACAATTTATACAGCAAAGAAATTAATATTGATAATATAATTCAAAACAGTTTCCCCAAATAAATTTGAAATATATGAACTGACAAGGGAATCACAGTGGTTTTATACAAATGTATTTTTTTTGCTACCAAAGTGCCTTGCAAGCCTGAAATAAAATCCCATGTGAAAGAGAAGAAAGGTAAGCATGGTGTAGGATCTGATTTAATTTCGCCATTTGAGAATTGCTTGGAGGACTGTCTGTGTAGAGGAACCACTATAAAGTCTCAGCAACAGTATTTGTATGTGTGGAGTCCTGTATAGAAATGACTTCATCTGTTATAAGAGTCTAAGATGATTTAACAGCCTTACTGGCGCTGGAAACTGTATCTCTGGGTCATCATGGGATAATCAACAGTGAGATTTTATCCTCTAAGAAGTTAATTGTTATATTGTTACCTAATTTCACCTCTATTTGTTGTAACCAATACAAAGGTTGATACTGTCTAAAACATCCATTCTGTAGCACTTACATTCTGTACTGGTACCATTAACAATATGAAAATTAGAATTAGAAAAGTTTTAGAAGCAAGTAATCTTATTACAGTTCTCTAAAAGTAAGCCACCATTAAACAATTGTTTGAAAATGGCCAGTGCCCTCTAGTCTGGTGTAAAATGTAGGCTAAGTTCTTCTTACCAAGAAACATTTAGAAAAAGAAAATTAGTATAAACTCAGTCAGCTGATTCTAAAAGGTTGTTAAAACTGCCCTTAACTGGTTTTTATGTCTAGCTGTCCGATACTGGGACTTACACTTGCGTTGCTACAAGTTCCAGTGGAGAGACATCTTGGAGTGCTGTGCTGGAGGTGACAGGTAGGTGATATCCAGGGGCTGTTTTTCAGTTGGCACAAAATGAATGCGTAGACTATGTTAGAGCAGTCTGAGTCAAATAATCTGTTCTAGAAATTCTAGGATTGAGATGGAGAAGTTTTGGGTAGGAAGGCTGGGTTCCTTCACACACCTTGTATTTCACTGCTATTATCTTTAATTGCCCATTGACATTGCAACAATTTGTATTTGTCTCCACTGACACAGGTATGCTATAACTCTTCTAAGTAGGAGTATTAATAAACTATGGGTTTGTCCAGTAATTGGCTTGGGCAAGGAAACTATTATGCCTACATAGAGGCCTATCAAAGTCCAGTGTGCTCTCTGTGAGTACTGGAGTTGATCTGGATATAGGAACTTTCTCAGCCTTCTAGCAACTGATGTTTTGGTATTTTATGTAAATTTCAGCAAAGCTGGGCTTTTTTGCTATTTTCCTTTTTTTTTTTTTATATATATTTATATATAACCTTTTGAGTTTTGTGGGTTTTTTTCTTTCAGTATATACCTAAAGAACAATAGCTCTTCATCCAAAAATGTGTGTGGTTGTGCAATTGTTGACTTAGTTCTTTACAGATTAAGAACATTGGTTATGCTGATTTTGCAGATGTTTGGCATGTTTTTCCTTTTAATCTTCTACTTTGATCAAATTTATACAATCAAGGGTAAAAAGTAATTGTTTTGTATTTGCCCCTCACAGAATCTGGTGGAGCAACAGTCAGTAAAAATTATGATATAAATGACCTCCCTGGGCCACCATCCAAACCTCAGGTCACTGATGTTACTAAGAACAGTGTCACCCTGTCCTGGCAACCAGGGACCCCTGGAAGCCTACCAGCTAGTGCATATATCATTGAGGCTTTTAGGTATGTGAATTATTCCACTTTTAATCTCCTTCCTTTCTAATTTTGCTTGAATCCTGGTACCAGCTGTTTTCCTGGTATTGTGGTGTTCTTTTAGACTCTACACATATCATTAGAAGTCCATTAAAAGACTCAACTCATGTGGCAGGCATTGATTCTTACTTTTCAAATTGATATTTTTTTTTTTAATTTGTCACTTTTTTCTAAGTGATTAATCAGAGGAACATCTAACTATTTCTTCAGGTCAACAGGAATATAACAGGACAATACAGTCATTAATTGTTACTTTTCCTCTAGCACTGATGATCAGTGAGTTTCCTGTGGGAATACTGCAGGTCAAATCTTTCGGGCCAGTGTTATCTTGACTATCAGAGTACAAATAATCTGAAAATAAATGGATAATCCTGAAGCCTCTCTGCATACTTGAATTCCTGTTCTTGTTAAAGCAGCACATATTAAAGAGTCAAAGCACTTAAAATTTCTATTTTTTACTGTTTTAGGTAGATTAAAACTTTTAGCTGAAAAGGCTAGTGTTGATAATTTAGGATTTCATACTGCAGCCTGAGGCTGAAGAAAATCCAGTTGCTCGCTTCCACACAGCAGCAATTAATACATGGTATGAAAGAACTCCTGGGCTCCGATTCAGCAAGTTTGTCTAAGCATGGGCCATACCTCTCACATGTATCAGTAATATACTCTTTGGCTTAAAAATGTGCACGTTCTTAAATGTTTTCCTTAATCAAGTTGTTCAACAAATGACAAATAATTTAGTTCATCTTTTAAATAAAATTAATGCAAATTTAAGAAGTTATAGCAATAATGCCTCACCCTGCTAGTTAATATGCAAAGAACATTACTGTACGTGCAGATTGTGGATTTTGTTTTGGAATGTATCCTTTATGCATTACATGACTGAAACAATTGAACCATGAAACTTGTAGCTCTCCAGTTTCTTTTTCCTTTTAATATATTCAGATTTTTTTTTAATCAATGCTATACAACAAAGCACAATAAGATAAAATTTTCTCTTTAAACTTTTGTGATACTTCACCCCAGATAAGCTTTAATGGCATCCCATCAATAACTTTAACAAAAGCCAGGCATTTTCATTAAAAGCTGTTTTAACAGTCACACTTGAAATCTCTTCATACAGTGGATTGTAATCTAATTATAATAATGTCCAATGGAAAATGTAGTGACAGAAAAAGTATTCATATGCTTTCCTTCATTTACAAGAATGTTTTCAGCAGGTTTTTCTGTAACTTTGAGTATGAATATAGTTCAAGGACAATACTTTTCTTCCAATGACAATTTATTGACATAATTTACTTAGCAGTGTATAAAATTACTCTTTTAACAGGATTTTCTTTTCTAAGGTTTATGTTCAAGAGTGGTCTATCATTCAAATTTACTTTACAGCTTTCCACACTTTCCTTTTGTAGGTATTTATTTTGGAGAGGTAGCAAAAGCTTTTGCTGCTGCTGAAAGGAGAAATACTTTTGACAGCTGTGGGGTTTTTTTTATCCCACCTTGATGAGTTAACTTAAACAAATATTTTTATTTTTTACCTTGCTTTTACTACTTTTTTCTGTACTTAGACTTTATATAGGGTTACAAAAGCAGGTCCTTTCACTTCTTTATTTTTTTCTTGCATTAGTCTATAATCTTCAACCCTCTTCTCGTTGCAGTCAATCTGTGAGCAATAGTTGGCAAACGGTGGCTAACCATGTGAAGACCACACTCTACACTGTGAGAGGACTGCGCCCCAATACAATCTACCTGTTTATGGTGAGAGCTATCAATTCACAAGGTCTGAGTGATCCCAGCCCTATGTCAGATCCTGTCCGAACACAAGGTAATAGTATTTATTAAGGCTTATGTGCTTGAGCTAAAATAGAAAGAAGGAACTGAGAGTTGACCAATAGGTCAGTGTGGCCATTTGGCTTTAGCACTCTGACTGAAAGAATCATGAATTGAGCTTAATGAATAAAGATAAAAAATAGTCCAATGTTTTCTGTATCAATCTGGAGCTTAGAAGAGATAGGTTAGCTGTTTAATCCTTTCTGTATTGTAGACCTTTTGTTTTGCAGTTCACTTAGACTGGGTGTGCTCCTTGATGTCTGGTTTCTATTGAAACTAATGTGAGTTACCCAAGCTTTTTGGAAAAGTTCTCTGAATACCATGCTCTCCTCAATACGTTTTCTTGCCATTTCCTTACTTCTGCATTATTATAATAGGGATATACTATAGTAACAAGTGCTTATGAGAGACGGACACCATGTTTAGCACTAGTTTTAATCAAAAGAACTGCACAAAATATCTGTAGTGTATTGATTAATCTGGTCCAACATTTAGGCAGAGAATTCACGTAAAGTAAGGCATCTACATGCTAAGAATATTTTGAAGTTATTCTAGAGAAAAGTATGGGTCTTCTATTTACATACCCAGATTTCTGAATTCTTTATATTAATCAACGGCATAAACCAAGAGGGAAGGCTGAAGTGAATCCCTCATTTATAGGGTGGTGATATAATTGATAGCTGTGATCCTCCATTGCTATTAAATTGACTGTTGAATTCTGTTCACATTACATCAGACTCTAATGGCGTATAACTGCCATAAACAAATTTCTCTTCACAGCATGGATTTTTTTGGCTTTGACAACACATTGCTCGAACATTTCATTCAAGAGTGTAGTTCTGTGTTAAACAGGTTGGGATGCAGGAATTAATAATCTTTTGGAATCATAGGGTTTTTGAGTCCAAAGTAATAGCTTCTCTCACAGTTAATTTAGAATGAGATCTTCTGTTTATGGAAGTTATAAAAGTGTCCGTGGATAGTGCATCCTGTGTCAGCCTCCTGCATGTGTAAGTGGTTTGGATCCTTTGCTGGTCCTAAATGGAAAGAGAGAAACAAGAGTAGGGTGGTATTTTTTTATCACATAACTGTCACAACCAGCCTCTCTGATCCCAGTCTATTCCGGAATAAATCTGTCATAATTATTATTATCCCCTCAAAATAGTAATCATTGCTGTAAAAGAAGAAACAGAGCTGCTTTCCAAAAAGCTGAAGGAGTGAGTTGGTCAGGGATTTCATGGCTTGACTATCCATGGAGTATCACAAGTTTTCTCCTCTTTCTTACTCTCCCATTATTATAGGATGACTCATACTTTTCACTGCACCAGCCTTTTAGTCTGCATAACTTATCACCTGGTTAAAAAAACAACTTTGTTTGTCATTTGAGTGTCAAGTATAGACTTTTTATCTGACATACTGACAAGCAATTTGATTTCAGTAAAAACATGTCTTTTAATTAGCTACAGCATGTGTTGCAGCTTCCATTTCCAGAAGCTGTTTAGCAGTCAAACACACTGAGACATGTACAGGATTTATAGTTTCTTTGCAAGCCTGCAGTTTAATAGAATTAAATCATAAAATCAATTGAAAATTAACATAATGTTTTGATGTGATTTCTAATTATGCCTGAATTCAATTCAGGCTCACAGAAGAAGCTGACACACAGTAGAAAGCCTATTCACAGTGGTCATGGAGGAAGAAAAAAGCAGCTATTACAGTGCTATATAGGATTAATTTGCAACAGGTGGCTGTGGTAGCTTTAATAGCTGAGCCTTTAATTCCCTGGTGTTAATTACAACAAATACAAGTAATAGGATTTTATGCATATTGTCAGTAGTGGACTGCAAGTAGACAATCAGGCACTTTCAGAAGTTTTACCTTACATCACTTGCATCAAATAAGCACAGAGAAATCAGTAATTACTCTAAGAAAGGAGTTGTTTCTTGTTTTGATTATTAACAGACCAAGCCACATATTAAGAAACACTTTAAAGAAACTATATATAATCCTATCCCTGGAATTTAAATTACTAGCAACTAATAGCAAGTTCAATGGAAGCCAATAAAAGAGAGGTTAGAGAAAATATATAACCAATTTAATTTTAGAGACCTCTTAATTGTGATCAGAACATAGCTTCTTGAGCCAGTTTTGCTTGAGTCATAATTTTATTTTTCTAGTATTTGACAATATCCTTACAGATAGATCAACTGTTTTTTCCACCAGGAGTCTCCTAGTAATGTGGAAATGACATTACAAGACATTACACTGTAAGCATCACATATGCATATGTTTTCAACTGTACATACGAGAAAACAGAATTCCACATGTACTCTTGATACTCATTTCTTACTGTTATCAGCCCATGTTATTCCCTTGCTTCTGAACATATGTCCCGTTAAAATGATGAAATGCTGTTCATACAAACACACTATGTAGAAATGTCTTTTCTCCTGAGGAAATATAGGTACTTTGTGGGTTATATACCACAGGATGACTTAACCTAAAATATAGCCATGGGTAGCTGTACGTATTTTGTACCAAGGCTCATAGCTTTTTGTGGATAGCAGCATAAATTATCATCCTGTAAACCAGTCTGAGTTGCGGTCTTACATATTTATTTTATTATATCTTTCTGTTTCTTGGTCACTTTGAATAGTCATAATTTGCTAGACAAGCTCCTTCAGTGACATCCATAGTTGGATTATATTCCCTCTGGAGATCCTTGGAGCCTTTGCATTAGAAGCCTGTGGCAATATTGTTTATTGGTGGCTCAGAACCCATAACAATCCAGAATTATAAAGCTGAAATATTGATGATCAAAAACTACTTTCTTTCAAAATCTGGAGGCATGTGATTCAAACATAGTTGTTATATTTAAATGTTTCATTTTTAAGAGCACTATTATTTCTTCTTAATAATATTTAGAAAATAAAAAGAAATCACATGCTGCACACTCCCATATCTAAGACCATGTTACAGAGGCTCACACAATGAAATCCAACAGGTGTTAAAACTCAGATTTATTCTTCAGTAAAAAAGTTAGTTAGAACGCCAATAACATTTGTGAACCACAGGTTCAATGATGTAAGGGGAATTAGTACTACACAGCCGACTTAAGAATTTTTAAAGTTTAGAAATGACAACTCAAAATGTGCATATCACTCACCTAAAAGATGAGGGCTCTCAACCTGCAGGAGTTACCTAGGGCAGCGTCCCCACCCAAGGGGGGAGCCCCCGACTGCAGACTCACTGCTCCGAGGAGGACTGACTCAAAATGTCCTCCGGTGGGACCCCATTTATACCCTTGTTGAATCTGATCTGTGGTCATTTTAATCCCCATTGGCCAAAAGGTCAACACTTCCAGGTACTTGACGTGTGTTGGATTGGTCAGTTTGGCTTTTAACCCGCGGCCTCTAGGGTTTGGGGTTTTTTTCCTCTCTCCCTGCCCGGAGAAGTTTCGTTTCCTGTCGGGGTGGGTGTGCCTGCCACAGACCATCAGAGGGGAAAAAAACCCTTTTATGTATGTATTCTCTTCCAAAGGACATGATGTTGATCCAGAAAGAAGGAAAGTGTCTTTTGCTAGTGAATCCCATGGGAAAACCAAGCAGAATTCACAGATGTCTTAGACAGGCATGACCATAATGTATCAGTCCTTTTTGGATATAACCTGTGCTTGTGTTCCAAATCACCTCTTCTGGAAAAATTACAAGCAAATTCCAGCAGAAATAATCAGTATATGTATTTCTAACAAGCATTATGTAATCCACATAGACAACTGACATAGTAAGGGCATCTGTAACTGTTGACCAAGAACAGCATTGTAAGATCCTTGAAGGATCCATTGAAAGGATCCAGACTTCACTGGCTCCTAGAAAGTACTTTCATTTCTGTCTAAGTTGAAGGGAAGGGATGTGCTATAGTGATATATTAGCTAGGTGATAGCTGTAGCCCAACATTCTGCTTTTGGCGCAATGTAGCAGAAAATGATGATTTCCAGGAACTATCACTAAAAAGACACATTGCACATCTTCTCCATTTTCTGACACATATTTTGTATTTTCAGTTCCTATTTAGCAAAGGTAGTACAGCTTCATTCAGTTTAACACAATGGCACAAACCAAATGTGGTCCCTAAGGACTAGATGCTAGGGCCACAATTGGTGCCAGAGATGGAGTCACAGTTTTCCATAGATGTATATTAAGTGATCAAATTCCTTCAGATTTTGACTAGAAGAAATAATTTCCCCACACACTTTGAAGGAATCTTTGACATGATCCTGAAGAGAAAATTTTTGTTGGCCTTTTATTAGATCAGAATTGGTTTGGCTTCATAAATAAATTCTTTTTTCATATTTTCACTAGATTTCATTATCTCTATCTGTAAAGGGAAAATTTGCTTTGCAGAAGAAAATGTTATTTTTAGTGTTTGGTTTCTTGTGTGCATGTTATGTGGGAATGGGAAGCTTAGTGAAAGTTTGGAAACATATAATGGCAATGTCATGTATGCTCTAAGAAAATAAAAAAACCCCAAAACTGTTCATCTTCTTCAATTATACTAACCAATTTGGTTCCAGACCTCTGGACAACGATATTATTATCTGAGTATTTTGGAAATAGTGAATATTGCATGTCTGTCATCACTTACCAGATCTGAGAAAACTTTGCCATCGAGTCTGAATACTTATTTTAAAATCTTTATATTTCATTATTTCCTAAGCAGCTAAAGGTGAATGGTTTGCTTGCATTACTTGATATACTTTGGAGCTCATATTTAAACCTTGGTACTCTATTGTTTTAAAAACAGTACTGTAAAGGGTGTTTAAATCAGGTCATTAAGCTCTTCAGTCATTCTTATTGATGCCATATAAAACTTTTCTCATTAAAATAACACTTTCATGTGTGTGCCTGGCCTGGCAGATATCAGCCCACCAGCACAAGGTGTAGATCACAGGCAAGTCCAGAAAGAACTGGGAGATGTCATTGTACGACTGCATAATCCTGTTGTGCTGACACCCACAACGGTTCAAGTCACTTGGACGGTAAGGCTTCTCTTATAATTACCTTAACAGTACTTTAAATTTGCCTTTTTATCCCTGCAGTTTTTTACTACCCTGAAAAGCTCCAGTCTTGGCCCCAATGTGAGTGCTCTGATAAACTAGCATTAAACAGGCATATATATGTGGTAATGAAATGATCTTTTTATTTTCTCTTTCAAGTCAGGCAGGTTCAAAGTCTTCAGTGTTCAGCTCAAAGCGAGCTAGCTGTCTGACTAGAAAAATATTATAAAAATGAATATGCTTAACACCATAATCTAAAGGATAATTGATCTGTGGACTCATTACTGTGCATGTCAAAAAATAATCAAAGTTAAATATCAACGTGAAATTGCTGTATGAAAAAGCACTTTCCACTTCAAGGCATAGGGACCTCTGACAATACCCTATTATTTGGTGACCCTAAAATGCAAAAATAGCTTTCCTATAGGGCACTTGCAGTGAAGTCAGAAGCACGAGGTACTGATGCCTGATCCACTGTGTGGCATCTGGGTTTTTAGCATAAGCTTTACCCGCAATCAGTGGATATCCTTTCATTATAGAAGACCAGAATCTTTTTGGCAGTACTTAACTACATTTCTATCTGAGGGGTCAAACTACTGGGTAGAATTTCTGATACAGTGTTTGGCTTTCAAAATGCTATGTTTCCCTTCCTGAGGCTTGAAGGAAAAGATTTTTAACTAGAAGGAGAGAGTTCCCAGGGTGCTGCACACCAGGAAAGAGTGCTTTGCTCTTCAGGCATTTGCCCCATAGGAAGGAGAGCCATTGGTGGAAGAGTGAGAGAAGTAGTACTGCACTGCACGTCATGGAAATGGTTGTATTATACAGGATGAATTCTGCTAAAGGGCTATTCACAATACTCAGTTTTTTTCTTCTACATGCAATATTGCTAAGAGGTTGATGTGTACAGGGGATTATAAAACAGGAGAAGAGTGTGGTGATAGATTGTGTATTCTAAGGATTACTGTTGTTTTTGCACAACTCAGCCATATTTACAGGGGCTTATGCACCATCCTTGTTCTGACAGACTTCAACGGTGAGGGAACAAATTAGAATAAATAGAGAAACCCAGAAATTTGTCTTTCTTAAAGGATTATTTAGAAAATGTGTCATTGCATTTTGCCATTGATGATGTCAACACACAGCTTGCCTTTCTAAAAATGCTGTCCGTTTCAGCTAGATAACTCCAGGACCGGCTGACTAACCTTTGTGCAAACCCTTTTGCCCTAGCAGACATTTGCCCAAGCTGATGGGTCAGTAGTTTAGAAACTTTGGATGTTAGCAGACAGTAATTGTAAACGTGGATCACATCCACGTGGTGCTCCTTCAAGTCCTTTCTTGGGTGTGGCAGCTATCAGAAACACAGTTTCACAGGCTTGCCCTTGCTTTAGCATATGCTGCAGAAGGAAGCCCCAGTATAAACAGTATTGAGTTTTATGCAATGTAACCAATGTTATTCATTATACTATATTGAAAAATATATATGTATTTGCATGTGTGTGTGTGTGTGTATATATATGTATGGGTGTGTATGTGTGTGCATGTGTGTATATCTATATAAATTTATCTAAAAGAGTCTCTTGATGCCCCTACTGAACAAGTAATGAGTGAAGAAAACATAGTAAGGTAAAGGTAGATTGTTAGGCATGCTATGGATATCAGCTCATTGGGAAGATCCCTCAAAGCAGTGACCCTATGCCACCTGACAAGCATAGAGGCCTCTATAGAGACGTTTCAGAATTGCCCAAGGGAAGACAGACACAAAAAAAATCTCCGGAACAGCTAATTAGAAACTTTCCAGCAACCAGAACAAACCCAATTAATTAACCATATTCACTAGGAAAAAAGCCACTCTATCCAGAGAATAAAGTCCACACTGTTAATATAACATGGTTAGATAGTGTAGCTATCATACAAAAGGACGGAAGTGCCATGAGAGTCGTAAGACTCTTTGTGTTGACTTTCTGCAATTCAAAGAGTGAATGCCAAGGAGCAGCATCCTTGATTACTGAGTTGCTGGCATCCTGGCTCCCAGCAAATTAACACCAGTTTCTCCCTTCTTTCTGAGATTGTTTTGGTTTTGCTTTCTTTTTTTTTTTTTTTTTCAAATTTGAGTTTAAAATTTCAGAAATAGTTCTCTGCTACTGTGTTGCAATTTTAAAATATACACATACATATACACACATATTTTGTCTGTTTTGAAAGAAGGTCAGGCTTACAAAGTAAGTGTTAAAAAAAAGAAGAGGAATGTCCGAAGTTAGGTTTTCACTGTCACTTAAATTTATTCCTCTTGTGCATAGGTATTAAAGTGTAGCTGTAATTACCTGGTCACACACAGGATCTCTTCTTCATGGAGCTATTCAACATTTCTTTTTATCTTCTTTATTTGCTGTGTGGTGCCAGGTCTTATTAAATTCATACTATTGAAACCTTGCATTGAATAAAAATTATTAGTTTGTCTCGCTTGCTTATCTGTCATGCTCTCAACTGTAACGTTTGGGTGCTTCACAAATAATACTGAATTTAACATCACAATGATAAAAATGTGTCATTATCCTAACTTTAGACACAGAGAGGTGAGGTACAGAGATATTTGTAACTGATGAGATTTACAGAATCAGATATGCCCGCTGTTATCCAGTGGCTAATTTTAAACCTTGGGCCTAATTTATTTTTACTTTTATCAAAACATTTTGCATTGCAACAGCATATGGTGTACTCCAAGCATGTTTTTAGCCGAGCTCAACTATAGTTCAGCACTTCTAGCCTCATTCAGCATTAAATGGAGAGCTTCATTAGTGGCCAAATGTGAAAAGTTTCCTAGCATTATAAAGGAGCCCTGTGGCACAAGCAGGAATAAAAGTCAGTTCTTCAGTATGGCAAAGGAATTGTTGCTTTGAAATCCCGACTGCCTTCTAGGAGCCTACAAGGCAGAAGGATAATTTATTTACCTCTGTCTTTTAATTTGACATTGATTTCAAATAAATGTACCGCACTGGAAGCTTCAAGAGTCAAGTCCTTTAGACAGTCTTCCAGTGTATTGTCACCTTTTGTTTTGTTCCTGTAGAATAGATAAATGCTAGTGCTGTTTGAATTTCCAGAGATTACTGTGAGTCTGTACTACTGAGTTTAGCACAGTGTGCAAGGTATTCTGCCTAGATGGAGAATTGCTGTGGGTATTGATGTGGGAGCAGAGTGTTCCTCAGGATATTTTGGGGTAGAAATTTACATACTACAGAGCATATTGCAAAATGTGTTTAGGGTGCAGATTAACAGGTTTGCCTGAAAGGAGCCTATGTTTGCAGCATAAGCTGCATTCTGAGTTTCTTGCCGTGTTTTTAAGAACCTAATAGCCTAACTGAATGATCTAATAGCCATTGAACCTGTTTTGCGTTCAGCTGCAGTACACGCAGATTTGAACATGCAGGGGAAATGAGTTTCCTGTCCTGAGAAACAGAGAGCTATCATCAGTTTTGTAGATACCTCCTGCATTATTGTATTCATCATAAAAAAGCATGAGAAGGAGCGTGCAGGACCAATTATGCTTGTAGGTCTTCTTAAAGCATTAGGTCAGTGCTGAGCAGAACCTACCCAGTAATTGCTCTCTTCACTCTTTTAAAGGATCATCTGCATTTTCTGCTGTCTTTTGAGGGAGAAAGTGTATCTTTCTCAGCAACTGTTGCAGCTCTTCTGAGTGGATGTCACTGCTGCTTGTACAAATTCAAGAGTAGTTAAGCGTGTCACAGGAAGTCTAGAAACATTCTCTGATCCCAGTATTCAGTGCAGAGTTCCTGCAATCTCTGTAATAATGCTAAGTACTTTGTATAAGTGGCAACCATGTACAAAAGAGAAAGGAGAATACCTCGAAATAATTACATTCTTTCATCAAATCACGGTCCGTGTTTCTTCAACTCTGCCTATGTGTGAACATATACCAAACCTATAGAGTTGTTTGATGCTTAGCACAGCTGAATGCCGTTCTTTAATGCTAAGCATATTTTTAGTGGCCTGCTGTTGGTGGGACATGTAATTACCACATAACAAATGGAGGAAACAAGTCACAGGCTTTATATTTTATGTAAGACTGTGTGTGCATGTATATATATAGACATATACACATATGTATGTATATGTGTATACATACATATACATGTACACACATATATGTGTGTTTGAATGTAGATGTGAAATACACCTGTCCTATACCTACAAATATCTCTGGTTAATCCATGTTAATTGTCCAAGAGTAATTTTTACTAATTGGAAAACTCCAACCAAAACAAAAAATCCACCTTTCTCAATAAGTGAAGAGCCCTCTGAGTATTTTACCAACATTTTGACCATAGGAAAGGCCCTGTTCATTCAAACTAGCTTTAACTGGGTGTGAGAGAAAGCTTTGTATCCTTTCCTTGATACTGAATGCAACTGGATGTTTGTAGAAAACATTAAAAATGCATAGTGTTTTCTTTTGTAAGTACCCTCCCAGACTCTGAACAATAGAATCACTGTCAATAATCTGGAATTTCGGCAGATCACTCAGCCCTGTGGTAATCAAACTTCTAATTGAAAGCTCTGTAAAACTTGAGTGAGCCCCAAATCAAGCTAGTTTATAGCACCCATATACATGACAACCTTGTTGTACTACTGCGTTCTGGTTTTATATTCCTTGTATTGTTTAGTCTTTTAGGTTAGGAACTTAGAAGTCTAGGACTAAAAGACGTGTATGAATAATTTGTGCATTATCTATATGTAAGTAGATATGAAAGTGTGATGGACTCAAAATTAGTATACTATAGGTATGCTATAGGGGTCCAGTTCTTCTCAGTGAGTTGGTGGGTGCATTTGTGTTTGTACCATGCCGTACAAAAGTTTCCGTACTGGTAGTTTTGTAGCAACGCACTGTTACTGTTCAACCTAGTCAATTCTGAATTTTCAGATGTTCTCCACTAGGCAGCAGTCAATAGAGCTTAAAAGCACAGCAAAGACAAAATGGAAAGTTCTAACAAAGTTATGCCATCCTTCAGTGTAGCTTCTAACTCAGAAGTTTAGCAAGAATCAAACTCAGTGTTTGATTATTAAACTTCATAGCCTTATATTGTAATTTACGTTGAGAATCTGTATTACAAAATGCATGAAAGTGTTATTCATGCTGAATTTTGTAGCAAACATGAGGTTCATAAAGTCTTTATGTCCGTAAAACATTTAGTTAATCAAAGTCAAACATGGATAAAAACAATTTACTCTGATTTACAGACTCCCTTCATCTGGAAACAGCTGCTTAATGTTCTTCTTAAAAACACAGCTTGATTCTTTCAGTATTAACAAGCTATTATTGTGAGTTATATCCCTCTTTCAGTGCATAAATTCACTTAAAGTGAATGTAGAGAAGTTTATAAAATGCAAGCTTAATGTGGTTGTAACATATGTTGCAAGGTTTTTAGCAGTGACAGTTTTGATGAAAGACATTTCTGCTTTGCTCTCATAAATAAAGTTTTCTTCTTGCTTGCCCAGCTTTTTAATGTCCAAGAATCTGTGTCCCCTCTGAACGCCTCAATAAACTGTAACAAGATTATAGGAGAAGCATGATAGAACCTGGTTTGCGTTTTCAGCCTTAAATTCATTTATTCTTAAGAGAAGTCAAACTAATGTATCTCTAATTCTGAAATACCTTTGAGCTAGCAAATTGTCAAGAACAGAAAAGAAGCCCTACTTGTTGAATCTTACTTATAACCCAGAGATTTACCAAAAAGCTAGTTGTATAGTCTTGTTATTTGTGCTGCACTTTCTTTGGCTCTTTATTTGATGGCTACAGAAGCAGCTGGGCTTGGTTTGCTTTTATCCATCAAATTGTTTTGGCTGTTTTTTTCAGGCAAAATTCATGCAAGCATCATAATAGCTTGAGTCATTATTTTGTGCCCTTTTTTTTCCCCCAGAGAAAAAAATGCATGCAACCTCTCCAAGATAAAACACATTTTAAGTTTTTCCTTCAAATAAAAATCCTATTTATAATTATGTTAAGTTAGAATTGTTAAACTTCTATGTATGGTCCAATCATGAATTGTGCTTGCCCAGCGATATATAAAATATAAACCAAAACCAACATTCCATCTCCATCTGATGGCCTGAGAGCGTCACAACCCCAGGATGCAAAGAGACTGCTTAGACGGTGAACACAAGAAACAGCACATGTCCTTGGAAGTTGTTTTCTCTGCATCTGTCTTATGTTTATTTTACTTTCCTGAGCATCTCATGAAAAGATGAGCTGTGAGCCAAGTAACGGACTAAGTGAAAGCATGTAGGGTATCTTCAAAGACTTGTCCTTTTCTGAAAAGAACTTTTTTTTCTTTTCTTCTCATATTTCAGCACATCAGTAGCCAAGATGTGCTTAATAAGTTTACATGCAGTAAGCATTATGCCAAAGTTCTGTTTTCATGATGTATTGCAGGGGTGGGAACTTGTTTTATGATTTAAGGTGGTATTTGTCATGATATATAGAGCTGGAGAAAGTAAAATAGAAGGAAATATTCTATAACAAGTAAAGTGAGAAAAATGTTCTTTATAGACAATTAATCAACAGTGACTTACAAGAAGGCAGTTTGCTTTTTAAATTCAGCATTTTAACTGTTAATTTTCTCTTTTTCATGAGGACAAAAGTATTCTAGGCAGATGTTTTATTTTCTTTTTATACAGTTTCATTACTTTAATATTTTTATTGACGTATTATTTAATACCATTTCTAGGTTGACCGCCAATCCCAGTTTATTCAGGGCTACCGAGTCATGTATCGCCAAACATCTGGCCTACCTTCTCCCGCTGTATGGCAGAATTTGGAGGTCAAAGTCCCAACTGAGCGCAGTGCTGTCCTCGTCAGCTTGAAAAAGGGGGTCACTTACGAAATTAAGGTTCGCCCTTATTTCAATGAATTCCAAGGAATGGACAGTGAATCAAAGTCTGCTCGTACCACAGAGGAAGGTTAGTAAAATGGTCAGAAAAGCAACAGTTTCCCATACCTGTTTCACTGAAGGTGAAATCAAGTGACCATTTTGGTTATTGTGTGTATGAGTATGTTCAGCTCCATTTCTTCCATGTGATTTCTGTTTGTTAGGTATAGGGTTGGCATTAGAATTCAATATAATATTCAGTTTTGTGCTGTAAGTGTTCCATGAGAAAGCACTGGGCCAGTCCTGTATTATTCCGGCTGATACATCCTTCTAATGTACAGGTGGGTTTGGGTCTTCCTAAAAGTGTGCACTGCAGCCGTTCTTTCATAACCAGTGTTGCTGCAATAAAAGACTTTTGTTTGCACTTTGAAAATAAAATTAATAAATGAAACCTTTTATAGGTGAGTGTTTGATATTACACACATCTTTCTGAATGGGTAAAAATGTAGATGAACAGTTTGGTTGGGAAGTGAGGACTAGTGAAGGACAGATATACAACTAGTCTGAAGGAACTTCATTCTCGAGGGTATACCACTTTATTGTTTCTGTTAGCACACCATTCATGAAACTGCCTTATTTAGTCCTTCAGAGGATTCCCTTAAGTACCTTTCAAGCCTCTGTGAAACATGCAGGATGCAGACATAGTGAACAGTTTACACTGCTGAAATGCACAAGCATTTATATCTGTAGCATGTAGCATGGTATGCAGTTTTGGTAAAACATGTGCACTCCAGGACTGCTTTTGTATTGAAAAGTAAAGAGAGTGAGGTGAGATATAAATAAATTTTATCTTTTTCTCTTAGAAATGTACAAACCCCCTATCTTTCTACCCATCTAATGCAACCTTTGCCTGGAGAATCTGTCCTGTAAAATTAGAGGGATGATCATAACAATGAGGGTTCATCTTCTGTCTCTTTCATTGATTTCTTTCAAAGCAAGGGAGAGAACTACTGGTGAAGTTCCAAAATGCTCATATGGTTTCGATGGGTTTTGAGTGCACTCTTTCCTTCCTATTGAAGATGCATTTTAATCATTTACAGTAGTCTCCTGAGGTTTAATTTAGTGCTGATTGCCAAGTACTTTTTAATTCTAGAACAAACTCGCTTATTACTCACTTTTCTCTTTGATTTGTTGTGATTATTGCCCAAGAAGTAAGTAATCCTGAAGATAACTTGGTTGTCATTGCTACTTTATAGATGAGGAAATTCAGTGTCCTGCAATATGTTGAAGAGCGTGTAGGAAGTCATTGTTCAAGACTGATTTAGAATTTGGGACTTTATGGTTCCCATTTCTTTGTTCAAATGATAAAGCCTAAATTAGTTGGTAAAGAATATCTTTGCAGCAGTCTGAACAAAGCTTTAAAAAAAAAAAAGAAAATTGAAAAAAGCTTTCTACAGGTGAAGTTGCTTTTCTAGAGTTAAAATGTTGGATTTTGTCCCCTCACTAGCAGATTTTCTTCTGGTCCAATTTCAATTGATTTTTGTTGTTTATTTAGTTCATCTAACTATCTCTTGGTAAAGGTAAATTAAGAACTACTGAAAAACAGAGATGATTTTTACCTCCTGTCTATTTCTATAAAATACTTGAGGAATGATATTTTCTTTTATAAACCTCAGCTCCCAGCAGAGCCTGTCAGGTGATTTTCTACTTTAAAGGCCACTTTGTTCATGTGGAATAACTTTCCACATAGTGTAGATTTAAAAAACTTTTCTTCCCTACAGATACATATAACTCTCAGCCTAGGATTTGCTTTGTAGATTAATATAACCTTTAAGGAATCTGTTGGCAAGTATCTCTCTCAAAAAAACATCAGCCTATAACATGTAGTATTATCACCAAATGTCAGCCCCTGTAAATAATTCTTCCTCTTGCTTAGATGATAGAGTTAAGTACTTCCACGAGAAAATTAAGACATCCAGTAGATACAGTTCTACAGATATTTCCTTTATTTCCTCACATTATCTTTGTAATTATATTGGTGTTCATATATTTCAAAAATAACATCAACTAAGTCTTTAATGACAGTGGTTTGCTTCTCATCCAATGAAGAAAGATGGCATTCTATTTAAAGGTATCTCACTTGCTGTATTGCCTGTGATTCCATTTCAAAAATGAGCTTTTTTAGACTTGACTTTTAAAAAATGTCAGCTATACTATTTTTAGAAAATAATTTGGAAGAGTGATACGTGCATTGGAAGTTTTTTCCGACACCAAAACAAATAGCCCTGGTAAAGGCTGAGTACGACCAAAAGGTAGTGGCAGCTTTCTGCTGGATTGAATTTTACATGCAATGTTACTTCTGAGGCCTACCTCCAAAAATCAATTTTGCCGCAGTTAGACTTTTCCTCTAGATCAGACATTTGTCACAGTTCAGTATCCATCCATCTCCTGCCTCTTTGGCCTTGTGAAGGTAACAAATGGAATTCTGTTTGGCTGCGCCTGGAAAAGATGAGCAGCGATTTGGGTTCTTTCATATCTGTAAGAAGAAGCTGAGCACTGGAATAATTGACCTGTCAAGAAGCAGGCAAGGTGTTCTCCACAAGCCAGCAGCAAGGGAAATGAGAAAACGGTTTTAAAAATGTTATTTTTCGATGTGGTCTATTTAATAACTGCAGCAGTGTCAGACGAGTGGCTTAATTTATATCATGGTGCCAGCTTACAGAGTGATATTATCAGAGAGAGGAAGCAGAACTGTTATATACATATAGGTGTATACACATGCAGTAAGGAGCTAAATAAAATATTTTGTTTTATAATTTTCACTGTTTCTTTCACATTTGCTCTAAAGATAGATTTTTTTTTTTTTTTCAATTACATCCATGGTTTTAAGTCTCTTCCGGAATAACTTTGTGGAGTAGTATTTGTTCTGCATATTGTTTGTGACCACAAAAATATGACAGTCGGTAATGGAAGTCCCCTTAGTTTTTATCAGCTGCTGTCTGTCAATTCCTTCTTGCTTTGGTGCAGCTCTTAAAATGACACTTACAGCTGCATTCATCAGCTGCAATTTTAATTTTGCTTCAAACTTACCATATATCTTCAAAGAAAAGACGCACACTGGTAGAATATTAACTAGAATATTCATGCAGTTTAAATGCAAAGACAAATGAATACACTATGTTTGTCTTTAAATGTCAGAGTACGGTATTCATTTTACATTTCTTTAACATTTACTCTCTTCTTTCTGTGTTTCCAGGTACGTGTATATAAGAAATTGTATTTCTGAATGGCTTTGTGTTTGAGGATGAAAGTAAATACATTTCAGCAAGTTGTTCCATTGTACTTGAAAAAAAAAAAGTTATACAGTGCTAAGCTTAGCCATTTTAATGATTATTATTTTTGTGTAAAATGTTGTTCTAATTAATATCGCACACATACATTTATTCATGGTTTTGCTGTTATTGAATAACTTGAAGACTTATAAAATGCTAATTTTTTTACTGTGTGGCAAATTATTTCACTCACCATAAAATACACAATGCAACTATTAACTTCACCAATTTTATGCTTTGCACGATTGCAAGGAGTAGCCCAAGGCCACCTTTCCTTGCTTCACTTGAGCTGGCTAAGAGTCAAATTGCCCACAATACAGCTCTGTTTCTCCCCTCCAGTACACTGTTTCTCTGTGTCATTCAAGGTCACGAGCACTCTGCCAAGCACTGTTTGCTGTGCAGCTGATCCAGTATCTGAAAATTTAGTTGCCAAAATGTGCAGCTTCACAGGACAGTAATACATGTGTCATTTTTCCTCTAAAATACTTTTTTCTGATGTCATCTTGTATGGTCCCTTGTCCCCACCTCTGATACCCTGGGTTTAAGTTGTGTGATTCCTGCAGCAGGCTACTCCAACTCTCCAGGGTTATCAGGGTAAGGATTTGAGCTCAGCTTCTTGAGCCTGTGCCAGGTCAAGTGCTGAGGAGCATCCAAAGTGGGAACATAGCCAGCCTCAAAGAGGCCACGGGAGCAATAAGGAAATCCGAGTTGACTCAGGAGACTTGAATAATCCTGATATCCGTGGCTGTGTTTCGTTGTGTTAAACCTGCCAGACTTTAACAAAAAGACACCAGTGGCTCTTTGCTTTTGAGAAGTGTGGTCCAAGGATATCCATGTAGTCAGGAATATCTGTTAAAGTAAGACTAGAGCCCTGTTGCCAGAGAGCTTAGCAGTGAAGGAGTCCTCTCGAGATAGGAATACTCTAGACCAGGGGACTGCAGTCAAGAAGCTGTGACACATGATATGAGATGCCCAAAACCAGAGGGCTATCTAGATTTGATATTGGGCCAGGGGGAGTGATACGTATTTTAGGTTCTGGTACAAGGTCTACTATAAGTCTTCAAAATCAGCTTCCATATTTCATATTAAACGTTTTGAGATCATACTAAAGGCAATGACAAATACGTGGAAGAAAAATTCCATAAGGAATTATTAAACACAAAGTCATTGCCCAGGAACCAAAAGTGTCTAACCAGCAGGCTTCTGGGAATTGGAAAATTGTCCTAGAGACGTTCTCACTATATGCTCGCTGTATTAGTTCACACTTTCCTAGCCCCCAGGCTATACCTTAACATAATGCAACCGACTTTGGTGACTTAGCTTGCCACTGCGGTGGAGTTTCAACACTTGCCTAGAAGTTAAGGGGGGGGATGGGGACACCGCAAGAAATTCTAAGTGGCTGAGGAAGGACATATGCCACAGCCCTCTGCCGTGGCAGCTATAGCTATGGTGGGAGATCCCCTGCGTGGAGATGCAGCAGCTGCCCACAGAGGGGACTTTTCTTTAGCAGAGCTGCTGCGCCGCTTACCAAACAACATGTCCTGAGCCAACAAAAGCACCCTGCTGCTGGTGTAGTTGCAAGAGGGGCTTTGCCAGCATAGCTCTGATCACTAACAGCTATGATTTTTTTTCTTCACGCTTCTAGCCAATGTAGCTGGGCTGGCAAGCAATTGGCTTGTAGATATGCCCTTGATATGCAGTGACCAACCAAACAGCTGTGAATGGTTGAACTGAACAAGACTCTGAAGAGAAAGCAATTTGCCTAGGGAAAAGAGGACATAAGTATATATCTGACCTAACTTAGCACCTCTGCTATTCACTGGCATTTGATGTAAAGCCCTGAATACTCTAACCCTTTTCCACCCAGGAGTTGCAAGGTTTTATGTTTAAACCTGTTAAGTTAATGTCTTCCTGGAGAATAAATGGGAAACAAAAAAAGATCCTTAAATGTCTGCTGCTCACATTATTATTAGACCATGTGGGGAAACAAGAATCAAAACACTTTTCAGGCCAGGTGAAGCAGCCTCACATTATGACTTGGTTGATATATCCATAGCTATCTGTGCATATTATGGAAAACAAATGCAAGCATGAGAATAATTCCAATGCAAACTTAAGAAATGCTAAATATAAATAAATGAGGAGTGATTTGTATTGATTCTCCATTGCCACAATTCCACATTGTCATTCAGCACTATGCTTCTCTTCAGAAAAGCATTTTTCAAAATTGTCAGTGCCTAATAAAATGTGCATACCTAGGCCTGCAGGGAGTGTGAACTTTGTATACTGTCTGATTGCTCTTACACTGTTTCAGCAAAATTCATGCTCTAGCAAATGGATTAACATCTTGCTTCTATTTGTTACCTCTCCTTGGTGTAGCTCCAAGTGCCCCTCCTCAGTCTGTTACTGTCCTGACAGTTGGAAACCACAACAGCACAAGCATCAGCATCTCCTGGGATCCTCCCCCTCCAGATCACCAAAATGGAGTCATCCAGGAGTATAAGGTAGAAATGATGTCTAATGGGACAGTTGTGTGTTTAAGGAAACAGCCTGCTTGAATTACAGAACAATAGCGCTGTTTATGGATTTAGATTCTGACAACATTTACAGCTGCCCATATAATTATACGGAGAAGGAGGACCAACTGCTTGTAGAATTGTTTGTAATTTTTTTTTTAAAGTAGTACGACTGTTATAGTAAAAGCAAAAATACCATGAGCTAGATCTGGAAGAGAGCTGTAATTGCCTCCTAGTTTACAGTGCTTCTCTTTCTTGCTTTTCCCTGCTGTGGAATGAGAAGGGTTTGGGTTTTTTTTTGTTAAGAGCTTCTGCGCTCTCAAGACAGGCAGTGAAGTCCCTGTTTTAGAGTGCCTTCAGTCTGGGAGAAAAGCTGGCAGGAAAGACACGTCTTCTTTCCCCTGCAAAAATGCTAATCCTAACACTTCAAGGTCAAAGTCAAGGACTGTGGCTCTGGGAGAATACAAGACTTCTTCTGGGTACTATCTCTGTCAAGATTCACAACTTAAAGTGCTAGGTTGTTTGCTCCAAGGAACAGGTTGAACACCACTACTATATCCAGAGTTTGTTATATGAGAGTTGCCTGCATTGGTTGTGTTTTCTCCTTCTTTATTGCTATGATGGCTAAAAGTATCCCCTCCTTATATATCTTCTTAAATTTTGTTGTAGTCTGTAATTCCCCAGTAAGCTCACTTTTACACAAGTATATTTTCACAACACGGAAAAAGGGCAGTGTGTTATTGGGGTGAGGGACTATGGAGAAAATGATCAGGCAAGGTTCAGCATTGTCACAGGCTTGTGACCATGGAACACACTGTTAAATAACTTTGCTGTTGCTGACTTGTATACCTAGTGTAAAATTTTTAATTGAAATAGAGCAGGGCAGCTTTCTTGACAGTCCAACAAAGGGTGGAAGTGGTGGATGCAGCTTATTTCACACAAAAAGATGTGATTTTTTTTTCCCCTGCTGTATCTTGAGGGAACACAGCATCAAGAAGGGAGAAATGCTTGATTTCTAAATCAGCTAATGGTTCAACCTCTTCCAGCTTATGGCTGGGTCAGAGGGATGCCGTAAATGCTTACGATATTTACGTTTAGCATAGCACTTCTTTTGTTTTGCTTTTAGTCAATATCAAGATTTATTAATCTCAGTATTCTATTGATCTCATTTTCATATGAATTAATAATTATCTTTTGGCTTAATTAATCTTGATACTGACTCCAGTGTAAGTCAATATTAACCATCAAGGGCTTATAAGCAAATAAGTAAAGCACACTCCTAAACCAAAAAAATATGTAGATATGAGACAAAGTGGGCTGATAGTTAATAAAAGCCATGTTCCAGGTGAGTGCTCAGACCTCTAGGCTGTTTATACAAACAGCTGGAGTCACTACCTATTACATCCCTTCTGTGTAAGATTAGGTGGCTGCCTGATTAGTGAGCTGGCTACAGTGAATGCAGTGCAAAGAGTTTAATACTTTCTTAAGTATAAAACGGCTGCTGAGGTTTCACAGTACATTTTCTCACAAATTGAATGTAGATCTCTTGATTCCACTTCAAGCATCAGAGTGCCTGTAAATTCATTTATGAATTAAATGCCTTTAATTAGGGTCATCTCATAGCTGCTGTAACCTCAGATCAGGACAGACAAGGAGTGAAAGAATGAATGCAATAGTTTCTCACCCTAATGCATTCTGGCTGGCAAATAAGATTTACCTGAGCTTGGGAGAACAAGAGTTTCTTTTGCCCTCCAAATCTTCCTCAGTGTCTTGCAGAAAAAACATAAGGTGTGATAAAACACTGAGTAGGGTCAAAAATAAGGGTAAAGAGAGCATTGCTGTTGCTCAGACACATCAGTTGATTGCTGATAGTGGTTCCCACAATACTGCTTTCTTCTGCTATTACAATTATGTAGTGTACATGTGATATCTTTATGCATTGATTTTCTTGAGTGGTAGTAAATGCTTCTTTAATAATACAGAAGCAGTATATGCAGATAACATTAACTGAAGAAGAATCCCTAAAAGGTCTTAGTTTTGAAGCTTCTTGGGAAAGGCCTATGGAAAAATGCAAGAGAGAGACATAACACTCTGAAGTCATAGACCATTCTCATCACAAAATGCCAATTCAGATTATAGAGTGTTTTTTCTGTTTAATTAGAGAATAATTGAGTCAGGAACTGATCTCTGGATTCCTGAACAATGTAAGTAATCACAAAAGCAGCAGTAAAAAGTGAGTTTGTACTTTTTCCATTTAAGAATTTGCACGTATCCCTGTTGTGCAGTGAAAGGAAGTTGGAAAGAATTTTGAAAATTGTTTCTTTAGTACTTTAAGAAGTGTTTCAACCTGTGCTGGTATTATTTCGTGTCCTTTTGTTATTCAGCGGGAAATTAAGAATGAAAAAAATGTGGGGGTTTTTTAGGAAAGGTTTGGTGATAATCACATTACTGAACAAGATTTCAATTAATGTATAACACCTCTTTTTCACTCGGATGATTCTGGTCTGTGCTTCTAAGAAGTGTAACTGCAGAATTTGCACTCCATGGAGAGCCGAAGTCCAAAGAGGTATTTGCAAGCAGTCTTTGCAGCTAGCTTGGTCCTGTGCTAATCTGGGGTAGCTTGCTAAACTAAATCATCCCAATTCCAGCTACTTCTGGACAGTAACATTATTAAGAAGTCCAAAATAAGTGATTGTTATGCAATACCTTGATATGTCATATCTATGCACAATTGTTTGAGTAAGAAGATTTTCGTATTTTTTAACACATGAACTTTTGTCCCAGATCTGGTGCCTAGGTAATGAGACTCGATTTCATATCAACAAAACAGTAGATGCAGCCATTCGGTCTGTAGTAATAGGTGGCCTGTATCCAGGTATTCAGTACCGTGTGGAAGTTGCTGCAAGCACCAGTGCAGGTGTGGGAGTAAAAAGTGAGCCACAACCCATAATAATTGGTAAGTGATTGTCTGTTTTGTTGTTTTGTTTTGCCTGTTTCAACTCTCAGAAATGCTTTCATAAATCACTTCTGGAAGCATAAAAATCCATGGAGCAAAAGACTAGATTTGAATAGAGCTACTTAGTTAGCTTTTAACGTCCCACTGCCTGCTGACGTTGTGTCCTCTTTGTGCAGAGTTCTCAGAGCCAATGGAGGGAATTATGTTCCTGAGACATATGAGAAAATGCAGGTTATCTAGTGAAACTGATTTAATTTTTTTTAAAATGAATTTACCACTTCTGCAGGTTGAGAGATTTATGGAACTAACAGCTTGAGCTCCCTTTTCTCCTGCTCAGATGACTGTAATATTGCCTTACTCATACCGTTGGTGCCTAGGGCACTATTTACAGTTAGTTTTCTGAACATTTGAAGTCAGTGTTTCTCAAGCATCCCAAGCAGATGATCTTCCTCTGTCAAAGAATAAGTGGCCTCTAGTCCAAATAGAGAGCAAAGGTAGTATTATCATCCCTGCCTTTGAAAGGACTGTTTCTTAGTAGTGGTTTCCATGCTGAATTAATTTCCTGACCTGAGGGAAACACAGATTCTGTTTCTTCTGAAATTCTTCTCAAGTAGAAAATATAAAGTCAGGAAAAATATGAGAAGGGTAAGAATAGGAGAAGTAACCATATTTAGCAAAACTGAATTGAGCTGTGCAGAGCAGCACCTCTTTTGAGTGTGTAACACCAGAATTTTGTTGCTTTTATCTGTATGATCTAATACAGTTATTAGTTAAATGGGCTTTTGTTTGTTTATGGGTCTTTTGTTGTTATTAAATATTTTCTATCTAATCTAGAAAATGTTGTGAACACAATATCCCAAACATGGACTATTCTGTTATGTGTAGACCTTTAGAAAAGGCTGTCTCCTAAACATTGCTTAAATGTTTAATGATATTCAAGTTCCTTATGCATCAAAACAGAAATTGGGGTATGTCAGCTTTAAATATATTGTCACTGGAGAAGGATGTATAAGAGTGGAGGTGAAGGTAGCACTGGTTTTAGAAGGTGGCAGCCACAGAAATGCCAAAGAAAAGAGGGGAAAAAAGCTTTTTAGGACTGAAAGTAAGAAATTGATTTTTGAAAATGCAAGAAACCTGCTATTTAATAGGCCTGAATTTTGGATCTCTGTGTAAATAACTGATGTTGTGAGACTAGTCCGTCATTGCATTTGCTTTAAGCAGGACTTCTTTTTCTTATTTCACTAGGGAGTCCATCTACCTATGCACTAAACACAGGGGGCTCATTCCAGCAAAACACTTAAGTGCATTGCATTTTAAGCACGTGCGTAGCCTTGTGTCACTTAATGTGTTGTGAGTTAAACTTGCACCAAAGTGTTTTGCTGGATGATTCCCAGAATGCTCAGCCCCGCATCTGGCTACAGCCCTTCATCCTGCCTTTTTCCTTACAAAAAATGTCTAGTATAATCGAGAGTTAAATGTGGAGAGAACTGTAGTGTTGCAGGAAGGAGGAAGGGGATGTTAGGATGCAAATAAAGTACAAAAGAAAGAAAAAAGTTATTTGGCATTTGGAGACTTAATTTTTGCATTGTTAAACTTACAGTGATATTTGTTCCTTAAATGATCCCAGAATGTCTGCTTCAACAAGTCTGTCTGGTGGCATCTTTGCACATTTAAGAGTCCTTTGCGTGAAAAGTAAAGGAGAGTCTTTTCTGTTTGGGTTGTGTTTCTGTTCTCATTTCTGTTTTCCCTTTTGGGAGCCTGAAGCTGGATGTGGTTATTACTTGTATGGTTTGTACAACCCTTTTCTTTAGGTCCCATTTTTCTATTGCTTATGAATTGCTGGCAGTTATTTCTCAGACTATAAATTTGCTTGATAAACGTAACAGTGTTTAAGTGATACCATTCCTGGAAAATTTGAGTTGGTACCACTCTATGTTTGACTAAGAATCAAGAACATAAAATAAGGGAATTAATTTTTTAGGTATATTTTTAAAAAATAATTACATGTATTGAAAATGAGCTAATGAATAAACCTCAAAACATCATCATGAATGGGAAAACATTATGGAGCGATTGTATTATAATGGAGTCCTATACGGCCTGGTGCTTGGCTATGCTACTTAACAGCTTGCAAACAGAATGAACAACTGCAGAAATACTGAATTATGGAGAGAGCAGGTCAGTGATGCAGAAGAGTTAAGCCATGTTGCTAAACAGTATGACTTTCATTGTCATGAAATACAGAGTCCTGTCTATAAAAAGAAGGAAGACGTTATCCTTACATATAAGATATGTTCTTCTAAGAAGAAGTTTTTTTCTGAAAATAACTGATTTTCATGGTGGATAATCAACTACTGACTTCCCAGACCAATTCTACACAACAGACCCATGACCATCCAGAAAGTAAACGTAGGAGAATATGGAGCAGTAGGAAGTATATTATTTCTTCAGTTAGAAATTGTGTCACTGTTACAGGAATCCTGTGCCCATACTTCAAGCAGGACGTTGAAAAATTTTATGGAAGACTCAAAGAGAATCCAGAATAAAATTTTTATGATCACTATTGATACGCTAAAAAATTTCACTTGGAAAACCAGAAATAAAATTGGAGATAATGGCAATATTGGTTAATGGTATAGCTATTATTTCTCTTCATCAGTTGGCCTGTTCACTCTTATGTTCCATCATTGGCATAATAATATGAGGAACAGCTGCAAACTTTCACAGTAATAGGTACAATCGAATCTGATGTGTCTAATTAATTTTTGGTCCGACAAATTAGTTTTGTTCTTCATTACTCTCCAATGGGAGGAAGACATTATATTTCATTATGTTTTTGTCTTCAGGAACAATGGAGCGTTACAGGTCGCACACTTCCCTTGTCTATGTTCTAATTAGTTGAACTGACAGCATTGTTACAGAAACACCTGCAGTATATGAAATAGTACATTGGTACCTTGGATGACATATTTATTACTTCTGCTTAAAAATAATATAAAAAAATACAAAATTAATACCGTTTGTTTCCCCAAACCCCAACAACTATATTAATTTTATCAAACATCAGTGGGTACCATTCATCTGTATCCATTTATTTTTCGGTCATCAAATTCCCAAAGCATATGTTATTTTGACATTTAAATGAATTATTACTTTTGCAGTTGTAATTCCTTGGCACTGAAGGGTCCGAGCAAACAGCCAGACTGCAAACTTTAGAAGGTAATTTGGAGACAAATTGCACCTTCCCCTAGAAGTGAGGGAGAGTGTAAAGTCTGCTGAAAGCTCTCCCCAGGCTCTCTGCAGTTTGTTCTCACATCCTCCATTCTCAAAAGACTGGTTTCTGACCTTAGAGAAGAAAACGGGATCTTTGGACTTTTTGGAGGCTTTAGCAGGAAGTAGTTGTTCTTTTCTTGAGTCCAGGAGCATCCGCTCCCAAAGCCAGTGTGTCTGAAGCGCTTCCCTGCCTGCTCTTCTCCATGGCAGCATGACTGCCTCCAAAGCAGCACCATTACCTGTTTCCTCACCATCCTGCTGCTTTTACCTCTCCTCCAAAGGGCACAGAAATTAACTGAAAGTTAATGGCAATTAGAGCAACATCAGCTCCCATGCTGATTTCTACTAGAAAATCAATTGTATGCCTAGAAGAGCATGCCGTAGAGTGCCTCTTTCTATTAGTTTTACTCTCAGCACTTCCTCTTTCAACACTGGGGTGCACCTATGGATTGGATCCATGGGCAGAAACAAAAAGGGAAAATCTGATAAAGGAGCCACTGCTACCTCCCTTCTTTTCCTTGTCACGGTGCTCACTGAGTTTTATTCTCGCTTACTGCATCAGGACTGGAAACCATCAGGCCTGGTACCAGTACTGGCATACTGCCTTTCTATACATTAACAGGCATAGTCTGTCCGCATCCTTCTGTGGGACCTATTTTGTTTGTGTGACCTGTTCTGTTTCTTGCAGAGAACTGCTAAAAGCAAGCCAAGCTCTAGCACAGTTTCAGCAGTCTGTTCACAAAAGCAGACGGTCATCGTTACTAAATATTGACATGGTGCTGAAAGAGAGAAAGCTTAATAAAATCACCGAGATCATTAACAGTGTGATAGCAATGTAATGCAGTGCATCGCATTTCTTCCTGAGTAGCTCAGACTAGCTCTGAATGCAGCCTAGGGCCTGAAGCTGCGTCTTGGCTGGGGCAGAGCCGGTCCCCGTGGTAGAGGGGTAGGCTGGGGCAGGGAAGGCATGCTCCACCCAACGGGCCCTCTGGGAGGGATCCTCCTTCGCAACTTGACTGGGTCTCCTGCAAAGAGGTGTCCATGGAGATAAAACTGGAAGTGTCAGACTTCTCGCATCTGCTTTAGCCAACGACCTTGTTTGTTTGCTTTAAGCTGAAGCTGGTGTGCTGACCAAGGGGCCGTTCTGTTGAAAGAAGTGAGCGGTAAATTTAGCCATTGCTGAATTATAGAAGAGGAATATGTACATTTTCACAGCAAGGCATAATGCTACAATACTTCTAATAATTTCCTCTGAATGACCATTTCAGTGTTTTATTGCCATATTCTACCACCTTTACGTGTGTGAGATAGATTCTCATAATTGAGAATCATAGTATTTGCATCTTCTTTGCCTCAGTAGAGTAGCTACTCTTGCAGCTCTTCAGCATGCATACAGGCATCTGATAATACTGCATAAACATTTCAAGGATTGAGGTATATAAATGCTTTTACCGGAAATGATGGATAATTCTTTCACCAATTTCAGAACTGCAGTTTATATCAACTGTACCTATAATCAATATTCATATGTTTTGCAGAAAAATATGTTCCGCATTTCTTAATTTTAAAACTAACCATTTTCGACAAGGGAAGGTTTGAAGTAGAAAAGTGCTGGCCCTAGAAATATGTGCTTTAGCATTTCCTGAATTTCAATTCACATTTTTTTGTGAGCATTTGTTTTCAAACCAGACAGCAAGCTTTTCCTTTTAGAAAAGTTCCCTTTTAGAGAAAGAGGGGAAAAAAAGACAATGGAAGCATCTGCTGAAATGTACAGGTTTCTAATCTAATATACACAATTTAAGATCCTATATAGTAATTTTGGTGCATACCACTTCAATTGGTATTCCATGTCATAATTATTTCTTACAGGTTGATGTTAAGAATTTGTCATGCCTCTTCTAGGTGAAAAAAAATAGCATTTGTTGCTGTGATTGTTTAAAGCCTGCTGTTAACTACATGATTTTCTGCTTTGTGTCAAAGCTGGTGCACTTAGGATTTGTATGGATTGTTTTCCCCATGAAATAATTGCTGTAAAATGCATCTTTGCCCCAGTTGAAAATACTTTTTTTTTTTTTTTTTAATTTAAATCTGGAAACTTTAGTATGCAGCAAAAACAAATGAGTTAAGTAAGAATTTCTGGCATGCTGACAACAATGAGAGAAGGAACTGTCTTTTGAAGTTGTAGCACATTTTGTATTTGGATTTCTCATTTGGAAAAAGCTATTTATTGATTGCTTGAGCTTGAGGTTTTTTTACTGGTTTCCTATGATCCATTTTCTCATAATTGTATTCTGTCTATAATTATGTAAAAACAAACCAACAAACTTGTATATTGTTAAAAAAAATGGCCTGGACCATCATCTGTTAGATTACTTGGGAGAGTGCTATAGAGCTATCTTTTCAAATATATGTTTGCAAAATTGCAGTGGATTGTGGATGGACTTTCTAGAAACACTGGTTTTCAGGTATGCATTGGTACTCATTAAAGCTCTCCTACTGTGGATAGTTCTTTTGAGGTGCACTACCCTTTTTTTAAAATTTTCTTTTGCAGTACTTTGTTCCTGTTTGTATTACAGAATCCATAATAACAATGTTCTGTCAAATTTCTTTTGTGCAGGAGGTCGTAATGAAGTTGTCATCACTGAAAATAACAACAGCATAACTGAGCAAATCACTGATGTTGTCAAACAACCTGCCTTTATAGCTGGCATCGGTGGTGCATGTTGGGTAATTCTGATGGGTTTCAGCATCTGGCTGTACTGGCGCAGAAAGAAGAGGAAGGGGCTCAGCAATTATGCTGGTAAGAACAGTAACTATTTATTACCATCTCAGCAGGTTCTATCATGAAGAGAATAGGTGCTGTTAAACCTACTTAAAAAACATGTTGAACTTACAGCAAAGGTGGCCTGGGTGAATTTTGTATGCTTGTTTTAAATGTATGCTGTGAAAATGCTGGTGTATGAGAAGCTTTAAGTGCATTGCTCGGTACCACATTCCATCATTATCATAAGACAGTCTTTATTTTTACATCTCCAGTACATCTAGCATAAAAATGTACAAAGAGGATTAACTGTACCTCTTGCTCTTTGCTCAGAAGGCACTCTGTTAGTGGTCCAGCTCCATTTATGTGCTCAAGTGTGAATTGGACTAAAACCTCACAAAGAATGTTAGAAAGAGTATTCGGTCTTCTCCTTCTTCATTCTCATGCATTTCCATGTCTTTGAAGCCATGTGCATGGGGAATGAATGGAGGTACTTAATCAGCGACTCCATGCCTATAGCTGGAGAAGAGAGTGGTGTATTAGACAGAAAAGTGTGGTCAAAATTTACCTGTGGCAGAAGCCATAAAAAGTTTTGTCTTGGAGGTAGAACACCTTGGAATGCCCTCACAGTGTGATCCCTCTTGCACCAAATGTGTTGCTACAGTTGCAAATTAGTTTTTGAAAACTACATTTGGAAAAATAAATACATCTGCCAAATGAAAATATTTTCTTCCTCCCCAAACCTGTTTGTTTTGTGTATCATTCTGTGCTTCAGGATTCTTATGGATTTTTAGGAACTCAGGTGAATTACTATAAAATAGGTCACTTGCCTAATTTAACACAAAAACCCTGTTCTTCAAATGTTGGGGTAGGTTGTTTTGTAGTGCTTACTAACATTTTAAAAGAGAAAGCATTTCCTTTTTGAGCAAGATTTGCACACTTGAGGACACAGTGTATTTAATGTTGACATTATATCACACTAAAGTTACACTAGTACTCTTCTATTTACAAGTTGCAAACCCAAGATCACAGGTTCCCTAACTGGCTGAGCATCTCTAACAACTTGCCAAAACCCAACACTCATACCCTGCTTGCAGCCAAACAGTCCTATGCCTCCTCACCTTGGTGTTAGCCATCATCAGACTCCTCAGTATCCTGTCTGGGCTCACTAAACCAGAAGGAAGCTATTCTGTGTTGTTTTTCAATCCTTCCTGCTGGATTAGTTTTCCACTGGCTTAGTGAAAAAAGGCAGCCCAAGAAGAAATCAGATAAGCAGTGGAAGCAGAGCAAGGAGAGACCCTTTCAGTGACTCTTGGGCTGACTCAGTTTCTGTGGAACCTCACCTTGCATCACCATGTGCCCTGTATCATTCATAGGTTATGCTTTTTGCCAAGGTGTTTTTTCTTTCCTTTAACAGCAATGACTTTTACTCTCTGAGAGGTGGGGTGGTGTTAATTGAGAAACTAACATGTATCACACACACCTACATATGTGTTTATATGAAGTATCAGTCTAGATCCCCAGATTTTTCATATTAAGAGACAGCTGTACTCTTATTCCTCTTAGGAAACAGTCCTATACATAAACTTTGGACACAAGCTAAGACTACTCTTTTTTTTAAAAGCAGAATTATTAGCCCTGTATGTGAGTTAGCATGTTGGGAGGGGGGGGGAAGATTGAGAGCAAAGTCTTTTATACCTTAAAATGCATAGCTGTAAATAATTATAATAGTCATTATAAACAGTGTGTCTCCTACAACTCACTCCTTCTCATGATGTTTGCTGCATCTAAGTGTGATGTGAACATTGTGTCATGACACAGAATTCTCATCATCAGAATTATGAAATAGTGTATGCTTTCAGCAAGGAAAGTTTGTAACAGATCATGCTTCAAAATTCACCCTAATGTTTACAATTTGGAGAACAGCATGTCCACACAGAAAGTCTTCAAATGTGACTGTCAACATTCGCTGTTCACCTTTCCAACCATCATTTCTCATTGGCTGCTGGCTGGTTAGTGCTTTAAGCTCAACTGTTATGTCCTGCTTATGATATTCAACCACAACTGAATAAATTCCAGAAGAAACTCGTGCCCTGCAATTAACTCTTATTATCAGGGTGTGTAACTCACAATGTGTTTGCTTTCTTGTTTTGCAGTTCAGTCCTTCACCTTCACCCCTGCAGGTACTGTCCATTAGTCTGTCTCTTACCTCACCAACACGTCATTGCAAACATTAGCTGTTTATGAACATGTGAGATATGCAGAATTAAAAGCAAATACAAGGAGAAATACTTCTGCTGCCTATCTGTGTTAAAAATGTAGCATTCATTCTCCTAGTGATTTCAGGGGAACATAAAATCTGCCACCATTAATGTCTCTGACATTATAATTCTGCATACTTCTTACTCACCTAACTTCTCGAAATAATGCAGTTTTGAAAGTAATTTGCAGGACAGGATGCTTGAACTAACTTAACATAAACAAGCATTAGTTGTATATAACTGAATTTTTATTTTAAAGCTCAAAAAAAGTACCTCGAACATTTTTGAAGATCTAACTAGAGAAATGGAACTTTCTTCCACTTCAGCTGTTAGTTGCGTATATGTTGGCCTTACCATGTGGTTCAGATCTTCAAGCAATCTAGTGATTAACCTATGCATGCATTGCCTTTACAGTGTTTTTGAAATTGAAGCATTTGTTTTTCTTCTGCCTACCCAATTCAAAGCTGATATCCTAGTTTTCATATCTTTAATAAACATAGCATACGGTAGACCATTATGGTAAGCATGATTAAAGATATGTGAGGAATAAATGAAGTGTGGCTGAAACAGCAGGTTGCAAACAGCTTAGTCAACACATGAATAGCCAGGAAAAATAGAGTATACAATTAATAGTAATAATTAATACAAATAATTAGCTTCTGCTTTCATACCTAAGCTCAAGATTCAAAAACTCAAAAATAATTATACCTCTGTGTTACAGTGTAAAAGGCTGATAAATCTCAGCATTTTCCAGCAGAAGTTTGTAAAGCTTTTTGCATGTAGCTTGGCCCCTCAGTTGCACTTATCAAAGCTGTCTCTTTTGTCCCCTCCACCATTCACGTGATAGAGGCCAGTCTTCCTACTGCACTGCTGAACCAGTCCTCGTGCTCGGCTAGCTGCTTTCTCACTCTTGCTTATCTTCAGCCACAGCCTGAGTGTTTAGCTTAGCAGGAAAGAGCAGATGACTGCCGAGGCAGGTGAGCAAAGGTGGTGGTGTCTGCCCCAGGGGCCTGTGACATTGTGAGGGAGAAGGCCCTCATGAAGAAGCTCTGGGGGCTCAGGAATCGGTCCTCTGGCTTCTGGGCAGGTTTGTTCAAGTCAGTGTAAGTTGTGGCACAACACATCCTACCCTAAATACTTTACTTGCTTTTCTTTGAGACACAACGTAGGCTTTTTCCCAAAACTGAATAACGCGCTTTGTATTTGGTTCCTGTGATTATGCTACTGCCAGCTGTCTGTAACTGTGGTGAGTGTTTTCCATTGTCTTTGTAGGATACATTGGCATGACACAGGGTTGTGCCAGAGCCACAGTGACTGTGCATGTTTCAGTGCAGTTGATCCGCATGTGCTGGGCAACTAGGATATCTCAGAGGCACTGCCAAAAATTTGCTTCTTGAGAAATAGTTTTGACATCTCAGGGACTTCTTAGAACTATAACAGCACATAGTTCTATTTCCTGGCCTATAATCATTTCTGGAGGCACTGAGAACCTAAGTCATCCAGTAGTCAAGTCCAAAAAAAATCATTAACTTAAAAAAAAATTTGTTCTTATGAAAGAACATAGTCCATGTTTTTTATCTTTATACCCAGAGTTCCTTCAGAAACATATTAGTTCTCTAATGTTTGAATTTGCCATTGGTAATATCATTTAGACAAACATGTCTATGCTTGTAGAGGTTTGATGACGCTCACAACTGTTGTTCCCTTCAAAATTATGATTCATAAACAGTTTGGTTTCAGATCTAAATATTTAGACAGTGGTATGTAGCTTTCAGACTCTTATTAGAGACAGCTGTCAATAAAGTTTTACTAAGAGGAATTTATCTTACTATACTCAGATCTTAGAAGGTGTACACTTTTTGTTCAGACATCTGCTTTAAATTCTTCCTTCAGAAAGTTGCAGAATGTGCAGATTTGACTGTGAAATAAAGAGAATTGAATGTATTAGTGGAATATTCATATACTTACTCTATTTTGGACACAAACCAAAAAACCTATTTTTTCAGTTATTTCTGATGTAAATTTTTTTTGTTTTGTTTTGGTTTTATTCTGTTGTATTTGCATATGTGTAGAACTTAAAACAGTAAAAATAGTTGTTTAAAAGTCTGGATTCTACAGTTATATAATTACTTGCAAAAAATGTTCTTTCGTGTCATTTTCAGATTATGGGTCATTCACTAGGACTATTTGTTATTTGTATTCTCTTACTACGCTCCTCAGAGGTATAATTTCTGCTGTGTGGTTAAACTACTGTAACACTCTGTGTAGGAGAAGAGCAAACAGCAAATGTCACGCAATTGGTAAAGATTTGTGCCAGAGAAGAATAATTGATTGAGTTAAATTCATTAAGCTTTCTGTCTTTGTGAACATTTTCATAAGCACTGATTAATTGCTTAGATGTTCACAAATAAAGTGATATTGAAAAACATCTTTTCACTTATTTTCAGTTGAAGTGACTCCAGTAGTTACTGAGCTACAATTCTGTACATCACTGTTCCTCCACTTCTCTTTCCCCCATCATGACTCACCAGGCATTGATTCTCAGTAATATCAGTACTACAAAACATATGATTTTTGGCTATGTTTGTTAGATTACTACTGGTAAGTAGTAGTGTCATCATCTGCAGCTGTACAAGACGTATACATTTTCGGGACCATGGCATACTATCGGCAAAACCAAATCCGGCACAGAGACACTAAATACAGATATTACCCCTTCTCAGTCATCTGTTCTGTGATATAAAGGGTGGATTGGTCTTACTTTTGTGAATTTCTGTAAAAGCTAAAATACTGCTGGACTGGTTTTTTTATATTTTTTCTGGTTACCCTTTCCTCAGAATGCCTGGATATAAACACACACTGTGGGTTTCTACATGATACAAGAAAAGATAGATGGCACAAAAGAGATATCTGACTACTTCTCGTACAATAGAAGAATTGTTTCATTCCCGTCTTACAGTGACAGAACGGAATTTGTTTATTTTGTACTGGAAGTTCCAATTCTCTTTTCATGTTTTGGTATAAGGACTTATACAAGAAAGGGATGGAATCCATTTGTAGAAATAAGAGAAATTTCTTTTATCTGCTTATCTTTCCTGTGCCCTCAAACTCATTGTTGTGCCAGTACCCACTCACTTGAATACTCAGATGTTTTCAAGTGTCTAGGCCATCAGTCATGTAAAGAAAGTAAATATGTATTTTCACTTTTGAGTGAAAGTACGCTTATTTAGTGACTAGCGCTCCTTGGGATTAAAGATTTCATGAAACTGAGTAAACAAAAACAAATTAAAAATAGATAGAGAATTATGGAATGCTACACATTTTATGCGCAACTCCTGAAACTGTTAAACGAGGATAAATTATTTGACAGAATCATCCAATGGTAGACAGAAGATTTGATGAAATTTTTTATATGCTGATTATCTCTTCTGAGTTAATGCTTATTAAAAGAGGATTAATCTACATTCATATTTGAGGAAGAGCTTATCAGAAAAAGGAATGAGACTTGGCTGGCAACATTAAAGTTTTCATTTGTAGTAGGAAAATGTGGCCTACTAGAGATAGGCATACAGAAAGCTTTCTAAAGCTTTCTTACCTCAGAATGTCAACTTACTATACATTTGTATTTTTCCAATTCTAGCAGGCATGAAGATTAAGTTTAACCTTGTCAGATAATATTAGAAATGGTTTGGATACCTCCTTATATATTTAATAGGAAGAATGTGAAAAGCTCCTTAACATATGCTGTTCTTCATACAAATATATACAATATAATTTCCTTAAATATTTATGCATTTCAAATGCACTTTGGAATATATTTATGCATTTTTACAGTCCTTAAAGTATAAGCTGGTGGGGATTCCTTCAAAATCTCTCTATGCAGAGGTTATTTTTTCATCTTCTTTTGAAAACCAATCTCATCCCTGCAGGTCTTCAGCCTTTCTAAGAACATATATCAGATGCAAAGAGCAGTGAAAGAGCTTTTTTGCTTCCTCAGTGATAAAAAGCAAGGGAGATGGGTGGGTCAGTGATAGGGACATCCTTCACTTCCTCCTCTTACATTGCACCTTGAAATTGCTCTGCTTTTTTTTTTTGAAGTGGAGACAGGATGAATAAAGCCAGCTGTCTGTCTGTCTTATTTTTACAGTGACATCTACAAGCCTGCCTTGCATTAAGTATGCTCCTATTCAGGCGTTTAGACTTGTTTTGTAATTGCAGAAATCAAACTGCAGGCAAAAATGCTGACAAAACGTATGGCAGGAATGATAAACATAGTGCTTGTGTTGGCAGCCTCACCATATCTTCTGTTGTTAGCTGTCTTTCCTTTCACAACATTGATGCTAAAAGGCAGGCACCTTCTCTATCCAGCCTCAGGTAGCCCATTTATGGATGGCATCAGGAATATGATTTTTTTTTTCTGTAACATCCTGATGACATGTCCACACTTCAAGAGGAATTTTGGCTAGCTTAGTTGATATTCCGGAGCCTTTTCCACCAAGAATAATACTTTCTTGTTTATTTTCTCATGAAGATTATAATCATCCGTGCATCGGTACACAGGGTAGAGGGTAAACAAAAGAACCTGTATTCCTTCCCAGTTCCATACACATCACATAAGTCAGGCACAGTCTTCCCCAGGAAAAACAATGTCGCTGCAAGACAACTTCTTTTTTAATAAACTAAGCTGAACCTTTCTTCTAAAACCAGTGTTTATATTGGGAGGGTGTAAGATTATTTAATGTAGGACAAAACCAGGAAACGGTTACTACCACCGCAATACACAAATAGAAGAAAAAAGAGTAAATGCTGTGATACCTGTCTCTTCTCAACAAGCTCATATGCCACAGCCACTCTGCAGCAATTATGGCTCTAGAGAAGAGGTTTCTATGTCACGTCTTCTTGATATGTTTCTCACAGCATGCCTTGGAGTTTTTTCCATTCCTCACTACACGGAAAATAAAATATGTCTGGCAAACATTGATGCAGTCTCCTACTAGCTCCTCCATTTTAGCTTTGCTTTATGAAGGTACACAAGGGATATAAACATTCTGAAGACTACAAGTATTGATTTTTTTTCCATATGACATGCATAGTTAAAATCTCACACACCTATATGTGCTATATAAGCGGTGACAATATTACTTGAAAATTATTTCTGGTAGACAATAGTCTAAACAAGAGCATTAATTCCAAGAAGTTTTCAGAAAATATGTTTTACTGGAATTGCCTTAAATTTGCAAACTTTATTTATAAAGGTTGTTACGGAATGCGCCTTTGTTTTGCATTTTCCTTATTTCATGTCGCTTTGACAAATGCAGAAGGTTGGAGAAATGGAGTGTTAAATTTGAAAGGGAAGAGGAGAAAGGAAACAGCATCTAATGTACTTTTGACCACATACTTTGAAACATAGCCAAACAGTACCCACCTCTTTGCATATTCACTCATGATATCCACAGCACTTCGGATTATTCACTTCTAAGCAGGGAGTGATACAGTCATTTGACAGCCTGTTAGAAACAGTGTGAATGAAAGTAGCATCAGCTCTAAAATTAATTGGCTGCAATGTTTTACCATGTCTTGTTTTTCAAAGCAGACTTCAATACTTCCCATACTTGCATTTTGTTTTTCTTTTCATTAATTGGTTTGATTACATCCTTTCAAAATTCAGCTATTAACCATTTTGATGTGACATGACTGCAGTGATTTTCTGATATTGATATTAGTCTGTTCTACAGTGAAGGGTAATTAATCACCCTACCCAAGCAGTCTTCCAGCAGGCCTTCCAGAGGGGCCAGTTTTGTCCCCTTTGCTGAGTGTAGACTGTAAAATTATCCTAGGAGTTAATAAAGTAACAAGGATTCTGTAGGGCATCAGAAGTGTTTTCCCAGTGGATTTATGTCATTGCTAATTTTTTTAATGCTCACAGGTATTTCTATTGGGTGTAGTAATTTTGTCTGATTAGAATGGTGTGTAATAGAAAGCCTAATCTTGAATTAGTATAGTTTGGACTAACGTTTAGAAAATCTTGCAAATACTCTGGGAGCTAATTTAATGATGGGAATATCTGTCTTACAAAGCTAAATAGTATTTCCAAACCAAGGCCTATTTTAAATTAAACTGGCCACATACTCTTCCATTCCTCTCTGAAATTCAAACACTCATGTTGTCAGGGGCCTGTAAGGATGCAGGTGTCCAGGACACTGATATAATTTAATAGTCTGCCTTATCTATGCCTGACAAAAAATAATGGGATATTACCACTGAGAACCAGAGTAGTCTGTTGGCCTTGATTCAAAATATTTGCCAGTGCTTCAAAAAGAAACATCAAATGTTGTCAATCAGCATCTCGCCAGTAACGTGGGTTTACCTATGTTGCCCTGAAATGTAATCCTGTTAATAAGATAGATAAGGGATAGGCTGCGTTTTGTCAAACACCCATGAATGGAGCCATAAAAGCAATTGTCTCCCTCTGAATGTGTCCTTGGCATCCCCCATGGCAAGACTGGAAACACTTTTTCTTCCCAGTGATACTGGTGTGTATGCATTTAAGTGTGGGTGCTGGTTCTTTTGCAGTACTTCTAATGGAAATGCAGCTGTATGCTTTTTTTCACCCCTTTGTCTCTAATAGAGCTGCCACCTCTTTGTATTTGTCCTGGGAGATGGCATATTTGTGTGGTGACATTATATTACTGCATTATGACATGATGTTATTAACTCACTGGTGCAATGTCATTATGTACTGAAGCAAAAGCATGCCAAGAAAACAATTTCATCACATGGCTCAGTCTTGCAACGGGAAGTCATATGAAGGGGTCTGGGGTAAATCCAGGCCTTTTGCCCAGGCGGCTGGTTTGCCTTGCAAGTTACAGAGCAAATTGATGTTAATCAATAACGTGCAGTGAAATCCTGAACAAATTGTAACCCTAATGTGTTTGATCCTTTTCTTATCATCTCTGTACTTTATTATGTGATGATGCCAAGAGGCCTCCGATCTCGGACACTGAGCAGTTTGAATTGTTACTTTTAATTATTACTAATTGATTTTTCCCTGTCTTATATGTGTGTGCGTGTGTGTGTGTGTATGTTTGTTTGTTTTGTTTTTCCAACCAAAACACAGTCACTTTCCAAAGAGGAGATGGAGGACTAATGAGCAATGGAAGGTACGTTTCTTTGTATAAAGGTCTTTCCATAGTATTTATTTTTAAAATTAGGGATCAGAAAAATGCTATCGGTGATGCACTTGGGTAATAACCGATCATTGGGAAGACTGACAACGCTAGGAGGAGTTAAGTAGCTTACCACAAGGTTTAATGACCTATCTGTTGTGCACTTTGGAGGAATCAAGCCCAGATGTTTCATATCTCCCAGATGCCCTGGAAGAAATGAGTAGTAAATATCACAAGGAATGTGTTCATTTGTTACTGGGATGTTTATTGCATTAATTAGACATTAGCAAATGAAGTTGCTGTTGTTTAAGAGTCCTTATTGGGTCCCCCTAAATTGCTGTGAGTGAACAATTACACTTAATCGATCACGAAATAAATGATTCATGGATGATGAATAGGCTGTAGATTGATAGGACTGGATTCCACAACTTTGGCTACTCAATTGAAATTGATAAAAGCTGATAACGGGCCCATATATCCTCATCTATTTTCCCTTTGCCAATATGGAGATTGTAATTAGGCCCTGGTAATAACTTCCAATCTCCTGTTTAATCAATATTTTAGCAAAAAGAGATTAGGCCTAATGAGAGCGAGTAGATGTGGCAAGAAAGCGGCTGGGTCTTCTTATTGCTGTTTCCATAGAAACCTATGTTTCTCTTAGGGATTGTACCAGGCAGGGGTCTATAACGTACAATGATCAGAGATGTTGCTCCAACTTCATGAGTGCATTAATAACCTAGAAAAGCTGCAGAACTGTAGATTTTTGTTTTTGTTTTTGTTTGGAGGAAGGGGTGTCTGCAGGAAATGATTTGTTTTCCCTGTTAAATAGAAATACAAACAATCCACCTGCCTTACTAAATTTCTGGCTGTTTATCCTGGGGTGAGAGAGACACGGTGCCTTATGGCCTGAGAGTACCTTCTCTTTCAACGTACTCGCTGTTTAATACTGCTCTCAAAGCTAGGAATTACAGGGATATAAAAGCCATGCAGTAGTGGCAGATAAAGATACCTGTGGACTTTCTATTAATCCAACTCAAACCTGTTTGCCTCTAAACCATCCAAGAGTACTCAAAGAAAGAGTTGCCAGCCTGTAGATGACAGGCATGCATTTGGGATGCAAGGGAAGGAAGAAATAGTAGCCCAAAGTCCTGGAAATGGCTGATAGGGAGCAATCAGTTTGAGTGATGGCTCCCTTGAGGTGGTAATTTATCATGCAGCACTGGTGTAGAATCCCGTGATGGTGCTGCCTAACCCCTGTTTCACACAGACAACGGAGTTCATTTGGATTCTGGCAGAATCACAACGGATACCTAGTCCCAATTCTATTGACAAAGTTGATTTGTATATAACCTTAATTAACTGCTCAAGGTCTTCAAATCATCAAAGGCTACACAATTTTAATTTGAAATAAATTAAAGTCTCCTAAACTGTTTGTTACCTATGGTATTAGGAGGATAGTAGTATGCTCTCTTCAATCATTAGTTGTCTCACAAATATTTTAATTTTGTAAATATATATATATATTTATGTTTGTATGCATATCTTTTTTTCTTATTCTGCTTCAGTCGACCAGGTCTGTTGAATGCAAGTGACCCCAGTTATCCTTGGCTTGCAGACTCTTGGCCTGCCACGAGTCTGCCAGTAAACAACAGCACTAGTGGCCCCAATGATCTTGGCAATTTTGGTCGTGGAGGTAGGTTTCATTTTATTAAGTCACTGTATAGTATACAATAGGCTTCTGTTAGTTAACATCTATGATAAACACTGTGGAATATTTTTATCATTATAGTTCTTTCTATGCTTGACTCAAGATTTCATTTAAAACTGACTTTAAAATGTTTATTTTTATTTGTCTTTTTCTACTTCTTTAAAATGTAGGTCTAGTTTGTAATTTACCCCACAGTGGTGACACAGGGTCTGCTTATCATCTCAAGGGAAATGTGTCTGTTGCTCAAACTCATTCCCTTTTGTGTGGAGATGAGCAATCTGCTGTGCAGGGCCCTGTAGCCAGGGATAGAGGATGTTCATAAGAGCAGAGAAGAACCTGGGGGATGCAGGAAGGATGTTCCTTCAGCAGAAGGACAGAAGAACATCGTTGCTGTCACCTTACCCATCCCCTTCCTGCTGAGGGACTGCTCTCAGTCTCAACCATAATCCATGAAGAAGGCCTCACAGGTCTTTAGAAACTTTCATTCCTATTGGAGGAAAGAATACATAAAAGGCAACTGTTCAGGTTTTTTAGGGGTTTATGTCCATTTTGAATTGAGGGAGGCCCTTTGCGGAGATGAGGTAATGATTCATAATTATGGTGATGAATCTTTAGAGGGGTTATTTTCTTTCAAACATTTTACTCAAATGGGAACTTCAAGATGTATGATTGGGATTTTTAAAAGTCACAGTAATATTCACATCAGTGTTGTTTCCTTGGTTTCTCTGATGTTATAACACAGCTAGTTCTGCATAGTGGTGTTCGGAACAAGACTTCCTAATGTAAATGAATATATAAATATTTTTAAGACATAAATAAGTAAACAAAAATTAAGACAACTTTATATATAAAAAATACATTAAAATGCAAAAAATCTGTAAAATTATCAAACTGATAAATGTGAAAAGAATTCAGTTTTGAACTGTACCAGAATCTGCTTCTGAAAACCATCCCTCACATCGGTTCTGTGTTCCCATGCAAAACTTCTTGCCTGTGGTTTGACTACTGTGACTTAAAATTACAACAAAACACTCTAGATTTATTTTCCTCTTGTCTTACAAAAATATTATAAAGTAAGCAAAACTTTTGATGATATTTGGAAGGCAACTGAATACCTGGCAGCTTTTTTGTTGTGAATATCTTGAATTTAAAACCCTTCAGTACTTTTCCATCTTTTCATAAGCTCACATAATACAGAAAAATTACCATTTTCTCTTAGCATTTGGCTCTATATGACTGAAATTGGAAGCATATTTTAAAGCTTTTGGCTTCAATGTGGATGAGGCATAGGTCCAAATTTGTCCAAGAGATGCAACAGTTATATTTTGAATTTCAGCAGCTTAATTCCACCCATGATCTTTACACTTGAGCTCACGCTTTTATTCTAGCTGTTTTGGGACCACTTATCCCTATTTGTTTCAGCAGTTGGAGTTTGGATGCTTCTGCATTAAGGAAGTCAGGTGTCTTTTAACATGAATTAACTGTATAGATAGAACCTGGGCCTCTTTTACTTTTCAAAAGGTCTGTGATAATATAAAAGGTCTGTAAGAATTTTAAAAACAGTAAGGTGGGAATCAATCACTCTGGAAACTCAGAAGCTGAGGCAGGCAGTTCTAACATTGCCTTTAAGAGTGAAATCCACGTTATGTCCTAGATAGCCATTGAGAGCAAAGCTGTGAGTGGGAAGCACAGGTTAAGTTTGGAGGCGTGTAAGGCCACAAAATGGTACTGTGTCTTCCAAGGCAGCAAGAAAGAGGTTCCCTCAGGAAGTACTTCAGCACTATTTCATTTATCTCAAGAGTTACAAAACATATTGGATTTCGGAGAGTTTTGGGGAAAGTGTCCAGTGGGAAATGTGTGTTCATCTTTGGTCTGAAATGTACAGTGTGTTTTTTTTGCTACGACAACTTGGTGGGAAGATCACACTTGATTTTTACTAGGTGATTATGGCATTTGGGAAAATGGCACTTTAATAGCTCTTTGAGTGCTTAGTGTATACATCTCATTGAGGTAAAAAAAGTAATTTGTGACTGTACTGGAAATTCCCAGAACATCTGGAGAATCTCAGCTTATTAGTAAGAATGACTGAAAATTCTTGGCTGCTGGGAAGCTATGCAACTTTCCTTTCAAGTGTGTGCAAATGTATAGTTCTCCATTTTAAAATGGCTATATAGAGATGATACCTCTTCAGTTGCCAGGAACGTGCTCTTAAAGATAGATATATGTCTGAGTACTAGAAAGATGAGCATTTTGCTAGTTTTTACTTCCATGTGTCTGCAAATCCAACACAGACAGGTTGAGCTGGACTTACTTCGACTTACTTCATGTTATACATCAGCAACAGAATTCATTTACTAAACTTCAGTCCATTATGCTTTGATGAAGCTGACTGTGGAAAGGAAAAATCTTCATATTGTGGCCGAAATGCAAGAAGGATAGGAATGCACTTGTCTCTCACATCCCATGCTGTATTTGCACATAGATGCTTTTATGATTGCGTACTGCCCCTAGAAAGCACATTGGATGTGTGCAGATAGATAGTAATAACCTGATTTTGAAATATGACCTGTAGTTTGCATTAATTGTAGTTTTTCTTTGCACTTACAATTTATCTACAGATATAAGTTAATACAATTAAGGCTTTTTAAATACTTGATTGTGCCCATTTCCCTGTTGTTGTCTGCAAAACCAGATCATAGTGATAGACCCAAATTTAATCTCTGTTTCTGCAGTCTCTCTACTGAGCACTTGTTATTGCCATTTTTATTGTTAATATTATGTTGTTGCCCTGAGACTGCAGATGTTATTAGGGTCCATATTAAAATGTTCACTATTATACACATGAATGCAGTAGAAAATAGTTCTGTGGTCTAAATGTTCACCCCAGGGGAAAAAAACCAACAAAACAAAACAGTGGGAGGACGCCATGGTATCATATCTCATTGCTGGAAAAGTCTTGAGACAGTGAAAGAACAACTGTATTTCCTGAGGTTGCACAAAACCCATGTCTGAGTCTGGAACTGAGCCTAAACCCTTGTCTAGGTGCAAGAATCATCTTTTCTCTCTGGGGCTTAAGGTATATAAAAATGTCTGTGATACCTAGAATGAGATCTGGACATCTTCACTATAGGTGTATGCATTATCTCAAGTACAGTTTAACAGTTGGAATCCATATCTGCCATCCAGCTATATGAAGCAAATGGCATATAAATGATGCATTTTTCTAACAAGTAAATTCCAGAATGGTTTCAACTTTTCAGAGTCTAAATAAATTGTAAAAATAGTACCATTTGATATATTGACCTCTGAGAGAGCAGGAAGAGGGTTGTCTGTTGAGCTGTGGTTCTCCTTTGGACATCATGCCAGTCATCATTAGATTCTTCACACTTCAGTAGTCTCAGCTTCTAAATCTAGTATTCTACCAGCAAAGGTCACTAAAATGTTTAGTAAGGAGAGAGACTGACAATCTAAGTGATTAAAGGTACAAATTGCAATGTGTGATAGGATGCAAGAGATGTAGAAAAGTCAACAGATATTTAGTTAAATACGCTGTACTGTTTTTCGGGTAAATGTACTGGAGTATTTGGACAAGTTGTTCTCCATTATCAACACTGCTTTGCCATTTTAAGAGACTGATCACTTAAATCCCTTCAGCATAACAGATTTTCTTTCATATGTCAGGAGCAACTTGGTTTTGTCAGGTTTTTCTTTTGTTGAAAAGGAGAAATGTACTAGCTAATGTCAAAAATAAAATTAGATAAGCTGATGCATAAAACTTCAAGGAAGTCAAGGTGATGTCCTTAAAAAATTGCTTTGAGAGCTTTGGCATCCATGTAAGAGTTTTGCTACGTATTTGCTGGGAAAGTTTGCTCTGTGATTTGTAGATTCACTCCTTTCATCATTTTCCTGAAGCCCAGACAGTTTCATTGGTTCTGACATAAAGTGAACAATTGAAAACATTCTTCAGTAGAGAAATATTCCAAACTTCACTTTCACAGTTGAAGGTATGGGAAAAAAAAAAAAAAGATGGTTTTAGGCAGTGAGACGTGAAGGACAAGTGGTAGTCCTGTCACAGATGCTGATAGCTTGGCTATGGTTGTACATCATCTTCCCTTCGTTGGCTCATGGACCTGTCTCAGCTGAAATGCAAACGTGCAAAATGACACATTTATTTTTCATCTTAAACCTTGATACTTTCAGGCTTCCTGTGCATCAATGATTTGTTTCATTCCCCTATGTTCTCCACAGATGTGCTGCCACCGGTGCCAGGGCAAGGAGATAAAACTGCTACTATGCTTTCTGATGGAGCCATTTACAGCAGCATTGACTTCACCACGAAAACTAGTTACAACAGTTCCAGCCAAATAACGCAAGCTACGCCATATGCCACCACCCAGATACTGCATTCCAACAGCATCCATGAGTTGGCTGTTGACTTACCTGATCCTCAGTGGAAAAGCTCAATTCAGCAAAAAAATGACCTGATGGGTTTCGGTTACTCTCTCCCAGACCAAGGCAAGGGCAACAATGGTAATTACAGCTCTTATTTTCCAGAGCCCGTGGCTTTATACTGTATCATCTATGCATGAATTCAAAAAATCTTTTTGGTACATAAGACACTTCATATCTGCCATAACTAATGCTTACATACCTTGCATGCTGTGCCGAACCTAACACAACCACAAAATATACTGTTCTGTGCTTTTAATCCTCTTTGTCCTGTGCTAATCACCAAGCCATCTGCCTTCCATTAGGCTAGGATAGGTGTACATTAAAAAAAAGAAAAATTAAAACTTGCTGCCCACGACATCTGCTGTTGACTTGCTAACTGCATGTGTTGCATGTGCTTGTGCTGTCAACTAATCACACGATGCCACTGTGACCTTTGCCCTTTAACCCTTAGCCTTGCTTTACATCCCTGACTACCGCGTGGCTGAGGGATTGGCTAATAGATTGCCACACAACCAGTCACAGGATTTCAGCACCACCAGCTCCCACAACAGCTCCGAAAGGAGTGGCAGCCTCTCAGGTTGGTTCCACCGCCGTGGGTGGGTGAGGGACGGAGGGGTGTTGGTGAGCAGCTCGCCAGGGAGGCGGATGACCTCCCAGGTGCACTTCACAGATAGGTATGAGGGTGCCTGCCCACTGGAACATCAGCAAACAGCATCGTGTTGGCCTCTACAAAAAAAAAAAAAAAAATATGCCTTTTGCAAAACCTGTTTGGAGGTAATTGGAGAATCCTCCCAACCAGCGCTTGTCAGCACAATTGCAGACCTTGCCTTGTCCCATCCCTTCCCTGACAGCACAGTTCATGGAGCAAATATATTTCTGCATCAATCCTCAGTTTATAGGTCTCCCCACACTGAACTTCACGAGGAAATTAATATTTTTGTTGAGTTGTTAACAGATTCCCCACTCCATGAGCTGTTTCTAAATGCTTTTTTTCAGTGAGGCAGGTCAGAAATAAATGTAGGGTCCTGTGAGATGACTGGGGTTTCAAAAATTGTGCCAAGTCTGCATACAAACAGAATGTAAATTTTATGTGTGTGCTGCATGTTATATTGGAAACATGATGCATTTTCGTTGGATGAAAATGATTGTAGTATATGTTGTTGTGTATTATATTTAAACACACCTTTTTCTTGATTTCTTTCATTTTGCTTACTTGTTGCTTATGTTATCTATAACTATGTCTTTTTTTTTTAAAGACAAAAACTGAAAAGCCAGCAATTAAACAGAAAGTCTGCTATTTCACTCAGCTGAAATGTGGGAGCTGAAGGAACTTAAATTTCAAACTCATACTATATCCATAGCCTTTTGAAGTTCCACTATAAGTTGGAGCAATCATAACAGTAACCGATCAGCCCTAGAAATGGCTTCTTTACATCAATTTAAATGACTATTCAAATTGAATGTTGAGATTAGAAGCCTATAATCATTGGCCCATAACTTAAATAGCCAAATGTGTTTGCAAGTCTTGTGTTCTCATGGAGAATATTAGCTGATTTGAGTGAGATCAAAAAATAGGCTTGTGGCATTGACAGAGAGGTATCTGAGAGCTAAGTTCATACAACACTTCAAGAAAGATTCTTGTTCCTTGTATGTGAGATGTATTGGCAAGTAGTTTAGGAAATCAGCTTGCTCCTCTGGCTGCATGAAAATGCAGAAATTGATATGCTGAGGTACAAATGTGCCAGTTATCAGAGGGCAGTATCACACTTTAGATGTGTTGACAGCTACAGCTGCCTAAGAATTTTCTCAGAAAATACAAAGTTTCATTGGAAAATGCCACTTGATCAAAAGCTGGACTTTGAACAAATATTTCAAGTGAAACGTATTTTGTGTAGTGTTTCTCAGTTTGAAGTAAATTTTCTGATGACACACAGAAACTTCAGGTTAGCCAGTCTTTCTATGACCAGGGCGCTCCTGTTGTGATCAAAGCAGCTCCCACCTGGATGCCCTAATGCTCAGATGAGTGTCAAACTGTTGGACTGCAGTCAGTATTTTGCTCTCCCTTGCCCACTAATTATGTCTTTAATGCCAGCTAATTATGTCTGTAATACATGAGAAACTGGGGGAGACCTTCAAGTAGTCCAATAATTAGAGCATCACTGGAGTCAGAGACCAGCTTTGATTACGTAGTCCCCATCAGGGTGATCAGGGATTTGTTCTCTCACTTCCTTGGTTAGTACTTTAGGTACTACTTATTATTCTGACTAAGTTTCTGTCTCTCTCAAATGGATATCATGAGAAATCCTATCCCACTGTGGAATGGAAAATAGCTAAAAACTCAACTGCTTTGTGAGGCAGGCAAATTCTGTGGCTGTACTTTGCACAGCTCCCAGCTTATGTCAGTGCTATGATTATCAGCCCGACTGGCAAATTCTTTTTCCAGGACCTGATTCATCTAGAGATTTAAACAATATAATTGAATTTCAGTGCGAGGAGACACTGAAACATCAAGCATCATTGCTGTGGGGAAACAAGGATTTGGTGCAACAGTTTTCAAACACACATCAGGCATTATGTATTAGTTGCCTGTTCCACTACACTGACAGTGGAGTAGCTCTGCCGATGGGGACAGAAGAGAAATCTCCTGCCCAGCTGTACGATGTAGGCTGCTTCCCCTGCCAGTAATGACCTTGGAGTTCCTTTCTTTTATTTCTTCATCTGAACAGTTCCTCAGCTCTCGATGTTTCACTCTAATAGCTCCGCTATCTTTGACCTTTCTCTCCAAAATCCCCCAAATTCAAGTGACTCCATACTAACATCCCACATATCCAACCTGTTTTACCAGTCTCCTAAGATTACCAAGATGCTACACTTCCAAAATCTTCCTCTTCACCTCAACTAATCTCTAAGCTCAAGTTCTTCTCTGCATTTCTCTTCTCTGAGTAGTCTTAGTTTAAATCTCCCTGCAACACATACACACACACACACACACTTTGCATGTGCTTTCCTCCCAAAGCAGCCCCTTCTGCCTTAGCTCTTGTTGTCTCTTACTCCTGCTGACTTTTCAAAAATTTCCCCATGTCCCACAAATCAAAATTAACGTACTTCCTTTGTAGTTTTGTGACCCTACTTCTAACTCTGCTTTCTGCCACACCTGTGCTTTGAAAGCTTCATTTTCCTTCCAGAAGGTTCATGTATTTGTTCTTCCATTGCCACCATCACTGGGGTTTCTTTTCTGTTGATCAAAATGTTCTTTCCCTTTTCAAGAAAGCTTCCCTCTCTGCCAGGCTACAAAAGGAGGGAAGAGCCTGTCTTGCATCCTAATAGATGGAATATCAGCTCAGTTTGCACATAGTGAATGACAGGATCTTGGCTGGACTATAAATACTCCAAGACGAGGAAGGAAGAGCTCTGGTCTGGAATTGAGTAGTGCAAAGCAAAGTCTTGTTTGCAACATGCTGCCAGCCAGGCTGATTAGAAACCTTGCCAGACTTATTGCCTGTCTCTAGCAACCACAACAAGAGGTGAAAAGAGAAGTCTTGGCTACTTCTGAATCACAGGATCACCTTTTTCTTCCCTCTCTATTCGTTCCTGCTTTGGTCCAGCTGATATTTGGAGATAACTGAAAAAATCCACTGTCTCTCAGACGAAAAGTCCCATGACGCATGCTGGTTTCTGTTGCTAGAATTGCACCTCCTTCTGAATTTCTCTATGCCTAAAGCTAGAACCATGGCAAAGAGGGTGGTGCCTGCCAGTGCACACTGTGCCACCCTGCCTGACAAGTCAGTTGTGGCTTTTTTGTTTCATTGCTGTTGAGAACTTTTTACATGGGTTTTTTTGGCTGATCCTTATAAATCAGCAAGAGACATCAGTGGCTAAGATGGATTAAACTGTGCTTTCTGCAACAGGCAAGGGGTGAGTGACTGCCAGCTGGGTACCCCACTGAAAAAGCATATGACAAACCATTCTTCCACCCAACAATCCAGAGAATTTGAAAGCCACAACAAAATGTCAATAAATAGATGGGTCTCCAAGCAGTCAAGGGATTTGAAATCTTGTGCCATTCTTCCTCTTAATGAATTCCTGACAAGAAAAAGGAGTCAGGGCGAAATAAAAGAAGCAAAACAAGTGGGATGAGAGCTTTCTCTGTAAGATCACTTTCACACAAATGGAAGTGTCTCAACTGGAGAAGTGGGTACAAGGACGATAAGAAAAGAGAAGAGGGCTTAAGCAAAATGCATTGCTCACTTCATTTCTATCGGCCTCCTCCATTAGAGTTGTATATCAGAAATAGAACTCTTCTCTGTAACGGCACAAGATATTTGAATCCTGCGAAAGAAACAGTCCTACAACATTGCAGATGACTTCCTGATGTTTTTTAAAACGTAACGTAGTAAATTCCTATCAGCAAAACCCTGTTTCTTTTTGTTTTGACAGCTTACACTTGTCATTCTGGCTGAAAGATACTGAGTCTAATGACAACTTTTTTACATTGTGTCCTTAACCTCTCTGTTATCCACAGAAGAAGATTATGCAAAACAGTGTTATAAGCGCATCGGATTCTGACATTTGAAATAATTTGTTATGGTCCATTATATTTTTATCTAACAGTCAATTCAAGAATTCATAAAGCGGATATGAATATATCAGTAAATATATTTCTGATACAGCAAAACACATCTTCCCTTGGTTGGGCACTACTGTGGTGCAAATGTGTGAAGTTTTATAAAGAATTGATTTTCAGCAATTATTCAGAATACTTTTCCATTCCATTCTATTATTATTTATAACCTTGTAACAGCATTAGCACGTTGATGCTGATTCTGCTGAGATAAAAATACATCCTCTTTTTTGGGGCATGCCATCTGGAATCAGAATTCTTTCAAAGGAATGTAAATAGCTAGCTTTTTCCCCCACATTATATTTCTAACATTTTATTTTTCTTTTTGGATTTTCAGGTGGAAAAGGAGGGAAAAAGAAGAAAAACAAAAATACTGCCAAGCCCCAGAAAAATAATGGTTCAAACTGGGCCAGTGTTCCCCTCCCACCCCCTCCTGTGCAGCCACTTCCAGGCACAGAGCTGGAACACTATGGGGTGGATCAGCAAGAAGCAGGGTAATTATCTTCTTTTTCTTTTGAAGAAAAATCTGTGGATTGCAGAGATGAGGCTTTTTTTTTTATTATTTTGCTAAATGACAATATTATTCTGCTTTGTTAAAAAAAAAAAAAAAGAGAGAGCGAGCCTTATCCTATAGACTTATTCAAGGCTATAGAGGAGGAATGTTTGAATAGCTTCTCTTGCTAATGACTGAAGACAGAAATAAAAGTGACCTTGCTTCATCATCGTGCAGGGCTTCTCTGCTTACTCATGCTGAGAAGTATCTCTCTTCACTTGTAGTTTAATTGAATTCTGTTGGGACTGCTTGCAGATGATGGGACTCCGAGTGAGTAAGGATGACATAATCTGGCTCCTTGTATTTTTTCACTGCTTTGATGTTTAAAAATATTAAAGCCAACAGAACAAAAAAACCCCACAGTAAATTGGATTAATTTTAGAAGATCAACCAGTGGATAGTAATCTTCTCATCAGCTTTTAGGAGAAATTTCACAGTTGAGGAAGGCATGCTATTTATAGGCCTTTTTTATTATTATTTAAACAACTCTTGAGTTTCTGGAACCTTACACTTATTTTTGGATAGCTTAAACTTGTTCTCAAGGACACAGAATCACACAAAAAGCACTAAATGAGAGGAAAGAGACATTTCCTGCACAGAGAACAATTATGGAATGCTTTTTATAAAGTGAAATTATATGAAATACCCGGTTATCAAACTTGGGAGGAAAATCAGAGTATATAGAAAAATAGTTTACTGTGGTCAGTTTTGTTGGAGCCTTTGAGAATCATTGTTCTGTCAGGGACAAATTTCTGTCTATTTAAATACATGGATTAATCAATATTTCCTGAAGATTAAACATATGTTTTAAAAATCTTTCTAATAGCTTTACTGAATAAAAATACTTCAAGTGTTATCTCTGTTGTAAGCATGAATTGATCATCACTACTTTTATAATGAAAATTAGAAGAACTAAATATTAATATTTTGTACCAAGTTTATAGCAGTTTATACCAATTCCTTCAACTCCTAAAATGAATAGTAACTAACTGTGTAAGTCAGTGGAGTTTCTTTTAAAATGAAGGTCCATTCAGGTTGTATTAGAGTTAGAATTTCAAAGCAAATATAAGGGAAAATGAATAACCTTCCTGATTGTAAGTGTTGTTTAAATCTCAAGGCAAAAAGTGCGTATAATCATTATGTTCTGTATTCTGTTATAAAAAGCTAAAGTAAATTTAAGATAGTTTCGCCATATAATATTTGTCTTTATCAGTTTATATCCTTAAAACTCATGTACAGCCATTTCTCTAAAATAATTACGCTATCGAAGGCAAACAACTTTGATTTTCTTTCTGGACAATGAAATAGCATAAAAGGTAAATGGAAATACTTTCTAGAGAAATCCCTTGTGACACAAGGCTTCACTCCTCAGTTGCATAAAGTATCTGTTATTTAGCTGGAAGGAATGATGTTGATCACCAAGACAACACTGGTTATTTAAGGATAAGGTAGTCAGCAGCCTTCCAGGTTCCCAACAATTCAGACTTAGTTTTTCCTCTGATTATCTTTTGAATTACTCTTCTCTGTTTTTTGTAATATCTCATTAACGGTGGTTGTAACAAGACCTTCTAACGTGCATTTTACAAAACGCAAAAAAATTTTGAAAATTAGACTTACAGTATCAGTCTTGAGCTACAGTAATTTGCAACCAACTTCACTGAAATTAGTTAATCTGCAATGCCCATACTTCCTGAGGAGGTATCCAATTCTAACAGTCATTCTGTATTGAGGGGTTGATCTTGTTTCTGTCATTTTCAACATGCTAAAATAAAATGAATCATAGACTGCATTCCTTATGTTGCATTTAATATTGACATATCGGGTAAGAAAAAAAGCAAGCAATTTTTTAAAACTGTTTTTCTTGATTTGCTTTGATGTATATTATGTATGACAATTTCAATGTGTTTTAATTTTAGAATTAATTACATGCAGATGCAATTATATTGTGAATTACAGTTGAAAAATGGACTTCCATTCAGAAAAACTGAAGACTTTAATAAAGTTCTTGCAAAGTGATATGAAAGGTGAAAGTTCAGAGCAATAAAACAAGGAAGTGAGCATCTAAACAGAAACTTATATTTCTGTGCATGTCTTCTTGTAAATCTTGAATTCAAGTGTGAGTTTCATTGGCATGAATATCCCAAATAAACTAAACAGTCTTGATACCTTATTTTGCTTACTAGGAATTAACACTAGTGGCCTATTGTCTTATAAATTGTAAAAGAAAATCCACAATAGCAGCAAGTGAGAAAAAAAAAAGTCATCTAACTTAATCAGAGGTAAGGAAGAAAACCAGAATACACTCTTAGTTCTTTCTACTGTCTTCTCCCCAGAACTGAGGTTTGCATTCACCTCCATTTTTCCATGAACTGCAACACACATAAGGAAGGGTGAATATGTTAATCCAAGCAGCCATTGTATATAATGTGGTAGCTTTTGGGATGTCTTAAATTCCTATTTAACCTTTGCAGAAAGTCTGTTTATACTCTTGTTTTCCTAGCAAGCTCTTTCCTGTGAAACATCCCCCTTTTGTGGTCTTCTACAAACTCTGTGCTTGTTCCGTGTTGTCTTCCTTAATTTTCTCTTGTATATACTGCAAAGTCTTTGAAGTTTCTCTTTTCCTGTAGTAGCTCCCAATCAAGCATGTTCCCTTTCCTGCCCTTTTCAGAGAGGATGCTTTTGCTTGGTTTTATCTAATAAACTTGACAGTAGGGAAATGCTTATTACTTATTCATTATCATCTTCTTATATTTTTTCATTAATAATGTGCATGATCTTGAGCCAACCCCAGTAAAGGCAGTCTTCATATTGTTGTCATTGGTTATTTCTTTTCCTTACTATTGATTCCACCTTAAAATGCAATATTAGCTGCTGGATATCAATATATTTGATAGTAATTTTCTGGTTTTAGAAAAAGTAAAGAAGGTAATCGTTCTACATCAAAAAATCCTTTCTGGCAAGGCCTAGACAGGGAAGCTTTCTTTGCTGCAATGATGTGTGTAAAGGAACAGAACTGTTAAAGAATGTGCGCCTTATCTATCATGTCTGGTTTTTATTTTGAAGAAAAAAATCTATCAATGTAATGAACCAAGCTTTTTAATAGAATAAAAGTGCTGAGAATAGAAAAAAATTATTAGAAACATAGAGAGACATATTTGTTAACCAGAACTTATTTAGGGACTTAATTATCATGAAATTACAATCAGAGGTCCCTAGAGAAATTAAGGTGCTTAGATTTTAATAAGAAGTACTTGAAAAAGATTGCATGCATTTTCACCAAGTTGTATTTACTCAGAAACCCAAAAAGAACATGGATGTGATCAATATTCACTGTGCAGGTTCCAGAAGTTTCAATAACTGTATCATTTATATGAGGTGTAGTTAGTATGTAGCCTGTTAGGTTTCCTAGCTTTTTCTTGCAGATTGGTTTTGGTTTTGTTTTTTTTTTTGTAAAATGCAGGTTAGAACTGGTGGCTTTTCAGGCATCTTACATTATGAAGTCAAAGGTTCTTGTACCTGAAATCTTGAATCTCAGTGGCCTGAACCTCAGGCTTACGCTCCTTTCCATTTCAAACAAAATCTAGGTAAAGATGTGGTACTTGTGCAGAATCTTTCTCCTAAGAAATCTTTTTCTAAGAAATCTTTTTGCTATCAAGCTGAACATTTGGGGATTTGAAGCAAGTAGGGTCAAAAGGCAAGCACATTCAAAGCTCATTTATGCATTACTGAAAAGTCACTAAGGAGTATCTTTCTGCCCTGTCCCTTTTAAAGAAGAAGCTATTATACTAAAGCATGAGGTTGAGAGAGTAAAAATAAGTGACAGAGCTGTTGCACGGTACATTTTTAGCAGCATGAGATAGGATGGTCCCTTCACCCTTGGGTGGCAATGTCATGAGTGAATATTGCAAGGAAACACAAATTAGGGGTAGTCATATCTTAATTGTCTCCTAAGGAATTGAATATGTATCATATAACATTTTCTTAAATCTCTGTGTTATCAAAATGGTAATGATCATTCACTCAAAAGTTCATAAATGCCAAGTGTTAAGATGCAGCATTTATTTGCACCTCTGTACACAAACATTTGTTTGTGTACCTACATATGGTTATATCTTCATATAGGGTTGAAGTGATACCAGCCTTAATTACAAGATGTGTCGTCCACAGCATTTTGGATGATTAAGTCAGGTTGGTTTAGCTACCCTGAATCTGTGCGTTTAAATACAGACTACAGACTTTTGAATAAGGAAAAAGTAGTTTAGTTAAGTTTAGAAATCTTTGGGGTTTACATAAAGTAAATGTTCTGTTCATAATACAGGTTTTGAAACTTCTCTGTCTCAGTGTTCCCAGCTGTTTTGTAACCCGGCTTCACACTTGAGAAAATTGGCAGTGATTCATTTTTCTGAGGGAAATTGGTAATTCCTTCCTTCGAAATTAGAAGCCTTAAAGGAGTATTTTTAAACTGTTTTAAGAAATTAACCGTATAATGCAATGCATTGCCTAACTGCATTGCAGAAAAAAGGGGTGTACCTTGTCAGCAGGCCTTGACGGTGGAAAGAAGATAAAGTGACTTAGATGATGCTTGGGGAATGGCCTTTAGAGTGTGAGATGGTTTAACAATGAAGGAGCTGTGAGAGCTTTTGGTTGTCTGGTTGCCTTTTGAAAAGAGCTGTCTAACCGGAGGTATTTTGGAATACGCTGGGAGTTAAGAAGAAACGTATGCAGATGCTCAAGGGACTGCAGACTGACTGGACGTTTTGAAGATGGGAAGAGTAGACAGTGTTGAGATTTGAATGGTGTGATCGTCAGCAGAGAAGTGCACAACTAAAGTTATGTTCAGATTAGGGAATTACTCAGGGGAGATAGCACACAGGGAATGACCACATTCACTAGGGCCTATTCATCTTGAGTGATGCTGGTGTCTCTAAGGGACAGGGTTGTGGGATGATACTGTAATACAGCACTGAATTGAAAGGTCCTGTTATGAGGACAGAGACAGAAAACGATTGAATTGCTGGCAAAGGTTGCATAATAGAATAGAATATAAAGCTTCTGTTTCTAGCCCTGATCAGATGTAACATCAGCTCTTACACCTTTAGTATAAGACTAAAAATTGAACCACAGAAACCTATCAGAACATCTCTTTTATGTGAAGAGAGAAGAATTTGGTATTGAAGAATATTGGTAGTTGTTAATCTTTTAATTTACTTTGGGCAGGTGTGTTGAAAGTGTTCAGAAATTTAGCACTGCCTAGGTAAGTCCCAGTAAAGATTGGTTAGGAGGTGGCGTGCTGGCAGAGCTGTCAGCATGTGTGCTAATGTATCTTATCAGCTGGTGCTGTGACGTAGCATATGCTTAGGGTCAGTGCTGCTGCAACATGAATGTATTACACACCATAGTAGATACCTATATGCAGTGTGGAAAGACCAGAATTTATGTGGAAAGTGTAGCTTTTTTATTTAAGCTACAAAATAAAATCAAATAGTAAACTTACAGACGAAGAAAGGGGAGGATGGGAGTAAGGAAGTGCATAGTGCAACTACGTAAAGCTCACTCTGCCTTCTAAGAATGCTGCTATTTTCATGTCTAGGTCAATCTTCATGTATTCTGCTAGGCTAATGGTCCAGGAAGTGAGTTAGTTCATTTTTGTTGTTGATTGTGGCGTAACATGATCTAATCGCCATTAACAAATGTGATAATGGATCAGTAATTTTTTGTTGCACATCTTGTTCAAGTCACTTAGCTGTTGCCGGCAAAATTAAACAGACTTGGTAAGGAGAATTTAAGCAATTATGACTGTATTTTCAATAAATGTTAAAGCTCACACTGCATGAAGAGGGTTCCAACTGTAGCAGAAATCCTGTATGCCATCTACTGCATGGGATGAGATGAGATTTGGTATAAACTAAGTTTACTTGGTTTTTGTTTTAGATATGACAGTGATGGTTGGTGTCCGCCCTTGCCAGTTCAGACCTACCTACATCAGGGCATGGAGGATGAGCTTGAAGAAGATGATGATCGTGTTCCCACACCTCCTGTCCGAGGAGTAGCTTCATCACCTGCAATCTCCTTTGGGCAACAGTCAACTGCAACCCTCACACCTTCTCCACGAGAGGAGATGCAGCCAATGCTTCAAGCCCACCTTGATGAATTAACTAGGGCTTACCAGTTTGATATAGCAAAGCAGACATGGTAAATGTTTGAAGGGGGCACCTGTGGTCTGGGAAGTCAAAGCATAATAATAGTTTATTCCTTGATGGCATAAATATCAACTGTGTTGAGTAACGTTTCAGTAATGTTTCCAGAGCAGTAAAATGGAAGAAGAGATAGCAAAACTGTGTCTACAGTGTGAAGGCCTTAAACATTAGTAGGTGCTTTTTAAACCATAATGCTTGGTAATATGTTAAATCTTGGCTAAAACCATGTAAAAATAATATTCCTTTGGAGTTTTACATACATTCAACTAAGTAGTTAACACCCACCTACTGATAACTTTTGTACAGTTCGGAGTACTCTCTTTTCATGCTAGCAAAAGATATGAATTTTTTAGGATTTTCAAAAATATTGAGGTTCTAAATTCCTGATTAAAACTAATGCTAGTCACTTGAAATAGCAATGTAGCAACTTTTACCCTGTGTCACATGAGAATGAAGCATTTGCATCTCTGACTGTAGTTTGAAATACCATGAAATTTCTGACTCATAGGGAAAAACCCAGAAATAGCAGAAAGGAAGTTGTTAGTATTTACAAAATGGATCTAGCGTTTTAGAGTGCTTTATGCCTATTTAAAGGAAGAGCAAGCAAATACCACAGTAACATTTCCCCTGCAAAACAAACAGAAGCAATCTCTTCAGGGACCGAAAAAGAACTTGTCAACTGCACCAGGCTGGGGATATGGTGAAGGTCAGTTGCTTTCTGGATGTTCCCTAAGCGGCAGTTGTCCTTTTACAACTTTTCTATCCAGACAAAGCCTGCGAATCTCAGAGGAGAGGAGCAGAGCTAGTTACTGAATGGCGTGCTGCCAGTGGAGGAGCAGCCTTTCTTCGCTGGTAAATAAAGCCACAGAGTTATTCAGCTTGAGCTACCATAAATAGATCAGGCAGGTAGGCAGGTGGTGCCAAATCAAAGCCAGCTGTTTTCCCTGGACACCGTCAAAGCCTTGAGGCTTGCCTGCAATCTGCACTCAATCAACAGGGTACTTTGGTCCTGCTGCAGTGTCACGCTGCCAAGCACAGACCCCGACCTGCCTGTGGGACAGACCCAAATCCCAGGCAGCAGCTAGACCTGGCCTATTGAAGGTAGCTGACTTGTGAGCCAGCACACAGATGCATACCCTGTCTGCGCAGTCAATCACTGCTGCATTTTGCAGCTGTTACCCTTTCTACGCCCTACAAACTGTGGGTGCCAGTCTGGGAGTGGATAACATAGTAGGACTCTGTAGCAAAGCCTCTTGCAACTGACAGGGGAGGTCTTGTTCCCTTTTTGGAGAAATGAAAATTGATTGGGAAATGTCATAATGTGCTCAGGAATACACAGATTTTAACATCGCTTTTGTGTAAGGTCACAGTAATTGAGCCTGAAACTGAAAAAAATATCAGGGAGATAACCTTTTTTCATACTAGGACCTTATAGCAGGTATTGGGGTAAATATTGAGGGTTGCAAATAGAAGTGATTTTTGCAGTAGTTATGAAATGGAATTGTTTAATGCTTTAATATCGTTTGGCTGGACATGTATCATGCTGTTCAGCACATGTTCAAAGTCAGTGGGAAGTCCTCCATTGTCTTCAGTGGGAAGGAAGATTTCTTAGTTTTCTTTTCACAAAGTTAACCTGTCCAGTGTGGGGGGCAAGGAGGGGACAAAACAACAAGATGAGACGTGTCAGATAGGTTACTGTAGGAGTAACAGAAGACAAATATAGAGACCAGCCAACTAGAAATTTAAGAAAGAGCACATTAGAGATTACTGGAAAAGTACATAATCATTATGGCCTTGATCCAGCAAATCACTTAAATATATGCTTAACTACAAGTACATGAGAAATTGACTTCAATTGTTCTATCACATGCTTAACATTAAGCATATACTTAAGTATTTTGCTTGACTGGGAGCTAATCACACTGTTTATTGAGGGTTAGTTAGATAGTAGTGCCCTTTGGTGCAGTGTTTTGAACACTGCATAGCTAAGAACCTGGTGTCCAGGCAGAAAAAGTATTCAAGAAGTTGTAATCAGAAGGGCGTTGTATATCAGAAGGGAAGCATTTGCTGTGCAAATAAGGCAATAAGTTAAAACCTACACCAAGGTGGAGAGAGATTCCAGTGGTACATAACATTTACCATGACATTCTCAGATTCCATAGATTTAAGTTATGAAAAAAAAAGCGCTCTTTGAATAAAGACAATTACTGCACTTACCGAGTGTAGGTAATAATACAGCACAAAGTTTTCATCTAAAATATACTAGAACTAGGAAACCAAACAGGTGACAGTTGTAATTTTTTCTGTTATGCTGATGTCCAAGCAAGAGACCAGCAGAATCCTGGATCCTGTCCAGAGTGCTGCTGATTCGAATCAGGTCACAGCACCTCATGTACCGCCACCCAAGGATTCCCACATGCCTAAGTTAGCAATTTCAAGCATGGTACATGCTTCTATGCCAAGGCCAGTCATGCCTGGGTCCCCTGGCACAGCTTGCTGTGTACCTGTAGTGCTGGGGAGAATGCTGCATTGAAAGCCGATGGTTGTTCTTTTCCTCTCTAGCCTCTCAGAGACCACACAAATGAAACTCCAAGTCCTGTGCGTGCCTTTGGCCATTTAGCTATCCTGTGGATGCTTTTTATCTTTGTTTTTCTTTTTTTAATTGTGATTGCTGCATGCAGTAATTTCACACATGCATGCCCTAATACTGCTGCAATTAAATCTATTAAACTGCTTGGAATAAAGCAAAATAAAAAGGCCTTGCTGATAATGGGTTCATTGGACTTGAAAATTTCTTTTGTCCTACTGGTCATTTCCTTCTCTTTAGGGTGAGTTCTACTTAAGGGCACTAAGTCTGTTTAGGCAGAAGGAGTGAAATTTAATTTTGGCTCAACGTGTGATTTGCAAGGTGGAATATTGGGTGAGACATTTATATGCTAGGTTGGGATTCAGAATTGTGCTTTTCCGTGGACTTCCTACCTGATTTACATAGCCTCTGTGTACATCGTTCTTCATCTGTAAAACGACAATCTTGACCTTCCCCATGTTACAGGAGAGGTGTATTTAAGACTGGAAAGTGGGCAGGTACTCTGGTGTTAGAAGCTACGGTGAATAACTGAACTGTCTTTTCTTGAGTTTGACCTAACAAGCATGTTTTGTAAATCTACTTCAGGACTTATTGAAAGGTTTGTCTTCTATTGACCATAGGGTACAAAGTCTTATCCATTCTGATGATGTTTTCCTGTTTGTTTGTGTAGGCACATCCAAAGCAGTACACAACCTCCTCAGGCTCCAGTTCCGCCCCTAGGATATGTATCTGGAAACCTTATTTCAGATTTGGAAACAGATGTTCCAGATGATGATGATGAGGAGGATGATATTGAAGAAGAAACTGTAGAAATCAGTAGGCCGCTAAGAGGTCTAGAGCATACTCCAGGCTCCAGTATGGACAATCTAGACAGCTCTGTGACAGGTAACCAAACACAGTTAACAGTGACACCAACTTGTTCCTAACAGTAAAATACATCATCAGTCAAACACTTTCTAAGTGAAAATTTATTCTACTCTATTTCTGTAACATTTAGAATATGTTAATATTAAACACTAAAGTTAAAGAAGGATTTGAAAATACTTTGCTTTGCTGCAAAATGATAAGAAAATTCATGAATTTTAAAAAGCTTTAAAGACTTGAAAGAAAACTCAATTATATCCTAGCTTTCATGAAAAGTTCAGTCTACTGGAGAAGCAAGCCAGTTACATAGAAAGGAGGGGGAAGACCTTGGCTTAGGAATATACATTTCATGAATCAGAAGCAGCATAAAAATGTTATCTTAAAGCACTTTTAGATATTTTGCTGGGTAAATGCTTTCACAGATGAACACAGCAAAGTTAAAAGACTTAAGAATAAGTGTATTTAGATCAGCACAACATTTATCTACAGAGTAAATACAACATTTATGTAGGAAAATGTGTCTTTTGAACCTACTTTGTATTGCTGAATTTAGTAATTGTTGCCTTTCAGTGAAGATATTTAATTATTCTGACACTCCATCCTTCACTGCTTCTCACCCTTTGCATGCCTTGGAAAGTTACAACAGGGATCATCAAAGGGGACCTAGAAAGGCATGCTAAACTAATGCACAGAATCTGAATGAATAAAAATGCTGTTGATGAAATGTAGGCAGTGAAAGACGTTTTTTGTAAAATACAGATTTTATGTGGACATAATATACTTTTTGTAAGCATCAGTGTATTTCCCTTTAGGTTGAACTTGGGCCTCTATATAATATCCTGTATCCATAATGTACAGCTGTACTGGAGACCCAAATGTACATAGTGTCCATAGCTCATAAAAGCTAGTTGGTGCTTCTTCAGTCTTTGATCTCAGTGGAAGAGCACTGAATAGATGAAATTCTTTGTTCTGGACCTTTGAAATTCCAAGGATTTTGCACCCTTACTTAAACATTGCCATTCTGAAAACACTGCAGGAATATGACAGTGAGGGACCATCAATACCTATAATTTCCTTCCTTTTCCCTTGTTGAATTAAATAGTGTGTAGCTTAATCCCACTTACCAGGTTTTCCTTCACCCTAGGGCCAGACTGCTTGCCAATCTAATTAAGATTTAAGAATTGTATCTCTGCTGCTGTGATTTGAAATCCAGATCTAACTGAAGGCCATAGAGTTAAAGTTTAAATCCCTGAATTGAGAAGGTTAACTTATTAGTGCATGAGTATGTTAAGTCACTTTGCTTGAATTTCTAGTGTAATCTCCTTCAGGCTATAATTCTGCATATTTTTGCATATCTCACTAATGGCTTAGAAGCCTTTCCATTAGGAATGCAGTAAGGGTTTTACACTCGTAATACAGAAATAAATAATAATTAAAAAAATCAGGTGGCTATATATTTTCCATTTGGTATGTATTAAAATGTCAATGTTGATACATCCATGAATCAGAAAATGAATGTTTTTCACATTTGCATTTTCACCTAATATTTTGGACTACCCTTCCTAGTGCAAAGTGGGGAATAGCTGCATTTCTGCACCAATTCACGGACTTCTGTGCTTATTACAATTTGTCCTTTTATGAATAACATTTAAGCTTGTTCTAATAGTTAGAAATCTTGTTTAATTATTGGAGTGTTAAATGTTTAATTATTGGAGAGTTAAAAACTTCCTGATGTATTTTTTTGGAAGAAATTGGGCAGAATTTGGTAATGTAGTCTGGGAGTGTACTTAAGGTGGTCTAAATGCACTCCCACTCATTTCGACCACTATCTTGTTGTAGCCTCATCCAGCTGAAAATTAAGGTTTTTCTTTTGCTTTTTCTTGCTTAATTACTAGCTCGATCTGTTCCTTGATCTGGTTCACCGCATGGCAAGGTGTTTGCCAGCACTGCAGGAAGGGAATGTGCAGCTGGAAGGGAAGCAAAATGACAGACTGCCCCTTTAGCGTATAGCCAACACTTAGATTGACTTAAAACAATTACGAAATTATAGCCTTACAAAAATACAGCCACAGTGTTAGTCTAAACGATTTGTAAAATGGCAAACTCTCCAAATAACAAAACTACTTCTGTTTTCCTCAGTTACTATATGAGCAAAACCTCGATTTTCTGAGGGCTTGTTTTGGGCTCGTTTTTTTCTAGGATGGAAGAAAATTGTTTATTATCCTTGGGCAAATTGTTTCAAAAGATAATTTTAATTTTTGTGTACCTGTTTCTGTTAACTCTTCCAGGCTGCATTTACTGGTGTTAAGGAGTGTATGTAACAAATTGCATTCATTGTTTCTAAGCTGTTTCTCATTCTTTAATTTGATTGCTCTTAAAATACTGTAGAAAAACTAAATTCTTCTTTCTTGCACTGAGAATATATAAGCTACTTCTTTTCACAGGGCTTTTGGTGACTTAAACCAGCAATTTCTTAGGAATTTATATACCACATTTTCAGTTCTTTAAAGATTATATTAAAAAATGGAGGCAAATGAGAACAGCTGACCCAGATGAAGCAATATTTCTGTTCATTTTGAAGTGCGCCCTGTGAATTCAGTGTTTGTGAGAAATCTAAATTGACATCCCTTGGTCCAGAGTGCCTCCAAATAAAGTTGCTGTACGGTGCGCAGGGCGAGTCTCCTCGCCCTGTACTGTTAGCATGCCTCTGCAATGACTTGACGATACCCACTCTCGGAGTGAAATGGTATTTTGCTCTTTATGGCTGAGCTGAGACCGAGGTTTTCATCCAATGCCAAATGTGGGATTCTCTGAGGGGAAGCACTGGCACTGTATGAGCTGAGCTCAAACTGCTAAATTCCTCTGAAACCACAGTGTTGCTCCTTTAAACTGTTTAAAAGTCAGGTTGTCTTCCAGGCCCTTGAATTTTAGTTACAGCTAACTGAAGATTCAGACAAGGTTTTAATCTGTGCTATTAAGCTTTTCTCTTTGCAGGTGGCAGAGACATAATGTTGACGTGTATAATAAATTGAAAAGAAAGGAGGAGTGCACAGTGACTATATCTTAACATTTTCCAGATATTGCAAAGAAAACTCAAGGAAGGAGGTTTAGATTTGAACATTTGTGGGACTGAATATGAAATGAAAGCCAAAGTTTTGTTTCATTCCCAGCATGGTTTGTTAGGATACTGAGTTACTGATTCTGATTAAAAAAAAAAAAAAAAAGAAGAAAGAACTGAAAAGCAGCTGTAAAACTTCTGCTTACTTGACTACTTGACTGTTAATTCACAATTATTTAGGGTTATTTTTGCCTTCAGAGACACACTGAAATATGGGGGGGGTGTGGATGTTTAATGCTTGCCTTTATAATGAATTGCTGTGCAGACTTATGGCATGAATGGTCATGAAGAGTCTGTTTTATTATTCTACTTTAATAGACTTAATTAATTGCATATGATGACTGTATAAGAAATTAATTTGCTTCTCAGTGAAATCACTAAGAGCAACACTAGGTTTTGTCAGATCAAAGTGTTATGGTTTGGGGGTTTTCTCCTTATCTTCTACTCCCCCAGCACCACCAGTGAAGCTGGTAGCGAGAGCTGTTGTATCTTCAGCCCTGGTGCATTTTGACTGAGGGGAGAGATGCACCCATTGACCAGCACAGAAATCAGAACAAGCCCTTTTGTGCCTAACTAACTGATACAAACTGATTGTCGTGGTTTAACCAGGACACTGATATAAGCAGAGAAATAATGGTGTAAACAGTACCATTGCAAATGGATAACAATTTTTTTTTCTATAGAATTACATAGATTTGAAATTATAAAGATCTCCAGAAGTTGTTTAGCTCAGCAAGGAAGAAAGTCCCTTCTTTGGCATGTTTTGGTCATGATTAAAAGAATCACTGATCACTGTCTGTATGGTAAAAGTTTTCATTCATTGTGTCTGAGCACAAATGAAATAATTCTTGAAAATTACACAAAATCATTTTCATGAGCTATATTTTACCATGGCAGAGTTCAATCTTTATATTGATTTGCTTAGGGATACCTATTGCAAAAGATCCTATTTTATAGCAGTTAGAATGCATTTAATAGGTAGAATGTGTTTCATGGATTAAATATGTGCTCAGAAAATAGGAAACTGCTACTTTTTGTATCTCATAAAAATGGTAATGCAACAATTAGCAGGGTCATATTATAAAGCACAGACTTTAGCTTAATGGATCTAGGGATATGCATTCATCAGCAACGATGGATTTAGCATAAAACGACATGTAAATGAATTGATGACTGATCATAAATTAAATTTAGTGCTGAAGAAGTAATAGAGACACAGCAAGATGCCACTTTATCATAGTATTTTACTGCTCAGCAACATTTGAGCAACTACTTAATGTTCTGTGTGCATTTCTTTTCTAACAGCTTGAATAAATTTGAGAAATTTTTGTGCCTTTCAGCAATATGGAAACCAAAAAAAATCTGGAAAGATTGAAAATGCAAACAGAAATAAAGTTGGCTAAGTGACATAAATTCATTTTTCATTAAATGTTTATGAAGGGCATTAATTATGGTTGGACCTGTGAAGTGCCAGATATGTATGTATAATTTTTACTTACTTTTGTTTAGTGTTTCCTGCCCCAAAATAAAAATTTTCAAACTTAAGTGTTTATTTCAGGTGTATACATTTAAATATTTGGGCATTTATGGTGAAGTATAATGTAAAGTGTAAGACCAGGTCTAATTTTTGAAGTGTGATCATATTTATATTCTGCATTTAGCCACTTCCAGTATTCTTTCTTATTTTAATGGTAGAATGACTATTGCCCCTTTTATTCCATCACTTCCACCAAAATCAGTGGACATTCTCTCTTCGTAGCCATGACGGTAGTTAGATATATCCAAAAGAGGATAATGTGTTTCTCCTGTACAAAGGCTAAAGGAATTCTGTAACTGATTTCAGCTGAAGTAGCATCAGTCCCCAAGGACTTCACCTGTACTTCACAAACCTAAGCAGTCTAGCCCTGTTCCATCAAAAAACCTGCAGAGGAGCAGGGGCTTAATATTAGCATGTGCTTAATGGTCTTGTGAAGGAAAGCACATAAACATATACGTACAAGTCCCAGAGACATCAGTTGTTAACTTCAAGCATGCACATAGAGTTTGGTACGTATGTAATGGAATTTTTTAAAGTTTTAGGTTTGTTGTGAGCAGCTTTTACTTCACAAGTGCATTAGATTCTTTTTTTAAAGTAAAGCAAGAGTACACTTTACAAAGAAAAATAGCATTTTTATTGCCTGCAAAATGCCACTAAAAGCAGTCGCATGCAGTCTACGAGAAGCTAGCACCTCTATTCCTTTCACCTCTCCCTGAGAGCAAAGAAGCTTTCTGTTTGGATTAGCACTAAGAGATATTTTATGGAGCAAGAAAACAGAGTTCAACTTTTCACAGAGTTGATTTTGTTCTGCATAAAGCATTTACTGCTGCTGTCAGCAAGAGTAAAATTTACAGTTGCCAGAAAGCGTAAAAACTCAAATGTGCTCTTGGAAAACACATAGTGAGCTGCATGTAAAGGAGACACTAAAAGCCTGTTTCATTCCATTTCAGAATGCACAGTTGATCTGAAAGGGATATCAGCATCTCTTATTCTGCCTTTATTCAGAGAGAAACAAATGTGCATCTGATTTGGAAAACAAGAGGCCAGTGGATGTCTTTAAACAAGCAGTCACCATGTGTGCTACATTAACACAGCTGCGTGGTGGCCTGAGGTGCCCAGGCTGGGCTCCAGCACTCCCATGCCTTCTGGGCAATGTCCACACCTCTAGAGGGCAAAGCAAGCCGGGGTTTTGCTGCTGCAAGTTTTGGTGGGGAAAAAATTGTTTATGCATGGAAACTGAGTAGCTCAGGAACCAGTAGGAATAATGTAGAGATTTCACTTTTAGCTACCTAGTCACATGCAGCTGTGGGTGCTGTATATGTCTCATGGTAGCTTGCTGACTTCAGCAGTTGTAAGGAGTTTTGCCTCTGCTTCCAGCAACCAGAAGTATCATTAAATCATAGAATGGTTTGAGTTGGAAGGGACCTTTAAAGATCATCTAATCCAACCCCCCTGCCACAGGCAGGGACACCTTCCACTAGACCAGGTTGCTAAAAGCCCCATCCAATCTCACTTTGAACACTTCCAATGATGGAGCGTGCACAACTTCTCTGGGCAACATGCTCCAGTGCCTCACCACCCTCATTGTAAACAATTTCTTTCTTATATCTGATTTAAACCTATCCTCTTTCAGTTTTAAACTGTTGCTCCTTGTTCTGTCACTACAGAAATTGGTAAAAAGTCTTTCTCCATCTTTCTTATAAGCCCCCTTTATATATTGAAAGGCCGCAGTAATGTCTCCCCGGAGCCTTCTCTTCTCCAGGCTGAACAACCCCAACTCTCTCAACATTTCTTCACAGGAGAGGTGCTCCAGCCCTCTGATCATTTTTGTGGTCCTCCTCTGGACCACCTCTAAGAGGTCCATGTCTTTCTTGTGCTGGGGACCCCAGAACTGGATACAGTACTCCAGGTGGGGTCATTGTTTGCTTTAGTTGGCAGCTGTGTTGACATCCCAGTAAAGCTCACATCCCGGCGAGAATTGAGCTATGCTTCCAGCCTGACAGGTGGTCCCTCCTAACACAGCTGCTGGCGGAGAGGGGAAGGGATCCATGGGCAGAGTGCACTATTCCTAGTCTTGCTAATGCTTGCTGTCCATGGGAATGCAGAGGAGTTCAGGAACAGGGCTTTTCTATAGGGTTAGCCTGAAAAATTGGCTGTCTGATAACAGCACTCTATTGATAATTAAAATTTAGCTATTTTTAGGAAAACCTGGCATTGTCTAGAATGATAGGTGTGTGCACAGACATTGGAGAGAGCATTATGGGCTTTTGCAGATTTTTACTCTATTTCACACTTGAAACATAGATTTTTTTTTTTGGACTGGATGAACTTCAGTCCAGCCCTTCAAAGAGTAGGTAAAAAATAGCAACTGTTCCTAGACATACCCTGAAAGCATCCCATCCAAATTATCGTGTGTATTGTATGTTGTGTAACAGCTGAGTGACTGGTTAGCAAACAGATGGAACAATGTGAGCAATGGAAATTAAAACCTAAGTTCCTTTAAAACATCCATAGTGCCTATGATACTGAAATCCATGCCTATTTTGTACAGTATATGTTTGTATATGTCTCTATGTTGAATGTGTCACACAAAACCCTCAGGCCCTGAAACTAATGAGATACATGTTAAATTTTTAGCATACAAGTATCATCCTTTGATATCTGTAGGTCTAGTTATATTTTTATGTTTCAGCTTGTGCTTACATATTTTGCAGAATATGTCCATAAGCGATTGTTTGAAAATGTCCTTAGCTATAGCATCTCATTTTCTTACATCTTCATGAGCTCTTTTATCTGCATTATCTCTGTTCATACATCATCAATAACTGTTGCTAAGCCTTTTTATTCTCTATGATGTCCTATCGCACTTTGATTGTTAGTTCAGAAACTGTCTTCTCAGAGGAAACTCAGTTTTAGCCTTCCCTTGCTGTTATCTTGGCTTCCTTACATCTGTCCGCATCAGCTTGAGTCTGTTTGGAAAATAACAATTTTATGTGTGCTCTGGGCAAGCAGAATCAAACTCTGTCACTCTCTGTTGCACTTAACACACTTTCTGCCTGTCAGACCTCCATAGACCTCTTCGGTTTCTTTTCGTATATCTTAGGAGTGCATGGACTTTTATTGTTATAGCGTGCCACTTTGCTGACATTAAAAGGTTTGGTCACTGCAGCATTACAAAATAATCCATTGTTCTTGGGCTTTGTGGTGCATTGTGCTACTGACTAAATTCCAGTATTCATTTATTGTACTCATGACTTATTTTTTGCAGGATATTTTTAATATTTGACACAACCGTTACTTAATTAGCCTATCAATTTGGTATTAATAAGCAGGTCACTATTGATTTACTAGATTTTGAACACAATAATATTTTCTTGGACATGGATTAAAAAAAGGCTTTGAAGAACATGGCTTACACTGCTACACATCTTACGTACATTTACATAAATTCAGCTGTGCTAACTGAATAGTTAAGTCAGGGCCATGATGTATCTCTCACATGTGTCTTCATATCTTTGAAAACCAGTTCTCTGCAGATTCTCATGGGTTCACTGGACTTTTTTTTCAACATATGCATGCCACTGTTTTTAAAAAGCAGATTTCAGGTATTTCAAGATAGGTGCCGATGCTATCTCAGAAAAATGTGCTGTGTCTACACAGCACCATGCAATGCCATGCAGCAGCTCAGGTCCCAAAAGCAGTCTGGTAGCTCTGCACCTCAGCTGGACTTGGTAACTAATTAGCATGGCTGCCCTGTTCCTAGAGCAAAGCTAGGTATTTGGTGCTAGCTAAGTTTCCTTTGGCTCCTGCTCCACTGCACAGTGTAGAATTATCCTGTGACATTTATCCATGATTTTTAGAAGTACACAACACCATCAACTGCATCTGAAGCCTCAAAAGAAACTGAATTTCAGTACTTTAAAAAAAATCTGAACTGAGCGATAGGTTTTGAAAATATATTGTACTGCCACGTTGGGTAGCTGGTCAATCCTTCATGCATTGGGAGAGAAACTATAAATGAAGAGCAAATAAGATGAATCCTTTCTTCACTATTTTGTGCTTTACATTTTAGTTATGTCAAGATTTCTGTATTTCTTTCATGTGCTTTTTCTGGTATCTCATTTTCTGACTGCATTTTTATGATGTTATTATCATTTTCCTTTCTTGCAGTGGTGGGAATCCATAGCTAGAAGGTACCATGAGGCCAGCATTGGCTTAGTGGCTGACTCAGTATTAAATTTGAGCATATATTTGCTCTGCTCTTGAATGTTAATTATTTCTAACCTTTTAAAAAAGTAACTTTAATCCACCAGAATGAACTACTTTAGGTCAGCTTTCTTCGGGCCATTAGAATTGCTCATCTATTTCAATGTTTTGATTGAGAAAATGATATAATGCCAGTCTCGTTCAGGATAGCTCTTGAAGCCCATGTCTGACTTCAGCCATATCTACTGAGACTTACACTTGTGCTGTCCTAGATTAAGACTTCATTTTGCAAATATCAAACTAGATACTGATTTATAATAAGTCAAGTAAAAAAAAAATCACATTCATTTCAATCCCAGGGAAAATCTATTAACTTTCAGAAGAATTTATTATGGAGCCTTCACAGTTGTAGAGAATGTGTATCATTTTGTTTACAGGATCAAAGCAACATGGAACAAGCTATGAATGAGATCCCATTTAGCTTTGATAGTGCCTTTTTATACCAAGCTCTGTCAGATAAACTTTGGGTTTCCTGTTGTGAAAGGACACATTAAGTGGGTCTTTAAGCTTTAGATGGGTACTGCTCTTTTGTATCAAGCTCTGTCAAATGAATTTTGAGTTTCCTGTTGAGAAAGGACATATTAAGTGGGTCTTTAAGCTTTAGATGATCAAAAAATATCAAATGTGCACAACTCACTAGACCCCTACATTTGTTTTTAGGTTCAATGGTAAATGGATGGGGTTCTGCGTCTGATGAGGACCGTAACTTTTCTAGTCATAGATCTAGCGTAGGTAGCTCCTCAGATGACTCGATCTTTACCAGCGGCAGTTTTGCACAAGCACTGGTTGCAGCAGCAGATAAAGCTGGTTTTAGGCTGGATGGAACCAGCCTGACAAGAACAGGTTTGTAGACTCAAAGTTGATGCTTTCTGCATGAAGGGTGTCTCTGCCTGTTCCTCTCTTCTTTTCAGTGAACCTGCGTCTCACACTTGTCTAACATGCATGGAATAAGGTGGATGGAGATATTTTTATCAGTATATTTTAAAAGAAACCTTGCATTATGTTTCAATTTTAGTGATTTGAAGTAGTGAATAGCACAAGCTTTTAATCTGCACCTTCAGTCTGCTGCAGTTTCTCTCTGTGCTGACTCTGCTGTAGATTTACTGACATATGCTTCGTTTAATATTTCAGTGAAGAGATCACTAATTCTGCCATGCAGTCTTTGATGATTTCATTTTTTTGCAAAATCTGCTCACAGTCATTTACATTTCCACTGATGAACATCATGTTTAAACAGTTATCTCCATCCCTGCTCTTCTGTTGCATCTCTTCTTGCAAAAGTGTATTCTTCTGTGAAGTTTTTCTAAGCATGGGGTAAATTGGTGTGCTTTTATTGTTAACAATACAAACTGTTTAAAAGCCTTATTAATAGCTGATTTAAAAATACTTAATAAGTTAATATATATTGATAAAATTTAATTTTAATTATTGTCAACTAAATCTGCCAAGTTAAATGTAACAAAGGTAAAGTGACTGTTGCTTTTGAAAACAGCCGATCTTCTAAAATGAATTAATGAAAAGTAAACATAATTTAGTTCATATTTTTAAAGCTCCATATGTTTTATTTCTAGCAAAAAAAAAGATAAGTAAAAATTATTTTTAAATATTCTGGAAAAAAGAATGTATTTGCATGTGCTTAGTCTTATCAAAAATAACTAATTATTTAAATCTACAAATCTAATAGCAAAGTTTGAACTTGGATCATATTTTCGTTATGCTTTCTTAGCCAATTCCTGCCCACAGGTTCCTATAATTTAGATTTTTTTACTATTAGTCTGGTATGAAGTCTATCCTTCAGTAAAATGTATGCATTTATGAGAAATGTCTCCACATGCTAGGGCTGAAAACTGCAGGCTTACTGCATGCAGTGACTTCATGGCAAACACTGCCTTTTAGGAATGTTAGGAATGAAGAAAAGAATCGATTGCGAAGTCCTATGTTGCCAACAAACTACAGAGTGAACAGATACAGCGTTTCTCAGATCTCTGGGTCTTTTGCCATTGACTTTGGTCAGACATAATCATCCTTCAAAGATAGTTATATCACCGTTAAAAAGTAGTTAAAACCCTCACTTGCTTCTTACACTAGTGGAAAATTGACTCAGTAAAGCTGTCTCATCATTTGAAAAAAACAAAGCAAAACAAAACAAAACCTGATGTAGACCTTCACTGATCTACTATGGGCACATTTGGCCAAACTATAATTTAAAATACCCTATTTTGCTGGAAGAGTCTCCTAAACAGTCTTGAATAAAAGGAGTAAATCCTTCCCAACCTGTTTTTTGGTGGTGTTCTTGGCCTCAGTAAAAGCTAATGCAAAGATTCACCCAAAGTTAATGTCACTTGTATCAGGCCATCGAGAAGTACAGTTTCCACCACAAACACACACCTAACAAAAGTAAATAGACACACAAACACATAGACACTTTTCAATAAATATAATTTCTTATTGTAGCTGTGTAAATGGAAAGCACAAGGAAAGGATGAGAGCTCTCTTGTCAGTTATATTTTCCTAGCTTAATTAGGTCACAAATGCACTTAAACTGAATACTTGCATGTTATTCCTCGGACAGACTATTAGAGTTTAGGATACGACAAAGTATTCAACGGTTGTGGTAGAGATTTTATGATTATTACCTTCTTACTCTCTTAATGATCCAGCAAGCAAAATGGAAACAAAATAAAACCCACATGTAAACAAACAGCCCTCCCCTCTTTTCCTCACAAAAACCTCAGCAAATGGAAATAACTCCCCAGTGCTTACTGCAATTTCATTACGATATGATACCTCCCAGGGCAGTGTGGATCAATCAGACATGCCTATTATGGACCTGCTGCACTGCAGCAACCCCCCCATCGTGCAAAATGGCGTCTTGTAGTGGTGAAGCAGCAGTATTATTTCTGTTCATTGCTCTGGAGGGACTCTGAAGGTCCTGACTCTTTACTCCTTTGGAGTCTGGACAGTTATTTTCACCCATTCAGAACAGCTGTGAAATATTCTCACTGATACGAAAGGAGAAGTCCAACTTGATAGCCTCACGTGGGTGCATTTGATTGCCAAGCATAAGAGGCATTGGTAAGTGCAGGTGCAAGGTGTCTCTCTTGCCAGACACTTTGATTCCAGTTTCCAGAAGCCATCGTGTGATTTGCTGTGAAGTTCATACAGTTTTCCTTTTTAACGCCCTTGGAAATTAAATCAAGAATTAGTGGATTCATTCTTGCCTCCACTTAAACATACCAAGTCTACTACAGAGAGTCTGATACTGCTCAGCAGTTCTTACTGGAAGGACTGCATACAAATACAAGATGCTGTAATCATTATTGGGTGCATTGAAAAATGTGTTTTCGGAGCCTGCACATCATTTGTGTTTGCCCCATGTCTGATTTAGGTCAGTGCTATTTATTTTCCCTGATTTTCATGGAGGGATAAAAGAAGGAATGTTTGGTGTCTATTTCTTTTTCAATCCAACATTCTGAATGAATAATTACATTTCTTTAGTCAAGTGTGAAGAATCTTCGTCCTGCACTCACTAGTTGCAGTTGCATGTTGCGAGTTTATTTTTGCAAGACATCTGTGCAATGTGCTGTGAGCTAGGATGGAATTTCAGGCTCATATCTGAATTTCTTTGCATTAGTGGTCTTTTTTTTATTTTTAAATGAAATTTTAATATTTTGTCTGTGTTCATCTGCTGTTTTATCCTTATCTGTGAAACAAGGGCTTGATCACTTGTCTTTGTCTGGCTGCAGCTGTGCCAGCTATAGAGGTTAATGTTTCCAGCCTTCCCCCAAATGCTTATTACTGCTTTCTCCCAGCTCCAGAATTAGCTGCTTGGGTGGGCGTTCTGTAACCCATTTCAGTTAAAATGAGCCGGGTTTTAGCAAAGGCATACTTTTCATACCATTTAAGTTCAGTTTGGCTTATTTTGGTAGAGGAGAGTTAGGGAATGTCCACATGAGGGGTTCAAACATGGTAACCTCCAATAGCTGGCAGTGACACGCAGCTGGGAGACAAGCCTGCCTAAGAGCAGAGTCCTCCTCAGGGTGCACATCAGTCAGAAGTTAGAATATCAAGCCTGAGACAGTGAGGAAATCTCTGCAGTCAAATACTGAGATGTTATTCTAACATGTATGTATTAATGCAAAACACCATGTTAGAAAGATTATGGCTACTTTTTTCACTTTGCCCTCTTTGCACTGAGAATATTTCAAATAGTGTAGCAGGTAGCATATTACTCCTGATTAGGCTTATCTAGATCAGTTCATGTATGATGGCATGTTGGAAGTAAGCGCATCTGTTGAAAGGTTTTAGTAGAAAACATAACTCACAGCAGGGTAGACCCTGGTCTAAATTAACCAGAAGATAAAAAAGCTCCTTACTAGCTTGGGGTCAGTTGACTAGTAAAATAACAAACAGCCATTTTGCTACTTTCCATCAACTCTGGCACCATTTGGGCCTACAATAGCACTGAAAGAGCAGAAGTTCTGCCTGGCTTATACATTTTCCACTGCAGATAGGATTAAAACATGTAAGAATTTTAAGTACCAGTTGTAAATGAATTAAAATGTTAACATACCCAAGATATTTGGCAAGAATGACATACAGATGAAAAAAAAAGAAAGTAAAAAATGGTGATCTTTAGTTTTCATCAATTATTAAACAATAAACCTAGTTAAGTTAACTGAATAAAAATACCAAAGTAAGAGAAAGTGAATGTAGTAAATGAACTGTGCTGCCATGGTTCCTGCATGATGCTTTTAATGATCTGCTCCACACAACAGCATCAAATATGATTTTTTTTTTTTTTTTTACGAGAAATCACATAGTTTGGTTAGTCTATATATATATAAAAAAAAATCTGAGGAATTCAATCAGAATACATTATTTTTTTAACATATAAAAATACTGAAAATGAACAAGAACATTTTAGCATTTAAATATACCCCCGTTTTTATTTCTTGAGAAAAAAGAGCCCTTAAGTATACAAACCTACACTGCTACATAGCTTGCAAAATCAGTTATGTTTATCTCACTGGAGTTACTCCAGATATACAGTGCATATGGGAGCCCCTGAAATGAGAATCTGGCTTGGCAAACGTGAAGGTGGAAGGCAGGAGGAGATAAATCTGATATGATTGCAGAACTGTTTTCCTTCCCTGCTAAAGGCTGTGGAGTTGTTATGACACATCTGTTCAGCACACAGAGCAGGTAGGAGTTACATGGCATACAGTAGTTTTATCACAACAGATGGAATGATTTTAATGATAAAAGTTAAAGACAAAAGAATGCCAAGTTTCTCACTTCGCTTGTAGTGGTGTGTCTTAAAGCTGTTGTCATTAGTGGGTACCTCAAGGGGACGCTTGCTTGCCTCTGAGAATTAGATCAGGTTTAATGTTTCAGAACAGACATTAATAGAACAGCCCATTTCAAGGCAATAACATTTTTTTCATCTGGTTTCTCTTTTTGTTTAGGCAAAGTATATCCTTCCTCTCAGAGACCTCGGCCGAGCAGCCCTTTTTCTACTGACAGCAACACCAGTGCGGCTGTCAATCAGAGTCAGAGGCCGAGGCCCACTAAAAAACACAAGGGAGGACGGTTGGACCAACCCCCCTTGCCTCATCGTAGGGAGGGAATAACAGACGGTAAGTGTTATGGTGAAGTCCCTGATGATAACCTGCAACAGGCAGGTGTGCAGAGTGGGAGAACCCAGAGCAATCTTTTAAGGAATATACGTTACAGTGAATTATTTGTTTGGTGAAGTGGGGTCCCCAGCTTGCCACGTGAGCAATATTGCAATGCTAGCAGTCTGGAGCTTGGTTAAGTGAGGCTTCAAGGAGCCTTTCTCCGTTTCAGCTCTGAACATGTTAGCATCTCTTAGGTTTTCTTAGATCTCAGTATAAATCTTACCCAAAAATGACTGTGTTGCATGTGAGTTGTCGTGGTTTAACCCCAGCCAGCAACGAAGCACCACGCAGCCGCTCACTCACTCCCCCCCACCCAGTGGGATGGGGGAGAAAATCGGGAAAAGAAGTAAAACTCCTGGGTTGAGATAAGAATGGTTTAATAGAACAGAAAAGAAGAAACTAATAATGATAATGATAACAATAATAAAATGACAACAGTAGTAATAAAAGGATTGGAATGTACAAATGATGCACAGTGCAATTGCTCACCACCCACCGATCGACACCCAGCTAGTCCCCGAGCAGTGATTCCCCCAGCCCGACTCTCCCCAGTTCCTATACTAGACGTGACGTCCCATGGTATGGAATACACCGTTGGCCAGTTTGGGTCAGGTGCCCTGGCTGTGTCCTGTGCCAGCTTCTTGTGCCCCTCCAGCTTTCTCGCTGGCTGGGCATGAGAAGCTGAAAAATCCTTGACTTTAGTCTAAACACTACTTAGCAACAACTGAAAACTGAAAAAAGTGTTATCAACATTCTTCGCATACTGAACTCAAAACATAGCACTGTACCACCTACCAGGAAGACAGTTAACTCTATCCCAGCTGAAACCAGGACAGAGTTGACATTAAAAAATGGCCTGTGGGTAATTTTACATTAAATGAAAGTAGCCACCACCAGCAGTAGCAGTATGGCATGCATTCCTAAGGAGAAGCGTAGAGCCAGTCCCACAATGCTCTGTTTGGTTTGTGCTGTTTTTGACAGCCACCCAACAGCTACAGCAATATGTGCCACACTTTTCTCATGATTCTGCCTCATGTCTTGTCCGTGCTGCTTCATTCCTGACATCCACTGACCTCAGTGACTTTGTTTCCCTCTTTGACATCTCCACTTCTCTCTGACCACTGCCTCCCATCTGGAAATTTCAGGCATGTCTGTTCTGCTCTTCTAATGACTAAGATTATCTCAGTCCTCCATTGTCTTTGTCTATCCTGTCTTGAGTTTGGCAAAAGATGCAGTTGCTGCCTGTTACTCTTTGAGGAGGACTGGATAGGAAGGTGGCTGGCTGGCTACCTCCCCCTCATTTCTTCAGATCTCTCGCCTGGCTCCTGTAGGTGTTGAAATTATCAGAGGGGAGAAGCAGGCTAATGGGAAAAGAGCATTAAAGGAACCACTAAGGATATCTGTAATGCCATGCAGATGGAGACATGATCACTTTCCTCATGCTGACTTCTCTTGCGGTGTTCAAAGCAGGGCAATTCTGAGAGCTAGACTGTTCCACCTGCCTCAGTGGCTCTTGTAACACTATCTGGACCATGGGAGTGGGTGTGATGCCAGTAAGTCTATCTCCTAATCTTAAGTACACCTTGACAAATCTGCCAGTGTATGGCAAAGGTCTAAAAATAATTTTAAAAATTACTTTAGCTTTTAGTATAAATGTCCTCCTTATTCTAGTAAAAATTACTTGAGAATCATAGAATCACAGAATATCTCAAGTTGGAAGGGACCCATAAGGATCATCAAGTTGAACTGCCTTCATTATCTTCTTTGGACAGGTAACATAATAAATAGATTTGATAAAGAGTATATTTAGTTTGGTTTATTTATAATGTGCTATTTATTATTCTAGGTACATGTATAAAATATATTAACAGTTTGCAAGGTGGACTATGACCACTAAAACCACCAGAGCTCTCCTCTCAGTCATGTTATCAGGTGTACAGATACAATTTGCAGTATGGTCTGACAGATTCCTTGTTTGTCAGACCACAAAGGTGGAGAACAGATTCCAGAAGTGAAAATCTTCACCAAGGGGGTTATTGTTACATCTCATGCTCTATGGCTCATCCTCATTACCGTATTATTTGGGGAAACAGCTTAAGGTAGCTTAGACTCCACTCATACAGATCTGATTTGGTTTAAACATAAATGACCTCCCATTCTGGATATATTCCAGAGGCCTCCCTGCTACACCAATCCATTAAATAGATGTGTCTATGAGAATAGTAACTGGAAATTGTGGGTGTTGCTTGTGGTGCTGGCAATACTCTTTCTGTGCCTATGTAAAGTCAACCCTTCTGCATAGCATATTCTGAACTATGAGCCTTTGGGGCCACAATTCTGTGTGCATGTGAGTTTGTAGTGCAGTCACTATGGTGGAACCTTAATCCTTCTGCTTTTGAGTACTGTTGCTATCGAAATGTTTAACTGTAATGTGGGTACCAGAAAATTAATGGGAATCCAGTTCAGTCATGAGACAGATGGAAGGGTGACTCCTTGGGGAGTTACTCCATCATAAAATCTGGTATTGTTTTGAATTAGTGAAAGAGATCAGATTTTAAGATTTATTTAAAAAGAGAAATCTCCTATTGTCTTCTATTTATTCTTTATAAATTACTAATCTTATTGGAGTTTCTTTCATATATTTGAGTCAGAACACCAATGATATAATATTTCCTTCAACAATCCACCTCTCAGACACAGGAAGTAACCATAATAGCTTTTGGACACTGTTAGCTTAACATTTGTCTGTTATAAATGTAGTTAAAGTGCTTACTATTCAAAAATTTAATTTAATATTCAAAAATTGATAATGTCCTGGAGTAGTAGAGGATCCCTTCTCATCCTGTCTTACCACAGGAACAAACAAACACAAATTGTACAGTTTTTCCACTTCAACTCTTACTGAATATGAGTCATTAAAGTGTAATGGCAAGTCTGAGTCATAGCTAAATTTGCAAAAGAACATTTGTCTATTAAGGAAGCTAAAGATTGCTGCTGCCACCTGTGTGTATGTAAACAAACTGAATTTAGGGACCTCTGGTATACAGAAATTAAAAATGGTAACTGGATGCTTTGTGTGGAATATTGCAGTGAACTTTACAAAGAGAGACAATACCACTACGCTTAAGCTATGGTTAGAAAAAGCAAGTAGGAGAACCTAGGATAGATCCAGCAATTCTGAGCCCTAATCCAGGCCAGTCCGTTCAGCCCTGGGCTGTCCTGGTTTCCATGGGAAGCATCACTATACATTTTCTCCTGATTTTGAGATTTCTCCAATCCATCGCCTTACAACTGCTTCCTCTTGGATTTGTCATATGAAAACATACTTGGTTTGTCAGTCGTCTTCAAATTCCCAAGCTGCATGAGTCCTAGAATCCTGTGTTTAAATCTGGCCATATACTGGATATCTGTTGTACTAAATTTTCGTTGACCAGGTGAGTTCCAGCCATGCCCTTTCTCTGCCCTTTCCTGTACACATCCTGAGCACTTCCTCCTTGTTAACTGCAACCATGTGGGACAGTGCAAAAGACCTAAGAAACTGTAATATTTAACACATAGCACACAGATCACAAACTATGTAAACATATGAGGGTACAACTTCATGCTTACTTTTGACAGCAATCCACAAAAATCCCCTAAAAGCCTGCTTCTTAATTTTCTTTGGTCACAGGTCAGAATCCTCTAGAGACTGACTCTAGATTGAGTCTTCATATTTGTCTTGCTGTACAACTTGGTTTTTAACTTCCGCATCCTAAAAGACCATGGAGACAACAACAAATCCACAGAGGAAGAATACCTTATGAATCCCTCAGATGATGAAAACATTCATTTTGAGCTCACAGTCCACCATAAAAAACAAATAGAAGGTTTTTAGTTCTAGCGCTCAAGGAATAATGTGTTTTCCTGGAAACAATGTATTCATGAATTGCAAAACAGCAGAATCTGTCATATAGGTGGTGGCATGGTAACTGCATGACTGAAGTTAAAAGCTCTTCCTTAGCTGAGCATGATGTTTAAAAAAACCAAAGAGGAGGCAAAAGGGAAATATGGTTAGGGCTTAAAAAGGAGAACTGGAACTTAAGACTTCTATTAGCTTTGCCAGTGACTTGCTATCATGTATTACAAATCAATTTTTGTTTAGTTAGATCACTGTAGAGAAGACACTTACCTTCTGATGCTAGAAAGTGGTTCAGAGGCTTATTAAATGTTGCAGTAATTATCACCCCCAGGAAAACAAATCACTGGCACAGGTAGAAAGGGATGTCCTTATATTTGTAGGTTCTGTAACTTGCTGTTTTTTCCTGTTAATAATGAGAGGCTGTGCCAAAGCTTGACTGGTGCCTGAATCATTTGGCCAATGCTCTACCTTCTAAAGGAGGGCTGGAGTAATTGCAGGCTGACCATTCATCTGCCTCTTATCAGACACTCTGATGTCCTACAGCTTCTCAATCACAATCCCTCCATTACTAAATCAATAAGACCATCACCTCTCCGCCAATGCACTTATAAATTGCCTTGCAGGTTTGATGATCCTGCCATTAGAGGCTGCAGGTAGTAGTCTGGATAACATCCCACTGGCCTAGTAAGTTTGTAGCTCAATGTGGGTTTTCAGGTGTTTTACCTGGCACCTGGAAGATAAATGTCATTTAGATGGAAGTATAGTGGTAATCAGTGATACCACTCTGGGTATCCTCACTGAAAATCCTGCTGAAGTCCTTACATTTCTAGATTCAAAACTTCTCTGAAGTTATTGATATGATGGAATGAGTTGGCTTGCCTCTATGTGGTAATAAGTCTGCCTGTTAGGGACTGAGCCTACTAGCTTGTCTGATCTCTGTTACCGCTTTACTAGCGGTCAAAATGCCAACCATTAACCATCATGTATGTGCATACCTGCAAGTGTGTGTGGAGACATGTGCATGGTCACATATGGACATGTTTGGCTGGGAAGTGAGAGGAGAGGAGAAGAAAGGAAAGGCAAGATTGTTCTCTTGTGGCATTGGAGGAAGAAACTCATTACTCCAGATACATGGGTTCTTTATAATATGCCCAGATGAGATAACAGAGCTTATTTAGTAATTTACCTAAGGCAGAAGATTTGCACTACAGGATTTAAGCTGTAGAGCAAATAAAAAACATATTTCCAAATGAAGCTCTCTTCCAGCTTTTTTTATTAAAAAGGAAAGTTAGGTGTTACTATGACTATCAAACTGAGTAAGAAGGTGAAAAAGCAAATGGTTTAGTCAGGTGATGGTTGGCTGGAATTAGTAACTGTCCTTACAGATCTTCTCAGACGTGTCTAACACAGTTCAGTAAGTTTTTACTTAGGCTGGAGCCAGCTTACATTAATTCTGTCTACCTGTCATTCTTCTAGAATTGGGTGAAGCTTCATTAGAAGATAAACTTTATTTTTCACTTCAACTCATCCACAGGTCTAAAAAAACCAAAGAACTTTACAAACATGTTTTTTCATTTAATTTTTATGCATAAGGCAATCACTAGGACCATTTTGCAGATGGATAAAAGCAAGAATCAGGTTAACAGTAAAGCAGCAGTGTAAGTCTACAGTAATTCCAGGAATTGCAGCTAGCTGTAGAACATGCAGTATGGTTTAAGTACAAAGCTTCTTTCCTTCTCAGTATCTAATTAATAACAGCTATTAGAAGGCAATTCCTGAAGAAGGGTACTGTATGTTAAGAAGTTTAATACTGCAATAATTCTTACTTTTTTCTATGATACTACTTAAAAATTTTGTTTATATTCAACAGTAAATATTTTATCTTGGAAAATTACATTGTCAGATGTCAAGTTAGGACTGTGTTTATTGGATTCAGTGCATCTCCGTAAAGTGCTTATAAATCACAACTTCAGTAATATCTATTTCAGATTGCATAAGCAGATGCCCGCATTGTGGTTCTGTACATTAACTGGTTATGATCGCAATAAAATCAATTATAAGAAATGCCGTTTTAGAAGCCAACACTATAAAGCAATTTTAACATTGGCAAGCTCCCATACCCTCCTGCTTCCACCTACAGTAACTCAAGTATAGTCATTGTCATGAAAGGTCACATCTATATTCATAAGTGAAAATTTCTCGAATAAATTAGTGCTGAACATAGAGCGTACACCAAGCTCACTGACAGATTATTATAAGGCTGTTCTAGCCAGAAGGTAGATATCTTGATCTGGGGTATAGCGCTTCAGCTGTGAACAAAGGTACGGGAGCAACATCAGATACAACCTCTTTCCCTTGTAGACACAAATAACCCATATGTCCTCATTTATCTGTAAGAGACAATGTTGACTGGAGTGACATCTCAGCAACTTTAGAAGCATTTCTGCCCCAAATATGAGGTGTAAGTATCACTTTTAACAGCAAGGGCATGAAAAAAAGTCTGTGTAGCATTATATAAAGCTGGATTACAGACTTTGAAATAAATTCCCTCCAGAGGCCTCCTCACCAATTTATACAATGAATTTCAGTTTCACTAGAGTTATAAACATCAGACTTTCCTGCAGGCAAAGCAGAGGTTTACTTTTCCATGCCTGTTAATTGAGACAAGTTCAATTCCTTGATAAACCTTCACAACACTGTAAGGTACAAAAGACTAGAAAGCAGAACAGACCAATATCTAGTGTAACTAACATCGGTTTAGTGAAGTTGGTGGGGCTGCGCAGATTTATTTGGGATATGCATTTCCCAAAACCAGAATCATCAACAAGTGTTCTATATATAAAATGGGTATCCCCTATGATAGAGTTTTCATTACAATACTAAAGGTGCTTCCCTTTTCTGATTTTTTTTTTTTTAAATAATCTGAGTCTTTTCTGGACTACTATTAGTCTATCATATAGTTTACATGAAAATCTTACATTTAGGATTATAATTATCCCGACTCTATAATTACCTTGGGTCAAGGACTAATAAACAAAATGTACTTTTGCCTCCACAAATGTGATTAGAAGCTTGATTTTCAATTCTACAAGCATCTTAGTAGTCCAAGTGATAAACTTGAAAAGGACAGGAGTTGTTAGAGACCAGGCAAGCATCTTTCAGCGTTTAGCTGAAATTGTGTTTTGACTGGTTATATTTGCAAGACTGCTAAACTTAAGAGTGGCCCTCCTCTTGTCTGTGAAGACTCTAGCTCTTGGCTGAACTTTCAAATAGTACTTGAGTAAAATGCTCACCGGTTGTTTGGTGGTTCCATTTAAACATGTATTTTTCACAGATGTGTTGATGCTTTTTCAATGACAGTAGGTTTTGTGAATAATTTTTCCCAATTTTTTTTCTGGAATTTTATTCATTTTGATGAAGTTGTATATTTAGATTTTGAGTTTAAACCTCAAGCTGAAAGTGAAGCCCAAAAATGGGGATGATGAAGCAAGCCCCAATATGAGGGGGGGAAATCATCAACTGGCACAGATCAGTTTTTCATAGCCTTTCTTAATTGCTTGCTGTTACTGAAAGAGCCAGCTGGAGTATACCCCACAGAAAATAAATCCCATGCTTAGAACTGTAAGTCAGGGCTCAGAGTCTATTGATTTTTCTGGAAGTTAGAAAGAGCTAACACAGTAACCTAAATAAAAAACTAGCAGAAGTTAAAACCACATTTCTGATTAACATGAAATTTCCTCCTTTTAAAATCAGCAAATTAAGTGATTCATGCCATTTGCAAGGGACTTTTCTTTTCAGTGTCAAATAGACCTTCTGTTTCAACTAAAAACTTAGTTCATCTAAATCTTATTCACGTTTTTTAGATCTTCCACCACCACCTGACCCGCCCCCTGGTCAGGGTTTAAGGCAGCAAATAGTCCCCGGCCAGCGCGGAGGCTCGGCAGAGAGGAAAGGAAGCTCTCTTGAGAGGCAGCATGCACCGAACGTAGATGAAACAAAGAGCTCCCTGGACCGGCAAGCTAGGACGTCACTAGAGTGGCAGCGGCAAACCCAGGAGTGGATAAGCTCTACAGACCGCCAAGAGGATTTCAGGAAAGCCCAACACAAACAAGCATTCGGATCAGGTGTGTGTGCGCTGCACTAGCCCAGGCAGGGCAGACGGCTTCTTGACACTTCTCAGCTGAGGGTTTCTGTATCTGGCAGGAGCCTAGGATCACCTCATGCCCCTCGGCGCCAGCACTGATGAGGCTCAGGCTGGAGAGTAAGAAAAGGCAAAGTGAAATGAGAGCTTGTGATCCAAGTGTTTTCCCTCCTGCAACAGTGAAATCTCATTAGCGCCTGACTTGGTGCATTCTTTACAGTGTTTGGGCAATTAATAATGTTGTCAAGCAGAGCGATGGAAAAAACAGGAACAGTTTCAGGCAGGCAGGGAAGGAGAAACAGATTTTTAGAGTATTTTCTGTTAGATATATTTATTTATACATACAGGGCTATATTTTCTAGTTGTTTCAACCTGCTTCTAAATTGGCAGGAGTTGTTTTTGCATGTCTGCAAGAAGGCTGATCCTTCTGAACTACTGACATTCCTTCCAGCTGTATTTAAAACAGTGTCTTCTCCTTACTCAAGGATATGACAAAGTAACATTCAACTCTTAGGCCCAGCAAGACAACAGCACAGGTTTTCACCTTTATACAGGACCTGTTCATTGCCGAGTGCTGACTTTATCTTCTAAATGGATTTCAAGTCTGTAAAAATGTGTGTGGGAGACGATGCTGAGCTAGAGTTGTAGTTCTACAATATTGGCAGATTCCTTCTCTCAGCCTGACCTCAAGTAAAAGCTGCTGTTTCAGGTCCCCTTACTAGGTATTTTCTTTAACCCACTAATCACATGTTACCCCAGTGCTGATTAGAGTGATACAAGAGAACAATTAAGAAGATTAAAAAAAACCCAAACCATACTGTACATGGAGCTTTCTGTAGCGCTACACTGTTTCTTCAAGTATGTATGTAGCTCCCACAGTAAAACAAAAAATAGTAGCATGCAGGCAAACCTGTGATGGGGGCAGGATTTACTGAATAAAATTCTCCTAATATTTCTACCCATATTTAAAATGTAAATATTTTGACTACAATCCATATTTTAAAATACAACTGTAATGATACCATTAAACCCCCTAATCTTTCAGCTGCATAAACAAGTGAGTGCTTGTTCATGTTGTGAAATGATGATGTGAAGTCACAGTTTAATAACAGCGTGTGAAATTCATGCTACTTGGTGAAACAGCAACTTTAATTACAATGTACAAGATGTACAAACACATGGAAAATAGCCCGAATATACTTTATACATCTCATTTCTTTGTAAATTATTTTTAAGGATGCTTCTCTGGCCTGGTTATCAAGAACTCCCCTCCTTTTCCTCTGCTTCATAAGTGTACAAATAGAAGTTGTCAGTTATTCTGTGATACAGAGGGTATAGAGTAGTAAAATTCCCATCCTGCAGGACTTGTATTTATCTGTCCTTAAATAAAAAAAAACTTGATCTTGACACTTCCAGTGCCCTACATGAGCATTGAATTTAGGGCTGGAGTGATTACAGGTATCTTGTTCTTGTCAAATTTAGGATGAACAGACCAATTGCATATCCTTTATGCATTATAGAGGATTCCTCTAGGAGATACTACAGTTTTACCTTGGTGGGAAGGGTTCATAAAGTTTGTGCACAAGGTGGGCCAGAGCTTCATATCTGTCTATCTGTCTTCTTATCCCAGCTTCTTGCACTACAGTTTTCTTGCTCTGTATTCTTTTCTCTGGCAGATTTTAAAAAGGCTACTTTTGTGGGTGATGCTTGTTTATATTGCAAAATTCTGGGGGTTTAATAATATTAGTTATACTTCTCTTCCTTTATAATGACAAAGATCTCTGGAAATCTGCCGTGTCCCAGTTTTCAATGTGTTTCCAAAAGGAGTTATTATTAGCTATCAGCTTCCAGAAAATATCTATTTTGCGGCTTTGGGTGCTTCATTCAGACATTACCAAGCTGTGAGTGAGATTTTGAAAGCAAGACCTTTGGTTTGAAGTTGAACAGAATAAAAATACCTAATTCTGGGAACCATGTTTCCACTGGTTGCTTTCATTATAAACAAGATCACTGAGTTCCTGCCAATGGCTTCATTGTGGAACCGCAGTTACAGCACATCAAATACAACATTCTCAGCTACCCCTCTAGAAAAGTAATGCTAGATCAAGTTACAATAGTTTTGATAATATTAAAAGCCTTTTGGTTATCTTATGGGGTATAGAAACATCATTACACACATATATCCTGATTTCACAGGGGCTAGAATTGTATCTTCAAATCAGAGGCTCAGTATTTCAAAGAGAAAGGCATTGGCAAAGGCTCCCCATATTCTTTTCAGGCCTGGGGCATGGGGCAGTGTTTTGAGTGTTTAATAAATGTGAGCCCATTCTAAGGACTTGAGACAACTGCTTTTCATGTGCTAGAATGTTGTGAAAAACTTAGCCTTTATTTTGTGTCACGTTTGCTTATTTTATGGATTGTATTTATTTCTGAGGGCACAACAGATAATTTAACACACCATATGCTCTATAATGATAATGCACTTTATATTTATTCATGGTCGTTTTTTCTCAATATTTCATTGAACCCGAAGGAGGCCTTATCCTGAGTCCACAAACTAGAAAAACAAATCAATTGACCATATATGTCAGCTTCAAACTCTTTTGCAATGCTAGTGACTTTTCTTTCCATCCTTTAAAGATGTATCCAGCTTTCTGCTAAACTGATTTATGCTGCTTGCTTTATTGCTGCCTTAATGCAAGCTGTTCCGTATTTTAGCCAGCCTTTGGAAACCAGGTTTGGATCTGATTCTATTGTCAGAGCTTGATATATAAAGAACAAGTAACATAATTTAGGAGGCTATGGCTGTTAAATGCCATTTTACTATGTCTTTTAAGCATGTCTTTATATTTCAGCAAGGATAGCACAAAACACTAATAATGCCCTTACGTCCTGCAGCGGAAGTATTCTGGTCCCTTGGGCAGGGCCAGAGGGAGATACTTTGGCAGAGAAAGAAGTCAGCTGCCTGCCCTCTTCTGCAACAGATTCACTTGTGGCAGCAGGCACAAAGAATGGAATCCTGGGTTTCTTCCACAAATTTGTTCTCATTTGGCATTTCCCTAAGTTAATTGCACTGCTGCTGCAGCCTTTGCAAAGGCTTCAAGATTGTGAATAAAAACATTTTTATCTCCTCTTTCTTTCCAACCATCCTCACCTACTTTTCCTTCTGTGTTCCTGCCCTCTGTCAAAGAAAGTCTGTTTCTCCTCATCAGGTTGTTTAGGAGTGAAGATAATAGGAAAAGCAAAATAAAGGAACTCCTTTCAGATTCACTTTAAAAAATTTAAGATTCAAGCAGGAGATATCCCACTGATTTCAGAAGGGACAATTCCTGTGTTTGAGGTTAAGCATATATACTCATATTCTTTCTTGAATCAAACTATATTTAGCAAGGTCTCTTTCTTCAGCTTCTCAGACAGCAAAAGTGGATCATACACAGCAAAGAAGTAAAACAGTGCTTCTATTTCAGTGTTAAATCAGTGCTGCTGTTTTGCTTCTTAGGTTAGGATTATTACAACAATATGTCCTAGAAGCTCTAATCAGATGTGATGTCTTGTTTTACTTCATCCTATATGAAGACATACAGTCCTATGCTTTATTGGTATTAATCATGCTCTCGCAAGCAGTTCGTTATTACAGGTCTTCACAGAGGAAGAAGTCAAGTGAGCAAAAGTAAGCCTTTTGCTCATAATGTAACATGAAGCAAGCTGCAGGAAGATTTACTCACCCCAAATATTACAACTATTAATACTATGTATGATATAATATTTTCCAATGTAATTCACAACCAGTTAAAAAAAATCTTCAGTGTACTTCGCATCGTTAGAAATTACTGAGCTGCTGGAAGCTAATTAAATTAGCTGATATTGTAGTTCTTTATCTAAATTGATTGTGGTAATATTACCATAATTTAAGCTAAAAAAAGGAAAAAGCACATTCATGTAGGCTTGAAGCAAAAATCTAATCATAGCTGCATTGTTTGGGAAATTGTATGTGAATCTTTTTTTATTAAAGTATCTATGATTCATGATCTATTACTTCATAATGAATCTAAACTTTTTATAATTAATTAAACTTATGAGTTTACATGAAAACAAGACTAAATTCATTCTGGTTTCCTTGTCTGTGGGATACAACACTGAGTTGTCTATTTTCTTAGGTAAAATTTTGATGCTATAAAGCAAGACAAAAGACAGATATCTGAGGGCAGGAATGAAAATTATGTCCATATAAGAATAGCCTGTTTATAGGAATTTATTTGGGTTTTGTTTTGTTTTGTTTTGTTTTGTTTTGCTTTTCTAGAAGAGGCACTCGTACCATATAGTAAACCCAACTTCCCATCCCCTGGCGGCCACAGCTCTTCAGGAACAGCTTCTTCTAAAGGATCAACTGGACCTAGAAAAGGTGAAGTCTTGCGAGGAGGTCACCAACGCAATGCCAGTGACCTTCTCAATGTAGGCTATGTGGGATCAAACAGTCAAGGACAGTTTACTGGTGAATTATGTAAGTTTATCTCTAGCTCAGTTCAAACTCTCAAATAGACAAAAAGAAAAAAATTATAAATCTGTTGTGAAGAGAGGAGGAAGTTGAGTGTGGTAGTCAGATTAAATTTGACCTGGATCTTTTTGCCTTCTGAGGTGTTTTGCCTGTGATGACAAACAAATTAAGTTCTTTTGCTCTTTGGTTTGGACCAGTTCAAATCTGTAAGCCACGCCAACATTATCTACATAGGACATCTTTCAGTGTGTAATGCTAGTGAAACACTGGGGAAATTGAAAGGAAATTCTAGTAATTCAGAATTTTCTTGGCAAAGTGTAGTGTGCTTGTCTTGGAAATGCCATTGGCAGTTTTTCTTAGAAAAGTGAATGAAAAGGGTGCTGAATTTGTGGGGCATAGTGGCAAGCTTGTGATGCCTTCTCCTTAACTTTCTGTTGCTTGATGAGCAGTAGTCTGCTCTTTTTGACCGTAGATGGAGGTCCTCTTTCTTTGAGTGTGTAGCCCAGTTTTTCAGTTGTATATCCCAACTCTTTCCTCAGCTTCCCAGGCCAGGGGAATTATTTTCCAAACTTCTTCCTATTATCACTCAATATCTATTAAACCTGGTATAAAACCTTGTTAATGCTGTGTACGTGATGGTAGTACCAGATGCCAAAGGGTTTGACTCTATGTTTGAAGTAGTACACCAACCTCCCAGCTAGCTCAGGCATACTGGTATGTCTATTAGTAAAAGCAATGTATCTGTTGGCCTGTTTGCCTCCTATTTGCTGCAGTCAGACCCTCAGTACCTCCCGACAGTTACTGCCCAGTAGCTTGTAAAAGAGCTAATGCTGATCCACAAACCCTGAAATGTGCTGTCTCAGATATGGTGTTGGTAAGTGCTGAATTTTAGCATCCATTGCTTTTCATCTTAGAAGCAATTAACTCTTTTCTCCCAACCTATTGAATATTCATCCTGTGCTGCAGTAATATTGCCATAGGCTTTGTTTTGTGTTTTTTCTCCTTATTACAACCTCTTTCTCTCTCTTTGTTTCTCTCTATAGAGTAGTTGAGAAGACACACTGCAAGCTGCTCTGATGGACCATCAGGTCTGAACTCATGGAAGTGATGACACTAAACAGTGCAATGAACATTTTCTTTATTTATGTACTATTAAAAGAACTGTAAATGCAATGTAAAGACACACAGCCACACATATTCCACAGATACCTTACTTGTGTTCTTCTCTTTAATACACCATCCACCTTAAACTATTCCTTGTCAGGAGTATATGAAAAAAAAAGAAAAAAAAATCACCCTCCAGGATGAAAAGGATTTCCTTCTGTATATAATTTCTTTTGTTGCATTGCTATGCAAGCTCACCTTCTTTTTGGCTATGTTCATATTCATGTCTGTTTTTATTGGTCGGTTGTACTATATGTGAATTAATAGGCTGTGGTGCCATATATGAACTTTTAATTGTGTAACTTTTATGTTTAAAGTTTGCACTGCAATTTTATTTGGTGATAAGCACAAAACTCTACTCCTCATGACATGAAGAAAAAAGAGACTGAATGTGTGAAGGTTTACATACTGTAAGCTACTTCAGATGATGCTGGATGTAAAGGAGTGTGTTAGGTGGTTTTCCATTGGGGTGTAGAAATGAGAAAGTGACAGGCAAAACTGATGTCAGTGAAGACATTAGAGACAGATTTAAATCCTTTAGAAGCAAGCAACATAGTTGTTCTTCCTATTTAAGAAAGGGTCAGAAGTTGGAAGTGTGAGATTAAAGAATGAATATGAAAATTAAAGGTAGCATGAGATGGCCTAGACCCTTTCACTAGAATGATGCCCTTAGTATCTGTTTTTAGCCATCCCATGCCATGAAATGAAGGGGAAGAAAAACAAACCTTGTTACAAACAAAAGAACTTAAGGTGTTTCACTAAAGCTGGTTTTATATTGCAGTTTTAAAAGAATTATTACTATTAATTTCTCCAACCCAAAATATAAGACAGATTTCCAGGAGAAACAAATAATATAAACTCAAGAAATACCTAGTAAGTAGTTAAGGATGCAATTTATTGTTGAGACATATTCAAGCTGCTTCCAAAAAATTGAAATATCAGAGTATCTTATTTCATCTTTCCAATACATGTATAGTACAGTAGAGGATAGAGCTGCACCACTGAAATTCATGACATTAATTGTTTTGATGCAGTCTAAACAAACCTTTGTGTTCTGTTACCTGAAGTCTGTGAGAGCTGAAGCTGGATCCACTAAATTTGTAGTAAAATGATGTTTGGAAAGAAAGCAACAGTCAAATTATTTTCGACTTGCATTAAGTACATTTATGGCAATACAATACATCCAAAAAGTTGGATATAAGCAAAGAAAATCTTTGACCTGTGGTTTAGTGAGTGTCTTCAAACACTACTATGATGAGGAAATAACGCATGTTTATACACTTTTTGAATAAACCAGACTCTGTAAGTGGACATTAATGACAGCATCCTGTCTCTTCATTAATTTTCATGACTTTGTCCAAATCTTCTGTACCTCTCAAATCTCAATGAGTAAATTGTCAAACTTTTCTTAGAATATTGTATGTGGATAGCCCACTCATTTGATGCTTAATTTAAATATTGCATCCTACAGCTTATTTCTGTTAGTTATCTGACCATGAACACAAGTTTCCATTTGAATACCCTTTTCATATAACCAGTCTATGTTGTTTTATATATTGCCTTGGAGCTCACCAGTATTAAGAATTAGTAATGGCAGAATTTTAGAAAGGTAAATTACAGTGCTAAATATGTGTTGCTTTTCATTTCATTAACTTGTTCCATGATAAGATAAAACACTACAGCCATCAACTATAACTCAGCACTACTGAATATTAAAAAAAAAGCTAGTTAACTTCCTTAAGGTCAAGACTCTTATTTAGCAGGTTACAAACCAAAAAAAGTTGAGAAAAAAATGTATGCATTTATTTATATATGTGACCAATTAATATATGTAATTTTCCTGCTTGTTAAACCATTATAGTTAAAACCATTACGTAAAAATGTGCAAAAATTGTTCAAGCAAGATAAAGAAGGCATCATATTTACATATGTATGTTTTTTATTTTGGTATTATCATATGAAGAGAAGACTATTCAGGGTACAATTCAAATTTAATTCTCTGGAAAATGTTTAACTCAGTCACTGGTAGAATTATTTTTCCCTTTTAATTCAAAAGCTTGTGCTGAGCTTTGGTGGAACACCTTACTATATTATTTTCAAAATTCAGTATCATTAGACGTTGATAAAGCCATCCCAATTACTTTCAGATATGTGTTTTATCTCTTCCACTGGAAAGTAAATGTGTGTCAGTATTAAAGCTCTGCAGTACCATGATATTCACTAACTTGTCCATCTGCTTCTGTACATTTTTGTTCATTAATAATTTGCTTACAATATTACATAAGGTGGTGTTGTGTATCGCAAAGTGTCTCCATTATCTTACAGGTGATGTCTCGTCTTTTTTTTTTCTGTTTTCTATACAGTGTACTTCCAATGAACCACAGTACATATTTTTTAAAATGCCATTTAATTTACTATTTTAAAAGAAGTATTCTTCTTTTTTTTTTCTAATTGAGAACATTTATTGTGAATAATGTGTTTAAAGAAAAGGGATGTTGTGGCAGCACTTAGAATTGTTTTTTAATTTGTTTTTTTAAAAAACTGTTTATTGGCTACAGTTTGTTCACGAAAAAGTATGACCTCTTAATGTGTTTCATTGGTATTGTTAGTGCAGCAAAATTTAATTGGCATAAAAAGTTGGTTAATAGTACTGTTGAAGTGTGTATTGTATATTTACTGGGGAAAAAATAAAACATATTCACATTTCAAATCTATGTTAAAAGACCTTGAGTAAGGAGTCAATATGTGAAAATCCAAACTGGGAAAATCAGGCAATAATAACATAGACTGAGCTATAATCATCACTGTCCACTTACAGGTAACAAGGAACATTTTATATGCTGGTTTTTGAACTAAGTTAAGAGCTGTCTTATAAATAGGCCAGTGGTAAACATTGCCTGTCATAGGGATTTCTGTTTAAGGTCCTGTCTATATTGAGAATAGTTGTACCAATGTAATTACACTGATACAGCTATTCTAGTGATACATCCTCCATTTGTAGACGTACTATCTCAATGTACAGTAAGGACCGCAAGTACACAGCTTACTTTGCTTAAAGCCCATAAAGTAGTGGACATGTCAGACCTGTGTTCAGTGGGTCTGAACCCTTGGACTTGGGGTTTTGTACTGGTGGAGCTGCTGCCAACCCAGTACAGAATATCCCCAGAACACATAGATAGATGCTAGGTCAATTTTTCTCAATCTTTGCATTGAATATATGCTCAATTTTAGATGCAGGAGGGCTGAAGGACCAAATAATAAATTGTTACATGTGCTTCAGTGGTGTATTGCTGTATTGGCAGCCATTTCAGTGATGCAAACAACAGACTTTTCTTTTTTGTTATTTATTATTTCTCAAGTCCTTATCCAAGTCAGTAAACCTTTTGAATAACTTTTGGTTGTCACCTGAAATACAACAGAAACACAGTTCCTTGGCAAAAGTACAAAAGAAAAGAAGTATGGAGAGTTTTAAGTACATTGATTTAACTATACACCAGTGCAAAAGGAAGAGATGAGTGTTTGAAATAATGATATGCTGGTTTATGCTTGCCTCAGCCCATACATTGCCAGCCAGGAGAAAAGGTGTGTACTGAGGCTGAGAAAGAGTCCTCGCAACTGACAGACAAAAGGTAATTGGGTCGGGAGAGATTCTGGCAGGAACTTTTTTTTTTTAAAAATACAGGCAGCTCCTTTGGCTTTTCTACAATTTATGGAGTTTGGATTTTTTATGATTAATGGCCTTGTGGAAATTTAGCAGGGGAACTAGAAGGAAAAAAGTTGGCCTTCTTTTGTAAAGATTGGGGGGAACTTGTTTGCTGAGGGGAGGATTTTTTAATTTAATTTTTATTTTTTTAACACGTTTTGTGTTCCATCTATCTGGAACATGTTAGCTAAAAATAAATTATTTTTTAAAACCACGTGGGCAACGGACAATTCATTTAGGAGGTACATTCAAATAGCAGGAAAGATAGCAAAGAGTAATACTTAAAAAAGGAACACATACATTGCCTTAGAATCAGCCAAGTCCACTACAGTGTCACATGTAATTCTGAACCATTGATAATAGGTATAAGCTTCATTGGTTTTGGTTTCCATACCAAAATAAATTATCCAAAGTCCATAGGAGGCCTAGACCCTCAGGACACTAAATCTGGTACTTTGTTTTAAATGTGCGGTTAATCCAAGCTGGTGGGACTGGAGCATGCTCAGGGTGTATGAACCCCCAGCCCTGGCTGCTTGCACCCCAGCAGTCTCCAGCTTGGAAACAACATGTGGCTTCAGGCTCAGCGGGTGTCAGTGGATCCCTTTGCTAGGCACCTTGTAGGCATCATGTACATAGAGGCAGCGTACTTCGCTGAGGATGAAGTTTTTCACAGCAGGGAAGGTCTCCAATGAGTTAGGCATTGTGGCAGTTCACATTGGGACCACTTAGTCAGGCAAGTCTCACGTTTTAGGACCACCTTGCCCAGTCCTTGTCTTGGTGCTGTTCTGCTATATGGTCTGTGTACTCAGTGCTGCTGCTGTCTGCTGGATCTGGGGTGCCTGGCATGGGGGGGTGCAAGAGAAGAAGAGGCACAGTGGTGCGGGGGGGGGGGGGGCATGTAATGCTCTCCATGCATTGAGGGGCTGGATATATGCCTTATTAGTTAAGAGGGGACAAGGGAACACAGTCGAGTAGTGGTTCCAAACATCTGCTCTGCTGTTTCTAGCTTGTTCCCTGCTTCTGTTTCAGACTGGCCTCTTGCCATGCCAACCGCTCCTCCACCCAAAATAACAGGTATGACTTAGAGACATCTCATGAGATCCAGAGGAGATGTAGGGCCATGCCTACATGCTGTGAATGTGGACTGGGGATTTGAGGAGAGATAGCTCTGAGCTCTAGTGTTGACGTGAGGACTAGATTGCTCTCCAGCCTGCCTTTATTTAACTGTGTAGCTACATCCAGGAAGACCCCAGCAGCCAAGAAGTTCCTAGAGTGCACCTCAGCCCTGCAGCATCTCTACTGGCATGTGACTCCTCATTCAGCCTGTCGTAGACCATCCTGAGTTCGATGCTGGCTTCTCACCGCATCCTGAGGACTGAAATGGCTTACGCTGACATTTAGGCAAGTGAGGTTGTTCCTCTCTCTGCAGCAGAATGTTAAAAAAAAAAAACAAAACAAAAAACCGACCAAAAAAACAAACCTGGCACTTAAACACAAACCTTATAAAACAATCCTCAAAAATCCTAGAAATCAAAGCATTTCAAGATGTACGTGTTTGAGGATTTTTTTTTTCCTTTTCTTAGTATTTTGTCTTAGCTACCATTGAAATGATCTGTTTATTTTTTCAAAGCTGTTACACTGTCCCTCCATGCTCCCCCCCACCCCTTTCTCCAGTACTTGTCTTTCAGCTGTAAGGAAGTTATGGTAGAGAATAATTACATTTGTGTACTTTCTGTGTTATAACTTTAAACAACAAGGTGCACAGTTGCATTCAGTTCAATTGATCAAAGCCAGATGGGGATGAAATGTTTGTGGTTTTTTTCTAAAAAGGCCTGCTACTATTTGTGCTGATATTTGTTCCCCATTTATGCTGATCAGTGCATCTTTTGCCTTCAAGGATGCCATTAGTAATTCCTCTTTGTGTTCAAAAGCAGGAATCCATTGTGCAGCACTTGGAGAGCCACTCGGATGCAGGTAAAGAATATAACAGCTTGAGCAAGTGCTAATTAGAACCAATTAAACTTAATTGACCTCCTTTGGCAGTAAAATGCATAATAGAACTTGCTCTGTCCTTGCAAAATGGAGATCTCGCCTCTAAGCACAAGAGTGAATCATGGTTTCACATATCAGCCTGTAGTAATTATGTGGGTATAACAACCAGGAAGCGGCTTGCTCCAATTTGTTCTAATAACTGAGCTCTACTGTATCAGGGCAGTGCAATAAAAGTGAGATTTCTGGTTCAGTCTATTTAAAAAACTAATTTTTGCAGAGCAAATGAGCATCCCAAGATACCAATACTAATCTTTAGGAATGAGTTGGCAGAAAAATACAGAGTCCCTTTTATAGGTAAGTAATGGTGTGAGTATAAAAAAGAGGCAGTTATATGCTTGCAAGTTGGAAATGGCTCTGATGTTCAGAGGCTGTGTCTATCCTGAGTAGTAGGTGTAAGCTTTGGTGTGCCTGGATTGGTGCCTTGTCCAGGTGAATGATCTGCCTACAGTTTAGCATGTGTCCCTACTGCACCTTGCAATCAGGTTGCTTTCTGCAAACTTCTGTTTGAAAAGGGGCACTAGCACCCATCCATCTGAGGTTTGTGGTGCCATGGGACTGCACCACTAACACAGGCACCAGTCTGGACATAGTCAGAGGTATCCAAATAAAAGGAGAGAGAAAGAGCAGGGGAGAGAATGAAGGGTAGGAAATGTAAAATTGTGTGAATTCAAAAGCATCAGTGGTGGCTGCGAAGCTACACATCCCTGTGAAAAGCCATTCTTATTAGTAAACCAGAATTGATCCAGTTTCAATGACCATGCCTTGCTGACTTTTTCCTTAGCAGGAACTGAATGCGACTGATTTTGCTGCTAACTTGGCCTTACTATGAACAGCAATAAAGGTGTTAGTCAGGTGGGGACTTTGATGTGACCAATAACATCACTCTCCCTTCAGGGAATGTTCATGTGCTGGCTTGTTAATGAATTTCTTTCCTAATGAGTATCATTAAAAACCCTTTGATTAGCTATTTGTGTGAATGCCCTTCCTTTTTCCTCTAAGCTGCTACTTGCACTAGTGGCAGCAGGATTTTGCCCTAGGCAGAAAGCATGCAGCTGTATTCCTTACCTCATGAATAGAAGTCTGAGGCAAACCGTGACAGGAAAGAGAAAAAAAAAAAGAGCTCACAGATGAGTTGAAGGTGTTTTCTACACATGTACAAGCTGAGCAGGCACTAGCATTCTGATGAGAATGTCACTAGGGGAAATGAAGAGCAATAGGTAGTGATGGTGAAGCATGTAACAATAATTTACATACACCTCGAGTGCCAACAGGCAAAGAAACAAATAAAGCTATAACCTGGGGAAAGGGAATGCCAGAGAATAAATGGACCGCAACAAGCAAACAAAAAATGCCATGTCATAAAGTGTAGCAAAAAGCCTGGAAAACAACATTAAAAACAAAACAAGGCATTTCACGTGCCGGGCCCCTTAATGAGATATTGATGGCATAGAAATTGCCTACTCCTATGCAAGACAAAAGGAAGACAAAAAGAAACGCAAAAACAATTAGGAAACAGATTTGGCTATCTAAGGTTTAATAGAAAGAGATGTGGCATAGCAGAGTACAATTAATCACCAATTGCCTGAAACACTTTCTTCTCCTGAGCTACTGCAGACCTGTCTCCCCTGCTCTCAGTCTTAAAATGACAGGCACCTGATCCAGTTTCTATTTAAAATAAATCTCTCTGTGCCATTCCTTCCCCAGTCCCCCAAATCTCCCAGTGAATTGCTGATTCTGATAAACAAACCTTTTGCATTTACTCTGGTGTCACAGGCTTCAAACTAGCTTCAGCCTACCCACCCCCTTCTTCCTTCTCTTCTTTTTTCCCCATCAGGCATAAGCTTCATCTACATATTTTCTACCTTGTTGTTAGGCATATAATGAGGCTTTTCTATTTTTGTCCTTCCTTGCCCAGAAAGCTGTCTTAGATCCATCACACTTAGAGATTTATACTTAAAGTTCACTTTTATGTTTGATCTATGTGGAATATGAGGTTTAAGTGTAAACTGGATCATTGGGTGCCTTTAGAGCATTTGTAAGTAAGGGAGAGCCATTGATGAATCTTGATTTGAGTGTTTCAGCCCTGTATGCAGAGCCTGAGAAATCAGGGTGAATGATCATAGTTGCAGAAGGATTACGGCGTGTGTTGCAGCTCGTGTCTACTGTGCCGTACGTGATTCTCTGCATCAATGTGCAAGTATTAATAGCAGCACAGGAAAGTACCTTAAAACATCTGAAATAATAAGTAACTCTGAATAGTGACAATCTGCAAGTAAATCTTGGGTCTGGTGAAATCTGTAGTAAAATTTTAGCCTTATCTTTAATCAAGATGAAGTATTGGTTTCCAGGGTAATCTCTGTAGTGTAGTAGCAGATTTTTGCCCATCAAAGGGCTGCCTTTCTATTCTGTGAACCTTACAGCCCTGGGACATTCAAACATATTCTGATTTTCTGTACATGAATGTTTGTGACATGAAAACCTGTTTCCAGACATGGGACTTTGAGCTTCCTTCTATCATAGTCCATATGTGCTTTTGGATCTTTTGGGAGTTACCCAAATCCCAAGTGTTTTCACAAGCACTTATCGCTAACTAAGAATATTCAAGGAACAACCCCTTCCATACTTTCTTATTCTTTACAGTCTCATGCAGGCCCATGAAAGGGAACAGATACCAATTTCAGCTTTTGGTTGCTGATATGTTACACTTCTGATTTCATTGAGGGATTTAGGAGGCATGATTTTCATAGAAACTGATGTCAATTAGTTAATTGGAAACTTAATGGTAAAAATTTTAGACCTCTGAGATCCGGTAAGTACCCTTGTACTTTAGCTGAGGGTAAAACCTTTCAGTAGTTTTGAAGCTACTTTTCCTTTAATTAATTGGATCATAGAATGACAGTATTTTGTAATACTTCCAGTAGAACTGTCTGGGTGAAGAAACTTCGCTTTGAAACTGAGTTGCTCTGATCAAAAACTCCTGCTTGGACCAATATAGAGACTTTTGTGGGACAAGTAAATATTACATGCCATTCCAGCAGTAGCAGCACTGTTGAAAACAAAACAAAACAAAGTTAGTAAAAGCTAGGTAAACTCAGCATCGTTTAGTGAGTACTTGAGGTTTCCTCTACTTTGGTCACATTTGGCATATGCCAGGAAATGTTTGGTGCAGGGGTGTTTTTGTGCCTGCTGACATCCCTGGCACCTCTCACCTCACCGGTCACACTCAGAGCTGGAGCAGCCATGGGAGTGGAGGGCAAGGAGAAGAAAAGGAAAGGGAGGGAGAATAAGAAGACATAAAGTATTTCAACAACAGTTTTCAGGACAAAAAAGAACTCTATTGTTTTCCAGGCAGTTGTGTAGCACATTGTGGATCTGGTACACAGAAAGACTCCTTTTGCCCACTGTCCTTTTTTTTTTTTTTTTTTTTTTTTTTTAGATTTGGATAAATGTACTCAGAAAAGAAAATTTCAGGAAAAAAATGATGTTAACTGCTGGAACAATCTGGGGTTGTCCTCAGTGCAGGCCTCTGACCATCAATATTAGGTCGTGTCAGTAAATTGATTATCGTTCGTACACTGTTCCTAGTGCTGACAATAATAATGACAGAATGCTTTTAATTGGTCCCAGGGAACAAAAATGAGACACAAAATTCCCCCCGCCCCCCTTTTTTTTTACAGCGAACAGTTGCTTTTTTTTCTCAAGCACTCAATATTATCATGTTAGTCTTAAGAGTGTTCTGAGACATCTTATGCTGTTCACTTTCTTAAATCCATTTATTAAATTGAATGCTGTTGAGCATGAGGCTGACATTTGGTGATTCTCATGCAGTTTCTAATAGCTGCAGGGTGCTCATGTTTGGAAGCAGTTTTATGATGCTACAAAATGTCTTCTCTGCTTTTGCTGGCACATATCATACCATATAGCTGAAGCAGGGCTGTCAGGACAGCATGTCTTTATTTAGCAGACCATTGTTTGTCATCGAACTGATATTCTTGGAGTTTTTTCAACTATAGCATTGTTGCCAATGGTTAAAATTTCAAAGCTTCATAAATGACTGTGCACAGGAAGATTAATCCAGCTGGCAAACTTTCTACTTTTAAGATTTTTGTAAAAGTCACCAACAGGGGAGCCAATAATTTTCACTCTCTGATGAAATCTTCATTATGGAGCATGTGAAACCTTGTTATAATGTGGATGACTTTGCCATTATATCTGCAGTTATGCGCTTGCCCTTCTAATAGCACTCATACAACGGGAATTGAGCACCACAAAGAGCCTCTGAAAGTAGAGTAACTTAATTTTCCTCCGCATTCATACAGTGTACAGGTTTAGTAAGGGTCTCTCATGTTATTTACAATGCCTTTGTTTGTCAGATTCTTATTTTAATTCCCTGGTATATAAAACCTGGCAAATGTCAGCGCTTGTAACTATCAGCTTTCAATAAACACAACCTACAGGGATGCGAGTCGTGTAGGACACGAAAAGAGTAGGTCACTCCATAACGAGCAACTGTGAAAGGAGGACAAGTTAGCTCAAAACACTTCCTGTGTTTGTGAGATTTAATTTGAGGTTTTGACCGTGCGCCGATTCAGAAACGCTTGTTACAGGTAGTCAAGACATGCCAGGAAGAACTACAGTGAATAATATGGTTATTGTGCTAGAATGTTATCACAACACCTGAAGCAGCCATTGTAGCTGTTGTTTCATCATTCTTCAGCATTGATTTTATTATTCAGAAATGAAATTATTACAACTTTGACCTGCTAGTGGTTTCTGTGATATTGAGGAAGCACTAATAATGTATTTTTTTGTCTCTCTCCCTCTTCTTTTTTCTTGCCTTCTACCACCCTGCAATAGACTCAGGTTCATCTTAGTTGACGTGTAGCCAGTTATCAGCATAACCCTGCTGACAAAGCACTCCTCAATGGCTGCACTGGAAAAAAAAACCCACAGCAAAAACAATTGGCCAATGCTGCTTAAGGAAGCTATATTTCCTTTTTCTCTTTGTAGAACTTTTGTCAATCTTCACAGCTCTTCAGAAAGAAATTTCTTATTCAGAAAGATGAATTAATGTTTCCTTCAGAGAAACAGTTTGACAGAGGCATTAATTCACTGCCAGACAGGACCTGATCCTTATCCTTTCATACACATTAAGCACCATCTTACCTACAAATGGTCCCAAACAAGAAGTGGTGTTACTCAGAGTACATCTATCCCATGCTGCTCATACAAGCCACTTGGACCCTCCTTATTCATGTCATTCATTTTTGACACCACTACTCTTAAAATCCTTACGTCCTAAAGTCTGGACTCTAACGTAATGTACCCTTATTTCAGTACTAGCTTCACTATTTTTAATTTTCTTTATTTATATTCTCTTAATTTAATTTTCTTACCTTCAGTTTTCCTTCCTTTTTTTTCTTAAAGATATGATTTCATTCTTTGAGCCCCTTCTATAGATCATACATGCCTTCTCTGTTGTTGGATAAGGGAAATCAGAGCCTAAGTGTTCACCCTGCGTGAGCAGAATCATTTACATGTTGCCCACACTTATGTACATGTTAAGATAGCTGTTGCTGCTTTTACAGGCATATCTTGGGTATGTGTCCAGATATTCTTTCCTTTAGTACCTTGTGTGACATGAAAAAACCTGACCAAATAAAATTTTAATGTTGAGCAGCTTTTTCACATCTCGTAGGCAAGCCTAGCTCCCTCTGTGACATATTTATTAAAGTGCAATGCAGCTTTGAACAGTTTCATATTTTCTCTTCTGAAATTTTCCTTCAACTACAAAAGTTATTGATGCTGATTAAGCCTGGAAATCCAATAAACAACTTCAGCCTCTCTGACCGTGCATCCACATAGCCAGCTAGTGATTTGGAATGGCTTCAATTCAATACAGCTAGTTAGGGAGAGACAGAACGTAGCCGGCATCCTCACTTGGCTATAGTCATAAATCATCATACAACCTGGCATTGACAAATTGGTCTTGGCCTAGAGCATCCGGGAGCTTTTTGAGAAACCTGGCCAGGGTAGGGCTAAAACATTAACAGCAGGCATCCAGGGATATGCTTTCAAACTTCTGGATGGAGGTGGATATGTAAACAATATGCTTCGTGGGCAAATTTCCAGGAAAATCTATCGAAATTTTTAATTTGTCTTCAATTACTTTTTCTGGAATTTTCTTTCAGTTCAGTTGCTATCTTTGTTGTCCAAATGAGCATGAGCAAGGTGGATCTAGGATGATAATCGAGCTCATCTGTCAGCAGTGATATGAGAAAAATAGCAGGCCAGTTGCAATTTAGTGCATAAAACATCGCTGTTAAAGGGTAACCAGTTCATCAAACTTTGCCGAAAATGATGAGGCTTTCTGGTAGTAATTTAGACTAGTAGTTGGAAAACAGTTCTAATTGGACTCCAAGGCTGAGTAGCTGTCACATATGGTAAATCTCCCCAGACACTGAAAATAAACTGAGAATTAATGAGCTTCTAATTTCAAGACTGATGTCTCTTGAATATGTCTCCTTTTTTTCTCAGAGATTTTCTCCTTATCTCTCCTCTCCCCCTCCCCAGTCTTACCCTTTCCTTTATACAAATTCCTTATCTCATAAACAGTCATTGAAGCACTTTTCTCTGCATGTGCTTATGTGTGTATAATAGAGCTTAAACTGAATGGTATAAACAGGCATTTCAGTATCTTAATCTACCAGCAAGTGACTGCCGCAACTGGAAGTGTGGGGGGACTATGGCCCCAGTAAGATATTCGCTGAAAAAAGTGGCATCAACTTTGTACACAATAACAATTTCTTATGAGTGTCAATGAAACACTGCTATCTGAACATTTTAATGTTTCTATTAGCTGCTAATCTTTGTCTTTTCACTTTAGCTTTTCCTCAGATTCTTTACTCCACTGTCCAGTCTTTTCTTCTATTGCAGTTTTTCCTTCTTTTTCTTACTTATGTCTTTCTGCTTTTCCCATTCTGCCTTCTAATACCCTTTTTCTCTGCTTTGTCTTGGATTTCCAACTCTCATGCTACTCTCCAACACCAGTCTTTCCACCAGCTAATTTTCCAAGATATTCATTCCTCCATCTGCATTGCTAATGTGAAGTTCACTACTTTAAATATGTCATTCTAATACATAATAGCTAAACCTCTGAGCATGCACATGGCAAACTAGATGTCTACATAAAAATGGGGAGAATCAAATTCACTTCACTGCTAAAGAAGTGACTGATAGCCTTGTTTTATCATCTACCTGATTTCCACTTGTTACAGAAAGTTAAAGGATTTTCTACACCTGTATGTAAGTGTATAACTGTCAGAGAGGAATTAACAATTTTCTACAAATATACTAGCTCTTTAAGAAGGTCTTGCAGGAAAACATCAATCCTTTTAAGGGGTGGGGGGCAGAGGAAGCCGGCAATACCTATTTCTTTTTTGTAATCTCCATGGTGTTGTTACAGAAAGATTTAGAATTGCTTACAGGCCTATTGGCTGGGTAGTGTAAAATGTGAGTACAGTAAAATAGTATTCTTTTTCCTCATTAAAGTATTGTGAGTCCACTTTGACATAAAATCCATAAAACATATGGATTTGGGGAACTCTGAATCATTAATAACACGACGGCTTGTTTGTGGACTAAATATAAGGGAAAGATGAAGTAGAAATTAAATGTAATTGAAAAGGAAGTGAATTTTTGCAAAGCTAATATACCTTACCAGTATGGTTTAGTCTACTGGTTTAACTGTAAAGGAGAGCAGATTAGGATCATATTTTAATCCAGGTTATTTCAAGTGCAGCTTGTTGTCCTCAACTCCTGACTTTTTTTTTTTTTTTTTTTTGAGAATCAGCAGGCAAATTATCCCTGTTTTGGGGCACAGCTTTTGTTTTGGCTGGTGACCACATGACAGTCAGTCATGAGAGTACCATGACCATGAGCAGGGCCATGCAGGGAACGGAGGTGTTATGGGGACAACCTACAGGGCTTTGGATGTGCTCCTATATACTGACTGCTCATTTGCCTCTTTGGGAAGGGGGGAAGCGAGACCAAGCTTCTCTGTAGCCTGCATGACACTGAGACAGCAAATGCCAGGTTTTGGGTTTGCTTTGTTTTAACCCTACATCCTGCTGAGGATTTGGAGAGTTGCTGTGGTTTGCCTGGAAAAAAGTGTCTTCTTCAGGTCCTTGCCAACTTCTCTGGTGTCTTTTGCCTCTATCTGTAAGGCTGGATATGGTGGAAATACCTCAAAGCTGCTTCTTCCTTCCTTGATGCTTCTTGGGGTAAGCATATAGAACGAGGAGGGGAAGAAGGTACTGGCTTTGGGGGGGGTCTGAGAGCAGTAAGGGGTTTGGAAACAAGGAAACTGGATCTCCTTCTTTTCATCCCATGTGGCAGATCATTCTTTTTTACCCCCACTGCTTCTCCTTCCTGATTCTGTGGTTTTTTGTGTTGATTTCTGTATGAAAATGTTTCATCTTTTGATTTTAATTGCTTGAACACTGAAAGGTAAGCCCCCTTCCTGGTGCAAAGATTAACAAAATAAATCTCGGTATAAAGTTGCCATATTCTCATTTTCCCTTTTCCAGCATGAGATTATGGTTTCTGCATAGACTGGAACCACAAAATTGCACTGACAGCCTTTGGGGTGCTCTCGTCCTCTGGCACTGCTAGCTAGGAACATAGAGATTTCACAGCGGAAATCTCCATTTCCAGGAAGTATTTAAATAATCTGTTAAAACTTTATATATAAATAGGTAGAGGGATTCTTTGTCCGTTCGTTTGCTAGAGAGCTGAACTAGCTGAAGTTGAAGACTAGATGGATTTGTTGCTGGTATTAGTTGTTACACCAATTCTCTCATTCCAACCCTTCTGAAAAGTCCAAACAACTCTTCATATGCGTGTATTGCAAATTGCTTGGCAAGTGCTTTCTATTGTCACCAAACTAGTGAAATGACAGGTAAATTGTTTAATAGTGTAGATTACAGGCTGGCAGCATTGTATGCAAGGCTAGCAAAGTTACAGAAGTAGCCAGCTGATATTCACAGCATCACTTACCAGTAATAGAAGATTTATCATCAAAATGGAAGGATCAGTTTGGTGTTTTTTTTTTTTATAATGTGTAAAATGACATCTGGCATCCATGCTTGTTTGGTTTTGAGTATCTCATGACCAAGCACAGACAATTACACCAAATTACACTGGTGTTGAGAACAAGGATTACACTGGGTCTCTCAAACTGATTTCAGTCAAGATTATAGCATTATTTTATACCGAATCATGAAGATAAAGGAAGATGTGACATTACATTACTAAAAAAGCTATATTACTTATTAAAAAAATTCATTCTGTCTAATACATATCAAGTTGAATAATATATGAACACACCAGTATTTTACAAAGGTTCACAGGCAGACAGATAAAGTATGCAATAAACACTGTTCCTCTCTGTTACTGTGTTGTCAAGACTAAACCTAACAAAAGCATGTTGAAAAGAGTCCTCACAACCTGAGTAAGATTTACATTTTGTCAAAGGAATGCTCATAGAAGCAAGTTTCATGAACCAATAAAGCAATCCATGGATGTGTGAATTATAGAATTACATATTAAATGAAAAAATAAATGCCAGAGCTTTGGGGGACATTGTGTTTGGTGTCATTGTCTGATAAATTCATTTTAAAATGTAAAAGGATTTAAAATGATCATTACTTAGGCTAGGATTAGTAATAAATAAGCAAAAGCTTTTTTTGCTAAAGCCCTAGGTGAACAATGGCACTTGAAAATGCAAAACTGGCAAAATGCCCATCTCCTCTGGGAAAAGTCCAAAGAGCCAGCAGTCTCTCTTTGTAAGCAAATAGCCTACAGAATGCAAGCATCTTCCCAATGCATTAAGAGCATCTCAACAGGGCACACTTTTTGTGTGTTTTTGTGATTACTTGTTTAATTGTAAATAATGGTTAAATTCACAGAGGCAAATACAGAGATGGTACCGGTTTTTCCATCTGCTCTTTGAGGGTCATATGTTTACATCTAAACTCATTTTTTCCCTCAGCTGTATGTGGTTTTGGTTTCTAATTTCCTCTCCAAATGTGTCTCACAAGAATGAAAAGACCGAAATGTGACCACAGACTTTAAGAACTGATTTTTCTCACACATGGTTTTGATTTTCTTTAATATATGTCTTACTGGAAGCAGACACGTTCCAGCACACACGCACACACAGCAGAATTTTCCTGCTGCAGTAGTTCTGGCACGAGATACTTGCATAGTTCTTCATAATGATCTACCTGTGTGAATGGGATGAGGAGGGTTCACACATCAAAATAAATACAATGCCAAATTCAGCATTTCACATATGAAATGGGAAAAAGTTGATCATCCTACGTTGTTTGGCAAAACATAACTTGGACTGTGACTTCCATCCATAGTTCCAGGTTAGGTTTTTGTGCAGAGGTGAGTTTTATGAAATCATGTATTTAATTCTTTATGAAAATGGTGAAAAGCCCATTTTATCCCCCCTTTTAAAAGATCGGTGGCACCATAGCATGTATCAACATGGCAACAAGTTTCTAGAGCACTCCCATATGGCAGCACGAACAACCCTGTTTCATCAATATATGTCACTGGCATTTAAAGCCCATGTAATTAAAGGCATTGGTTGCACCCATCCTCTGTTATTTATACCAGGTACTGTTTAAAAGAAAAACACATTTGAGAGTTTAAAGCCCAGGTCCAGGGTCCCTCCGGGAGCTGAGGACCAGAGGAAGAAACCACCCTACCCTGTAGCTGCTGTTGCCCGCCCCACACCACAGGCCCCAAGGGTCTGAGGCAGCCAAATGCACGCACTTTTTTGGCAACCATGGTGTCCTAGAACATTGGGCCAGACTGAACTAGAAGCAGCAGCAGGAGGAGCTTCCTTCACCACCTCTGAGTGCTGTAAGGCAGGAGGAGCTGGCTTAGCATTGCACGGCTAAGCCATCACCCTGGGGCAAGAACCGCTGGGTTGCTGTTCTCAGGCCAGGAGCAAGTTTTTTGGGGGAAGGAACTCCACAACCATGGCAGCACACGGTGGGGTTGCCACAGAGGGCACATTGGCAGAAACTTGTGGTTCTTCTCAGAGCAGGAGCTGGGATACAGAAGGGATCTTGTCTGGTTTCTTATCTGGAAATGTGAGCCAGAGTTTTCAAACTTGTTTGGCTTTTCCAAAAAAACCTGGTTTTGTTTCCACCTCCTGCAGGATGCTGAGAACCTGCTAGTGCTGAAGAATCACCTACTAGAGTAATCAAAGAGGTCTTGCTTTAATGCTTAGGATCTGGTCTGGGGACAGGCTGCATTTATTTCTACAAAAAAAAAGGCTCTTGGGAGGCTTATGCTTGTGATGTGCATACAAAAGAGGGGGTATGCTACCCTGGTGTACAAAGTGTGCCAGAGGCTTGTACTAGGGATCTGGATTGGGCATGTAGGCACTGGTAACTGCATCCAGGACCAGTGATTCCCTGTCCTTAGGGTGAAGCGATGCAGTGTCTGCACTGCTCTGCACCAGCCTCCTGTAGAGCCTGCGGCCTGCTCTGCTGAGCTTCCTGTGGTATCCCCACAGTGCTGAAAACTATTTTCTGTGGGTTTCTTCTTGAGTTTAAAATGTCTGAAATAAAGTGAAAACCATGCTGTACCATGAACGTCTTTGTAGCATGAAACTGAGGTACATCTTGCGAGCCATGGGATGTACAAGGGAGCAGAAGCACTTGGGACAGTGATGAGGAGGTTTGTTTGTTTCCTAGGGAATTTTGTTTGTATTGCTTAACCTTGAAATGGAACTTAGTAGCAATACATTGAAATTATCCCTACAGCAAAAATAACAATTTAAAACCTCCCTGAAGTCAAAATATGTGTTTTTCTAAACTTGTGTTGACAGACGGCAGGCTGTGTTAATCTTCTGGCTGTGAGCAGGCCTCAAAGGGCTGTCCAGCAGCTCTGCATTAATAGTCTTGAATGCAACAGTGCTTTGGTTGCAGTTGCTCCTGCTTCCTGAAATTGCTCCTATTTTAAGCCGTCAATTTACAGACTTAAAGCATGCTGACTTTGTAATGGATACAGATACTCCCCAAACAGATAATGTTTTCAGATAGGAGATCTCATCAAGTTTCTGGGCCCTATACTCCTGGGTAACATCAATGGGCCAATGCATAGCAACAGATTTTGGATTAGCTCTAAATCTGGGTTTTACCCAGGAATAGCTTCTTTGTAACTGGGTGCTTGATACCCCAAACCAAGGAACAAGCACAATTCTTTCTGCATTCCAAGAAAATGGGTGGATCTCTTTTTTTTGTGGCATATTTGTAGTTTCTAAGGAACAACTCAGTGGGAGGCTGCCATTATGCTCTAGGAAACGAACTTAGATTTTTCCACATGCCTCCAGTCCTATGGATTAAGAGAAGGTTTTAGCATATTGTTTATTGTTTCTTTTCAATTCAAAGTTAGTTGTTTTTTGGTTGTTTTGGTTTGGTTTGTGTTTTTTTTTAATGGAACAGAGTAATTTCTGTGTTTATAGTCTATATTTTCTATCTAATGCTTTTGGTGTTAAGTATGCATTCTGTGTGTGTTTTACAATGCCTGCCCCCAACACACACACTCCACATATGTTTCCTCTCTTCATTTGAATAGAAATCTAACACCGCAAGTGAAGAATGCTGAACTACTGTTTCACAAGCTGTCATTTAAGTGATAGATGGTAAATTGGAATTTTGCCATGCAAATTAGTTAATGCTCAGATGAAGACAGTGTTTAACTATTCAAATAAGATCTCATTCTTGATCAGCTGTTTCAGCTTATATCTCCAGTGAAGCAGACAACTAGCTTTCAACTGGAGCAGACAACTAGAACTCCACAAAACCATCAACTGTGTTCACTTAGTACCATCTCAGTAGATCAAATGATGCTCAAACAGCACTGATCTGTAGCTATCAGCTGGAAACAGCCATGGATGCTGATCCTTCAGGCAAAAAAATTGTGATAGTTGGTAGTACTTTGAAAGAAGAATTTACATCTCTGGAATCCACTACATCCAGAAATGTAAAAATCCAGCAAACTCACAACATGACATTTCTTTTAACAAAAACATATGTAAAATTCACACACAAAGAATAGTATATTTAGCATCTTAGTGGGAGCCAGGAGTGACTCCTATAGCGAAGTTCCCTAAGCCTACATAAATGCGTATGACCTTTCTTTAAGCAGCTTGCTCCTGCTTTTTTTTCACAGGAGACCTTTGAAATCTGGGAGGAAGAAAGCCCCTTGGCTATACAAAACGCCCTGTCTTTACCTGATAAACCTCTATGCCGTTATACATTTATAGCACTTTATTTCAACTTCCTTTGCTTGGATTCCTTAGGGAAATTTCAGCAACCTGTCAAATAACTGAGAAGGAGCCATCTACAGAGCCAGTCCTGCTTCCTCACCAGGAGAGCTGCAGCAGCCTTGCTTACCCCGGGAGGTACCAAAGTCACCAAAAGGGCAGTGGGGAAGGAGACCGTCTTTCCCACTGCAGAGCTTCCCCATGGCCCTTTGCTGGAGTCTCCGTGAAAGAAGAAGTGCTACAGTCTTTTGGAGGTGAGGAATAATTACAGGTGAATTTAACTGCATCTGGGTCCTCACAGTTATTCTCAGCAGTTCATGTATGCCTTTCTTATGTGCCGGAGAAACAGCTGCTTTGCCAGCTAAGGCGTTTGATCCTGTAGTAGAGGTGATGATAGTAATCTGTGCTGCAAGTTCATAATACAATGCAAGTGACGATGGATGATGGGAAGTATAGCAAAATTGTTATGCTATTTCAAGAAAAGAGGGCACAGAAAAAGGGGTTTATTTCCCCTATGAAAAATGAAATTTGGCCACCTATGCCTTCAACAGTGTGAGTGCCCTTGTCCATTTGATAGTGAAGGTGACATTTTGTCATCAATGCTTCTTTTTTCAGCCTTCTCAAGAACCATCCAGAGTTTCTCTTGAGAAGTTTGTATGCATAAGTCTTCTAAAAAGTTTGAAAATACTGATCACAGTAGACACACCTAATCCTCTCTTAGGTGCTTCAAAAGAACATTATAAAGGCTGTACCTAGTTACATGCTGCCTGCCACAGTGGCTGGCCAGAACAGAAGGACCAGTCTCACCCACTTGCTCTTCCTCAGATGATGGGATGTGCTGGCTGCCTTAGCTACTGCCAAGGTGGACAAGATAAACAAGTTTCTGAAGAAGTACAGTGTGCTGAATTTTCCAAAAGAAGAAACCGGTGGGGGAACCAGGGCAGAAGAAAGGAACCTGGGACTGAGATGTCTATGAGAGGGCAGAAAGGTGGGAGGAAGAAGACAGAGAGTGGAGCAAGCACCAGAAGAAAGGACTTACAGAAACTGTGGTTAGGTAATGAATGCTGGAATCAGCTCCAGGTTTTGGAAGCTACCAAGCAGAAGGGGGAGAGAAAGCACGTGATGCACTGGAGGTGTTTGGAAGGGAACACTGAACTCAGTTTAAAGTGGAGGTCTGTCAGTTTAGTGATACAGTTAGCTATCCTAGTAATGTCCTTTGAACAATTCTTTTTATGTAGTTCTATGTGTATATGTATGGAATGGGCCCTTTTCCTGTTCACTGATGTGTGTTCTAGTCACGTTCCATTCTTTATATGCATCTTAGCAGCATCTACACTGTTAAGACATCTGCTGGAAGTGATATAGGTAACCAGATCAGTTTGGGCTAGCCTGGCATTTCTCCCAGTGTTCTGACACAAAGCTGAAATGTGTTGCTATCTTTTGCAAGATATTCACAAAGCGACTCTGTACAAAAAGAGACTATACAGTGTGCCACCATTTGAAATCTCTTTACAGTGTTTTTCCATTAAAACAACAAACCTTGGCAGCTACCATCTACTGTTTTCTGATTTGCAGCCAGCCAATTATGTCACTTAGAATGCACTTGATTAGCAAGGGTGCAAGTTCAAGGCACTGTCATCTGCCTTTATGTAGTTCTAATTGTGCCTTAGGAGACACTTACTTTTGTCTTCCCTACTGTATATTTATCTCCTTCACTGGTTTTGTTACTCCCCACTACACGCGGTAGTTCCCTCGCAAACATTATTTTAGCAGTGATCTTGCAGTGTTCTAAGTGCCTTCTAAAATGTCAGATGTTAAAAGAATCCGGTTGCCTCAATGACATGCCCAGTCATGAGAATAGATCTGACGGTTTCAGTGGGAAGATCTGCAAGAGTGAAAATTGCTCCAGTGAATCAGGGCTTGGAAAACCAGATCCTATTTTTGTGGTTTACCAGATGGAAGAGTTACTGTAAGGTCTGCAATCCGAAGGGCAGCCATGCTAGCTATAATGGAGATGAAAACAATAGGATGATCTTCAGCATGGGCTAACCATCCAGGCACAACCAAATGACCCTGCTGAATGATTACAATGCATGCTGAGGCCCATAGGAGTGGCCTGGCTTCTTTTGCTCCAAAAGCATGAATGCCCTATCTGGTGTGGTATGTCACCCTGCATAGTGATGCATATGCCATGACTCAGGAAAGAGGAGGGTCACCATGATTCAGGTGGCTCCACCCCACCAACATACAGACAAACACGCACAACATACATACCACACACACACAGAGCGGTCCATGGTTGCCACTATTGCATCTTATGAACTATCTCCAGATCATAACATGTTAGAAATGATGCCTAACCTAGTTAGTCATAATGTTTATGGAAATTAGGCTTCAGTTCAAAATTGTGACACGAACTTTGCAGTTTCAGGGTAGCTCTAGATGAAAGACTTCCCCATTATAATGTTTTGACTCTTGGTGAAATCATAATAATGATACATTTCTTATGGTACAGACAGTTTTATACTTAACAGAGTGAGTGCCACAAAGCACAAGGTTGGAACTTCATTTTCCTGTAATCTCAGTGAAAGAGAGATTACAGATTGTGAAGAACAAAACACATATATATGTAGTGAATGTAAACAAAATTCAGGAAAACGCTGAAAGTTTCCATTTATGTTTATGATTTACTGAGTCAAGGGGTCTAAGATTCTGAATTAAGAGTCCTACAGATAAAATAAATCATTACAGGTCTTCAGGTTTGCTGTTTATATAATGTGTTTCATGAAAAGTCTTTTTCTTTCACAAAATGATTTTAAATGTGTGTTTTCCTGCTCCGCCTTGTGGTGTGACATTAATGTCACATGAGGAGATTTCAATTTTGCAGTGGGAAGTCTCTGTTTCTAACTTTGCTTGAGCATGTGCAAGACTTTCGGGTTTAAACCTAATTCTCCTGCCTCTAAATAAGATGTAAGTATTAAAAAGTCTTAATCAAAACTTTATTTTCAACAGAAGGTCCCTGGCCAAATTTTCCTTTACGCCTATTCAGATTATACCACAGTGGCCCCAGGCCCTGACTGGTGACTGCCACAGGAAAATATGGTAACAAGTAATAAATGTCAATTATGCATTTAGTTCCCTCATGAAACCTTTCATTAGTCTCTATCCCTGCTGTAGCACTGCAAAGGGAATGCAAGAGCTAGAGCTGCTAGGAGGAGTAGAAATTAAAGTCTTTGCAATAGCCAGAGAAGTGCAGTGACAGTGGACTATAGCTGAGATGAGGGATACAGGTGATTGGCAGTGGTGCTGCCTCCATGGGGTTTGGTTGCCGCTGAGGAGTGGTTTGCAGTTACACCTAACCGGAGACCTATTTCTGACACGCTGTCTGACCCACATGGTTTTGTCTTCTTCCCCCCTGCCCCACAATAGTAAGTACAATATTCCCTGATTTCTACAAAATGGCCAGGGTGGGATTTAGCTATAGATGAGAGAATTTTTAAGTATCTCTGCCCATCCTTTTGTCTGCTTACTTTTGTATCCTATCCTATCCTATCCTATCCTATCCTATCCTATCCTATCCTATCCTATCCTATCCTATCCTATCTTTAAAGTGATGTAAATATTAAATAACGTTATCCACATGTGATGCAAGTTATGCGACATGGACTTGAAGGGTGGACCTGAATGATCTGTGTACATTCACCATGTTCACTTAAGCTATTCCCATGATCAAATCTGTTCCTGCCTGTTTCAGTGCTCTGACATCCTGCCAGTATAGTGGGGTCAGATGCCACTTGATCCAGTCACAAGTGACCTCATTCAGCAAAGGAGAAAGTAACATGTTTGGCATGAAACAGGCATTATGTGTCTATACTCATTTTTCTTCAGCAGTGAGAATTAGTGGAACCCCCAAACAGTTGAGTTTTGGTTCCTTTTGTGCTGCTCATCTTCCTCAGCTGCTGCACTTTAGGGAACAACAGTGTGAGTCTGAAAATCTTATTTAAAAGAATGATGTTATCAACACTGTTAAAGACACCATAGTGCTTTCAGATGAAAAGTGTATGCTGCATGAAAAGTAGATGCAGAAAATAATTCAGCTGCTGATTCCTTTCTTTATTATGACACCTTTCTTTTGTCTTCAGCAGCGAGAATGCTGTGGAGCATGAAGTTTTTCTTTTGTTTGTGGCTGCCTTCTACACTATTTTTCTTTCATGTTGGCATATCCAAGCAGAACGAATCTGTTTGCAGGCAAAGGAGGGGAATAGACTGGATGTTTGGGGTTTTAAGCTAAATGTTTTCAGAATTCCTAAGTATCTAATTTTAGGATCAAATCTGACTTGGGTTTATCCCATTAAAATGTTTGGTCAATTTATGTAGGGCATCTTCTGCAATACTTGCTTTCAGAGGTATTTTGTCTACTGATGGACATCACACTCTTTTCCATTTTATCTAGTGTTTCTCATTAAGATTGTAGTAGTATGATCAATTGCCACTAGAAATAACTTTGAATTTTCTCATTACTGCAAGACATTAAGTTGCCAGGGTATGATTTACTTTAGCAAGTGGCTTTTATGTCATCTATATTTCAGAAATTCTGTGACTTGTTTAAATTTCCATTTCCTTGGCAATGTATCTGTGTGTAAAGTGAAACAAAAGAAGAATTGACTAACACACTGAAAGCATTAGGCATTTGAAGCTGCCCTGTTAGACAAATACAACAGCAGCACGCTGCGCCACATGAAACCAGAGCAACCACCTGGAAGAGAAGGAGACAAGATCTTAAGCTATTAGCACAGACTTTGAAACCACTTTGTCAACAAAATATTCTTCTTTAGTTTGACTGCAGAGATAAGGAAAGACATGAAAGTGAAAAAGTTAGAATATGCAACTATCCTAAAAGTCTGAAAATATGTAACGGGTTTTTTTTTTGGTCTTTCGCATCTGAACTTTTCTTGATTTACTGGCAACTGGAATTTCCCGTTATGCAGCTTGATTAATGTAAGTGCAGTGAATGGCTGTGTAAGAGTCCAACCATACCCATGGTTTAGCATACACCATATGTTCCTTTGCAGTGGCTGCACTGTAGTCTTCATGCTGCTATATGCTGGGGAAGAGCACTGAAACATAAAGCTGGTAGCAACTGGTGTGCTTACCACGTAAGATATATGATATTTAACTGAGTTCACACAAGGGTAAAATGCAGTGGTGTAGCAGGAGGCAGACAGGATTGGTGTTATTCATATCAACAGATGACTCTGAGAAAACAAAGTTTGAGTGAGTGAGTTATTTCCTGTATTAAACTCAGACCTCAATATCTGCTGAAAGGATATTCCCCCTGCAAAACCTGTTGCTGATTGTCAAACCTAGTACACTGTTGCTAGACAGTCTGGTATGTTTCCTTGGGCATCTTCTTCAGCATCACAGCAATGAAGTAGGCCCACTTGGGCACCTGGAGGAGGCATCCCCCCAGACTGGGCATGTGTGAAGCACTGCTTTGCCAGTGGCAGTGCTCGCTGTGCCTTCTGGAAGGGGACACGGTGATTTCAGTCACTGGGTGAGAGAGAGGTGGCTGCAGAAGTAGCTTAAGAGAGCAGTGTCCTTCCTGGGACCCAAAGGTATTTTCACAGGGGGGGTCACATTTAAGAAATAGGCAGGGACTGGCTAGTGGCAGCTGGGGCACAACACCCATAGAGTGCCTCGTGTCTACGAGGGCCTGAACCCCCGCTGAAAGGTCCTGGCCAGGAGCACATCAGAGAGGGGGGCAGAGCCAGCCCTTCTGCTGGTGCCTGGTGGGATGCAGTGCCTGTCTGAAACACTGATAAATGGAATAAAAGACTTTCTGTTCAGAGTCACTTTCAGAAAGAGGAGCTCAAATGCTGTCAGGTTTCTGTGACTAATTAGCAATTAACTCGGTAACGAATTTTCCTATCTACCTCTGTGGTACTTGCATATCTTCTTTATTTTACCAGCCAAAGAGTTTAAGTCCAAAACCAAAGGCAGCATCCTTTACCACCTAAGCAAGGCACAATTTAAAAACACTTAACAGTTCCTCTGTGATTATTTTAAAAATAGTCTTATAGGATTAGCATTTAGGATTAATAGGCAAGCAAACTTTGTCACCAACCTATAGAACAACTGTAATACTGCAGAAACCTCCTGGAACAATTTCTTAACAACCTATTCCCTTTGTACCCTTAATTGGGTTTCAGGTATACCTTGAAGACTAATGGACTGCTCTGGATGCTGCTTGCATAGCAACAGTTTCCCCTATAGCTACAGGAGAAAATGGCTTTCTATAACTAGTCTCCATTTTGGTGAGACTGCACAGCTACGTGTGCAAATAGACATATAAACCTAGATGAAATTAGTAACTGAATGATGAAAGGATACTCAATGGTGGTGTACATCCAGAAGAAAGAGCAGGTCTAATCTGTGTGCCTTTATCCTGGCTCTCTGATAAATGGGCGATGTTAGCTATTGGAACAAACAAATGTTTCCTTCTGAAACAAATCTGGACGTGAAGGGGGAAGCTGCTCATTCAAGTTTCTTCCTGACATGCAACCAGGATCTGGCTATTAGATCCTCATCCAGGAATGAGGACTGCAGCGTTTACCATAGAGCAAAACCTACTGCACAGTGTGACAGAGAACATTTGTGCCTTTCTTGGAGCTGCACAAATTGACCTGCCAAAAAAGCGCCTGGGATAGTGAATATCTTAATATGTTTCACTTGTTGAATTTATCTGCTTTTTATTTTCTATCTGACACTTAACATTTTCACATAAATACCACTTAGAAAATAAAAGCTCTCTCCATACATAATAATTTTAGTGTTAATATGGCCCTGAACAATTATTATTTAAAATACTTAAACAGGCTGAAACACTGTGATACTTTGATGGCTCTCTGGACTTATTTAGTTTGCCTGAAATATGTCCAAAGGAACAATTAAGAAATATTTTGGGAAAAATTCAGCTACACAAAGAAGATTAGAGTGTTATCATAGTTAAATATTGAAAAGCCTTGCAGAATATCAAAGCAGTGCATGGGCTCCATGAGGAGCTTTGGGTGCTGTAAAAAAGTGGACAGTGAGTCAGTGAGTCACCTAGAGAAGTTAATAGGACATACCGCTCTTGGATAGGATGTAATTAATATGCAGTCTTTTCTTCCCCTTTATACCCTTGAAACATCCTCTAGAGATTGGGTGAAAGTCTCTTTTTAAAACCAGTGAGGGATTAGGACTGTATTGTGAAACACTGGCGTGGGTGCTCTTTTTGTACAGTCACTGGCTAATAAGGACACTCAGGAAGCTGTTCAGCATCCTTATCTGAGACGATTTGAACCCAAACCTCCCAGAAGAGTGCCCTAATTAGCACTCTGTGGGTTAGCCAGCCTAGACTGAGGTTTCACAAGCTCATGACCTTTTGTTGGAGCTGCTCTGATGTCTGTCACATTTTATGTTTATAGGATTTATGTTTAAGCGTGTGTACATGTAGGGTTCGGCGTTCGGAAGATCTCGCGATGTCACGGAAAGTTAGAGGGTTAGTCGCAGCCTTATGATGTGTCTGTAATCCCGCCTACCCTTGTTAGTATAAAAGGAATTGACTGCGCAATAAAAGGCGGAAGTTGGCGCTCACACTGTGTGTGTTATCTGTCTCTTTCCCTGGTCTGGGCCGACCAGTGATCTAATCGTGGCACCTTGATATGCAGCGAACGCTACATGTACATGTCCTGACCATCAAGCCAAATGGTTAAGGTGGTAGACTGCTGTCTCATATTAAGGCATGTAGGGGGTTCTGTTGAGAAGTTTGGGTTGCATGGTTTTGTAGTGCTGTTAGTGCTAGGTGTGGTTTTTGAGGATCTAAACTAGGCATCTAATTGGTACTTTAGATGCCTAAATCTCCTTTAATTCCCCATGGGACCTAGTCTTTAGTACATATTCTTGAGGTTTTCCCAAGAAAGACCTTCTTTTTTAGCTGAGTAAGAAAATTATGCAGAGAAACATTACCTACAGGCTTATTATAAAGTCCTGACTGTGCAGTAAAGATGCAGCTGCTTGCAATACATCACCTAACTTTCCTTAAGTTCTGTTGGTGGGTGGCTTTAATAGTCACATTTCTGCCAGCAGATGTAACATTGCTTACATTTATATGCAATATTTGTATATAAATATATATACACAATGTATAAAGTGTAGAGTTTTTTTATGTCTGTTGTGCTTTGTTGGTTTGGGGTTTTTTTGTTATCTAAAAGCTGCATAAAACTGCACATTTTTGTCCACCTACTAAATGGAGCTCTGATTTTGTGGTCTACTCATAAAAAACCTCATTGATATCAGTGAGATTTCATGCTTACTAAGCCTGCCTATGCAGACTAAATTGTCTACACACTGATTCAGTAGGGCTATTTAAGTGCAAGCTTAAGTACATCTCCCCTCACTAATATCCTTATGCATGAGGTATGTTCTGTTGATTCTAGTCGAGTTGCGCAAAGCCTTCAAATCAGCCATATACTAAAGTGCTTTGTTGATTAGAATGGACTAAATCAGATGATAAAAACTGAATCTACTGACAGCCCCGTGTGAATCAGTGCCTGCTTTTCCAATATAGGCTTTGAAATCTGAAAAAAGAATTCATTAATTATTCCATTGTTTTAGTAATAATTGGCTAAGATCTTTTCTACTGAATAGCAGCACTTAAAAAATGAAATAGAATAATTCTTCCTACCTTTGCCTCTGTGACATACATTATTTGTGAAAACTCCCATGCTATGTTTCAAAATGATTTCTCTCTACATGTGCTGAACCAAAAGACTGCTGCTCAGTCAGTTGAAAGTAATGTGGAAAAAAGCTCATTCTTTTGCTTACAGTAAGTCTGAATCTCGGACTACAGTAGTAGATTCTACAAATGATGAGCTACATCCTTATTTTTCTTGGTTATGAAAAAGGAGGTGTTTGCAGATGCAAAATTGGACATATTTTTGCTTTAAGCAATGTTACATTCCTCTTGCAGCCCTTGCTCATTTAGCACAGCTACAAAATAAAGCTAAAACACTCTTGGGAGGGTAATGAGAAATGCAATTACATGTGCAAGCTTCCTTTTTCCTTTTAGTGCTATGCACAGCGTGCAGAGACATACAAACTGGAGCTTCGGAGAGCTTGATTGATAAAGGCCTTCACCTTGACCAGAAAAGAACCATTTGGTGATGAAGCTAGAGAATATTCTTATTGTTCATGGTCATTCAGTTTCTCACTTCATTTAAAAAAAAAATATTGCCAATTATCTTTGGATGAAGCATTTTCAGGATAGATTATAATTTACTCAGAAATCAACCCCAAACATAATTTCTCTGATTAATCCTTTATGGTTTTTCTTTTGTTATCCAATACAACAGACTAATGATTATTAATACCACCAGGGAGAAGGAGATTATGCAACACTAGACCTGCATGATGTCCATACACTAGATGTGTGTTAACTTACCATGCAGCTGTCCAAAAAAAAAGAAACCCAAACCCAGAAATAGGGCATATGGGTATGTATATGGAAAAGAGGAGGGGAATGATGATAATTGTTTGAACAAGAAATAACGTAAACCTTTTGAAATCTATGTCTGCTTCTGTTGGGTAGGTAACTACAATACAACCAGATGTGACCAGTGGTTTCTTGGTATGGAGCATTTGCACTCTTTAACTATCTACAACATTTGTTTTTACACTGACAGTGTAAAAAGTCTCTCACTTCATACTTTTTTGTGCAAAATAAAAACACAACTCAGCCACAACTTCTACAGTAGCAACATACAATAAGCAATAAGCATTGTATAGCATTTCTATTGTAAGAAAAAACAGTTATTGTTATGCAGCCGTAGTTTTAAAGTCTCAGAACAGATGGCCATACTTCGAAATCATGAGTATTCTCCACAGACAAAGGGCTTTTGTCCAAATGGATCTTATTGCAGAATCAGGGCCTATATATGGAAATACAAACTTGTACAATATTACACAACAGGGTCTGTTGATACACAGGGAGTGTAGGAACAGAATGCAGTTGCCACAGTCTAGGTGACAGTGTGATTGCCTTGAAGACTGTGCAAAGCTTGTTTTTGTTCCAATATAGTCTCTTCAACCAGCGGAAAGTTATATTGTGAGCTAAAAATTAGGGAAGAAGTCTTGCTGAGGAATTTTCTGCCCTCAAAACCAGCTCAATTATGTCAGAATTTGACTTACAAAATTAAGGCTATAACAATTATGAAGAATATATGTTTAACTTGAAGGATATATGTTTATCTTGAGATTATAAATATGAGGGTTTTATGCAAAAATGAATACCATTGTTTTTCAGACTCATACATTCTGGACTTCACTCTCTTGAGTGGAAATGCTATAAAGTCATAAGGTTTTTTTGTTACCACCTTTTCATTTTGATCAAAGAAGCCATTATTCACAGCAAAAATCAAGTTTTGCCGAGTATGGTTTTCCCAGCTTTACTAGGGAGTTAGAAATTACCTGGATTTTTAAATCTATACAGAAGACTATCCAGGTGTTTGGTCGGGGTTTGTTTGTTTGTTTGTTTGTTTTCCTTCTTTAAAACAGGGATCAAGAAGGAAATGTGCTGAAATATTTGGAGAGTAGAGGGAATAGGAACTGGTGAATAAGGGGGGAAATCAAGCTGATCAAATTGGGAATAACTGACTGAGGGAACTTCATAGCTAACATTGCTATTACAGACATAATCCTTTTGTTCTCCTTGTTTTCTCTTAAACATATCATAAATCAGTGAACTTTTGGAAGAAAAGTTCCTATAGCTGTCCATGTTTTCACAAGTGACTATCATAGTGAGACACTGATCCTGCTTTAAAACTTCTGAGTAAAAGCACATCAGAAATCACTTATTTATGGTTCTCGTTATGTTAGTAACAACATCAAAATTAAAGGGAGAAAGTGTGAATAAAAAATGTTAGAAGGTATTATAGGGCAAACTTCTTTGGCTAGATGAAAAAAAGAAATGGATTGTTTTGTCAGGCTATTTGTAGAACTGCAAGAAACAGAATGACATGCCAGTTTAAAGATATAGACCACAAGTTCACAAAGTGTTTCCAAACAGTAGATTGCATGCTTGTGTCCATTCTTACTCAGAAAAGCACATAAATACCTGGTAAAATTTTTGCCATGTTCATGATGCTGTGAACCCCATATACTTCAAATACTGGCCTTTAGTGATATGTGGATTTGGGATGAAGTTCTGATTTGGGACTCAGCTGAAGAAAAAAGATGAGCCATGAACCACGATCCATTTATCTTTAGTTTTGTCATTCTTCATCGTCGACAGTCTAGCACCATTGACATAATGTCTCATGTCTCACTTCTAGTCTCTTATAGCCTATACAGTCAGACTTGCCCAAACTTGTGGCTATTTCCAAATGATACTGTAGAGCTTAGAGATATTTTGCAAAAAAATTCATAGGAACAGAAAGACAGTGAACATTTACAGTTATTTTTATAGCATGGAGAACAATTTCCATACTTTTGGGAAATGACTGGCAGAATCTGTTAAGATCTTCCAATAAGACAGCATTTTGTAGACATTTAATACTTTGTCAAAATAACTGAAGACCTTTCTCACCCCATGAAAAACATCTGAGAACTTACTGCTTTCTAATGATGACAATCTAAATAGGATTTTTTAGCCTTATTTCAGAGCACAGTCCTTAAAATGTCAACTCACCAGATGTCCTACTAAAAAAAAAAAAAAGAATAAAAATGAACATGGGATCTGAGTTAGTGGATATTCAGCATCAGGCAGTTAATTTGATTGATAGCTATTAATATTATCTCATTAGAAGCATTAGAAGAAACAACTTCCATTATTAGATCTCTAGTTTTTCAAAAGGGCTATGGCTAGGTACGAGACACTCTTTTCCACTCTTGCATTTATTAAAATCTTCACTGAATACTTATTTCTATATTTAGGTGATAGTATCACAGCTCATTACCAGTGAACAAATTAGTTTGAATCAGAATCCAATCTCCCTGGCATTCAAGGGAATAAGGGTGCATGGGAAATGTTCTCAGTGTTGTTCTGTAAGGGGGCCACCTCTTACTCACTAGAACAAGTCAGTAAGGGACAGGAGAGTACCAATGATGTACTTGTTTTCTCTGATAACCTGCGATGTGAACATTTTGAAGAGAGACACCGTTGTTTTTTTCTCATCAATGTGAACTTTTTATCTTCCAGCTCTCTTCCTTAACATTTTCTGTTGACTCAGAGCAAATATTTCGTTCCTATTTGTGGAATCCAATTAATGCTAACCAGCAGAGGTAAAGAGATAGATATAGGTGCTGTGACAAAACTGTAGAAAGTTTTCTCAGCCTGGAGCTGAGGTAGTTAAGAAGTGGGAGACCCAAGTTCATAGACTCCAGGCTTGGTGCACTGACATTTCAGCAACTCCATCGCTGGGGTCACTCATCATTGCTGAGAGAGATATTTTCATTCCTCTGGGCCCCAATATATATGTTATTACCTCACACTATGTTGGACAGCTGTAGCAGGGGGTATTGTGAGAGATCATGAAGCCTGGTGGCTTGGGCCTGCCAGGATCATCAGATATGGGTCCAAGGAGAAGGGCAAAATGAACTTTGGTCTCTCCCATTTCCTCCATGATTGTCCCAACCATAGTACTAACAAAGGAAGAGTCCCAGGCTTTCTGGTTTTTACAGGCAATTTGTGTATGTGTGTTTTTGTGTGTGAGACATCCAGTAGAAACCTTTTGATGGATTTGACCCAGTTTTGTGACTATTTTTCAGGTCAGCTGAACCTGTTCTTTTTTGATGAACAAATCATTTGTCTATATTCTTCTGCTCTGCTCTAATGGGGTGAACAATTGATGGTGGTGAGGTGATGTATAACATTCATCCATCTTACTAGATGGTCAGAATAACTGAGCTAAGGAGTTAATTAAGGTAGATGTACCCCAGCAGTGCATCTACTGCAACCACTACAGCTTAACCCCTGAGAAAAGGGAAATGGAAGAATAATTGAGTGCTGCTGAATGTTTTGGAACCGTCAGAGATTACTTTAAGACTGAGTGAGCTTCTTCACCAGGATTTTCTCAGTCTAAGCCAGCTGTCTGATAGTATACCATAGAAAATAATTGGAGGCCAACATTTTCCTGAACTATTAATTATTTGGATAACAAATCAAAGGAGATAGAATTTCTCTTTGGAGTAGTACTTGTCTCTTAATTGATGAAAAAATTTGTAATTCAGTCTTGCAATAAGGCATTTGTTAAAAGTTGACCAATTTTTAAACATTCTGTTCTTTAGATAAGCCACTGTGCATTGGCAGATCATCTCAAATGAACAACTGGTTTCCTCTTCTGAGTTTTTGCCCTTCTTTGACCCTGAAATCTTGGGATGCCAAAAATCCTGGAGAAAAAGATGCAGAAAAATGCTAATTTTTTTTCACTTAGTTCCAATTAACTGTAACTGGAGTAGGGACTTAGCCAAAACCTGAGGCAAAAAGAAAAGAAAAACTGGAAAGCAGGCACAATTCGTGTTTGTTGTATTCCTAACGCGGGCTATTATTTAAACTGAATGTGTGATATAATTGACAATTACATCTTACATATCCACAAACTTGAAATTGTTATGAAGATGTTCAGGTCTTATCACACCTTAATTTTCCTTTTTACAGTTACAGTGTAATGATGCATATAATGCAGTGATGTACAATGCAGATGGATTAATCTTAAAATGGATGGAGTACTATTATGATAACACAGTGTTTTTTATGCCAAGCAAGGTATGAAACTATCATGTTAAAGATGATTTATAAATTTATTATTTTTTTGCAAGTGCTGCCTGTTGGGTAATGTCGTGTCAAAATAGGCTTGTAAAAGAAAAATAACAACAGCAGCAATCTTGGTAATAAGAATTCTCTTAGAAAGCTAAAGGTATTTTTTGTTAACTAAACCAAGTAAACTACCCATATTGTATTTGATTACCTGTTGGTTCATGCCTCTTCTTTGCTCTGGAAGGATTAGGGTAACTGCTCAAAACAAAAGAAACATCTGTATGACTCTTGATTGCCATAGCTCTTTGAGTTTGATTAATCTGTTCCTGTAGCAAAAGGGTTGATTTTTTTGTGCTGTCCTCTCACAAAAGCATGGAGGGGTTTTATGCCCAAATGTTAATGTAGGACATTTTCAGGCCATGCAGAAAGAGAAAACAATGATAAATTATGATAACGTTATCACTGATGCTGTGTTTCATGATCTGTTTTATTTGCATTTTGATAGCATCCAGAGATCTGATTTAAGGACAGCACTGTGGAAAGCACTGTATGAACACATGGCACAAGATAGGCCTTGTCCAAAAAGAGCTTATGATCTAAATAAAAATGTCTACAAAGTGAATTGACTAGCCATAGGCCAAGCAGCAGGTTTTTTGGTTTCCATTTCTGTCCTCTGACTCACATCACCTTTTGCAGCACATACCTCATATCTGCTCTGACTAATTTTATCTGGGGAGGTTGAGGTAGCATGAAATCATCTGTGCATCACACAAGTGATTCAACCATGGTGTATTTCTCTGATTTCCTTCAAAATAATTTCGATGTGACTATGCAAGCATATAAAATGGCCAATAAGTAGAACATAGAAAATGTAGTTTCTGATAAAAAATTCAGTTGTTCCAGTGATTATGAATAAACTTGGGTAGTAAAATAAAATTATTTAGGTTTCTCTTGAGAACAGAGCAAAAGTAAAACAATTAGCAGCATTCCAGAGAATGCAGAATTTGGAACATATGAAGAATGGGAATTAGTTGTTGATGTTCCAGGAGCAATTGCTCCCAGGGATCTCATATCTCTTAAATCAGCTAGAAGACCATCTGCTCCAAAGAATTTATCAATTACTATATTCCTGCTTAAAGGAGTTTTAGGTATTCAGTTATACTTCTCTCTGCCTACTCTTTGCTGAAAAGATTTCTAGTGTGTCTATTACTCCATGAAAAACTTTCATAATGAAGCTCCAACTGGAAAGAAATGTGGCCTGCTGTAAGTGTCATCACCCACCCAAGTGCAGGCTCCATTTATAATGATTCCAAAATCTGTTGTGTCTGAGACATGAAATATATAAAAAACGAAAACTGTTGTGAACTAAAAAATTGCCACATTCCTGTTGCTTGCTTTCTTGTGCTAGTCAGTAGTGCAAGGAAAACAGGGCCAGCTCCTTGATTGGGCACCTGGCTTGTAATTCTTAAAAACACAGGAAAGTCTATGTTTTCAAGTGTCTGCTATTACAATAATCTTGAAGACTTTTCTTCAAAAGTTCTCCTGCCCCAAAATTATTTCAGTCCACAATTATCAGATTCTACATTCTTAGAAACTTACTTAAGCTGGACTCCTAGCCTCTTGTCAGTATTGAATATTATAGGTCATATGACTGGGTTATAAAGATCATCTTTACATTTTACCATGAGATCTCAGGAAACTAGGGGTCAATGATGAAAGCACAGTCTTAAAAATATTAATTACATAAAACAAGTATTATATATATGTTGTTTCTGCATGGAATTGTTACATCAAAATCTTTTCTATAAACACTTCATCTTTAGGATATTTCTCTTTCATCAGAGTTTTTGTACTTGATCACGCTCCTATGCCTTTTTTAGCAGAACATTGAGGGCGTGTATCCCTCCATAGTCCTTGGGGCCAGGCTCACTGCAGCATATCACTGGAACTCTAGACTCTACCAGGAAATCCAGAGCCATCTGGGTCTGTCCTTGCAGTTGGATGATTTCATCCTAACCTGTGTTGCTGGCTAAAAAACATTTCTGTTTATTAGGAAATGTATGTTAGACAGTTTGACACTAGAATTTGGCACGTCTTTGGGTTAACTTAGCCAAAGTGATTTATAGTTGTTTGTTCATGACCAGCATCCACTAGTGGAAAATGCTGTCCAAGTAAAATCCCATGAGAGAGGAGCACAATGGGGGATTGTTAGGAGCTATCTGCACAGCCAGTGCCCCAGCCACCAGTGAGTGCAGGGACAATTACCTGATGGTTTTCCTCTGGCCATGCAACCGTACAGTTAGGGACCTTTTCAATTCTATTCCTATTCTTACTTAGTCTTCCTGAATTTTCTGAGATGGATAGAATTCAGTCATCGGCACTGAATGGCTGCTCTGCAGAAGGAGTGAGTCAAATAATGGACTGCAATCTGAAGCTGTTCCAATGATTAGCACCTCTTCCTCACGTAGTCCTATTAAAACTTCCTAATGTAGTAAGCATGAGTAAGCATATCATTATTCGATCCTGGTTGAGCATGAAACCTTCACATATGATGGCATCTTTCATTTAGTGGAAATGAATGCTTTGTCCTGTACATTAAATATTAGATGAGGGAGGGAGGGAAAGGGGCAGCAAATGGTCTTCGCAATGTAGGCTGCAGGGAATGGTTGGATCATAGCCTCTTTATCCTGTGGTAAAGCACTTTGTAAATAATCTAGGAGCTAAACTATATTGCAGGAACATGGGGAGTTAAGAATGAAAACGGACTATCTGAATAGATGTACATCGCAGTAAGTACTGACTGCTAACTCTGAGACAAGCTAGGTCATGACTGCCTTTATATTGCCCCTGTTTCATGACTACTGACAAAATTTCAGAAACACTGGAATTCATTCAATGTATTATAATGGAGTTTTCTCCTGCAAAATTGTGAAGCCAAGTGGACTGATACCTTGCTTACCTCACTGGGAAAGCTCCTGACATGATAGGACACTTTGCATCAAGGCTTACAACTTTGTTGGGATAGCTACTAGGGCTTAGAAATAAACAGGTGCAAGGTAAACATTGTCAGTTCTATGCCAAGTTATTAGTTTGAAAATATGGCTAGTAAGGAGCATCTCTGTAAAATTCGGTAATTTATGAATTTGTGATTTTGGTTTTTTTCTTTGTTTGGTTTGGGTTGTTTTTATTTGTTTGGGGATTTCTTAGCAAAACCATGATTTTGATCCCAACCCCTTTGACCCTCTTCCCTTCAACTGCTCTGCTAATCAATACCAAGCTGGTTTCTAAGTAACTTTCTGGAGCTCACAGGTATTTTGCAACCATGGTAGCTGTGGTTTTTACCCAAAAGACACAGAATATAAAACCAGACTTAAAAGATTTAGCAAAAATGGTGTATTAAGCAAGAAACAAAAATACTAACCTGCTATCCCCCTTCTCTCCTGAGCAAAACTTTTATGCCATAACACTGGCCAGCTTTCCCTCTATTCAGACATTTCTATTAGTATCAAAACATATCTGTGCATAATAATTTTAATACAGAAATATTTTAATAAGAAAAGAATTTAGAAATGTAACAAAAAGAACCACTTAAATATCTATATTTTGATTTTTTTCTACAGTCCTTTATGTTTAAGAAAGCATGTTATACTTGAAAAAAAAGTTTAAAAGGATGTTTTAATGCCTTTAGCCTCAGTTCAGGGAAGCAGATACATATATATGTGCTCTTAACTGTAGGTACTTTCCTAATCCATAAACTGTCTGTCACCTGTGTTCTAATACTGTAAGAAAAGCATACATACAAATAGTAAAAAATAACACGGGGATGTGTGTGTGTGTGTGTGTGATTTCGTATGCTGTTGTCAATAAAGTGGTCTGTATATCATAATATATATTTTGCAGTGTCTGGTTTTGATGCCAGAAAATGTCTTAGTCTTTCTCCAATGTCTGTCTCTTCCCCTGCTCTCTCCTTAAGTATGAAGTTAAGCATTGACCATAATTCATCTTGGTGTTCATCTTAAAAAGAACAGATTTTGGGGTTTTTTGGGTTTCATACAACGAAGTATAATTAAAAGGCGAAAAAAACCAGTTTTGAAACTACACAATCAATACTCAGTGTACACAGTAAATACTTTTCATGTGTTCATGAAAAAGGGAGGGAACAACTGGAATGGTTTCAAAAGGCTACCACGTGAAAGGTGTCATCAAGAAACAGCAAATCACTTTGAGTACATTACGGGAATACTTCACCTTTCTCAGAAACACTAAGCATAGGCAATTTTCAAGAACCTCACCAGAATTTGTTAATCTTAATTATGTGCCTTAGCCTACATGCTAGGAAGATGGATTCTTTAGAAATGTTTGCAACTGATGGCAATCACAAAACATGAATACTTTGCACATGAATGCTTTGTAGTCTTTCAGTGTGATAGGCTCTTATACTTTCAATGGAAGATTAGTCTTTATTTTCAAATAATCTCAAGAAAGCTGTTATTGTTATTACATACTGGTACTTGGTGACTATATGACAGCATAAAAATTGCATGGGAGTTTTATGGTATGTTGTGGCAGAAAACATAATTTTAAGCACAATGGATGAACAGTGTGTGTATCCTATTACTTTGGTATGCAATTAATAGAAAACCTTGTGCTGTATGTTTGATTTAGTGAGTTGTAATGCTTTGTAGTAGATAACTGGCTAGCAAAGCCTTCCCCATGAAGTTCTGCTAGGAGTAGGTGCAGTGGTAAATCTCACTTTTCGTCAATGAAACCTATTTAGGAAGAAAGATTTATGTTAAACTGCTTTGTGCTTGTAGCCCTGCTCAAAACTATAACCAGGTTTCTCTCATTACCTACTTTTCACATTAGAGCTGCTGTTGCTATCATAACCCCCCACCCCTGCCCCCTTCCCCTTCACTGTCTATTGTCTGTTTTCACACTCCTCCTTGCCTTATAATCGCTCACTCACACTCATTTATCACTGGCTTACTCTGTCCTGCCTACACTATCTCCCATTTTTGTCATGGTGCACTGGTACATTACAAATACAATTAAACCTTTAACGATACCACAGCTTTTGGCTAATGCATCCCAGCTTCAAGGTTGAAAGATTTCTGATATTACCACTGATATCAGTTCTTTCCCATTTATCGGCAGTGTCCGGACTAATGCAGAAGTGTTGCATTAATTAAAGGAGGCATCCAGTAATGCTGCTGGTTTTGCCAGTCTGACACTGAATTGGAGCTTGATGCCTGCTCATGTTTTAAGAGCCATTCATCACACATGTCATCCCAAAGCAGCCAGCTGTCTGAGAAAAGCCTCATTTGCATTTCATCAGCTACAGTCTCCCTCTTCTCCCTACCTTTTGTATGGAGCTTTGGCTTTTTTAAAAAGAGCATAGTCTTCAAAAGCAGCTTAGCTAAAATTAGTATTCCATTTAGAAAGATGATTTTCTTTAGTTCAGAGGTCTTAGAATTGATCTGAGTGGAAAAAAAGTGTCATACAAACATAGCCACGCAATCTGTCTGTATAAAGAAATTAATGCATTATGGGAGAAGACAAAGATTTTTATGATGGATGGACTACACTTCTATTAGTTCTGTACACTAAGCTGTTAGAATTAATAAAACATTTCATTTATTTTGAAAGTTCCTTAAAGGGCATGGGATTTTAAAATCCCAGCAGCTCTGAATGATTCTGCATTATCGGTTTTGATTTCCTTTATTGTTAGACTGAAATTGTCTGTGTCAGATTATATTGAAGCCATTTTAGGAGGCCAAAGAACATGTGAAACTGTCTCAGTGTGCTGAAACCACCTGGAGAAAAGAGAAAAAATGAAATTATAAGCTCACATTTTCATTCAGTGACTGACTTGATGAACTAAGTTTTGCTTTTGTTATTTTACTGAATAGTGCAGAATCTGTAAGCAAACATGTCTACCATATAGCAAAATAACTGAAATGCAAATCTGTCTGAATATATCTTTATATATTAAATACAAAATGTTGTAGATGTAGGTATAGCTGTATAGTTATCTGTCTTAACTTCAATTTTTGCACGGTGTCAGGACTTGTTTAGCAAAAAAACCCCAAAACAGTACAAATTTGGCTCCCATGTCCCTTCATCTAAAGAGCAATCACACAGAGACATTGTAGTTCAACACGATGCAGTTTCCAATTTTAAAATAAGAGCATACCTATTTCTGAACCGTATAAGAAGATTTCCAAATCTTTTATTCCTTAAACCAGCACTGAAAAATCTATTCTCCCACACAGTGAATGAGATACATCGTACACAACCATCGTGATCAAGTTTTCTGTCACCAATGGGGAGAGACGGGGCATGTATGTACAATAGGTGTCTATAGCCAAATTTAATTTGAGGGACAGATGCTCTGGGGTGTGCTGGGCTGTGAGGTGTGCCTTGTAGTTCTGCTGTCCTGACTGCAGAATGCACTTCCTCCTCTCTCTGGGGTGCATAACTAACCTCCAGTTGAAACTAATATGCAGAGGGGTGTTGATGTGCACCTGGATTTTATTCTGACTGCCTCTGGAAATGGCTGGTGTATGCATCTGGAAAGATCCCACAGTTTTAACATAAATGAAATAACTCAGATTAGATGCTTAATTATTAGAGAACTCAAGATTTATTTCATGTCATGTTTATGTTAGGTGCTGAGCTACTGGGCAAAACCCAGTACTTACCTGAACCTAGGTAAATATTAGCCAACAAATACCTAACTTTAGGCATATGTACTTAAGTCCTGTTCATTTCAACAAGGTTTAGAAAGTGAGTGTTTTGCTGAGTGGGCTGTATGGTTGAACTGTTAAAAAGAAAATGTGTATTTGCATTGGCAGTACAAATGTTAACTTTTATTTATTCTGATTTTTCTTATTTTAGCTGCCCCATTGGACACTGAATTTTTAAATAGATGCATTTAATTTAAATCTTAGCAAAAGTTACTTTAAGTCAATTTCTCCAGCAAAAGTAAAGGAGAAGCAAAGGTCTCAAAAGTCTGACTTGGTCTAACAGTAAGTGTGGAAGGGATCCACAGTTCAGAGCAGCTTTGTGGTGGCATTCTCTGTGCTTGCTTGGTCAGCTCATGGTGCAAATATAGGATATGGCATCTCTCTTCTCCACAAACGTGGCTTATTTATTCTGTCCCCATGTTAGCCAGTGAAGCACTGGGACTGCGCTAGGCTTCTCTGACTACCTTTGGGGAGCCAGAGAAGGCACTGGCAATGAAGTGATTTGTAGAGGATAGAAAGTGTGGAAACAGCCAAGGAGCACGTGCTAATTCTTACTGTTACTGGAGTCAGAAGGTCATGATCATAGACAGTGTCTCCTTTTTGGATCTATATTTACACTGCATTTGAGCAGACTGTTGCAACAGGGACATAGTTTTGTACGTAGATGATTTACCTGTGTGCTTTGTCAGTCATGCAAAATGATCTCTCCACCTTAGTGTCAAGTGAAGACTGGGCATCCTCTGTGTTCCAAGCTGTAACAGGTCACTGTGTGTGATGCATAGGAACCTTTTTCCTGTAATTCCAGGAGTAATTTCAACAAATTTGTTCTTCAAAAACCAGAAATGAGCACAAGTCACCTTCATTTCTCTGTTTTTATCTGTTTATATTTCAGAGTGAACAAACCCAGAAGAAACACAAGTCATATAGATTTATTATAGCTTATTATTCCTTTAAAAAATCTTTTGTTTTTGTAAACAGGAAAAGAAATCCTCAGACATAGCATTTTTCTATGATATATGTGGTTGCAGCCACTCCCTGTCCCATTCTTTCTTTTGCTACATGCACCACAGCTGTTCTTTGTGTGACACCATAGCTGCTCCCACTATTTCCACCATAGACATGGAAAAAACAGCAATAATTGGCTTGCTTAGCTTTTGTAGGTGGTTAAAATTTAATACATTTGTATCTGTTATTCCTTATATAGCTCCTCCACAGAGTTATTTAATATCACATTTGGGAGTGTGCAGGATAAAAGAACTTGAACATGCACTATAATACTTTAATGTTTCCTACAATTTTTCAAATGACTGACTTTTAAATAGTATAGACATAAAGATTTTAAAACAAAATTGATTTCAATTTCCTGGCTTTAGCATATTATGGACTATCTCACCAATACCTTTAAACTAACTGTGTATATATCTTCATTGTAAAATAGTAAAAAGGATCATCGTTGCTTCTTGACACCTGCTGTGAATTTAGAGCTTTTTCTGATTTTGGGGTTTTTTTTTAACCCAGTCATCCCTCTGGGTTAATCACCTATCTATCCCCCAAATTATAAAACTTCTCTCTTGCTTTAACATGCACTTGATTCACTTTACTCGTTATAGATTATTTTCCGCCAATGTGATTAGTGCTTTTGTATAGGGATTATTAGCAGAATCAGATCTGCTTTTAAATTTTTTAAAAGTTGTCATCTCTCTTTTGTCCAATTTATCAGATACACAATTATTAAACCTTTTTTTCCAATCTCAGAGCAAAATATATATACACACAACCTTATCTCTATTTCCAGCTGGAAAATAGGAATTATTTGTAAAAGTAATTAGGAAGGATTGATTCCTAATCAAATTAAAATACTTGGAAGCCATATTCTGTGAACCCAATTGTCATTTAAACAGTGTCTGAATTAGTACCTGAATAGACTAATAGTTCTGAAGGCAAAGCAATGATTTTGGTCTTTTATAAAGCAATGACATATAGACCTGAGCAAATACGTGACAGCAACATCATCGTATATGAAGAGTTTACAGTCTACGCCCAGACAAAGCATAGGGGATTAGACTTTGTCTGAGAGACAGGGTGGAGACAGCCTGTTAGGAGGAAGAAAGAGGGTGGCAATTTAGGGCAAGGTGTGTGGGAAGCTGCTTTACATATAAAAGACAGCCCGGAGAGGGGGTCCAGGGGGAGGGTGTGTGGCACAGACCTGCACCTGGGGGGACAGGGAAGGTACCTAGCCTGGGAGGAGAGACTGACATGGGGTTGCCAGAAGAAAAGGATTGGGGAATGCCAGGGCACTGGCACAGATGTGTCTTGCGCTGCAGGTTTCAGCATGAGGTGATGTTTGTCGGGAGTGTGTTCCCACTGCCTAAAAAGATGACAGTCAGTCCCAAAGAACCTGAGGCAGAGGCAGCAGGGGAAGGTCACATGCACTCGGGGTCCCAGGTATGATGGAAGAGAAAGAGGAAACTGCGGGTAGCCCCTGAAATGAGGAGGAACTGGATCTCGGTCAGAACAGCTCATGTGTTTGCAATCCTACAGAAATATGATGTGTTCCCATCCAAGTCATTTTGTGGTGAGATTTGTGATGATCAGAACTCGCATGAGCACTGTGGATGGGGGATTTCCCCCTTAAAGTTAAAGATGGTAGTAAACCAGTCAAAAGGTGTTGAAATGGCAGTGGACGGTGCAACAACTGAGAGCGAGCTAGAGCCGTAGGCACCATGATGTAGCAGAGAGGCCTGTGAGAAATTGTAGGGGAAGAAAGGTGTTACGGTCTGTGCCTGGCACCCCAAAAAAAGCATCAGTCACTTCAGGAAGGAACATGGATTGCTGTGAGAGGAGAGCAGTCCTGGACACAAAGGCTGATATAGGCCTCTTCATACATTGCAGTAGCGCTTTCCTCCTGCCTTCATGCAGATTTTCTTTTTTTCCCTACAGCTTTGCTTGTCCTCCGTCTTGTTCAGTACCAAGGAATGAGAGTAGCCTGGGCACTCAGGCAGCACACAGAGAAAACATGAATAAGAAGTCTGAACTGAGGTAGGAGGAGTACCTACATTACGATGAGATGAACCAGAAAAATACAGCTGCCAGGAAACCTACCAAAGGCCGTATGCAACCATTTCTCATGCACAGCCCCTGAGGATCCTGTTTGGCCCAAATTGGCAAGTTTTCTCTATATTTCTGTGCTTACCAGTTTTCTTCTAATAGCCGTACCCTTTTTACCCTCCTTCTGTCATCTTTCTCTCCTTGGATTTCCATTAGCATGTTTTTCTGGTTCTCCTTGGCATTTATTCTTTTCTGGTTCTTCAGGAAGAAGACCATATGAGGCAGAAGTAAATAGAAACATAGAAATACACAGAGAAGGCTTGCTGATTTGAGCCAATGTCAATTGCCCTTGGGTATATCCTCTTGTAAGTTTTCTTTCTAAAGAAAACCTTTTGGATTTCGGATTCCTAATTGTGCAATGTGTAAATGTGAAAGAGACTGTTGACAAAGAGGATTAGAAAGAATTATTTTTTGTGAACAGAACATTTGTGAATTAAATTGTCTTAAAAGCTTCTATTTCTGTTTACATTTAAATTTCACTCAGAAATAATTTTAGAAATTAAAACTTATATTAAACCATTAGGAATTTAACTACAACTCCAAATGATTGTCATGGAAATTTATTTTCTTCATAATTACATTTGTTTCAGTAGGAGAAACAAAAATCAAAATTGAAAAAAGCTCATTCATTTGACAAAACAGAACAGTCACTGTGACTGTTACAGGATTGTGGTCCAGACTGGTTAAAGCTCTGGAATAGTGAGATAATTTGCAAAGCAAAATACATATGCAAATTAGTTGATCAAATCACTAGACTATTTTTCCTGGTGCTTTAAGTAAAAGAAGGAAAAGGCAAGACAAACAGTAGCAGGATGTCAGAATATACATTATTATTGTTAATGTAGTGTAATACTGAGCACGAGGAAAATGAAATTTTCAGCACTTGTGAGGCAATGGACAGCAGTAATTTCAGTGACAATGCAGTATAACAGAGATTGCATCTGATGCACAAGAGAATAGGGATGGCATTTATTCCATCTGACTTACATTATCTACAGTGTTGTCATCTGGACTTCTCTTAGAGGCAACAGCGAGAAAATATCTCTTACAGGACAACAATTCAGGTTGCAGATGGCAGGTTGGATCTTACAACCCTGGCTGGTTCTCAGTAGAATATTAGTGACCAAGATGATTTCCAACAACCTGACAAATGTTAGGTGTTAATTATTATTTGTTAGACTTTCACACCTTCATATATTATGTCCCGGAGTTTTTTCAGGATCTTACTATGAAGAAAACTTTTAACAAGCAGAAGGCCTATGCTCATGTATCATTTCTTATCCACAATGAGCAAGACACTACTGAGATTAAGTCCTGTTAGCTGTCACTTTGAAACAAATGTTCATATTAGGCATAAGAAAAAACATGCCTAGATTCCTAAAATTTACTAAAATCAATTAATGTTTAGCAGTTTACTAACACAAGAAGTTTTTTGTTTACATCTATACTAGGTCAAAGACATGGCAGGTATTTATTCAAGTAGCTTTGGCTTGACTCATACATATATTGAGGTATCTTATTTTGAAATTGAAACTGCTACTGGAAAGTGATCAATGGAAAAAAATTAAAATGCCCATTTTGAGTAACAGATATGTTGATTTTTTGTCCAGTGCCTGTTTTCCTCTCCAGAAGTGGAATATGGCCTAGGAATATCTGTCCTTTTTTTTTTTTTTTAAGACTTAAATAGATAGCAGGAAATAAATAAATAAATAATAATAACAATACCAACAGTGTATTAATTTAAAAAACAGTAGACTTCCAGATCTCCAAAAGTGAAAAAAATGTAGCTGTTGCTGTTTGTAGCCTCTTCTAATGACAATCCTTCTGCTCCACTGTTTATTTGATACATAGTATCAGCTCCTTAGAAAAGCTCTTTGGAGCTGGACTTAAAATTGCTGTAAAGCATTGTATCTGTATGGGACTTTATAAACAGGATAAGACAATTTCTCATGCTATAAACATGCCACACGAATTAGCATTACTGACCAAAAAAATTCTAATGGCACAAGGATGAGGTTCAGTTCTCCTGAGAAAACCCAGGGAAGGAAGTGGCCATCAAGCCAGACTTCATCACAAAATGACTCTCATTAATTTTAAAAATCTGCTGACTTTTTGGAATGGTTATAGCAAATGACTTATGAAATGAAAAATTCTTTCCCAACCCAGTGAGCTTTTCAATCAATGTTCTCCATGATGTGCTGTTTGCTAGCTGTCTCAATTCAGCAACCCTAAAAATATTTAGCAATATAAATGTACATTTTAATAGCTTGCTGTGATCTCTCTTTTGATATCCGGCTTTCATGATCTGTCTTCATCCATCCACAATCTCTGGTGCCATTAGTTGAAAAGTCAGTTTCTCTCAAGGGTTCATCTGAAGGCTTTTGCAGTACTGAGCTCCCCCCTAGCCCCCACCTCTGCAATGCTCCATGTCCCCATCAGTCCCAGCAAAAATTTTTCTTTTTTTTTCTCTCTCATGAAAAATATAACAATTTCTTCCTGTGCATACTCCATACCCTAAAGAGAAGATTAAATTAAATTAAAACTTAAAAGACGATTTGCTGATGGCTTAGATTTCTAGTTAAACTGTCTGAGCTACAAATAAGTTTTATGCAGTTTATTATTCTTTGGCAAATGCATCATTACTGCAAGTCTTTGCTAACAGACAGACTAATCACTGCTGAGGGAGAGGGGGCTTGTTTATTGACTGGCTATTACATCACTTGCTGACTACCTTTTCCACCTTTTTTCCACTGTCTAACTTTTTCTGCTCTCAATGGCAGAACCACTGAGATCTTCTGGGAAGCTGGCAAATATTATTGCTCTGGGGAAGGGGTGCATTTTGCACCAGGAGTATTAGCTATTTGAGGCATACGCTTTACACAATTCACAGGAATCATCAGTGTTAGGAAACCAGGTTTCCTATGTATTTCCTCTGTGTTTTCTCTACAGTTGATATAGAGAGCTGTTTGTCTCTCAGCCAAATGATTCGGATGCCTAAAATAGCCTGGTGTAACCCCCAGTATCATCCCCCAGCATCATCACTGCTGGTGTTGAGGAGCAGCAAAGAGCAAAGGACCCTGCGGACACTTTGAATAGGCACGTGCTGTACTGTGCACAAGCTCTGTAACAAAGCTGGCTGCTTCAGCATGAATCTCTCTGCCCCTGAACAGCACAGCTCTGCATCCTGGCAGGGAAGGACGCAGAACTAAAGCACCTGCAGGTGTTGACAGCCCTGGTGCTGTTTGCTGAGAGGACACCCAGAGCAGAGGTAGGTACTTCAGACACAAATGGATTCTGGTTAGTTATAGCTTTAATTTTCTCTGGGATTTTCTATTTCTTTTTCCGTAGTTTTTATGTCCAGTTGAAGACAGACGCTGTGGAGGATTACGTACCTTCAATAAGCAAAAGCTGTTGGGAAAAGTTATTGCTGTGTAACATGTAGAGCAGTTTCTGATGCTAGAGCTGTCTGAGCATTTTGCACTTGGCCAATGCATATGCAGACTTCTGTCAGTCTCGTTGGCTCTGAACAATATTTGAAGACCACAATACTCCTTGTCTCACAAGCTTTAAAGATATTTCTGCATTGATAAAAAATGAAAGCACATAGGGTTGGGCCATTAAGTAATTCATAGCTAATGAATAATACAAATGTGTAGCACTTGTGTGTGTAATAAATATTACCTTTCTGTACTAGGTAAATAACATCAACATGAAATGATTTTTTGCAATGACTTACATCCTAGGCCATAATAAAAGAACAGGTTTCACTCTCTATAGTAAATATGAACTTGGAAAATCTGCAGCAATAGGGATTTTCAGAGAACTTTCCCCAAAGGGAGCAAGTAAGATGTTTTTAAAAACTTGCCCTACTGTTTCAGTTATTTAGGATATGAATGATAAAATTTTGAACAATAGCTACTTGATTGCATCCACCTGTAAGACACATATAAAGGACAAAAGAGGCATGGAAAATTCAGGAATAAAAGTGCAGAAAAGTTTGTGCCTTTACAATTTGCTGGCATGAAACCAATGCAGAATCCTCAAAGTCTGCACTTGTTTGTCAGTAAGAAGAGTCTGTTTGGAAGCATAGCTTGTAATAATATAATCCTTGCTATTAGTACAGCATGAATGATATTCAACTGTGGATTAAAGACAAATGAGGAGAAATAGCAGGTTTTCAGAGTTCCTAGCCATGGCACCATCAATTACCCCTTGCTTACGTCCCAGGAGGTCTGGCAGTTTCCCAGCTATAACTCCTTTTAGGCAGCATCTCTGTGCTGGATCTGAGAACAATAACTGTGCTACCTAAGAAACCTGCTGTGTGGGGAAGTCCTTGTGCAACAAATTAAGCCCAGTCTAAAATTATGTTGAAGGCAGCATTAGAGGCAGCACAAAATGTTCCTAATGAATCTGGACCTTTGCTTTTTTTGTGGCAGCACTGGCTAGAGATTTTATCAGCTAATCCAAAAATGGCATCCAATGGACTGAGCCAGTATTTGGGTATAAGCCTTACAGAATGTTATGAGATTAATTGAACCAAACCGTTGGTCTTTTTTTTCCTTTATCTTGCATATGAGCATAGACAACAGCAAAGACTAAATCCCCAAACCTTGAACTACAGGTATAACCTTATTGAAAAACATAAAACTTAATCCTGCTTGCCTTTCCCTTGTTTTACAATGGTGTTCACTTAAAAAGACACAACTGTAAAGTAAGAAAAAAGGACACTAGGTGTGGCTTGAAATGGTATCTTTACATTTGAAAAAAGTTTTGAAGGATATCATGTGCCAGGTAAAGAGATGTAAATCTGTCCCCTGGCTTTAGATGGCAGATCCTTGTCTGAGCAAAATGTCAGAGTCTATGTCAGTGATAGGCAGCCAGACATGGGGTGCCTTCTACCAAGGATTTCTAGGCTTCCCCTTCTTTTAGGCATAAGTGAACCATGGCAGCATAAAGGTTAAACAAAGCCTTCTTGAGTCTTCCTCCACAAATACCAGGCGATGCTAGTGCCCTTTTGAAATAATATTAATTTACATTACTTCTTGCCAGAAATCCCCACTCGGTGTTTTTTTTAGGTCTGGTGTTAACATTTTTTGTGCCTTTCCATTCTCTCTCACAATCCCCAAACTCCATGTTTCAGTCCTACCAGTCTTGCTTTATGGTCACATATGTGTTACAGTAAACACATGCACTGTTTTGTCCAAAGTCTTCCAAATTCTTGCAGTCTCGGGAGAGGAATACAAAGATGGCCTCAGGAAAGAAATCATAAATAGGTGCATACTTTGCAGTTGTGACTGTATACTTTAATCTAATTGAGCATTCATGGAAAAAAAAAAAATCTGCTTTATTACTTACCATAAATCCAAGATAATTCTATTTAATGTTCCTCTAACTGACAAAAAAGGATAAACATAGCTAACTATAAACATGACATAAATAAAATCTAGCATTACTCCCATTCCCCACCCACTGTCCCTGTTGGCTATTTTATCATATCACTCAATATAAAATTTAACAGTATGGTATATAAATGATCCTTTTTTATTCTTTTGCATAATAATTGGCTGGTTTCCAGTAATAAAGAATAGTAAAGCTACAATTTATTCCAAATCATAAACATCTTTGTTTTATATGTGCTTCTTTGCTTTTATTGTGGAGAAAACTATACAGTGGCCAACAGAGAGCTACACCAGCAGATTGCAATAGTTGTTTGAAAAGAACTAGAGCCACTTGAATTCAGTCTGAATTTAACTGACTTGGTGTCTTACTTCTTGGCTCAGGGAAGTAGAGGAGCTGCTAAAATGGTGAGACAAATTGATGTTAATAAATTAGTACATTCATAAAAGGAGACTCCCGATTTTAGCGCTAACAGCACACCATTATACACAGCATAATGTAGTTTAAAAGGCACACTGATAAGTGGCTGTATTCAAATCCATTTCTGTGCCCTTTTGTGTTCTTATCTACCCCAGTCCAGCAGACAATTCAGCTTTTCACTAACCTTTGGCACTCCACCATCAGCAATAACCCATGCTCTCCTTTATAACCCCATAGCTTCTGTAATGAGCATCACCTGTGGTATGCTGCATTTGGAGCTGCAGCATCAGCAAAACGTACCTGCTCTGGTGCCTGCTGGTGGAAAAAGCTCTGTGGCTGGGGCCCGTGGGAACCCATGTGCATGCCCTAAAGCAATGCCAGGGAAATGGTTAAATACCTATCATCTCCAATGAGCTGAGCCTTAGTCTCTAATCCTTGTAATTTTTGCCTTAGTAAAAGGAAAGAACCAAAAAGGGTCCTGGGCTGACAGAGTGCCTGGGCTGCTTCTAGCAAAACTCTAAGGTTGCTTGCATTTGTGATAAATTCCTTATTTGAATCAAATAGATTATTGTGGCAGCATCTCAGTTTTAAAATAATTTATTTCCTTGAAATGTTAATTTTAAGGGGTTTTTTTTTGTAATCATACGTATTTTTAAATTCCTCTTGTACATTTTGAAGTGTATTCATACTGAAATTGGAAGCATTTTCCCTTTAGGAATTTATATATATTTATCAATAGATATGAATACATACATTCATATGTATGTAAATAACTTCGAATTGTAGCAGCTTTGTAAGGGAATAAGCAGGCTTGTAATCATTTTAAAATAATAGCTGTAACAGTTAATAATGAATAGCACTTTGAAAAGGATAGGTTTTTTAGAGCTATAGGCAGAATATAAAAAATAGAAATACTTACAGAAATGTCATTCCAGTTGTCTGAACTAAGTGCTTCTCAGTCATCCTTTTTTTGTTGTTGTTGTTGTTTGTCTGTTTTGTTTGTGTTTTTGTTTTGTTTTTGTTTGTTTGTTTGTTTTGGGGTTTGGTTGGGTTTTTTTTCCAGAAGACAATTCTAGCTGAGGAATTTAATAAATATATTTTCTTAAAGCAAAAGCCAGTTTAGCATCAAGACTGTTATACTCAGTTGAAAACTTAGAGAGATGGTGTCAGGGTTTCCAACATGAAGGCACAAGTTCTTCTGAAAACAGAGAAGCCTCCCAAAATAAAAGCTTTTTCTTGCTGGATTGATATGTTGAAAGAAGTAGAATTCAAGTCAAGAAACATCCCAGGCTAAAGACAATGTTTCTAGTAGCAGAAATACAAGAAGATTACCAGGGCTATAAACCAAAAATCTTCTTTCTCACAATACAATTTACAATAAAGCAGGTAATATTATTTTCTCTTTCAGAAGTTCACTGAGGCAGACAGCAAAGAAATAATGTATTTTGAACTGTCAGATATGCTTACCATATTTTAGCATCTCATTTATGTATGTCTGACATCTGATTTTGTTCTGGACTTTCCCAAAGAAATGTATGCATAGTTTCAAAATATTGCCTTTTAAAAAGAGTAAAACATTCAGTTATGCAATGAATCAGCAGATAACATAGGCAGAATATTCTGACTCTTGAAACTGAGTGACTGGTAATACTCCGTAAATTCTAAGCCTGCTCTGCATGTCCTTTATTTTTTATTGGAGGAAGGGAACAAGCTGGTATGTTACAAGCATCACATTAACTACTATCTATTGATTGGGGGGGGGGTGTTATTCATAGCAACATATGTATACTGAGGAACAAACATACCAGAAGGAACTCTGTGAACATGATAATCTAAAATCTTTCACTAACTAAAGGAATTTTCTACCTTACAACCTGGAGTCCTGGACATTACTTAGCTGAGAACGTAAACAATAATACCAGGATTAATATGCCACCCACGAGTGTTGAGGATTAATGTGGCAATGGTTTGGTTCCCCCATACTGGCACAAACTAATTCTGCCTAGCAGGAAAACAGACCTCTTTTAGCTAAAAGTGCTCATCAGCAAAGCAATTTATATTGCTTCAGATTTTACCCCTGTCTTGTGAGTACAGGAGTTGGGGCTCCTAATTATTTTACAGACATTAAAAAAAAAAGGTCTTGCATTAGATCACTTTATTTTCTCATCTTTTAAAATCACCTTACAGTTTTTGAAAAGGTGCAGGAAGAATGTAAAAAACACCCATAAAATGGAGCTGTGTTGCATTGCAAGGCCAGCAGCATTTCTCTAGTGCAGGGAGATATCCATGGACCATATGCATCTCAGAAAAATCTCCTGAAACATGGGGAAAATATGTGTTGTCTAGAAAAGAAAGATAACAACAAAGAAAATATGTAGAGACCAGTCAAGAGTCTAGTCCTGTTGTAAATTACTCTGGCTGTCCTATGGTCAGTGATGTTATGTGGCTTAGCCCGACTGAGTATTTTGCACAAAATAATTAGGATGCTTTGGATTTAGCTGGTCACAGGAATCAATCTGGATCACAATCAGTTGCTACAATTTAATTGCTATGGTTTAGCCCCTTCTCTTTCAGATGGCAACTTGCAGACATCAGAGGCAATCACATGTGGGGAAATGCAGCCACAGAGAAGCCGTGACAGGATCAGTGTTGAAGTGAGATTCAGAACCCATTGATGTCAATTCCTTTCCTTTTCTTGGATAAAATTCAAGATTACAGTTTTTGGATTGGATCCTCTGTCCTTCAGAAATGGGAGAATTAGAGCTGTTTACACATATTGCATATGCAGTCACCGTCAGTGACCAACTGCTGCCTGCAGCACAATAGCAGCAGAGCTGGGTGAATCTGGGCGCCCACTGAGCTCCCTGGAGAAGGAAGCAATGCTGAGGTGGGTGTGAGTGCTTTCAATCAACAGGGCAGGAGGTGGATTCATTAGCTACTAGGGGAGTTTTCTTCTCTCGTTGGTTAACAGAACAGAAATTTGTTGCTTTCACAAAGATCTACTTCCTTAGGCCTTAGTGATTCCTTAGGAGCTTCTTTCTTATGCATGGGCTTTCTTCTGTGGGAGAGGAGTACAAGCGTAGAAGGAACAGGAAAGTGTTGTATAAGCTGGGGGTGTGCAAAAATTGCAGGGTTCCAGTGTTGTTGTTATTTTAATTATTCAAATAAACAAGAGACATAAATTATCTTGACAGTGCCTGCTGGCCACCTGCCTAGCCAAATGTTGGAGAAAATATGTATGATATATGAGGAAGAAATATGGTTGAAAATGGCATTATACTCTTCCAGTAAGCCTGAACTGCTATTAGTGTTCAATTAGTAATTGTAAAGAGATTTCTTCCTAAACTGTTGAGTGGATTTTGAAATAGTGACCATAGTATCTAAGGGTAGTTAAGGGACTACTCTGAATATAATCTTGGCCTTATTAAAAGCAATGGGGATATTTCTTCTCTTCCCACACTTGTTATTGTTATTCTATTTTGAAAGAAGCAAAATAAAATAAACTATTCTTATGCTTAGTAAATTCAATGAGGCTTTACTGGAAGTGCTTCTATCCTTAACAAATAAAATCATTTCATTAGTGAAACAAAGCCATTCAGTCAAAAATTAGCAATAGATTTAAAACTAACAATTATGCAGTTGTTACATATTTGTTTCTTTTCACCATTTCACTATATATGTTGGCTCAAGATAATGAGCTGCTTTGCTAATTCTAACAAGCTTCCACCCCCTGGTCTCTTGAACTCTTCTTTCTTGCCTGCATCAGCCTCTCAGTCTCACTGGTATCACTCATTCAGTATGCTTTCACTGACCAGGGAACGGGTACCCTCTTTATGTGCTACTTCCTACCATCTTGTCCTCTCTCAGCTCACAAACCTGCCTGCTCATGCTGGAAAAATGGAGGATTTCTGTGGTACATCTTAAACAACAGTAGCATACAGTAAAACAACAGCATGACCTTCAGCCACAATAGGTTTCTGTTAAGTTGAATAGCCTGACACATGGTGATGGTTTTTAGCCAAATAAGTAGTGGCACATCTTCTGAAAAGGGGGAAATCCTATATTTTTATGATGAATATCAATAAGGGACTTTTTCTATCTTAGCAATTGTAGAATGAGAAGAAAAATGAGGCCAGGGTGGAGGAGAGGAAAGAAACTTTAAGGGGAAATGCTTTAAAGACTTAAACTAATTCCATATTCATTAAATAGCAGAGATTTCTAGAGTTAACCGTGAGCATATATTTACTTATTAGAGATGCATGGGAGCAAAAATAAGCCGAGGTGGTGTTAGAATAAGCAGGCCAGAAGTAAATTGCTTTTGAACCACTCTTTTTAAATATTAAAATTCCTCTCAGTTGTATCTGAAATGTTTAATGAGAGAGAAAAAAATATAGTCCATTCCAATCTTTTCCCCAGCTGAGCTACAAATTTGCTTACAACCTTATTGTTACCATGAAGTTAATAATCATGGTGACAGCAGAGAACAGTTAGAGCGTGTGAGACTTTCATTTCTGCTAGATTCAGAATCCTGCTAATGACTTCGATCAGCTCTTTTCTTCCCCCCTCTTCTTCTGGAGTCATGTCAGATGCACGCCACCTCTCAGAGCGCATTAAGTCTAATGTGGGATTTGAGAGTGCATAGCGTGCTGCCCAATGTCAAAGCTCTTTAGAAGACGAGTTGTTTGAATTAAACTCTTACATTAACTGTTTGGTGGAATAAAAAAAAAACCTAGAAAAAGACAGAAAGAGCCTGACCTGTTTCTTCCCAAGGGCTTTACCAGCCAGGTGTCTGCATGCAGCTGTCGGATACGGCAGTGCCTGACAGCAACGTGAGCAGGAGTCAGGGCTTCTAACTCCGAGGACACTTCAGAGGACTCTCTGATCCCACTTGGCTCCACAACACATTTGATCAAAACTATTTCATGAAAACCTGTAAATAAGTTGGAAAATAAAAGAAAGACAGGCTGGAGCCAAGCTGACTTCCTCTAATCACCTAGTAAAGTATACATGACTTGTGTTCAAAAGGTTTTAGTCCTTAAACTTGTAGCTGCTAACCCTTTCATATCACAAGGAAAGTGGGATTTTTGGCAATGCAGAAAAATCTATAGTCTTTCATGTATGAAATAGAAATACTGCATATTGTAAAAAAACCCAACCAAGTAACCAACAAAAACAACCTGACACGTTCATGAATAGAGCAGGTTGTTTTTTTCTCAGTTAGGGGAAATGTTGTTATAACATTCAAGTGAATGTATTCTTTGTCTCATTCAGAAGCCAGCTCAGCAGATAGCACATTAAAATTTAAGCTTTTTGCCAGGATTATGACATAGTAAATATGGCAGCTAGGAGCAGACCAAAAGTACCTCCAATGCAGTATCTGGCCTCTGGCAGGGGCAAATTATGAGTGCTTTGGAAAAGAGTTTAAGAAACAGGGAAAATGTGGGGTAATCTTTCTTCAGCATAGTCTCCAAATTCTGTAATTTGCCATTAGTATGGAAGTAAACTGTAGTTTGTGATCTGATGAACCAAAAGTTTCAATTATATCACTGTGTTACATAGATATTCATGGACCTTTCCTTCATGATTTTATCTCATCTCTTCTTTACTCATTTATATACTGAGCAGATTAAAAAAACTGTTACTGCAATGAGTTCCATCATTTAATTATAGCATGAGTAGTACTTTCTTTCACTGAGTGCCCTCTCAATCTCCTATTATGAACAGTGAATTTTTTTCTCTACTTTCTCCAAGCCGTTCATAATTTTTTAGCCATTATTTGATTATATTTTATTATTGTATTATATTTATTTTATTTTATATTACATTTTATTATATTATGCGTGCTCTTTCATTTCTCTCATTTCTAAACTGTAGAGTTACAGTTGTTTTAAATTCCCCCATAGAGAAGAAAGTATGATGATTATCCTTTCTGCCTCCTCCCTGTACCTTGTCTCATACTAAAATGTGAACTTTGAAATGGCATAACCAGGTATACAAATGGTAGTCAAAACATGGGCACAGTCTTTGCTGGAAGATATGTAGTCTTACAGGGAGCCCCATCTATTGCAGAGAATGACTTCTTAGAATACTATCCTAATTTGACTACGGCAAACAGATGGTAGGGGGAGTGGATAATGCATCAGTTGAAGGCAAATCCTTCAAATTTTTGTTTTGAATGCTTGATTTTACAACCTTGGCAATATTTTTCTAACATATATTTTCATACTTACCAGAGGTGATCATGACTTTTTTACAAGAGTTGTGCCAATTCACTGAAAGACAAGTGTAATAAAAGCTTTTATAATCAGCTTTTAAAGCATTATTTCAGTTTAATTCAACAAAAGCAAATATTCGGATTTGGGGGTTAAAGAAAGTGCAAGATGACTAGGTTCCAACAGGAAGACAGATCTCAATTTTGCAGAAAATTTGTTTCTCTGGAATTCTGATTATTCATGTTGAATATGAACATTTATCTTGAACATTGTATATATACAAAAGCATAAGAAAGAATAATATTAATAAACTTGTAAGATCCAGTGTTCAGAAGTCAGGAAACATAAAAATCGAGATGGCGTCTTGTTCACTCTTCTATGTATTTAGTAACATACTAATCTTTAGTTAGAACATGTAGAGTATCTTCATAGGAACCCTTCTTTATTCAGTGTACAGAATTAACAGCACTCCCTTACCGATTCCATATTTTGCTTCATCTTCTATGGTCAATACGAGGTCATAGGCTTTACTTAACCGCAGTCTGCTAAAACTCTGCTCCAAAGCCAAGATTATTAATTCCTGATGGGCTTTTCTTTCGCATCACCATTCTAGTATTTTAGTGCATTAGAGACATTAATGATTGTATCTTCCCTGTGCAGTGACTGAGGGATGTTGGGAGCTGGCTCACAGACATAAAAGTTTAAAGTGTACACTCATTTTGGGGCTCAACTTCAGGTGTATAGGTGGCTGGCTTTTCAGAGTCCTTACTGCTATTTTGGATGTTAAAACAAGAAAAACATTGATTCGGTTGCAACTGTAGGGCTCAACCATTTTGTCAATCAGCCCCACTTCCAGGAAGAAAGGTCCAGCTAATCCTGATCAACTGTTTGCCCAGTGTGCACAGGAACTGGGAGGAATGCACAGGCTGGGCATCCACATCCTGGACACGGTATTCCTCTCCACCTTGAATGTAAGACTCCCTTTGTCTCCCCTGCAAAGGGTTTACAGAAAGGTTTTTGATGCATTCCCAGAACAGGTGTGGTCTTCTATGCTGAGAGCTTTGTCCCTGCTCTGCAAGGCTTGACTTCCAGATATTTTAGTTAACTGGAATCGTGTTTGAATTTACGAAAGTTTTTGATTTGTGTAAATTGTTGTTGTTCAATTATAGAAGAAAAGCAAAAGATAAATCCAATAATCAGTGGCCCCCCTTTCCAGATTTCATAAAACTGCTCTAAAAAAAAGGCGTCATTGCTGTTCAAAGAATGGTCACTGAGTTTTTCAGGTGTGTGAAATAGTATCTATTTCTTTCCTTGGCCTTGTTGTGGAAATGGTAGAGGTATTTTCTAAAAGAATTCAACTTGAATGGAAAAAAACGCTCTCAACTTCATTGTTTAAAGTTCAGCAAAATTGCATACTACTCAAATAGGTTTTACAATGGAAAGTGAGAGAAAGCTTGAGTAGTAAGCAGTATTAACATGCTTAACAATGACAAATCATTAGAACTTCATATGACTTTCTCTGGATGATGAACCGATTTTCCTGTAAAAAAGCGGAAAACCTGTCCTATTGCAGCATTTAATTCAAAACAGAGCTTCAAAATTTTCTACTCCCTGTAGGCATTATAAAGTGCCCTTGAATTTTTGTGATGTGAAGTATGTAAATTTATTTGTTTGTGGTTATATTTCTCTCCTTATGTTCTGTCTAAATCATCTAAATTACAAGCTGTAATTAATACACTATTACTACATTATGTGCCAAAAGCATACATAAATAATGAATATATTTTGGATGTGTCTTGTTTGTTTTAAGCGTTTCACCTAAACCTTCAGAATTTCCTCAGGCCATCACTTGCCTTTGCCAAAGAACAGTGCTTTTACTTCTTGTGGAAAAGAGTGTAATACTTAATAGTAGTATTCCTTTTTTAACTACATTTGTTGCTGAGTTTTATAGTAGGAACTGTGATAGTTTTAGCAGAACAATAGTTGATTTATTGGATTTGAGTTTGAGCACTGACTTACATTAAAACATAAATGTTTTAATCGATTGCTGTAGAATGATTTAGGCAATAGTAGTTTTCACAGGCAAACTGCAGAGTCACCTAGCTTTCACAGAGATTAACCATGAACTGACCCAACTCTTTCAAATGTTTACAATTAAGTATGTCATCGGAAATAAGGCTATGGCTCATCTACTATAGTCTCTACTCCTGTAAAAACACTAGTAGTCAAGTGGAAAAGATTTTCTTCCTTCTGTAGTTATTGGACATCCCCTCTGTATCAAGTTTCACATCAGCATGGCCATAATGAGTGCAAAATCAACACGCTGCATTTTACACAACTCCAGGGTAGGGCTTTCTATTTTTCCTCCAGCAGAGAATTCCCCTGGCTTTTCTGCCCACCACATCGTCCTGCTGCTTCATTTGCTCTATTGTTTTTTCCTGCAGAGTGATACATTGCTGTATCTTCTCTTGCTGCAGCTGAAGTAGAGCCATCCATCATCCCAATCACTGGAACTAAGGACCTTATGGACTGGGAGTGAATTATGTAGCTTTGCGGGGCAAGACAGTAAAAGAACGAGAGTTTTTTGTGTTTGGGTTGTGTGGGTTTTTTCTCTCCTTAAACCTGCTATTTTACATTATTATTTCCTTTTACATAATATTTCTGCCTTGCTTGGGATCATGATAAGGTAAATGCAGCAGAAGTAGTTTCATTATTTCCAGAATGTAAATGTAATCAATACAAATGGAGTTAGCAACTCCATAGCTGACTCGACTGTTGCTTGGATCTGAATTTGAGTTTCATTTGCATCTTTCTTTTCAACTTTAATGTAATGCAGATGCAGACTTCACTAAAATAAATGTCCAGTAAAACATAAAATAATGCTGTATAGGTGTTCAGTCCAATTTACTGTTACAGGAAAGCTCCTCTTCCTATTCAGATAAAATAAGATCCAAGTGAGGCTCTTGGTTTTAATTTTAAAGACTACAATTTATTAAAACCTGAAACTTTGACCTCAAACTAAGTCATATTTTGGCATGTAAAATTAAGTCTAAAATCTAACTCATAAACTAAACCAGAGCCCAAAATAGTAGCAGTGTATACTGTCAAACTAGGACGACTGAAAACAAAGGAGATAATTAGGCCTAATTTTCACTCCTCAGTATTGCTGAGTATCTCTTCCTTCTGGAGCCTTATGCTATATCTGGTCTTTCACTTTAAACTTCTGGCCACCTGTGGTAGGGTATGGGAGGGCTACAAGTGGCCATTTCCTTGAGGTTGACCCCAGGAATCTTTATGAGCAAATCAAGAACTTAAGTATATTCCTGTCTTCTGCTGAACCCATAACCTGACTTAATTCTGCAGGCTGAGATGAGGGCTTAAGTTAACAACAGCACCCTGTGCTGCCTTCCCAGGCTTTACACACCCCCTCCCCACCTTGTCATCTCTCTGACAGTAGACCTGAAAAATATTTTACCCTTCAAAATTTTTCAAAGCCTTAAAAGCATTTTTCTAATTTAAATTAAGCTTCAAGCTTATATCAATTAAGTTGCTTATAAGGATCCAAGAGCTAAACTACAAAGAGCGCTGAAAGATTTGGGTATTAAGGTACAGATTTTTACTTCTAGCAAGGCCGCACTAGGCTTGATATCCAAGTTATGCTTCAGATTGCATCCGATGTTCAGGGCATATATGAAATGACTGAGCAAAGGAATAATGAAACTGCAGTTTAATGTCAGAAGGGCCTTGTTTTTCATAGTCTTGTCATGGAAATTGTGTGTAAAAATAAATTGGAGCAAGCTTTGTCATTATAGTTAGTGAAACAATCAAAGATGCTCATATAATCTCTTTGATAATTAACTGACAAGTTTTAATGCCACCATTGAATCAGAGAACAATGAAATATCCTTTCTAGTGTTTCAAAGTAAAATGAATTTGCTCTGCATTTGGTAAGCTTACTCAGAATATCAATTTCAAAATATGCTAACAGCGCTGTTTTGTAAGACTATCAACTTTCAGCTGTCCCTTTCGGGAGAGGCACTACAAGGGGCTGCCCTGTCATCAGAAGTGATTTAAGCTTAGATCAATCTGGCAAAAGCTTGACCAAAAATCACCTTCTCTGTCCCTTAAAGTCTGTTTTGTTGTGGGATGAAGCTGAGGAACTGGGCCCTGATGGGCTACGAGGCAGTCATACCTCCACACTGAAGCTTTGGCATAACATGTGAGGAATAACCTGTACATCTTGTTAGCATTAAGTTCTAAGTGCCAGCATGTTTACCTGAAAATTTACTTTCTTCTTTGTCAAAGGAAGCGCTCTTCTCTGGGGCTCTGTACAGCTTATCAAATCAACAGTACCACGACACTGACATTAATTTCTTTTTTGCTAGAGTATGAGTAAAAATTACCTGTACAATGTAATTTTTTTAAATCCACTCTGTGACTAGGATCTTTAGGCAGGTAAATCTTTTTTTTACCACGTGTGGTATATATTACACCTTTTCTCATATTCATCCTGGTTGATAGACCATGATAAGCCATATTTGCTCCAGCCAAGGAATGCTATAAATATACTCAGACCCACAGAATAAGACCTAGTGCCTCTCTAATGCTTACAGTTCCAGGACTGTGTATAAGGATAGAGTATCGCCCTATTTAATAAAACTAGGTACATCTAATTTTGTGATGAATATTATGTCTGTTGCTGATTAATGAAAGAAAAGCTGGTAAAATGAGATAGCAGAGGCACCCTTTATGCTAAGTGCTAGGCTAGAGGCAGTGTGGTGTCTACAATCAGAGAGGTGGCAAGTACATGAGGGGTTGTAATGTAAAATGACCAAGAATTTCACACAGTGGCCGTCAATGTGTGTTTATCATATATCTGCATATGGTAGACCAAACTATATGCCATCAATTCATTTATATCAGATTACTTTGACCCCAAAATATTTACTCTAAACTGAACTATTTAGAACTTATTTTTGGTAACATGAATTCATGGGTATAAGTTCTGGACAGAAACCCCTAAAGCCATTTCACACACTCCACTGAACAGTCATCAGACTGGTTTACTGCCATTCTGGACTGGACTTGAGCGGTGTCAGCTGCCATGAAATACAATTGATGTAATTCATCAGATTCACTAGTCATCACATTTCCCCTTCAGTTTTCAAAGGTAGATATTTCCATTTCCTCACCCCATTCCTTGATGTCAGAAATGAAATTTGTTATTTTACAGACACTACTTTATTTCCTTTCTTTACCTAATAAGGGTGGTTTTTTTCCTGACAATGTGTTTGTTTTGAATATTCATTTCTTTGCAGCATCTTGCAAATATACTTTGTACTGAAAACAGAATAATTACATCTATTTCTTTTCCAGCTCTGCTGTTCTTGGACTCATTCTGTTGCTGAGTTGACCTGATATATTCTTAGCTAAGTAAGGCATGTTATTAGCAATTCTAATGTGCTTCATCTGAAACCCACATGCAGAAGGAAAAAGTTTTAAAAATATAAGGAAGAGTAAAATACTGATCCCCATAGGATAATCACTTTCAAAACAGAGGGAACATCATCATAGTCAGTCTTTTTATTCTGGAAATCACTTTGCTTGGGAGAACAAAAGGATTGGAAGAAAGAAGAGATATTTAGCTTTACTTCTTTGTTTTCACACTTATTTTCAATCATTGTTATCTCAGCATTCCAGTTCCATACTCAGTACTCAATTACTGCTCTTTCTGGATTGGATTTATGTTCTCTACGATCTTCTATTCTGTATCATAAGTTGTCCTGTGATGCTCATTTTTCCCTTAAAATCTCAGCTGCTGGAGTCACGTTTCCCCCTTTCTTCTCCCCACCCCCCCCTTTTGAAGCAACTTTACAGCTCTCCAAGATTGTTCTAAAAAGCTTTAAATTTGTGAAGTTTTATGCTCCTAGCACTAGGACTCAACATTTTCATTTTTTAAAATATGATTTTAAATCCAAACTATAATTTAGGGGGCTGATTTCTGACTCGATAACCCTTAAAACCTGTTTGATATTTATTATCTTTCTATGTGATGCTATGAATATCTTAAAATTTTTAAAACCTGGCATCTCTACTGCATGTCTCTTTCCACCATGAATGGCTGAACCGTAGAAGCTGTCACCATCATCACCAGTACCAAAAGCAAAGGGGTTATTATGCCACTTCTGATAACAGGTGTGGGCATAAGCACAGAGGAGGACTGGGGAACTTGAGGGACCCTTTTGTGTGAATTTCTGTTGTCTCAGCTGGAAGTTCCTGAAAGCATTCAGGAAAATACATTTTTTATTTACATCTAAAAAGAGATTTTTATGGGGTGAGTAATGCTAAGCTGTCTTCACATCTCGTGTCTGAAATCTGAGCCAACGGGATGCCAGGTAAAGGGACAACTTGCCAATGTGTGGAAAAAGAAAAAAGGATGTCCTGGTTTCGGCTGGGATAGAGTTAGTTTTCTTTCTAGTAGCTGGTATAGTGTTAGTTTTGGATTTATTATGAGAAGAATGTTGATAACACACTGATGTTTCCAGTTGTTGCTAAAAGTAGTGTTTATACTAAGTCAAGGATTTTTCAGCTTCTCATGGCCAGCCAGAAAGAAGGCTGGAGGGGCACAAGAAGTTGGCACAGGACACAGCCAGGGCACCTGACCCAAACTGGCCAAAGGGGTATTCCATACCATGTGACATCATGCCCAGTATATAAACTGGGGGGAGTTGACCTGGGAGGGATTGCTGCTCGGAAACTCACTGGGCATCGGTTGGCAAGTGGTGAGCAATTGCATTGTGCATCACTTGTTTTGTATATTCCAATCTTTTTATTATTATTGTAATTTTATTATTGTTATTATAATTATTATTTTCTTCCTTTGTGTTCTATTAAACTGTTCTTATCTCAACGCATGAGTTTTAGTTCTTTTCCTGATTCTCTTCCCCATCCCACTGGGTGGGGGGCAGTGAGTGAGTGGCTGCCGCAGTGCTTAGCTGCTGGCTGGTGTTAAACCATGACAGAGGACCACTTTATATCTCCAAATCTTTTAAACAATGTAGAATATTCTGTTTTTCTATTTTAGATCTGCCACTGATTCAAAATTGCATATTTTACTTACATGAAATTCTGACAAGACTCCATTGTGACAGAAGTGTATAGGTATTGACTGAAACTTTTTGTTTGCATCCCTTTTCTGAAGAATCCAGGCTATAAAATCAACATTTTAAGCCACATGAAGTAGGAAAGCACCCTCTGATAATGTTCAGCTAGAAGTGAGTGAGTGGGACTGTTTTTATGAGGAAGTGTTTAGGTAAATGAACACATTGTGCTTCTCTGTTGCATTTAATGTCTAGACAGGGAGAATATAACAGTAGAATTTTTTATGCCATTTTTTCTCCAAAAACATATAAGTGTGTTTAGAGCATGCAAATCTTTCTTTTGATCTCTACTATTTACAGGAACCCCACTGATATAGCTCTTGGTGCCTCATAATCTTTAATGCTTCCATCTTCAAATGGCTCCATTTCACTTCTCCTTCCCCCAGCAAGGTAGGCACTTATTTTTCCATTTTAAATATGGGGAGATGAGGTTAGATTTTAGTACTCTTGATTCCCAAGAACTAAAAAGAACAGCCTAGAGGAAAGAATACCAGGTTAGATTATTTTAGCTTAAACACAAACAGAACAAATGAACAACATGGTTCTGGGGACAGGTCTTTGCTTTGCCTCTTTCCATCCAGCAAGTGTCTTCAATCTATAGCACTAGTTTAAAGCTCCCCAAAATTCTCAAGAGCAAACAGAAACTGATTTTTCTTATAGGTCAAAGATAGGCACTGGTCTGCTGGAGAAGAGTACAGAAAAAGCTGATCTGAGATGACGGGAGGAACATGTAGAAAGAGAGGCTCAGAGACTGAGTCTTGCTGCTACCATCGCTGCTGTGGGACTTGGAAGGAACCCTGGAGGCAGTGATGCAGCTGCTTCAATGGGTTGCCTCCCTGCAAGCATGGATCCTCTGTCCTTCAGCTGCCGCTACCCACCTGGCTCTAGGTGATAGGGCAGTACCCGTTACACTTCTCGAGAGTAGTTTTACTGGTCTAGAGCATCTGCCTATTTTGCCTTTCCCACAGCTGGCTTGAGCAGTTTAAAAGGGAAATTGTTTTGTGGATGCATCAGGATCACATGGAACAATTCCCATATTCACATTGCATCTCCAGCCATTGTTTCAAGGCAACTTCATATTAGGAGATGTTTAATGTGTTTTAGCTCTTTTTAATGTGATTTGGTAGCTGGGCATAAGAACAACAAATCAGACAATGTGCCATCAGTCAATTCACTGCATGCCAGGGTTTGGAAATACTGGCAGTGTGGCACCTTTTGTTTCACACACCCACCTCGTAGCTTTGGTGAGCTCTGCCTGGCTTGGCCCCTCTCAGCCTCTGGCTGGTACCACAGCCTCTACTTCCCGAGCTGAAGAGCCCAACAGGACTCGGGTGTGTTGGCTGGTGCCCCTGGGACCCTACACTGTTGTAGCAGAACTCAGGCCACGCGTTTCTAGGTTTCTTGATGTCCTCACAGGGAAAGTGTAAGTATTCATATTGGCTCATATAGTTAAAGCATGTTGTGCAATTTACAGATAGTAATTTCTATTTGGTTTTGACTGGTATGGTGTCCAGCACTGTCTGGCTGTTATTTTCCCTACAATGGCAGATCTGAAGAGGGCTCAAGAGCCCCTTACTCAGCTGGGACAGATCAGCATTGATGTGTTTATGTCAGTGAAGTGTTACTGTTTTAACATAGCTACAACATAGCCCTTTCTGAAAATGTTTGCTATTGTCAGTACCCATGCTGGTGATAACAGGGTAACCGTGCATTGTTACTCAAAGTTTCTTGCTTGCATTTATTACAGCCTTTCCACTACCCACACCCTGCTCCTGCTGTTTGGCTGTCATTATTTATACAGCTCAGTAATGTTTTTCAACAAATCTGTCTTTCCCAAACGTTCATTTAGGTTTGCCTGAATTTTATGAGACTGACTTGGAAATGTTGAATAAAATTCTGACTTGCAACGCTGTCTAGACCTCTGCTAAACCTCCAGGGCATTTTGGATGACAAGTGACAGCTTTTAAGATGAACTTTTTCAAAGAAGGTGTTTAATCCTCCTAAGGAAACCCTTGTGAATCCAAAATGGTAATGTATTTCCTTAAACTGTTTGATCTAGAAGGTTTTCTGGGTTTCTGTTCTCTGCAGGAAAGGTTTTGCCTCACACATATTTGCACTTTCATTTTTTGCTCATGTTTTCTTGCATTTTTGACAGTAATAGCTTTGAAATGTGTGAAGATAACTAACTGCTCAGAGGTCCAACTACATACTCAGGGGCTAAAGTACATGTTATTTAAAAGTTTGCTTGTTTGCTGGAGAAGAGTGCTTTTTTTCTCACTGACTTCATTAATTCTTCCAAGAAGCAGTGCAGGCAGGGCAGGAAGGCATTTTCGCTGGCTGAACTGCAGTTTAGGCTGTCTAATAATTTCAGCATGAGAATGCATGAGATGTAAATGCCCTCTTGGTTTGACTGTTCTGCCTGCTATTTTATCCCCAAAATATGTTATCCAAAGTAATTTTTCTGTAAACAATGACTAGGCTCTTCTGTAACATCCTGTGCTGTAAAAGGAAGGTACAGTGGGATGACTTCAGGCTCAGCAGAAACTTCCAGTTCCAGCAAGATACTGCAGATCAGCTCAAGCTGGCCAGCTTTGCAGTGTCTGGAAGATTTCTGGGGGTGTCCCTTCTTGCCTTGATGCTACCTGAGGGTGATACAGAGGCTCTCCAGAAGAAGCAGCAGCATGCTGATGTTCGAAACAAGGCAGTGGTGGCATGGCATGCTGCTGCACAAAGGGCACCCACCTGAGCAGTGAAGAGCACTGTGCTGATTTGTACTTGCTGGTGGATAATACAGCCCCCCTAGCTGCTCAGCTCTCCTTCTGAATGAGACTAGGAAAAAATCAGTGCTTTACTCCACTCTGCCCCTTCCTCCAGATAAAATGTTTCTTTTGAAATGTTATGGGGTCCCTATGTTTTGCAGCAATACATACTCTACTATGTCCAAGTTACCTATCCTGTATACACGTAGCAGAGACTTTCTGGACTTCAGCTGGGAAAAATCTGTCAGGATTGCTTTTCTATTGCACATTCTTAAGACTCTCACAGCTTATATATTTTCCAGGCAAAAAATAAATGCACACAAAAAGTGTGCATGCACTATGAATCTGATGTGTTCAGGATGTGTCAGAATTTCTGCACAAGCTACACAGGTGACAAAAGGGTGTGTAACAAGACATATACATTCTGGATGTACTGGATTTACTGTGCATAAACAAATTGTCTCCACAGTGCATGCAAAAACTGGATAATCTGTCACAGATGAGTCATAGTCACTACACATGCACTGCAGCATTGAGATCTGGCTGTCAGCTCCCTCTGAGCTTGTGCTTCTGGGAACCACTGGTCTAAATAGATGGATGCAAAGTGCCACCAAGGGAGCAAAGGCTCCGAGCGTGGGCTCAGAGGATTACCAGAGCCATAGTAGGGACCAACAAAAATACTCAGCTTCCTGAATTCTGGTTAAATATCCTACCTGTTGGATTATTTTGTCAGGGTACATGATTTCACAGTCTTTTGTTGTGTACTCTAAACTATTCAGTTCAAAAGTAAATTAGTGTGTACTGGGGAAAATGCCACATACTAAAGTTGTCATAAGAGAAATCAAGAGTCAGCAGCTCCTGTGATCTGTGTGATAGGGGGTGATTAACTGGAACAGATGCCTTCCCAAAGACTGCAAGGGACTCTTACCATGCTGAGCCTGAAGGGGAAAAACCTGAGAATCAGGTATTCTTTTTAAAGACAGTTTTGCTGTGCCTTTTTCTTATGCTACTGCTGGAAAAGTTAATAATTAATTACCAGAAATTGCTCCTTACGGTATTCATATTCTGCAGTTGTGATACTGCCTACAGAAGACACCTGACATGCAGACACTGTAAGGACTCACCCTGCCACTGTAGGACCTAGTTAGCAAGGTTTTTCTCTGTAACTTGTGTATGTTCAGCCACCCTATGGTGACACTATGATGACTCTGTAAGTCTGTATGTCTGGTTTTGTGGCCTCTGCTCCTTCTAGTTCAGACACTCATAGCTGAGGGCTACTGATTTTGGTAAACTGTTGTTTCACCAGTGTGCTTCATAGTGCTGCTTCAAATCTACATTTGGAATTGCTTGGAAATGAAAGCAAAACAGTCCCATCAGTTTAACATATTCTAATACTAAAATTAATACTGTAATTAAAACTTCATTCCTACACAGAGGCTGCATGGAGGCACGTACAGTGAAAAGTAAGCTGTCCACAGTTCACTGATTTTCCAGAAAGGAGATTATAAACTCTGCATGCCAATACAAACAAAAGAAATTGATACATCAACCTCTGTTTAAATTACTTTTAAAACATAAGTGTTGAGGGGATAAGGCATAGATGGAAATAGGCCCCTGTCTCAGGAACGGCCAACCCACCAGAATGCAGAATACTGAAAAGGTCATCCTGAAATGGCATAGGACTGTATTTCATAAAATATAGGCATTACATTTCTGGAACCTCATTTGTGTGACAAAAACTGTGACAAGAACAGAGGTTGGCACAAAATCAATATACTCGGGCAGGGACTGTAATAAATAATAAAAATGAAGAACAGCATAAATTTTAACCAGTTTTCATTACAAGTTAAAGCTGGTCTGATTTCCTATGTGATCTCTTGAAGTTGCATAATTTCCAAAGAAACATCAGCAAAGGTATATTTTTCATTTCGGATGAAAGGTGCTAAGACAAATATCACAGAGAGAGAGAGAGAGAGAGAGAGAGAGAGGAATGTTCATCACCTTCACTTGCACTTGGGTGTTACCAACAGGAACGGAGTTGTGGAGGAAGGTGCAGGAGGCAGGTGGGGGCCTGCCAAGCTCCATCACAGCCACAGTCCTCCGGGGGTGAAGAAGCCTTGGCTGCTTAGGTGTTCTTCAGTCCCAAGCAGACTGTTTTACATAGTACTGAGCAACTTCTCACCCATGAGCTGCTGTGCCATAGCACAAGCCCCACTTCCAACCATCTCCTTACAGAGCCAGCTCAGCATCCAGATCCTGACATCTTCATTTTCCAGTCAAACATACCAGTAAATACCAATTAACGAGCATAATCCTCTTGTGTTAATCTGTCACTACCCTCTAAAATTTGGGTGGCACTGCTGCTACAAAATGATAAATCCATTAGTCGCAATTTTATCAACCCAAATGGACGTGGGCTCCGCAGCCTGGCTCAGCCTGTGGTAGCAATTGTCTCACCAAGACCTCCTTGGGCAAGACAAGTGACTCAGCTCCCCCGGTTTCCCTCCCCGAGGAGGCAGGGAAAGTCGAGCCTGGTCCTCCACAGTATGTCTCCATTTAGATTGACAACTTCCTGTGACTGCGGGGTTAACCTTGTTATGACAGCACAGCTGCAGTTGCCATCTCTCCCCATCGCACACGATAGCACAGCCTTCCCAAAGTAATAGCAGCTCTCAGAATCACAAATTACAGCAAGTGTTTCATCTCTTGTGTTGTTATTTAGCCCCAAATGACTCTGACATCAGTTTCTAAAGGCACAGACATGCTTTTTTTTTTTTTTTCCCTGAACGACAGGTTAGCAGGGCCTGTTATACTGGTTCTATTTTGTTATTTGATAGTGAAAAATATGAATCAGTGTCCACTTTCATGTTCCTTTTTGGCAAGTGCTTTGTTACTTGAACACCATTTCCACCCTTACATCAAGAGTAATAGTGCTCAGATGCATCTGTACATCACTGTACATTGCATATATTTCTGCCTGTAAAAAATGCATCTTTAATACAAATGCAATTTTGAAATTGTGTTTTTTATTTGGCATATGCAACTTTTTTTTTTTTTATTAACAGAGGATTTGGTTATATTTTTTGTAGAAAGACAATAGAGTGGTAGAAAGACTGATGGTACCCATGCACAGTGTAGTTTTTATTACTGTCAAAATATTTCAGGTAGAGGGCATATTTGATTAGATCCTCATTTCTCAAATTCCCCTTTAATATTTTCCCTCTATCACATTACAACACTTGTCAAACACAACTCAGCATTGCAAGATTGGATCTCTGACCACTGATCATTTTTTCCAAGTGTTAGCAGACCACTGTATTCTCTCTTTACCTTCTGGATAATTCCCTAGATAAATACACTTTCTGGATAAACATCACTCTACCTTCTGGATAACTATTATGTGATGTTCATTACTTCCCAAATGTCTATGCTATAATTTTATGCAAAAAAATCTGATAATATCTAGGTGCCTTAGAACTGGCTATTATTAGACAGAAATAAATTTTGTGAGTGGATATTTTTAGTGTTGACAAATGTAGAGTGCAGCATTATTAAATTTCTTCAGTTGCCCTCTGTGTCTCAGGAATGTGCCAAACCCAGTACAGCTTTTAATTGCTTCATTCTCTACTCAGTAATTTTCCTGCTGTTATTAGCGTGGGCTGCTCAGCAATCACTCGGAGCCAGGGCGTTTATCGGAGATTTCCTTTGTGTAGTGTTTGTGTTCTGCCTCTCAGTGCTCTGTAACACAGTTCTGCACATGAATTTCTGCTCTACACTGAAACTGGTTCCAACTGGCACTTGCAAGAACTCAGGGAAAATATATTTCTTCACGAAACAGGTCTTATAGCTGTAACTGGACCATATTTCTTAGATGGCTGTGCAAAAAGAGCTGAAAAGATTTGGAAAATCTGTTAACACATTGTAGACATGATTTTCAGTTATGTGGGGAGGGAGGAAAACAGGAAGGGGAATACCAGCATCAAGCACCTGCAGGCACTGCCCTGGGTTTCAGAATCCTGGCCTGTACAGTCTTATCCCTTCTACAGGTATCTTCTTTCCATCTATCTATCTCACGCAGAGTTGCAATCATTATAGCTATATAAAATGCAGTGGGACAGAAAATCCACCCAAATAAGGGCAAATCATGAACTAGAATATTTTTATACAATATATCTTGGCTTCATCAAATTGCAAATAACATTCTATTTATTGGAAGTTGTAAATCTATACACTCTGCTGACATGAAACCATGTAAGAACATAATGATTAAGACTGATTTACAGATATATCCAAGCAATGGATGCACAGTGTTTGGACCAAATTCAAATTTTACAGCAAAGTTCAAAATTAGAAAAATAGGACCAGTACTACATATTGAAGGGTACTGACTTAGTTGACAACTTGTTGTCACTGTTCTGGAGATCGTATTAGATCCAAAGTGTCATAGTCTTTGGGCTGTGATGCAAGACGATTTCAGCACAGGGTGGACAACCAGCTGTGGAAGGGCATGGTTGTGTGTCTCTGGAGGCAGCTGCAAAGTAAGTGCCTTGCTAGTTAGCAGATTCATATTGAAGGGAGGAAAGTTTAGTTTCTTTCCTTGAGGCAACCAATGCAAGCCAAAATGGAAATAAGAGAGCTTAGGCATTTTGGAGAGGTCCTTCAGAAATGCATATCATAATAGCAATGTCTTCTCTAATTGATTACGCAGTCTGAATCTTTGCCATTAAATGCTTGGCAAAAGTATTATGCTCTAGCTCTCCCTGCTGGATTATTATTACACAATTTCTGTATTTAATGGGTGCAGTGTATCTCTGTGTTAAACAATTAAACAGATAATCCAAGCATCTCACTGTAATGTATAGATGTTTTATACTTTATGTGCATTGCAACAGATAAGGCTATGGCTTGTTTCTTTATTTTGCTAATTCTTCTTATTTTGTAATGTATCAGAAAAAAGTATACTGTTTCTCCTGCTGCAGTTTATGAAGAGTTATTCTAGAACATGAGAGAGTTTCTTTCAGCTGTGATTTCCAAAAGTACCTAGGTGATTTTTAAGAACTTAAGGTAATTTTTCACAAGTGAGTTAGGCTCTTAGAAGCCTGAACCTCAGTGGCTTTCACTGAAACTTAGTTGTCTGTCTGAAAAATCTTTTAGTTATGTTTAACTACACACTGTTCTAATTTAATTGATTTTTGAAAGCTAATAGAGAGACTAGTCTACACAGATATCATGTCTCTGCCATACCCAGTTGTGGTTATCCACTTTTTCCAAGGGAAAAAGCAAACAGAATTTTAGCTGAGTTAAAATATGCGTAGGTTATATTTTGCCTGTCTCTCCCAGTATGACATCTGACATATCGGGACTTAGTTAAGAGAAGGCAGGATCTTCACAGATAAAAATTTGATTAAAATATGTTTACCCACATATTGCAATAAACTGGTCTTTTCTGGCAGCAAGATGACCTTTTTGACTCATTATGCCAAAGAAAAAATGTATTTCTATGTTTACCCATGTGATGAGCTAGTGATGGGCTTATAACGTAAGTTTCACATTTCTTCTGAGGCATGACATCCACTGAGAAAGTTTACAAAGAATACAGTCATATACTGTGTAAATGCAATAATTCTCTTTATCAAATAATTTAAGAGAACAAGTTTGTTGGTTTTTTATTAATTGCTGCTTCACTGCAAAAATCTGTACAACAAAACAGAATGTTTTTCATGTACCTATGGTCCGTCGTAAATATCACTATAAGAACGGAAGTAATTTTATTATCACTATAAAATCCATAGGCTTGAATTCACCCAGACTAAATGAGATATACCTATCCTGCTAAATTTAAAAAAGGACCAGAGACCAATCCCTGTATCTGAAAGCAAGAGGCACTGAAAGTCTAAAGTCCTCAAGAACATGGCAGGCTTGATCTGGGCAGTTTGTTGGTGAGGGCCAGTGCAAACTAAGGGAATGAGATAATGATTAAGCATGTAGAGATCAGGGGACCACTGTACAGATTTGCTCTTTATTCCTTTTTCTTTCTCTCTCTCTTTTTTTTTTTTTTTTTTATTTAAAGCACAGTAGATATTCTCTAGGATGCCTAGAAGATTAATCCTTTAAATGTATACCATCAGATAACTGAGACCCTGATTCAGTCCTGGCTCCTTGTCACCTTATTATGCATAATGTAAGGCAGTTCACTCCTGAGCTGCCTTTCACAGCAAATCGGCTGATTCTTTTTGAGGGGAAAATGTGATGCAACTCTGGGAAATGGTCCTAGAACCACCCCTGTACCATATGGATGCAACTGCAGCAGGTTGGACTCCCTCACTTCTCTGCACACCTCCAACACAATTCCTGCAGTCTTTGCATCCTTACCTACTCCTTTGTATCCTCATGCTGCACCCAAAGCATTTTAATTAAACTCTACAAGGAATAATAATTCTTTTCAGTGTGGATATGGACCTTTTACCTGAGATAGGCATGGTCCATCGTGGGGCAGGCATGGGTCTCTTTCTACCACTGCACATGGGGACCAAGAATTTTGCAGTGGAGTAGATGCTTTCAATGATATAAATTTAACCATAAGAGGTGCCAGATACAAACTGACATTTTAGATGGGCTGAATTTCTGAGCAATCTGTTTCTCCATGAGCAGAACAAGGGCATTCCTAGTTTAGGCACTTTAGTTTGGTACTAGAATATACATTTCCTGAATCTGAGCTAGTGTAAAATCCAGCTCCTACACTAAATTTTCATTAAATTAATATTTTATCCATTATATTTCAATTTTAACCTAAAAACATTTTAGCAGTGATATTATTAAAAAATATCTGGGCCTATAAATCACTCCTTCTGTACAGAGCCTCTAGTTCATTCTCTTTTTTTAATTTGTCTTGCCACTTTAAATGCCCATTAATTGTATTAACAGGTTTTACTGACACAGGATGCTTACATAAGATAAAACAGTGGATTAGATCAAACAAACAGAGATTTTTATTTCACCTAAAAGTTTTTTGAGAGGTGTTTGATAGTGCTAAAATATTGGCTTGAAGTATACACTCTTCATTTCATAACTGCTTCTTAGTGGCCAGCAATTCAGAAGGGGCAGGATTTGCAATGGAGCTCAGCATGAGCTCCCAAAGCTATGCAGTGGCAAGAAGCGGTAAAGGTGTTATGAAATGCACAAGGAACTACAAGCATGGGAAAGGACTCAGCTGAAGAATATTAGCTTGACTCTATCTACAAGAGGTTTGGTCCAACAAGAGCAAGATATTAAAAAGCTACAGAAGATACAGAGAAAGGAGAGAAAATAAAGCTAAGCACTGAGTAAAAAATGCCATGTATTTTAAGAGAGACATATAGAACACAACCTGTTTAATTTGTGGAAAAGCAGGTTGAGAGTTTACTTTGATTATGTTGATAATCTCTCCCAGTGGAAGAATGTCTAGGTACTACCTGTTCTGTAATACAATGGAATAAAAACAGACCCAGGATGTGCAAACTATAGCTGCATGAATTCACATGAGAAATAACAGAGTTTTGATGCAAAGGTGGTTAACAAGTGTAATAAACCATGTGCATAAGTGATAGATTTTCCATTTCTGATGTCTTTATGTTAGTCTCTAATAAAATAACTACTTGGCTTAAAGACATTCACCTTAGCAAAGCTCTGCATTAGCATAGCCATACTGCTTCTGTGGCAGCTTGTTTCACAAGTGTATTGGACAGTATAGAAATGGATCCAACCCATTAATGCAATTAGTTGTGAGCTGTAGTCATATGTTTGAGAAAGAATCCAGCCTGAAGATGGAAGAGACGACCAAGTGTATAAAGCCATCTGTGAAGATAGGGAGCTGAAGTTTAAATGGGTGTGTAAATTTTTGCTGTTCCAAAATAATAACCCGTATCACTTTTCAGCTAATCAAGTTCTTGTAATATCAGATGCATAGAAAAATAAGTATACATATAGAGCTGTTGCCAAAAGATCTTAACTAGTACTTGATGCTGAGCTTGCACCTTCTTTCAGAAGAATTTTAAGGTTGTTTCTAAACCGGCTGTTCTCAAATTGGGCAAGTCCCCTAGGATCCAGGAAAACTCCATCTGGTCTCTACTCTTTCTTCATTCCCCCCTTCTGTCTCCTTTTTTCTTTCCTAAAAAATGCTTTCCTCTCTGGCAGTCACAGGGGAATATAAGATTTACTCTGACCCAATTAGGATAAAGAGACAGAAAGCAAGTGGGGCACAAAGGCTGCGACCTTAAGTAGGGGTTGCACACTGTGCATGAGTAGGATGGGAGAGAAGAATATAGATTTTATTGCAGAGGAAAAAGAGCCTGCCCTTCTGCTTCTGGTTTGTTTGGGGTTTTTTTTCCTGATTATGACCATGAGCTTCTAGATGAATGTGAAAAACATAAAGCCGTATGTTGAGCTGAAAAGATCAAAGGCATCCCAACTTTATAGTAATATCAAGAGCCACCTACAGAATTTATGGCTTATTGAATAGACCCCCTAAGCCTATATACATCTCATGTGACACAGAATTATAGTGTTTAAAAACAAACTGTATACCTGCAAGAAATTGATGAATGGAAGGACAGAACTGTGGAGCACTTTATCAACCACCTGCCACTTTCAGTATAGCAACCAGTAAAACCTTATTCATTCTGACAAGAAAAGAATCATTAAAAATATATGCATCTGGTGGAGAAACTGGGCTAAAGATGGCCTACTAATGGTATCATATATCAGTATGTGACCTGGTGTGGAAAAAGAAAAACCTGCAGAAAACATCCCTTTAAGAATATTTATTGGAACTAAAAGAACTTCATTATATCATCAGATATGCCATAAACATGTCTTAAAAGCATCTTAGATAGCCTATTTAAGGGAAATAGTATTTTTAATAGTATAATCTAAAAGCAAACAGTTAATGTGGGCTTGAATTGAAACAATATGCTACAAAATAAGCTTTATAACAGCTGGATAATCACATTGCTGTCAAAATTTGTTGTCACACTTTTATGATTAATATATCCTGCTGTTTGACTGAACACATTTTATGATCCTTATATGTATTTCACGTAAAACCCACTTGCATGATGCTTACATGTATTTAACTTAGATCCTGTTAGGTGACAAATTTTTTGTCTTCTTCTGCAAGCAAGATTTGGAAATAAAATATCTGCTGCCTGCTGGCTGATCTTTGATCCATGATCCTCACTTGTAGAGCAGATTTGGACTGCAGTAAATAAAAATAGCATTCTGTGTGGGCTGTGACTAAACTCATTTCAGCACATTTGGAGGGTGCTAAACAAGTCAGCCCTCATTTGCTGAGTTTCTGACTGGAGTCAGGAAAAGTGAGACAACGAGGAGCGAGAACAAAATGTCCCTAAAACATATGCATGAAGCAATTTTTTTTCCTTTTCCCCTATGGCTTACTGACAGAAGTAATGTATCAAATGTATTTCATGATATGATTTATTAATACTGGTAATTTGAGTAAGTTCAAACAATATGTTTTTCACACAATGAAACAATGACAGTACATAAATATGTGGGTGTACATTTGTTCTGAGCACAGACACAAAATATACAACGAGTATATTAATCCAAATAAATTGTCTTCTAGAAGGAAAATGTGCTGTCAGCCAAGGACCGTGTGCATGCTAGACAGTTGTTTCACAGGAGGGATGATTCTAACATCAGTACAAGAGAATGGGATTTATTTGGCCTATTTCTTCAAGCTGTTCTTTTCTGTTGTGGTTGTTTCCCTTTTTTTCTTGTCTCCCTTTTAGCACATTGAAGATGGGTAGGAGGAACAGTTGTGCTGCTCACTCTATTTCACCATGAGTTTTGCAACAGTTTTGTTTCTCTTAAAGTTCTAATGAGTGGAAGACTAAGATTATATTTCAGCATTTATTTTAGGGAGAAAAAAAAAGTTTCTAAGTCCTGTGGCTGCAGAAAGCACTGCATAATAAGATCCTTCTGCTTTTAAAATGAATCAGAGTAAAGAAAACGTAGTTCAGAAATTATTATAAAGTCATGAGTGTACATCAGTTGGATGAATTTTAGAGGGGAAAAGAGAATAAAGGGAGATTTGATTTATCATTTTAAAACACTGATGTATTTTAAGTCTGTAAAAAGAGGAGAAGAGCCAGGAGAAAAAAAAACAGAAAAGGTGGTAAAGAAGAGGTGAGGACATGGAAAAAATGAATGACAGCCAGAGACTGATAATGAAAATAGGATACTGAAAGTGTTTTTGTATTCTTGTCTCAGTCTATTACTCTGATCAAATTTCTAGACTTCACTATCCTTAAAATAAAATAAAAAAATATTTACTAGCTTCCCAAATAAAGCCTTGAAATAAATGGTGAAGTAGTATGAGGGAAAGGAAGAAAGGATAGGTGAGACGCTTTTTGTCAAGTATGTAGTGTGCCACAGAAAAAAGAAGAAAAAAAGGTTTTAATTTGTTCTGGAAGAAATGCAAGGTATCTTTACTCTGCGCATTTTTCCCTTTAATAGTTTAAGAGAGGATAGGCTGAGAAGAAGAATCACATTCTTATGCCAGTCTGTTCAATATTAGACTGAGGCAAACTTTTTTTTTTTTACAGGCTTTCAAATGCCTCTCTTACAGATATGAAATGTAAACTTGTATATATAGACCTAATGCAAGATGCACAGCTCTTCTGCCTCCCACTGATAAATCAAGGCAAACAAGCTATGCTATGAGACCACTTGCTCTGCAAACCATTCATGTGGCTCAGTGGATAGCACAGAAAGACAGCTGTTGAGGTGAGTTTGAGAAACCTGTGTGAAGAGGGAGTGCTGACTTTCAGATAAACACAGTTTTATAGCTGTACAAACATCTGAACTGGTGACTACTACAGCATTGGCAAAATAGATGAGAAAAAGTATTTTCTCACATTAATTTATCTGGTGTTCTTGATTCATTGCCTGCTGCTGAGTTGCATAGCTGAGCACATACACCTTGTAGATAAATTTAATTGATGTATAGGTTTACAGTAGCATATTATAGTATATTATATCAGATCTCAGGGGTGGGAGCAACCTCTGTAACAGACTATGGGCTATTCTATACATATTCTTATCTGTATAATTATTTTTAGGACAGCCATCTATATTTCTAGTTTAGTTGTGTAGTGCAGCTGGGCAGGCTGTGTTACTTTATACTAGACTATGTGCAGGCATAAGCCTGAGAAGTGCTCTTCTCCAGATACTAATTTTTCATTTGTGCATCTTGAAGTTTCAAGTCATCCTCAGACAAGCAGAAATCTAGCTTCTTTTTAAAGTTCACAGTGCAGAATACTGTTCTGGTATTTGGCAGAAAAAAAAGAAATACATTTTCTATGAATGAGAATAAGAAATGCCTGATTTTTATACTTATTTTTCATTATCCATAGTTTAAGGTGCATTAGGATTGGTCAGGTGCGTGAGTATTGGTCATATAGTTAAGTCTTTAGTACTAAGAAATAGATTTCTGGCCTATTGCATACGAGGGAAGCAGTAAGGAAGTACTCTCACTGGCAGGCAAGTAATCAGAACATACAAATGTTTTTCTTTGACACTACTAAATTTAGAGAAGGAATGTGAGAAATTGACTTCACGGGCATGATGTTCCCTCTGAGGCATGCAATGGAGTGTAGATTGGACAGAGATAATTCACTTTCCTACTTTTTAGCCTGGCCTCCTAAAAAAAGGAAGTTTGTGTTTGTATGCTGTCCCCTGTGTCCGCTCTCTTTCTGTTTTCTGTTAACATTTGGACCCATGGATCTGTTTTAACTAAATGTGATGGAAAAACAGAGATTTTCCAAGATTATTTCAATTCTACAAGTTTCATGACAACTGAAAACTGTTGGAGGAGAGATACTCAAATTAGTGCATCTAGCTGAGGAAAAGTCTGAATAACTTGCTTGTCCATAGCTATGTATGAACAAGTAATCAGCAGTGGGTTGCACCACATTCACCCAGTCCATCCTGCCATGGATATGAGGAAAAGCAGTGGGGCAATGCAGCTACATGGCAGAGAGAGGGGAAGCAACAAAAGCAATTTTTATGACAGAGTGTAAATCTAAAGGAAATCAGTCTCCAACACTGCTGCATCTTGCTGATGTTTTTATTCAGTTTTATATTCCCTTTATTATGCATATAGCAATGCATCCATTACAGAGATTGGGGGTTTTAAATAGAGTCTTAGAAGAAAGAAAAGCTCCCCTTCTGAAACCCAAAATCTTTGCCCTGTTTGTTGTGGAAAGGCTGTTTTATGATGTTCTGCCAGAAAGAAAAGGCTGGTCATCCTGTTCTTTATTAAAACAACTTTTAAATGTTGATCTTAAATCAGTTCATAGAAAGGTACTGAGGGGGGGTGTACTTTTCCCTTTATATAGAATTCAGAGTAAAACTATTTCTTTCATGAAAGTTCTCATTTAAACATTTATCTAGGTTTGCAACTGAATGGTGTGAGGCAGATATATGGCTTTTCACAGGAAACAAAGAGTAGATATTGAAACACAGCATTAATGCTGTTGCAACAGCTTTGCAGAGTTGCTGGGTGAGCAAGTTAAACATTTTCTGAAGTGCTTAACACTATTGGGTGCAGGTTGATTATTGAGGTTCCTAGGCTCTACTAATAATAACATACAGGCACATAAAGTCTGTACAAGGTCTCAATAGTCTTTCTATTAACCATAGTTATAAGACTTTCTTTTATTAATACTATTTACAAAACTTGGGGTAAACCTGGGTCAATTCTTATTTGTGTAGTCTGCGGTGTCTGTGTTTAGGAATCTGGAGGGCACTCTCTGCATCAGAATATTTGGTAAGGGGAACTAGAGGAAGGTGGCACTGTGAGTTAATAACTCTTTTCAGCTTGTGATAAGGATTATTAAAAATGAAGGGGAATGTGGAAATATGGAGTCAGTTCAAACTGAAGTATTGAGGGGGAAGGAGAAAGTGTTTACCACCTGTGGTTCAGGGTAGGGAAGCGCACTCAGAGATAGCTGAGAGCATTACATTAGTGACTGCAGTGATATCTAGGGAATTTTAATTTGTATAATTTATTCAGTCATTAATAAGGAGGACTAGAGCTTTATGTAGAACTCATTTTTATATCAGTATGTGTTACAGGCAACTCAGCAAGGAAAAACTTCAGACTGAATTTTATTAAGCAAAATGGATATGGTAAGTACCACGATCATTAGGGATGGATTTTGGATACAAATACAGGTGTATTATACATGTAAATGGTCCAATTTAATACAATCAGAAATGTATTAAGTAAAATAGATTGGCAGTGTTTATGAGCAAAGAACTCTGAGGACAAAAAAAAAGAATAATTTGCAAAAAGATTGGGACGATATACTGCAAAGTAAAACCTGAAATATAAATTATTTAAAGCCTCTGTGGATGAGTGATAAGTTGTTAAGTTAATTGCAAGTAACAACAGAGAAGTCGAAAATCACATGGAGTCAAAAACTTTGGCACAGATATAATGTCATTGGAAGAAACAGAGGAAATGTAGCAAAGAGCATTTGAAGAATAAAATAGAAAAAATGAGTCCTTGTTGTCTGCCCTGGAGGTATGACTAGGGGGGGAAATGTGCCTGTGATGGAGCCACCCCCGCGGTCATGAAAAATAAGTAAAATGAGTAAGAAAATAGCAAATGCAAGAGAAATTTCACCTTTTCTAGAACTTAGAGTCCTGTTCCTGGTAACCCCTTTGTTACAATATTGCTTTTGACTTACAGTCTTCCTTATAATACTACAAACTACCATAGGGAAGGACTGATTTTTAAAACGTCACAGTACTCATGGAGCACCACTCTACTGTGTCTATCCCAGTGAGGGGATATGCACCTCTATGCACCTCTTTGCATAGAGATTCTTAGACAGCTGGAGATGAAAACCACAAAACAATGATTCATGTCATAAAGACAGCTTTCTCCCCCAAAAGGGGACAAAAAGTTGATCCAATTATTGGTGGCAACAAACACAAAAGAGAAAACATTAGAGGTATATGTATTTTCCAATATGTTCTTAAAAAGCCAACCAACTCAACAGTTGCAATGCATTTAGGGAAATATTGAACATCAAACTACTGGAGGGATATCAGACATAATCTGTTTAGTAGTAGAAAACTGTCTTTCTGTGTCTAACGAAGGATACCTTCACATTTCAGTGGGTGGCAAAGTTTTGCATGAGTGATTTTTTTGCCCTTTGATGACAAAAAAAAAGGTGTTTAAACATCCATAAAACATGGATTTTCCAGGGTTCTGAGACGACAAATAGTGTTGTTAAATTATTGCAGATAACACAGGTACTTCTCATTTCTTTGCCACATCTAAGTTGCTTTATTAGTGCTGGACATAAAGTGGCCCCCCCAGACCCCTTTTTTTTTTTTTTTTTTTTTTTTCCTTGTTTGAAGCTGCACACAACTGAGGATGTGGATGAAAATTCCTAATTATTTCCAAAATAGGGTAAACCATTAAGTTGAAGGGTATTCCTGACAGGAGCACAAGCTTTTCCTCCCTCTTCTCTAGCTGCTGTGGCCAGGGCTATATTGCTTGGGAAGGGGACAAATCTTGAGGTTATCTGTGCTTTTTTCTTTGCTATCTTCTTGGACAGCACCTTATGGTTACTGGAAATTAAGTATTAGCTAATGCAATGCTGTCCATGCTGGAAAGAAATAGTATACAATAAAGTGTTTCAGTGAGATGATGGTAAACTGCAAGGTTCATTACAGTCAATAGGTAAAGGAAATGCCTTGAAAATTTTGTTACATAGCTAAAGGAAAAAAAACAAACCCCAAACCCAACCCAAAACCCAACCCACCCTCAAGCCTATTCATTTTCAGGGCAATGAAAACCTTCAGCATTTGTGAGATTAGCTAGAATAGTATCATAAGCCTAATAATCAGCTTATTAACAATAGCTTTAGAAGAAGGAATCTTTTAGTGAACATAAAGAGGTTGTGAAAGGTCTTTACACTGAAAAAGGAACAATTGGAAAGGTCAAGAAAATGCTATTACTAAGTACTATCCGCCTCATCCATAATCAGTAATAAATTAGAAGAGCGTATACTATATTGGATAATTGTGCTAGCATCTTGGCAGACAATGTCTTGGTAATGCTCAAATCAAAGCATACCTACCACGGCTTTTCTTTCAATCTTAGGAGAAGCACATCAGCTGAAGCCTTATAAGAGACGAGTGAGCTGTTTCTGTTCTGGCAGTAAGCACAGTCATATTCTGTGCACAAATATTGGGAAAAAATTGTATTTTTCAGAGGAAATAACTAGGAAATATAGCTAATGAGTAAAGTCTGCACAATTTGAAATGAATGAGGGAAGAGTCGGAGAGAGGTCTCATTTGAAGGAGAGCAAGGGAGGTGGTTTATCATGCAGTTTAATGCTGATAATCCAGATGAAAATTATGGAAACTCAATTTGCTTTTTGTAATCTAAGTTTTAGCTGTGCAATAGATCTTGCGATTGCCATGATATGACCAAGAAATGAGGAAAATTCCGCATTCCTTGAATGTGAATTTTCTAAGGTTTTAGTACCCTGGTGACAAACCAGTGCTCTTTACAGAATTTTTCAAGCCACCCTTAGAGCATCTTTTATCATCACATTTGTTTGCTTCACTTAAGCTTTTGCTCGCTATGTGATTCAGCTCGTATCTGCACTGCACCTGATCAGCAGGCAGTGACCTGAGACTGTGCCCTGGATCCATCTCCCCTCCCACGCAGGCAGGCAAGGTGGGGACACCTCGCTAGCACAGCTGTTCCCTGCAGCTCAGCCTGCGGCCAGAAAGGCCGTGGCTGCAAGGGAGGGACGGCAACCTCCATCAGAAACCTGGTAGCCTGCCACTGTGCGTCCTCAGAGGAGAGGTCCCTGCAACAGCAGCGCTGACTGTTGGGCTTTACTGTCTCTACAAGGTTGTTTCCTGTGGGGAAAAATAATAGTTACATGGCTTGGAGTGCCCAAAATAAATGATTGTGACATCCTTCAGTGTTTCAGGCAGAAAATGACAACAGGCTCCTCCTCTGCAATTGTGATGCCAGCTAGGCACACTGTCCCTTTCATGCCTTGCAAAGGTGGCAGGAGTCCTGGATGGGTGAACAAGGAGCTCCTGACTAAACTCAAACACGGAAAGTGTACAAGGCATGGAAGCAGGGGCAGGTGACCTGGGACGAATATAGAGACACTGTCCAGGTGTGCAGAGATGGGGTTAGGAAAGCCAAAGCCAGCCAGGAGTTGGACCTGACGAAGGATGTGAAGGGTAACAAAAAGAGCGTCTACAGATATTTCAAGAGGAAAAGAAAGATGGACCTGCTGCTAATATGGAGCAGGGTACCTGCTGACAGGGGACACAGGAAATGCCGAGTTGCTCAGTGTCTTCTTCACCTCAGTCTTTACTGGTATGATTTGCCCTCAGGAATCCCAGGCCCCTGAGACTCAAGGGGAAGTCTGGAGGAAGGTAGACTTACCCTCAGTGGAGAAGGACCTGGTGAGGGAACATTTAAACAACCTGGACATACACAAGTCCCTGGGACCTGCTGGGATGCAGCCACGAGGTGCTGAGGGAGCTGGCCCATGTCACTGCAAGGCCTCGCTCCATTATTTGTGAAAGGTTGTAGTGATCAAAGGAGGCTTCTGAGGACTGGGAGAAAGCAAATGTCACCTCTATCTTCAAGAAGGAGGGTCCAGGGAACTACGAAACACTCAGCCTCACTTTGGTCTCTGGGAAACCATTTCCAAACATGAAGTAGAGGAAGGTGATTGGGAGTGGTCAGCATGGATTTATGGAGGGGAAATCATGCCTGACCAACCAGAGAGCCTTTTATGATGAAATGATGGGCTCAGTGAACAAGGAGGAGTGGAGGATGTTGTTTATCTTGACTTCAGCAAGGCTTTTGACACTTACCAATGTATATAAATACCTGATTGGGGAAGTAGAGAAACTAGTCAGATTCTTCTCAGCAGTGCTTAGTGACAGGTCAAGAGGCAATGGGCACAAACTGAAATACAGGAAATCCCATTTAACCATAAGAAAACACTTCATTATTGTGAGGGTGGTTGAGGTCTGTCACAGGTTGCCCACAGAAGCTGTGGAGTCTTCACCCTTGGAGATATTAAGAAACCAGCTGGACACAGTCCTGAGCAACCTCCTGTAGGTGACCTTGGTCTGAGCAGGGGCTTGGAGGTGCCTTCCAGTCCCCATGAATCTGTGATTCTGTAACATTGCAGAGACATACACTGGTTCAAATAACTTTTGTTTCTACCTTTGTGAGGCTTATAAGCTCTTAGAAGAAATGTATGAAAAATAGCTGAATTAAAACTTTTCATATAAAATTAATTTTTCATAATTTAATTTTAATTAATTAATTTAATTTTAATTAATTTAAATAAATTAATTTTAATTATGAAAATATTTTTTGTATAAATGAAATAAGCTGTCTGCAATCAAAGAAGGCATCTATGTTTTTAGAGCTGGAAACAGGGCTAAAAATTCCTGTGTTTAAAACTTTCCATGCTGTCATTGCAATAAATTAAGTTTCTAATTAAACACATGCTCACATACACACTCTTGGATGGGAATGCTGTGCTTGATCAATAGCCTTAGGCTACACAGTAGCAGGCAGAATTATAGCAAATGGAACTGGATGAATGGGTTTACTTAATGACCACAATATGATTTATTTCATTGGTGGGAAAGGGGGGAGGAAGACATCAAATTGCTAAAAATACTACCCGAGCAAATTAAGATATGATCTTACAGGAGATACATTCCCAAGAGATCCTGTGGGAGTAGAGCAGATCAGAGCTCAGATCACTCTTAAAGAAGCGTACTTGATGAAAATGTCAGCTAATCTGCATTCAGCTTGTTTTCCATTTATAATTAAGAAGGCTTTTTTATTATTTTTTAATGTAGATGCCCTAACCATGGACAATTACTGATTTAATTAGCACATTTACACAGTGTCATGATTTTAGCCATTGGAAGAGTACAAGAAACAAAATTAATGCACATTATTCCACAGATAAACAGATGAAAAATATATCTTTGAATAAAGTTTCACAAAATTTAAGTTTTTGATCCCTGATCACAACCAATTATTATTTAGCATTTGCACTCAGAGTTAAAGCAACAGCCACTACAAGACCTGCCAGTGTGGCAATGTGGTGGTATCTGCTGGTGGTGAATCTGGGACTGGCAGCTACATGCTTGGCTCTGTCACTTGGGATATGTCACTGACCCCCGCTGTCCAGTTACTTACCTTGCCAGTGAGGAGAATAATGCCAACCAGAGCTGAAACACAGAGAGAGAGAGAGAGATACAAGGCAGCTTACTGAGTTTTGACTTTGCTGTAAAGAAAGTTTGTGTTATATGGCTTACGAACTACAGTGAGCCAAAATCAAAAGAGCTGGCAAAATTTACATGAATGGCAGGAGAATAAATCTTCTCCAGCCCCCCAAAATATGCACGCACACATACACTTATTTTGGTTCTTGTTATTGGAAATGTTCCTTCAGTTTCTCTTTCTCCCTACTTATTTATCTGTGAAAAATACAGAAACTGAATATAAATCAGGTTTTGACTTTTTCTATAATTGTGCTTTTCAAAGGACATAATTAAATTTCTGCCTCTTTGGGAAAAGGTCAGCATATTGGGGTAACAAATATTCATATCTCTAGGGCATTTGCCCTTATTAGCCATGAATCACTGTTTCATAAGCTTGGAGCCTTGGCTAGAATCCATCTAGCCTGAAATACTTTGAAAACCTATGAATTAACTGAGATCTACTTTAATAGTTGAACTTTATTACTAATTAACCTTATATGTCCCTGTTTGTTATGCTGTAATTCAGAAACTAACACTATTGCTATTGTCTAGATGTATATTAAATATATGGTGCTACTTTTCCAGTACTTCAGGAATTTGTTGCTGTGCCGATCACTTGTTTTGTACACAAGTTAAGGCTGTACACAAGTTAAAAGAAGGCTAGTGAAGAAGCCTTTGAAAGGCCAATGGTTGACTTAATCTTCATCTCCACATCAACTGACTCAAATCAAGGAAACAGCCTGCATTTGGTTGATGCTGGATTGCTTAGTCACAAGTTGACTGACATAATACAAGGCGCTTTGTGGAGAAGCAAACAGACCAACTGGAAAGGAACAGAAGAATCTTTTTTTTTTTTTGCATTTTATGCAATTATTTTTTCTGATATGAATTCATAATTAATGTTTCTATTCAGATTTTCAACTGCTTTTAAGCTTTGGGGATGGCAGAGGTAATCAGAGCTGCTGCTTCTCCCACCTACAGTTTCAGAATGAAATATCATGACCAATATCTATGTTCTTGTCACTTGGGCTAGGTTTGTAAAACCTCTCCAGGCCTTTCGATGTCAGCTGTGATGGAGCTTGAGCTGACACCAAGCTGGGAGTTGTGTAACTGTGCCACTGGAACACAGCTGGCATTAATGCACCCTCTGGGCACTGGGGCTGGGACCCTGGGGCAGTGCTGCGCCTGGGAGTCCAGAGCATCATGCTGGCCCAGCTTGAAACATGGCAACAAAGACATGGCATTGTATGTCTTTGTCAGTATGCCCTTGTTCATCTTAAATGCTCAGACCTATCATTAGCTATCCCTAATGTAAATTTTAGATAGTCAAATGCCCCCAACTCATCTGCATCCTTAAACTCAAAAGGTCACTAAGTCTCTTAGGTTCCTGCTAATAAGGACCCTGAGACATGTAATTATCTGACTACTGTAAGACTGTGCTTATCTTAATTTAAAGCCTGCTGAATTTGAGACACTGAGCAGTCCTCACTTTTCTCACCTGTTGAGACTCATCCTTAGAAGATGCTTCTAGATTGTGTTTGTGCAAAACAAGAAAAAAGAAATATCTTCCCATTCTTACCATCACTTCCTCTGTGCATTGGCCTGTAGCATAGACTTCCACTATTAAGAGGTTTAGAGGTTTGAATATCTCCCTTCTTCATGGTCTTGTGGACTTTTAAAATTAATTCCTCCGTACTTTAACCCCTGATCTTTGGGATACTCTTCAGTCTTCATCCTTCCTGTTGAAACAGTTCCATATGGTGTGGACCAGGGAGGAAGGCCTGTAAGCATACTTCCCATGCCTTGTTATAGGAGTGTTTGCCTAAGAAGTCTAGGTTCTTCCTGAAAGAAGTAAAAGCTTAAGCATTTTAAATTTAAGTACACATTGTAGCAGGGAGAGTAATGGAAAATTGTTTTTTTCTAGGTAAGTAGCCTAAGAGCTAACCTATACAGTCATGTTTCTGTTTGTTCACCCTCTCTTTCTGGCCTACTGAATATGAAATTATAATATTATATTTAATATTAAAGTAGAACAATCACAATAGGAGGGCATGAGAGCATCTCCTCTCACATAAGCCTGTGGTATACTGATTCAAACCTTCACATGGAAGGTGAGAGAAGTGGGTTCATAGCCCTTTAGAGAAAGGAATTGAAGCTGAGAGCATTAAACTTACATGCGTGAGAGCTGGTTTATGCAGGATTTCTTTATTAAATGTGACAGTAACACATAGTTCATATAAAGGACTGAAAATTTTGGTAATAAAGAACAAACAAAAGTGTGAGTGTGCCTTGTCATACAAAGAAAGCAGATGTTAGCAATACATTAAATTACAACTCCAGCACAGGCATATTCTGTGTCTTTTTTTATTTGCCATTGATCTTCAGACCACATAAAGCAAAAACTTTCTCATAGTAATTTAATATTTTTTCAAGTTCAGCCAGAGAGCTGACAAAATGTATTGAGACTCTGATAATAGCTAAGTGTGACTTTATCCAAACACTTTAAATGATCTTAATGTATTACATTAACTGTCCCATAGCAGTTGCCTAAAAGAATGTAGGTCTACTCAGGGGAGCAGAGGAAATAGTGAGGTATATTTAGGAGTAAATTTTGTATACATAATTTTATAGAAACAAACCTTGCATTAACTGGTTTAGAGCAGACCGACAAAAAAGCAAAAGTTGGTGCAAATCAAGTGGTTTCTTGAGCCTGATATCCTGTATGGAAAAGTGTCTAGAACCAATTGCTTCAGAGAATGGGACAAGAAAACCTGCAATAAGAAGCTGTATAGGAAAAAGTCTAGTCATCTTTTCTAACCATATCAATAATTTCACTTTCAACTGAATTTCATTTTTACTAGCTGCCCCTTCTCTATGGCTAAGGAGAAAAGGTGAAAAGAAGTGCTATTCTATACAATTTACTATTTTGTTTGGTTTTATTACTTCTCCTATAATTTCTCTCTGCTCAAAGATTAATGCTCTCCAGCCATCTTTCCCAGGAGGAAAATAGAAATGGATTTTTCAGTTCTGTAGAAGCAAACAAACCCAAATCTTCCTCTGTGAAGACAGCATTGAAAGTATACATAACTAATACCAAGTAAATGGAGTTAAAAAAATAATCATCTCAGCTACACTTCTGTGACTGGAAAGACTTCAGTTTACACAAGCATCTATATGTTTAGATATTTATGTGCTTTTAAAGACAGCTGTTTGGGTTTTTTAATTTGGAATATAGCCTGAATATTCTTGAAAACCCTATCACAACTTTTTATATTTGAATATTGCATAGTAAAGTTTGATAGAATGACAAAATTTTTCCTAATGGAAGAAACTTTTGCTATACTGGTGAATAAGTAAGGATCAGAAAAGACTTTTTCTCTTTAAAGACTTCCCTAGCAATGCATAATTGTCTTTCAGTGGTGCTAATTTAATATTTAGCATGCTCTGATACCCAACTGTGCGATGCTTTCATTCGATGGTGTAGCAACTGACTAGCCATTTTCCTCATGTTCATTCATGATTGGACTTTCTCTTACACTGCTGGAAATGAGAGGGAATAATGGCATCTGCCACAGTGTTTTGGTGGATTTAAGGAAATGAAGAAAGAAAAGACAATTGCGAACCACAGTTTGAAAGAGCTCTTTTCACATATTCCCATGGGCTTTATATCTGTGGAGACCAAGGCAGACTCAGAAATGTGTTGTATTATAAGTTAATGTTCTGTTGAAAGGAAAAAAGAATAAACACCAACACTCATAAATCCAAAGATTTTTTTCTACTATTTGACTGTTACTTCCTTATTTAAAGAAGGCTACATTCTTTTTGCATTTAGGTGCTGGAAACAAGTCTATAACAGTAATATTTTTACGTGCACATTTTTACATAATCTTTTCTTTTAAAGATTTCCATATACATTTTAGGCTTGACTTTCCTGTGTCCACCTAACTATTCTCATCAACGCTAGAGGTGTTAAATCACTCCATATGGTAAAAGCCATAATTTTCCATTCTGACTTTTCAAGTAACCCTCTGACTGGTACCTTAAGAAATTATGGAATCTAGGACATTTTTCCAAACCCATGCCTGCTTTTTGGATTATCCTTCAGGGCTCCATTGTGCTAAAGTAACCAATGTTCTTTAATGACTTTCTGCAATACCTCCAGGGAAATGAAATGGCTTTTTCATGTCCGAGCATTCAAAGTACCAGTTCCGTGTCCTGTTGCCCTTACTGTGGGACAGGGCTTTGAGAATGCCTGTCAAAGCAGTATTGTCTATGGTATCAGAAATGGCAGTGTAAAAGCTGTCAGATTTTTGATCCTGTTGGCTATGGGCATTTGTATTATCTTCTGGGGGTGTATATTTTTTCAGTGTAGTCTTCATCTTAATAGAGTGTGATAGCTTATGAATGCCAGCTCTCCATTCATTACTGCACAGGCTTTTTTTCCCTTTGCTCACTGATAATATCCTTGTGACAGCAGCAGAAACTGTTTACATAAGAAAATAATTGGAAAATATTCATGATTTTGTAGGTACTTAGGGCAGTAAGTAAGTCCTCTTACTCATAGGATGCAATAATATTAGGCATGCAGCTGTAAGTATTTATACTCCTGCCATCTTATAGCAGGCTGGCAATCTAATGACTTTTGTGTCCTGCATAATTCTATCATTTGCCTTGTATGTGGCACAGGCCTGAAGCCATACAAAAGCTTAGGCACTGAAATGTTCAGCAATATGGCCTCAGTGTTGAGTAGTTTTGTTAATATAGGGGAATTCACAGTTCTGACTTCTGTTCCCAGGCCCCCTATGCAGTCCTGAAACAGGCATGTGGCAAATCAGGCATCAGAGGATGTGACTCACATCAGACATCCTAATAAGTCTGCAAACGAGAAATGCAACAAAGGTTATGTTCTGTACTTGCTCTTCCTCTGGGGTTTTGGAGCTTCACTGCAGGATCGGGACTCTGCTTTGTGTTCCATCTACTGGCAGTAGGTGTCTAAATCCAGCCCTGCCTATATAAAACACAGAGGGAAGAGTATGGTTTTCCCTGTCAGTCTAACAATAAAAGCATTCATTCTGAATGCAGGAAATAACAGGAAGACCTGTTTTACCACCATCAAATGTGTGTCTAACCTATTGGGCCATAAAGCATTTCTTCAAGTGTTTGCTACTCTGTTTTAGTACTGTGGTGGGTTGACCCTGGCTGGATGCCAGGTGACCACCAAAGCCACTCTATCACTCCCCCTCCTCAGGTGGACAGGGGAGAGAAAATATAACAAAAGACTCGGGTCGAGATAAGGACAGGGAGAGATCACTCACTAATTACAGTCACGGGCAAAATAGACTTGACTTGGGGAAAATTAATTTATTACCAATTGTCCAGAGTAGGGTAATAAAAAATAAAAACAAATCTTAAAACACCTTCCTCCCACCCCTCCCTTCTTCCCAGGCATAGCTTCACTCTCAATTTTCTCTTCCTCCTCCCCCCCAGCGGCACAGGGGGATGGGCAATGGGGGTTGGGGTCGTTTCATCACACTTTGTCTCTGCTGCTCCTTCCTCCTCAGGGGGAGGACTCCTCACACTCTTCCCCTGCTCCAGTGTGGGGTTCCTGCCACGAGACACAGTCCTCCATGAACTTCTCCAATGTGGGTGGGTCCTTCCCACAGGCTGTAGTTCTCCATGAACTGCTCCAGCGTGGGTCCTTTCCACGGGCTGCAGGCACAAACTGCTTCAGCGTGGGTCCCCCACAGGGTCACAGGTCCTGCCAGGAGCCTGCTCCAGCACGGGCTTCCCACGGGGTCACAGCCTCCTTTGGGCACCCACCTGCTCTGGTGTGGGGTACTCCACTGGCTACAGGTGGATATATGCTCCACCGTGGACCTCCGCTCCACCGTGGACCTCCATGGGCTGCAGGGGGACGGCCTGCCTCACCATGGTCTTCATCACGGGCTGCAGGGGAATCTCCGCTCCGGTGCCTGGAGCACCTCCTCCCCCTCCTTCTTCATGACCTTGGGGTTTGCAGAGTTGTTTCTCTCATGTATTTTCACTCCTCTCTCCGGCTGCAATTGCACAGGGTTTTTTTGCCCCTTCTTAAATACATTATCGCAGAGGCACTACCACCATCGCTATTGGGCTCAGCCTTGGCCAGCAGCGGGTCTGTCTTGGAGCCGGCTGGCATTGGCTCTATTAGACATGGGGGAAGCTTCTAGCAGCTTCTCACAGAAGCCACCCCTGTAGCTCCCCCCCCAGCTACCAAAACCTTTCCACATAATCCCAATATAAGTACACATTGGAATATCAGTCTTGGCTACTTCTTGCCCATTACACTACACTTTTCTAATGATCTCTTATTGTGTCCAATTATTTCATGCACACTGAAACAATTTCGGCAGGGGACCTGCCTCACATGCAATCTCCTGAACCTGTCCATGTCAGAAAACAGTGCTTGTAAAATCTGTCAGCCATGTTGCTTGAGGTTGCCCAGCATGTTCAGGAGGAGGTCCTGTGACTAGCTGCTGAGTGTATATTATCCACATTTTTCTGTTTTTTCTCCTTAGCTTTCAAGGACAAGGCACGGGGTCTGGGTTTTATGTAGGCAAAAATGGTGGGTGAATATACTATGCTTGTAGCAAACCAGGGAAGCTCTGCTATCTTTAGTCATGTTGCCTCAGCTTCAGCTGTCCAAGGATGAGAGACCATCTGTTGCTATGGATGCAGTCAAGGTAATTATGGTAAGGAATATTACTCCCAAACTCCAAACAGAGAGGGGTAAGTACTTGAGTGGGGTGGTAGTATGTAGGTTACCAAGAACAGAACTGAAGAGAAGCAGTGATTGCTTGGATTCTCACCTCCTCTTGCAATCCTGGCAGGAGAGACACTAGTCCCAGCAGTTCCATGGCGAGGATAGTTTGGTGTGCCATGGTTGGAATAACTGTAGTAGTGGCACACTGGCATTTTTGTGCCACAGAGCCTCCCCAACCTTAAGTAGGTATCAGAGCAATGAGGAACAGAAGGCTGTCCTGGTTTCAGCCGGGATAGAGTTAACTGTCTTCCTAGTAGCTGGTACAGTGCTATGTTTTGAGTTCAGTATGTGAAGAATGTTGATAACACTGATGTTTTCAGTTGTTGCTCAGTAGTGTTTAGACTATAGTCAAGGATTTTTCAGCTTCTCATGCCCAGCCAGGGCACCTGCCCCAAACTGGCCAACAGTGTATTCCATACCATGGGACGTCCCATCTAGTTTAGGAACTGGGAATTGGGGGGCAGGGAATCACCGCTCGGGGGCTGGCTGGGTGTTGGTCAGCGGGTGGTGAGCAATTGCCCTGCGCATCATTTGTACATTCCAATCCTTTTATTACTACTGTTGTCATTTCATTAGTGTTATCATTATCATTATTAGTTTCTTCTTTTCTGTTCTATTAAACCGTTCTTATCTCAACCCAGGAGTTTTACTTCTTTTCCCGATTTTCTCCCCCATCCCACTGGATGGGGGGGAGTGAGTGAGCGGCTGCGTGGTGCTTAGTTGCTGGCTGGGGTTAAACCACGACAAAGGCAAATTGATTTTTTCAGTCCAACTGGAAGTTCCACCAATAGCTGGATGGATAAAACTTAATCCAAATGCCCTAGATATGGAAAAATGTTCTGTTGCTATGCTGTTGGGCAAAAGTGCATGGTTGAAGACACTAGATTTTTTTATGGCATCTGATCCTGAAGGTATGAATTGTTTTACTGAATTGGTCTTTGTGGGCAATACAGGCAGAGGAACTCCATATTTATGGATCCTGGAAGGCCTTCAGTGATCAATTCTTTAAAATTTCGGCGATCAATTAAGCCAAAATTTATGGGTATGCAGGATATCTTAAGAGGAGAGGACAGTCTGTTGCAGCCCATTTGAAAGAGAGAGAGAGTTTAAAAGGCAGTTCCAGCATTCACAGCCACACATCACCAAACTTTATTATGCTGGGATGCAAGCAGTCTATGCAGTTTTGCTCTTAGTCACTTTTGGACTAGCAATACTTCAGGAATAAACATTAGGAATTTTCGGAATCCCAACTTTGAGCATTGTCAATTTTCCTGGGGTTTTGCCCCCAAAACACTGTTGTGGATTTAGACTTTAGTGAACAATAGTCCCACTGAATCAAGAGAGATGAGTCTGTATTTAGGGGAATAATTTCTTGGCTTTGCTATCACATTCTGCATATCAGGGAAGCCAAATCAGTGTCTTTAAATTGATTTGTCACAGACCAATGAACAGAATAAGAGTCTGAATTTGCTACTTCAAACCCATTCCCCTTTTGTACCTTCCTTAGACATTTTAGTTAATATTCCTAAACACTTAAAGATAAATGAAAGAAATAATGTATTTTTTTAAGTAAATAAATATATGCAGTATGAGAATTTCCAATTGTCTATGTTAAGAGCAAGCAGATGGCTCATTGTAGTGTGTTATTTTATTTACAGAATAGCTAGCTTGTACTGCAGTATCTTTTCATCTCCAGAATTTCTCTTCCAAGATTATGTATAGGCTCTGTCTTAGTCATAATATTTTAATTCATCACCATGTATTTAGCAAACTCCTTCTTTTATCACTTGATGACAGAAGGGATTTTTTTCTCTGACATTTATTGCTTTTTAAACTGTATTTCTGGTCGGGTGCCAGATTTCTCCCAAAATATTGTAAATAAATGTGAGTAATACAGATTTGGATTTATGAAGCATAATGGCTGGATGCTTTAGCTGTGAAGAGATGCTTTATCATATTGTCCACCATTATGTGGAGAAACTTTAAGACTTGCTTTCCTGCTTTATTTTACTACAGTCCTTAAAGGTTTTAAACCAAGTTGCTCTGAGACTTGAACACAATTATAGTAACCAATCTGACATACACACAATGTGAATAAAATGCTTTATTATATACAGGCATTTTAACACTGATACATTCTACACACATAAAATAAAGGCACCTTGAAATAAAACTCTTATCTCCCTTACCTCACTTATCTACTAATTACATATAAACTCACACAATGCAAAAAAAAATTCTGTATGTATATCATTAAGGAACATAAAAGAAAGGCTTGTTATCTTTTTCCATGCTTATCTGTAAGATTCAGTAATGTTCCTATCTGTAAGAATATATACTCTCTCTATATGTGTATGTTCATATATAATTTATAGATATAAATATATCTCCCTTCAGACTGAAGTATTAAAACACAGGCTGGGGAACCCTTCCTGTATTCATGCTTTCTGAAATCAGACATTCTTAAATGGAAGACCCACATTTCTTCCTTCATGAGCACTGCTTTATGAGACCATGAGATCAATCCTGCCATCTTTTTGGCTAAATTCAGATTCAAAATGAAAAATTGCCTCTCCTTATTCTCTTTCAATCATTATTTCATGACCTGGATCATTTTTTTGTAAGGTAGATTAAATATGCTGGTAACAAAGTTTGAAAACATGGTGGCTAAAAAAACCATCACTCCTTTGCATCACATTCTGTACATTTTTTGCATAGTGATACATTGTGTGGTTTACCTTGAAGAGCATGGATAAACTTTAGACCTGAAAAGAAAGCATATGCCTAGGAAAAAAGGGGATATTTATAATCAGTAGGAAATAAATTTCCCCCCCAATATGTGTAGCATTCCTCCCACTCATTATGTGGGGCTAGTTAACCTCTGAGCTTGATGTGCTGCAATTGAAGATGAATAGTATCAACTTGGGCTGTGGTGGGCTCTGATATAACCAGTGCAGGAATCTGGGTTTCCCCCACTCCTCTGTAACAACAGGGGCTGGCATCACTTTCCTTACAGTTAGAGGCTATGTGCCACATTTCAGAGGTGATGTAGAAATGCAGGCTTCCCGGATTTCTCATCTGCTTTCCATTCCGATTTTTTAATTATTTCCCAGTGGATCCAAACGTTGCATAAGAATTCCAAGGAGACGAATGACCCAGTTCAGAGAGATACCATCAGGGGACATTTCCCAACTGCCTGTTTCATGGGAATGGGAAAGGAAGCAGATGTTTTCCATCAACAACTAATGTTGAAGAGCTACTATTACTCCCTCCCTAACCACAAGCTCTAGGCCATAATCATGTACTCCCTTCTTCTGCTTCTATAGATGTAACAGCAGCATGTAATAATTCAAATTCTGTCTTGTTGACACAGCTTGCGTCAGCTGTACAGAAAGCAAGTTGTTTGTTTGCTGAATCTGTGGACACATCAGCACTTTGCAAAGAGTCTAAAAGGAGTTGTTGCTTTCTTGAACAGCAATTGCAATTGCCTGCTGTCATCTGAGCCTCCTGGAAATCTGTGGCAACACACTGAAATAGCCATACATAGTAAATTTCTGTCAGTGTGGTGCAACTATATTTGTTAGAAAGAATCATAATTATCCCCTGAAAAATTTCCTTGAATAACTGATGTAAAATAAATCTTTCTTTTCTCTTAAATCAGGAAGCCGATTTTAAAAACTGCTTTGTTTGTGTTGAGTAATTATGCCATTTTGAATATGTGGGGAAATTCCAGGAATTGCTTCATTTAGGCCTGTGCCACTGATGGGGAATGATGTATGATACACACCTGGCTTTGTACAGCGTGAGAAAAACAGGTATTCTGATGTAATGTGTTGTAACCTAATTGAATAAATATGAGGCACAATGGATAAAACTGGCCTTAAAATACTGACATGTGTGCAAGATTTCCCAGAGAGAATATTAACAACCAAAAGGAGGAAAAAAATTAAAATTAAGTAGTTAAATGGCATTAGTGTAGTAAAAGGGGAATTACTACTAACCTGTTGAACCAAAAAAGGTTGGCTGTGGGATGCAACAATTCTTTTTAAATATAGACACAGTCAAGATTCTGTTCTGTGAGAAAAAGCACTTCGATATTCTCTTTGGCCAATGTAATACAATAGCTATTATATATTTCAACTTCTAGTGCACAGCTGTACATGTACCAAAGTGGAAAGCAAAACCATTAACTCCTCACCCTTTGCAACCTCACAGAGACCTGCTATTCATCGGACCATAGAACAGCCCAGCCTCAAAGGGACCTCGAAATATCCTCTGGTCCAACCTTTCATGGTAAAGGGAGCCTAGATGAGATTATCTAGCACCCTGTCCAATTGCATCTCGAAAACCTCCAGTGATGGGAACTCTACCACATCTCTGGTGAGTTTGTTCCAGTGATTGATCATTCTCACTGTAAAAATTTTCTTTCTTATGTCAGGATGAGTACTTATTTAAGACCTCTGAAGTCTTCCACAGTAGAGAGCTTTTCTTTTTTTTGTAGCAAAAGGCTGCATGGATACAGCTGTGGTTTAGGCTCTGCTTAAGGTCAGTGAACCAAAGTTGACCTCATTTACAGGAATCCTTGTCCACAGTGTAGGCAACTCAGGGCAATCCTGAGGCTGCTTATATAGGGGGCTATCCTACTCCTTCCACAGTAAGAGTTCTGAAAACACTGAACTAAGTAGGAAGATCATTTAAACTATGAAGAATGTGAAACTGAGGAATGCCATGGGCCTGTAAACCCTAAACAAAGAGGAAGGATCCTGTTCACTGCAGATGCATTATGTGTCTTGGATACCAATCCTGAAGAATATGGAAGGATCATTAGTAACTGACATATTTAGTATAAATCCAAAACCTACATCTCATGAAAATGTGAAGAAAAACATGAGATGAAAGGAAAGATAGGAGGGGAAGTTTTACCATAGGCAAAAGGAAAAAGAATATGCACATATTCCCTGAGGCAATGCAGATGGGGTGAAGAGGGCTATGCTACCAGCTTCCCACGTTAGTTGCAGAAGTCAGTTCTAAAAGGTAGGAGTTGGGTGCGGAGGACTCCTTTCCCTGCCAAGGCACACTGTCAAGAAATCTTAGGAGACAGCAAGGAAAGGTGATTGATGCTTGGATTTTTTTTTTTTTGTGTGTGTGTACTATTTTTATTTTCGTAACATTTTTTTCCCAAAATTTAACCATTTCCTTTGCCAGAATAAAGCTGTTTCTTTAATTTCTAAGTTTCAACTTTATTCATGGGTGACAAATCTGTAATGTTCTTTTTTCTTGGGGGTAACATTCAACTAAAGTGATGGTTTACAGGGAATCCTTGCAAGAGCACTGCTCATGGAAGAAGCTTCCCCCCTAACCTGTGAATGTTTCAGGACCTACAAGATCAAATGCTAGGACTCAGGATAAATCTCTGCATGCACTACCCAGCACCTTTCTTGCAAAAGGTAGGAAAGAGGAGGCAGCCTATATGCTGAGTATTCCCAAACTGCTAGAGCTGATCAGTGCAAATTTCCTTTGGTGGAAAAGATATGACAAGTGACAAGCAGGAGTGGAATGTTGCTTTGTTATTCTGATTTTTCACTAACAAATGCAGATCAGCAGTATGTGTGAAAGGAATCTCAGACTCTATAAAATAGGAGAGAACTCAGGATATGATGTATAGACTTTTTTCTTGTTTCATGGGGCTGCTGGGATGTGAACATGCCATTTTGGGGCAAGCTAATTGCCTGTTCAGCAACTAAAAGAAAGATACCTTTGTTCTGCAAGTTACAATTCCCTGAAGTACACTGCAATAGCAAAGAAGTAATTACAATGCAGCATGTCTTAAAAGAGCACCATTATACATTTCATGAAGAAAAGGATAACTGCAGCATTGCTGTTCCCTGGTTAAAGCAAAAGATTTAAAACATTGAGCACAATCATGTACGTTTTATGAATATAAATTTGTGTTTGTGCAGATTTCTTATGTTAAAAATATGTTCGAAGCCTACTGTTCTCAGACTGCTACCAGACCAGGTTAAAAGCTATTTTGTGCTGCTGGCAACAGTCCAATAATCTAAACCACATTTTTAATTTTTTTTTTTTTTTTCCCCAGTCTCCAGCAAAGAGATATTGTGTCACCAGAATGGAATGACTTCTGGATGAGATGGCCAGTATAAATTAAAGCACAGTCCTTGGCTGAAGTGAAGCACAATGAATGTTGAGAAAAGGATGGTGAAAAACAGAAGTGTGAGCAGACAGAAGAAGGCAGGCAGCAAATACAAAAGAATATGGGGTTAACATATTTCTGATATCCAAAACAGAGTTAACATGGTTGCAGCATTCTGGAAATCATAAACACCTTAGAGAGTTAAGACTACTTCATAAATGGGAATAGGTAATTTCTTGGGGATTATTTATAAATCAGACTTTAATTAAAAGGTCAAGGAAAGATGAATATATGTTTTAATAAATAGTTCATTATTACGGAATCCAAACATCAATAAGCTGTTAATAATCACTTATTGATAACTAAAAGCATGCTATAGTTATTTATTGAACTCTAGTTATTTATTAACCAATGACAAATGGAACCTTTTCTATGCAGAAGGAAGCTGGAAAGAAACAAAGAATCAGTAAGGGAAGGTAACTTGCACAGCAATTACACTGTGTTACATTATAGGTTCCATACTCTCTCCTAATAACTGTAATTTTCTCATGTCTCCACGGCACATATTTTGTGACTTTTTCATTAAAAAAGCCAACACAAAGCCAATAATCTTTTGCCACATAATACATTATTAGAAGAATCATAAGGAGGTAGGATAAAGCAGCAAGCTTAATAAATGCTGCAAAGCATACTACTGCTCCTGAATATTTGTCTTGGATTTCATATGATGTATGAGAAGCTGACATGTCCTGTGGCGGCTAGTTTACATTTTTTTATGAAAGGTTACAGTGCTCTGGACCTATAGTTTATTTAGTTTTGCACTAGAGATGTAAATATTTATTAAGGATTTGACTCATTAACATTTTGTGGAACCCTTGCACTCAAACCTGTGTGATTCACAGTATACTGAAAACAGAAGTAATCCCCCTAAATCACACCTGTCTGTGAAGAGAATATCTGTCAGCTCTTTCACTCCCAACTCTTCACCTTGCGTCAGGCAAGGGAAAAAAAAAAAAGCCAGAAAGAAAGCTGGCTGCTACTCAGAAATTAAATCACTGGAAAAATGTTTCTTTGTTAAGAAGTGCTTGGCTGGGACAGCTAGGCAAATACAGAAATCAAAAGGGTCAACATGTTCTTGGTTTTTAGGTCACCTAGCCCCTGGTTTGAAAAAAATCTGTATCGCTTCTTTTTGTTTTGTTTTTGTTTGGTTGGGTTTTTTTTGTTTAGAGGAGCTGTTTGGTCATGGGGATTGGTTGGTTTGTTTGTTTGTTTGCTTGCTTTTGTAAATCATCCATTGAAGATTAGTTTTATGGAAAAAAAAAGAAGTATATCAGATCAGTAGTGTGATATATTCACATTATGTGTCCAGTATCAAGATATTGTATATACAGGTTGGGTATCTTACATTGACTAAGACTTCATTCCAAGAGATGTCAGCAACAACAGAACATGCCCCAGCCAATATGTTATTTTGAGACAGACCCACTCACTGCTGGAATTAAGCAGTGCTAGATTCAGTAAAGGGCACTGGCATCTCAGTATTCCATGAACAATCAGAAGTCACTGGGACTAACAAAAGGCTTCTTGATCCCATCAAAATTACAGGATTTTTGCTCCCATTGGTCCTAATGACCTTTAACGCAAACCTTGCTAAGTTTATGAGAGGCAGTCAAAGACATCATGACTTGTGCATAGAGCCCTGCATATGTTTCCAGTGTGACATTTCTATGAGGTAAACTGGCAGCTACAGACTTTGCTTTCTGAATGGCTTTGTCTTGAATTCTTTCCTGCACAGTGACATAATTGCAAAAGACATGAATGAAAATATAAATAGCTGATAACTTGGTGGTAAGTGCAGTATTTTGAGGAAGATGAGTTTGAATTCCTGTATGCTAGACAGATGTAAATCATGGTCTTCCATCTCCTGCTGCATCTGTCTTTTAAACAAGTGTGTCTGCCATCTCATTTTGTGATGAGCTTGACCCTGTCATACTCTAAAAATACTTTCATGACTCTCTCTCTAAATAAAAAAACTACAGCCATTGTGGAGTTCAAGTGGTCTTAAGGTTATGCAGTGTTAATCAGTTTTGTGGTTCTTAATTCTATTTTCAAATTTGTCTAAAGCAGTTTCCATTCACTTTTGTGGCACTTGATTGATATTGTTATTAACATTACAAGTCATGGCATCAGATAGCAGTATGTTGAACAGACATACATCAACACAAGTCTACTGAAATGTATATTGATTTGCATTAGTATTTATTTTAGAAAAGTGTTTGAATTTGGGGGTTAAAATGTCTCTCTGTGTATAACAGATAAATATATTACAAATAATTATATAAATGCAATATATAAAAACATATATTTATTTATCTTTCTGTTAAATGACATCTCCTTATAGATCTGCACTGTTACATTATGCCTCTAGATAAAAAGTGTAAAGCTAGCTTTTCCTGAGTACGAGAAAATCCATCTTGAAACTTTAATTAAAGAATAATCTATCAATGACAAATTACCAGGGGGTGGATATGCCACTCACAGTGTTGGCACGTCATTTCAAAGAACACAACTGAAATCACAAGAGACGAACAGATCTGGGTATTTATTTGCACTTAACAGACAAGGGCAACATAACTAACTGTGTTTGGGTTCATAAAGTCTCCACAATGGATGAACTCCTGAGCAGCTTTTTATTTGGCTTCATGGAGACAACTATATCAACTTCTCTTTATAAAGGGTGAGAGAAGAGGCACCTGTGAGGATATGAGAAGTAAGAGCTTTTTTTCCTCATTTCTGTAGTTCAAATAAATTAATTTGTATATGTGGTAAGTGATCAGCTGCATGTGCGTTTCTGTGCATAGAGCCATTTACAAAATAGTGGCTCTATGTAGAGTTCTTATGTAACTGATAGTCAGGCTAAAAATTATTTGTCTATTCTGTAACAGAAAATGCACTGGCAAATATTGTACAAATATTTGTTGCAATGTTTGTCACTCAGCTGATTAGTAAAAGCTCTTTAAAAAACCTAAGTAATTACAATTGTTCAATTTCCCATGAAATTGGGATTTGTTGTCCATAAGTTATTATTATGAGGCCTGCATCAAGACAGATTTCAAATGGGAGGCATATGACCTCAGTATGAATAACCTTACTGTTCTTCCTGCTCAAGAAAAAACACCAACATAGTAAAAGTCATAATGAGCAATGATTATCGGTTCTTTATTCCTTCTCCATAGAGCATAGTTTTACCTTTGTCTCATCCAGGAGAATCTCATAAATCAGGTAGAACAAAAATTACATCAGAATCATATGGAAATTTCATAAAATCTGAAAGTAACTTGCTGGCAGGACAGAAACCTATTATCCCGGGCTATATACAGTTCCCTGATCGCCTCATGCCAGAGGGATACAAATACTTTAGCTATAATCCTGTCTGTTTTCTGGTCACTATTATTTATTTTTAACTTTTTGTTGGGTTTATTGGCTTCTCTTTTTGATTGCCAGCTACCAACTTTTTGTTTATTTTTGACTCCTGAAACATGTCCAGCATATTCTACCCTTAAAAGAATCTTAAGTCTACAGTAAAAGCTTAGAAATTCACATCTAAAGGTCACAACTACAATTCTATATATAGACTCAATTGGACTACATTTCTTTCAGGAACTACTTTGAAGTCTTAACCCAAAGGAATCACTTGGTCTCTATCATGTCCTCTGGCATGAGTGCAGTTGTGTTAATGTTTCTCTCAATCTATTAATGTTTTCTATATGAAGAGGGGATTGGAATAAAAATCTGAAAGACAAAAAATCTAATTAATTTAACTTTATTAATCTACAGCAGTGTTAAGCAGGTTGTTGATTAGACTGTTATTGACCAGAACATCCCAGTCAAGGAGTTGGCTGTTAGCCTACACACCAGTGCTGGTTGCACAACCTGTCCACCAGTTTGGCCTCAAGCCCATGGTAAACTGCAGGTCATGCCCTTTCTGTCAGGATACGGTCATTCACAATGCATATGTAAAATTTGTGGGATCAAAAGCAGTACAAAAGTGCAACACTGGAGGTTGGCAGAGTCAACTGTATTCTGATTATCACCTCCCTTCTTAGGTGTTTTATCATCTATTTTGGTACTTTCTATACTGCTTTAACTGAATGATAGATAAAGTTATGATTTTCTTCAAACAGAAATTGCTTCTTTTAGCAGAGGAGGCCATGGATGTTATTCTGGAATGACCAGTCCTTCAAACTTATACTCTTTTCATAAGGGTAGTCTGAGTACCCTTCCTTGCAGTTTTGAACATCCTTTATAAATCTTGGCTTTCAATACAGGGGACATTTAACACCTTGCAAAAATTACTCACCATGTTGCAGACACCTGAGAGGACAACAGCTCAGCTTTCTGAAACTTTCTGTGACTGGAAATGGGATGATTTATTTGTAAGCATTTACATTCATGTCTTGTTGATTTGTCATTCTTCTTTTTTTCTTTATTATAGATTTCACTAGCTGGAGAGAAATATGTAAATCCTTCCCAATGAGACTCAGTCTTTGGGGAAAATAGCCAAACCTGAATAATGGACTCAATGGACTTTTATTCTTCCTGGATAATCTTTTATTTACTAAGTCCTCTTAAACAATTAGTTTCAGTGTGAGAGTTACTTTTTAATTAAATTATATTAATAATAGCTTGTTTCTGTTACACATGACACTATAAAAGGTGTTCAATAACAATCTGATAGTACTTAATTAATTAATTATCTGGGAAAGAGCTTCCCAGTGATAGCATTTTTCCATTGCATGATGAACATACATAATAGACCATCATTCTAGCAGGCTGTGCAACTATTACCAGCAAGCTTTGCTATGCTCACTGGCTTTCTACCATTAAGAATTTTAATTTAACTATAAATAATATTGTCAACACATATATTGAGAAGGATCAAATTAGAATTTTACACCAAAATAAAAACCTCAGACCAGTTATGAAATAGCATCTAGTGCAATCATTAAGCAGGAATTGAACTGATAATATTACAGTTCCATGATTGGAAATATCTGAAAATGATATAATTACTTTTATTAAGGAGTATAGAAACATTATATATGTGTAAATCAAACCAAAACAGGCAGGAAATACTGGTGGTACTTCGCTATACACAAATGGCAAGCTACTATTTCCAGCTAATGTCATTCTCACAGGTTATTATGACAGTATCAGATTTGGTTACCCTTTCTCAATAAAATGGAATGCATAATGATGCCACTTATTTCCTGGAATCAAGAGCAGAGTTGCAGGCTCAGGGGTTTTCATAGATTTTTTGGTTTATGGCAAGCAATTTTTAAGTTCACCTATGAATTCAGAGATGTTTGTATTCATTTAAAAAGGTGGGGGTGAAAAGGAAAGGGGAAAAAAGCCATGGAAGTATCATATTGATTTTAGCAGCACACACTATCTGTCATAAACAGCTAGCATACAGCTGCATGTCTTACTACACTTACTTAGTTACCTCTATATCTAGGATGACCTTTGACTCAGATCCTAGGCTGGCCAGCTTTCTATTGTGAATTGTCTGTCTTGAAGCTGGCAGAGGGAACAGTGGTAAGACTGGCTTATGTAGTGGTCTCTGTGCAGCATAAACACAACATTTACTTGAAAACAGAGGATTTGTCCCTTCTTTAGGGCCAAAGCTGTGTTTTTCTCTATATGTATGAACTCTTTTCTTTTCCTGGGAACTATTTCCACAGAGAATCACTTCAAACAGGTTATAGAAAAACATTAAGTCTTGAGACTGCCAGATTCCTTCAGGTGAGCAACTCCATGTTTGCCTGATAAAGTGAACAATTTTGTAGGGTCTCATGTCTATACATATGCACAGTCTTTGAAGAGCACATACCTCAGGGAAGTGTGAGCTACTCTTTACTCATATGCCCAATTCCCTTCTGTTTATTTTCTGTAAGAAGGGGACAGAATCAGTATAAATGTGTAGCTGGATTGTTTGAGCACCTGAGCAGAAGGTTCTTTGTGTATATCCTGGCTTTCTTCATGTGTTGCTCTTCAATGATTGATTTTTACGCCTTAGATGGTCTACCACCAGCTTCAAGTATTTATGGCCTGATGATAAAGACTTATTTTCCCCTCTAGCTTCTGCAAGAGCTTTAGAAGTTTTGGAAATTCAAACTGTAGATAGCCTAAGCTGGACAGACAAAATTAATGCACAGGGGTTGGGGTTTTTTTTGTTTGGTTTGGGGTTTTTTGATGGTTTGTTTTGTTTTGTTTTTTTCCCCACAACCAACTTGCCTGAAGTTACAGAGGGAAATTATGTTAGACACAGTCGGTATTCAAACATTGTCTTAAGAAAGATGTCACAGTTTGAGATCCAGACATCTGGTCATCATTAAGCATCGCTGTTCACACATGATATTTTACTTAGACTGAACCAGGAGGCAGACAGTCATTTATATCCTGTAGTCACTGGGAAAAAGTCTGGTAAAATATGTAAGTGATCATGAATGGAAGTCTCTAGCAGGTTCAGCCGTGGTCAGTGAAGAGACAGATTTAAGAAAGGAAATCACACCTTGGTGATTTTCCTGGCTTACAGTGAGGGTCCACCTAAGCTCATCAGATGAAAAGTGGTGTTAAGGTACCTTTTCCACAGAATGTTGGGCTGTATGTAAAGAAATTTTGCAACATAAATGTTAAGCTTCTTTGTGGTTTTGTTTGCTGTTATTTTTTAGGTCTGTCTCTATAGTATTTCCTGGGGTGAAAAAAAATTATAGCATTACTTCATTCAATTTCAGTTGGCATTGTGAAATGTTAGATTAATAGCTGTCAGGCCGTCAAATATCACAAGAGTTTGCCTGTGCACTTCCTGAATTTTGCCAAAGATTAAAATGTCATCACTACCATTAGGGACATTGGGTATGTAATGAATTACTCTATGGATTATACTTTGAAAAATTTCAACAGCTGAGTATATTTCAGGCATTCATCTCTTGTACTCAGTATTTCAAATCTTTATGAATTTGCTTTCTGGACTCAGGTGAATAACTCAAGAAAGACCCCTAACTTACCTAACTTTTGTAGTTTAACTAACCTTTGTAGTTTTTCCTAGTCTTCAAGGACCTTTCTGAATTTGTACAAAGTTCAAGAAAGTCTATGATACTGCTGCATACTTGGGAAGAAGGATTAAACAGTAACATTGATCAAGTAATCTTGTGGGATCAAAGAAGTTGGGGGGTTTTTTTAGATGACATTGAAATTAAAAGTGCTTTGCAATTCTGGAAAGGTTTATGAAGGGAAGGGAAGGGGAAGGAAGGGAAGGGAAAGGAAAGGAAGGAAAAAGGGAAGGGAAGGAAAGGGGAAGGAGGGCCCCCCACTGTTATCTTTTAGTATGAAGAAAACTGTGGAAGCCTAATGAGAGGGGGTGGGGGGATGGGGGGAAAGCAAATTAAGGTTTTTTGATTTTCAGTTCTAAGAAATGTCAGTGCAAGATCTAAAGCTCTCCACAAAGTTGTTCTCTACCTAACTCATCATTTTGCTTCTGTGCACACCTGAACACCTGTAGGTTACCAGCTGTGCAAACTGGCAGGAGGTGACATCCTTGTATAGAGGTTTTTGATTTGCTTCCTTTCTGGACAAGCAGTTGATGGCTTTCATTGGTTCAGCTAAGCACTGAATAAAGCCTTCAGAATTTGTCCCCATATTCATTACAGATCTCTGTATCTATTTCAATGGCTTTGGTCATAAACTTTGTCCTAATTTCATTAATACCTAGCCTTTTTGGAAGATTACACTTTTGCCTATTCGTATTCTACACACACACAAAATGGCCATTGAAATCAATGAGCCAAGTAATGGCTTTCCCACCCTTTTCCTTGGGATGCACTGGAAAGCAATGTTGCAGAATTCCAGGTTTCTCCCTTCACCCACAAGGTAACTATGTGCCTGAGTTCACTGTCCAGCCACACCAGCATATTTTTATACTGTTTCAATTCTCTGTGTTCTGTTAGTCTGACAGTTGGATAAAATCTCATTGAGCTTGTAGACGTACAGACTGTCCTTCAGTCATGATAAACATAGGAAGTAATTCTCTTTCAATGTGTACCTTATGTGTGCACAGACACAGCAGAAGCATGGCAGATGCAGACAGCTACAAACAGCCAAAGGATCACTTGCAGAATAAACCCAAGAAAAAAGACCTTTCTGGATATTGTGCTGGTGAAAACCTACCCCTGTAAAAACAAACAAACAAACAAAAAACAAAACAAAACCAAAAAACTAGTCAGCTCTTGTGGGCTTTCTGATGTGTTCAAGAAAGACTGGGGGTTTTTTAGTACATTTTTGTAAAATGAGATTTGTTTCCTCAGACTAGCATGAACTTTCACAGGATTAATCTTCAGTATAAAGAACTTGCAAAAGCACATTTTTCAAGTAGCAGGGAAATATAGGTAAGCCATGGTACTCCATCAGAAACTATTAACTTTCAGCATCCTTAACACTGATTAGCTTTAAGGTAATTGAGATCAGTTAATGTCTCACTGGGACAAGAACCTAATTTTTTTCAAACTCTATCATTGAAACTTCTACCTGCAGTGAGAACTCTATGAATTGAATGGGAGTCCATCTCATTTTCTGCAGGCTGCTGAACATATTCTTTTTAATTTTAAATTCAAACCTCTCTGGGATAGTATCATGAAAATAGACTGTTTCATTGGCTGCATAAGGGAGTAACAAAGCTGTTCCCCCCCCTTTCTGGTCAATTATACCAATTGTGATTCTGAAATTTTCAGATTTATTTCTCCATTTACTCCAATTATGCTAAGCATGATTGTTAAGATGATTGTCTTGGACTTCGAAAGATGTGCAATGAACCAGCTCACTTGTAGTTGTGTCAAAGTTAATTAATTTTTCTAAATCTAAAATGACCAGGGATGCATTCTGCTTTCTGTTTTGAATTAAAATCACTTTTTCACGGCTCTGTTATTCCTAGTTTGTATTGATTATAGGTTCAAAGAGTATTAACTTCAAATCTATATTTTCTTTTAACCTGTAGAGAACATGGAGGGTTCATAAGCTCTGCTTAGAAATTTCCCCAAGGGGCTCATCCAAATCTTAACGAAATATTCTCAGTGACTTAATTTCACTTGATGTCTTTGAAGAACCTTCTCTTTTATCCCTCAGGTTCAGTTTTTTGGGAATGCTTTTATTCAAATGCAAAATATCCCCAAATAAGAGTAGTCTTCTTGCAGCTGGAATTACTTGAACTTTTGCAGATGCTGAAAAGCAAAAGCAACAACAAAAAAGAAAAATGGGTATTTAAAAGTAATTTCCAATAAAAAAACAACCCTGTGGTGGGTTAGCCTTGGCTAACAGCCAAAATCCCACCCAGCTGCTTGATTACTCCCCTTTCTCAGTGGGATAGATGGCAAAAACAGGAAAAACAAGAATGAGAAAGCTCCCATGTTGAAGTAAGGGAAGGGAGATCACTTATCAATTACCTTTGTGGGCAAACAGACTCAAACTGGGGAGAATTAAATTAATTTATTGTCAATTAAAATAAATATTTAATTACTGATTTGGGTACTGGTAAACAAAAAAGACAAACACTAAAACAACCCTTCTCCTCCTCCTTTCCCCAGGGGCAATTTCACGCCTTCTCTCCAGACTCCACCAATTGAGCAATGCAGGGCATACTGTGGGAGTCACAGTTAGCACGCAGCAGTTTCTGCTGCTCCCTCCTTCTCCATGTGCTATGGCGTGGGGTCCTCCATGGGCTGCAGTGGATGTCTGGTCTGATGCCAGGTAGTACCTTCTGCTCCTCCTTCTCCTCCTCCTTTGACCTTGACTCTCCTGTTTCTCACTTCTTGTTCTCTTGTCCTGTCTCTTTCTGGAACCTTCTCCCCCTTCTTATATAAGTTTACTCCGCGGCTCCGCTGTGGTGGCTGCGGGGCTGACCTGTGCCCTGCGGTGGGTCAGTCGGAGCCAGCTGGAACCGGCTGTGTCCGGCTCGGGGCAGCCCCGGCCTCTCCTCACAGAGGCCACCCCTTGACACTTGCACCCAATACAAATTCAAACAAAATATTTAAGTCAAAGCTTACCTCTGGGCCAGTTCTTCAAAATTTGGCCTCTAATTTTTTTGTACCTGCAGTTAATTTCAGCCAATAAAATCTGTAGCTGAAGCAGTATGGAGTAGCCATTACAGACAGCCTTCTAGCTTGAAACAGGAGTGTGCTTTTTTGGAAGCAAATTTAGTGATCACCCCAATTTACTGTGCCATGGTTCACACTATGGTGCAGCCTCAGATTACACAAACCACATTCCTTACAGCTGCGCCTCACCCACAAGGGAGGCCCCAGGGTACCCCTAGCCCATGCCGACCCCAGGCACAGCTCTGGAGCTGGGCTGACCAACAAGCATGCATGGGCAGGGTATGGGTTTGGGCACAGGCACGGGCTTGGGCACAGGCATGTCTATCAGCACTAACTGCTATGCTGCCTGCTGTGCTACATGTCTCACTAGTGCACAGATGCACTCACAAAACAACAAACACTCTGGTATTTGGTCCAGGGTCTGTCGAACTGTGGCAGGTTGACCCTGGCTGGACGCCAGGTGACCACCAAAGCTGCTCTATCATTCCCCTCCACAGCTGGACAGGGAAGAGAAAATATAATAAAAGGCTCTTGGGTCGAGATAAGGACAGGGAGAGATCTCTCACCAATTACCTTCACGGGCAAAACAGACTTGACTTGGGGAAAATTAACTTAATTTATTGCCAGTCAAGGCAGAGTAGGATAATGAGAAATAAACCCAAATCTTAAAACACCTTCCTCCCACCCCTCCCTTCTTCCTGGGCACAGCTTCACTCCTGAATTCTCTACCTATCCCCCCAGCAGCACAGGGGGATGGGCAATGGGGGTTACAATCAGTTCATCACACATTGTCTCTGCCGCTCCTTCCTCCTCAGGGACAGGACTCCTCACACACTTCCCCTGCTCCAGTGTGGGGTCCCTCCTACGGGAGACAGCCCTTCATGAACTTCTCCAACATGAGTCCTTCTCATGGGCTGCAGTTCTGCACGAACTGCTCCAGCATGGGTCCCTTCCATGGGCTGCAGTCCTTCAGGCACAGACTGCTCCAGTGTGGGTTCCCCCATGGGGTCACAAGTCCTGCCAGAAAACATGCTCTAGCATGGGCTCCTCTCTCCATGGGTCCACCAGTCCTGCCAGGAGCCTGCTCCAGTGCAGGCTTCCCACAGGGTCACAGCTTCCTTTGGGCACCCACCTGCTCTGGTGTGGGGTCCTCCACTGGCTGCAGGTGGATATCTGCTCCACCATGGGCCTCCATGGGCTGCAGGGGGACAGCCTGCCTCACCATGATCTTCACCACGGGCTGCAGGGGAATCTCTGCTCCAGCGCCTGGAGCATCTCCTCCCCCTCCTTCTGCACTGACCTGGGGGTCTGCAGGGTTAGTTCTCTCACATGTTCTCACTCCTCTCTCTGGCTGCAGTTTGCTATTGCACAGCAACTTTTTCCCTTCTTAAATATGTTATCACAGCGGCGTTATCACCACTGTCACTGATGGGCTCAGCCTTGGCCAGCGGTGGGTGCATCCTGGAGCCACTTGGCATTGGCTCTATTAGACATGGGGGAAGCTTCTAGCAGTTTCTCACAGAAGCCACCCCTGTAGCCCTCCCCACTACCAAAACCTTGCCACGCAAATCCAATACACACACTCCTCAAAGTATTGGGACCAGTGTGATATGATATCTGCTTGCTGGACTACATGCAATGAGCTCGACAGTATCAGTCTAAAACCTAGTGATACAGAAGCCATGTGACCGAAAAAAGATAAAAAATACAAGTAGGTTTGATGCAGTAATTATCCCTATGATAGCTCTTTCTAGGTAAGGCAAATTGGTGATGACAATGTAGGGAAATTTGCCTCTCTAGCACTGTTTTCTGAATAAAATTTCACACAGCTGTCAATCAGGCCATTTTACCCTCACACTAAATTAGCACCATTTATTTTAACAGTGTCTTTTGTACAATGCTGAAAGGTGATCTATATTTTAATTCAACCTTGAGAATATTCTGTTGTTTTAGAAGTTTCTGGGTTTGTGCAGTCTTTATTATTTCTTAACTAAAAGTCTTAGACATATGAGCTTTATTTTCTCAGCATCATTCTTATCTGTAGACAATAGCCTAAGAAGTACTTTTTACTCTTTTTACTTTATAATTACAAGTGAATAATTATTTCACTTTGGTCGTAGTCGTATACATTTCCTTTTCATTTTACCCTGTAGCTGTGAGGTGTTGTCTGCTTCATATAGCACTTATTGTACTTGGACATTTTGTTTTATTAAAACAGCAAATGCCTTTGAAAATGACTCTTGTGTCTCTCCTACACTGTCAATAAAATGCTGTAAGACTGAGTGATGCATGGGACCTTGCATAGGCTTGTTAATGCTACAGGTAGGTTTACAAAGAGGCTATGGCAACATAAAGCTGAGTATTTCAAATGTAATTCTCAGGCAAATGACTTTTCTTCGCAAAATAGGAGCTACAAAATAGAGTGTGCTAAAGCAGGATATGCCAGGAACTGGTCACTGAGATTGAGGATGGTTTTTAACTCCTATCCATCATGAAGGTTTAAATATTCTCATGGAAAGAGAGAGGACTTGGATTTCCATTCCTATTTCAAGGACTTATTTTATCCAATAATAATCATAGTTACTGCTTGAGACAAAGACTGTACCCTATATTTCATCTTTCAGTGACCTGATCCCTTCACTGAAGATTTGTGCTCCTTAAGAAGCAATGAGATGCTCTTTAGGAAGCTCTTTAAAGAAGCAATATTATGCTCACTTTCTCCTCCCGCCTGTCCCACATTAAATAAGCTGTGTTTGACACAAAACCATGGAAGGTAGCAAGGCTTCGGTGTGACAAGTTAGGCCCTCTCAGACTTGCCTATAGCCTACCATGAAGGATGCTCTCAAAAGTATTGGCAATGTGGATTCCAAACCTAGAACTGCAACAGAGGCTTCCTGACTCTCTGAGTTTAGAAAGGGACAGCTCTGGAAAAATGAAATCAGAAAGCAAGTACTTACATTATTAGGTTTATCATAGATTAATAACCTTGGATGTGATTTTTTATTATTATTTTAAAATACTTCAGGTTTGCTCAGGTCTGTTATTTTTTCTTGTATTAATATCAGGTAATCTGGTCCCATAAAACACACTGAACCATTACAATGAGACTTGCACACGTTATGTTTAGCCACTGCCACTTTCTTCCAGAGCTATCCAAATGCACAGATGGTGGTTTCTCTCAGTGTCTGAGATTTCATCATCTTCATGCACAGATGCAGACCACTTTGACTCACTTGAGCTACTTGGTGAGCCCAGATCTCCCTTCAGAGACAGAATCTAGCAGTACCATTTGTGTTTCCTGAGGAGTCAATGTCAGGTTCACACTTGGAGCCTGCTCAGCACGCTACAACTAAGACACACTTAGGGTTTGAAATGGTGGTGGTGTCACCCACCTACCTGTTAGTGAAGGAAGGACACCCGTAGTTCAAAAGTGGTCCATAAGATGCTCCACCTGGCCACTGGTTTCTCTGAGAGAATAGGTGCAGAGCTCCCACTCTGCTCACCCCAGCACATGCAGATAGGCCCCATGTTGGGTACAGCTGGGAAGCATGAGCATCTGTTGGCACAAGGACAAGCAAAACAGGTAGCTGCTGATAAAAAAGAGAAGTGAAGCAGGTTGCTACCACTATGCAGGGAGGTGGATCACCTGCTTGGACAGATGTTTGAAGGTGTGCAGGTAGCCAAGAGAAGCAGCTGTTTACACCACTTGGGCAGGTAAGTGAGTGTCTGTGTTTCTGTGCATGGGGGAATGATGAGGCATCCTTGTAGGAGTGGAGGGGAAAAGAGGCATTTGCATGGAGGTGAGGTGGGGGCTGCTCTGGAGTCAGCAGGAGAAAGGACTTCCACAAGCACACTTGGCACAAGCTGTAAGCTGGATCACCCTGGACCCTATAACCTATTGGTTACTGTACTGTATCATCTCCATGTCCTGAAATGCCTGAGCTCTTCGTTAAATCTCACCTTAACTACTCTGGTCTCAGCTGAGCTTTACATAATTGCATGGAAGACAGGCTTGTAAGATTAAGAAAATTTGGTAGAGTCTTAGAGGTATCAAATAAACCTGGAATTACTTTAAATTTGTAACTTAAGAAGGCTCTTCTTTCTGGTCTCTTGGTTAGAAAAAATAGATGTATACGGAAAACTTAATTTGTTTTTTTTTTGTGAGCACTCAGATTTCATTCCATACCACTTTAGCCACCCATTATTGAAACTTTTCATCAGACATACAAATCGGATAATGTGAGGCCTCTCTATAAAAAATGAAAGAAATGAGTAAACCTTTGCTAGTGAGCAAACCTATTCAATCAGCTTGTGTGTAGAAGCAGTTTTCAACATTAGCAACTGGATACCACCCACTAACATGACTTAGTGCAGCTGTGAAATGCTGCCAAACTTTTGTAATACAATTATTATGTGGCGGCATTGCAGAAAATAAACAAGGACGGCCACTGTAAGCTCTCATTTGTAACAATTTTGTTTTTAAAAGCTGATGAAGAACATCAGGCAATTCTGTGGTACAAGGTAGATCTGGGAAAGCTCAAGGACTCCCATGAGAATAAATAAAAAAGTTGCAGTATGAGACCTCTTATCAAATTAAAAGCCTGTTGCATTTCTGTGTTCGTGCTTGCTTTCTTAGAGAAAAATGCCAAAACATTCTTTTCTCTTCAATTAAATATACATGAATTCCCAATATTTGCATGTCACAAATCAGGTTGCAGAAACTTATTGCAGTGCCTTCCTGACTATTCAGAAAAAAATAGTTCACAAAAGTATGTTGATTTAAAAAGATAAACTTTCTATTAGTCTAATTCTCTATGCAAGCAGAAAAAAAACAGAGATGGTGTCTTTTGAATTATGGTGGGTTTTTTCTACAAAAGCCAGAAGACCATACACTGTATGTGAAAACAGATGGTTTAGAAGAAACTCACAGGATTATGACTTTAAATAAAGACCTGCAAATCCAGCCAGGACCTCAGAAAAGATCCTTAAGACTACCAAATTGTGTTAGTCCACAAGATCTTTACAATACATGTCACTCCAAAATCTCAGGCACGGACTTAGCTATGCAATGCTAACATTTAAATCATAGAATCATAGAATCATTTAGATTGGAAAGGACCTTTAAGATCATCGAGTTCAACTGTTAACCTAGTACTGCCACATCCACCACTAAACCATGTCCCTAAGCACCGCATCTACACGACTTCTAAATACCTCAAGGGATGGTGACTCAACCACTTCCGCTGGGCAGCCTGTTCCAATGCTTGACAACCCTTTCGGTGCAGAAATTTTTTCCAATATCCAATCTAAACCTCCTCTGATGCAACCTGAGGCTGTTTCTTCTCATCCTATCACTTGTTACATGGGAGAAGAGACCAACACTCACCTCACTAAAACCTCCTTTCAGGTAGTTGTAGAGAGCGATAAGGTCTCCCCTGAGCCTTTTCATATATATATGTTTATGTGTATATGTATATATGTACATAAATATACGTACTTATTTCCCACACAGTAATGTAATAATGAAAGATATATTGCTTCCTTGCCTGCTAGCTTATTTAAGGTTTTATACTTTGTGGCCATATTTTGGAAGCTTTGCTCAAGGCATGCCACTGCTGCTGCAAACAAATCTTTATCTGTAAACAGCTAAGTGGAGCTTTAGCGGCTTTGTTCCCCCTCTCATTATTTTTTAACTCTTTTCTTGTAGACCTTGGCTCTTTCACCATTCACTTAACTCCCAAATACCACCTGCAAAGATGGATGAACTAGTAAAAAAAGAAGTTCATTCAGTATGTTCTTTTCAGTCAAGTGATAACATTTTTCTTCTTTTCTTTTGGTTTTCCTTTTTTTTTTTTTTTTTTTTGATCCCTACTAAATAACACTGCTAGCTACAGTCCGTATCACATAATTCTGTGATTGTATCACTCATTAGTATGGTATTTAAAGCATTCCTCTTTCAGGACAGTGTTTTATCGCATTGAAACCTTTCACTTCTTTTCTGAAGAAGTTCTTCACAGGATAATGTTTGCACTACCCTCATGTGTTGAGGTAGACGTGTAAGGAATCAATCATCTCGTGTTGAAGTGTCACATCCTGTAACTTATGTTTTGCTATTAACTAGTTACACTGAGTTTCTATCCTTGCTATAGGAAGAGCAGGATCACTTCTGATGATATTAGGTCTCACAAATTCTTAGCTAACCCAGTTAATTTTAAGGACAAAAGATAGGTATCTCAAGAGGTCAAAAACTGGATAGTTTATTTTCTAGGCCTAAGATGTTTTTGGAGCACTACTACATTCTTGCTAAGACCACACAATTTTTTAGCTGAAAAGCAAAGGTACTCTCTGTGGAGCTCTTTCTACAGTCAGTTTGTCAAAAAGGCTCTGCGTTCTTTGGGCAAACCCACATGATTGAACAGACGTGATCTCATAGTTTGCTGCCACCAAAAGGTAGAAGTCCTTTTCCACCTCCCCTCTGAGGCTGTAGAGTTCTGCCAGTTAACTTTTGCCACTTATGGATCTGTGTAAGCCACTTTAACTTACTAAACAACTGGAGTGGGATGCGGATTGTTTTCTGCTGGATTAGTGAGGTCCAGCAACGAAGGAAGTGCAATGACCTGGGCAAGGGCAGAGATTATTTAATGGCCTTATCTGATAGGTGAAAGAAGATACTGGAGTTGAAGCAAGCTCAGATTGGCTCAGGATCTTTTGCAACTGTTTGCGAAAGAATCAGGGTCCTATTTTTCTCTTTAATCTGCTCAAAAAAACCCAAGATGACAAAAAAACTAGGACATTCATAATTCCATTCTGGGCTTGAACTCTGTGTAAGGACTCCTGGGGCACATAGTCTGTCCTGTGTTTGAGCAGAATTAAAATGAGATGCAGAAAAAGGGAGGATTGCCATGGAATTATACATACTGTCTCATCACCTTCACCTGGTTGTACTTATTTTCATATTTGAAGTCCATAACTGTATGAGTTCTGTAAAGGTCAATTACTATGATCATTTTTCTATTTTAATTAGCTTTGGTTTGCATATTTGCATTTTTGTGAAATTTTGCTATAATTATTTCCTGCAATCTGGCAATTTCTCACCACCCCAGCTGCACAGCATTGCTGGAGAGTCAAACTTGAAAGGAAGCCTGGGAATTAATTTTGTCTATAGGGGATTCCTAAATTGCCATAGAGATGGTGAGGGTCCTGGCCCTTAATATTTAAAAGAAAAACCCCAGCAAAACTGTATGAGTCCAAGGAACTGTGTTGTTCTAACGATCCCTAAAAGCTGGAATGGTCCCATGAGCCAAAGGCAGCCAGGTGCATCTTAGAACATGTCGGGAAATACTGACAGAAGGTGTTGAATCACAACCTTTGATGGCCTCAGTTTCTGGGAACTGCAATAGTGGAGAAAAATCAGCTGGCCTTCAGACACTCAGAGACTAGCCTTCTCTAGCCATAAAGGAAAAGTGATGCAGCTAAATCTCAAGAGAAACAAACTTTAGAAGCTTCTGATGCAAGCGCCAGGTTTACTGGAATAAGCCTCTGAAATTCTGAGGCACGGAAGTTTGATTAGAAGATATAGTCATTGTTATTCCTTTTTTAATGTCCTTTTCTATTACCTTCCAAACTTTGATTCAGAAAGCATGTTTCTGATTATACAAATTGCCACTGGGTTTGTGTCCATCAAAATAAAATGATGGGGATTTATGTTGCATGTATACCACAGTTCAAGGAAAATCAAAATTGTAACTGAATATTGAGAATTTGGACCCTCAGAACAATTTTGTCACAGAATTTTGAAAAAAGACCTCTATGTAGCCTGCATATATTCTGCTGTCTGTGTAGAATTAACATTTAGTTACAGAAAATATATCTGTTTAACTACTTGTTAGTTATAGGGGAAGATCTATACATTTTGCCATGGTTAAAGCTATATTTGACTTAAATTTTCTTTCGGCAAACAACACAGTAAGTGAATCAGCTTACAAACTGCTCTCTCCAAGGTAGCGATTTGGGGAACATTCTTTACCCCAGCAATCTCTTTCTCCACATCCATGGGCACAATGTATTTTTAAAAATTCAGATTAGTGGTATACCATAGATCTTTGATAGACCATACGATAGACCAAGCTACACCTTTGATTTTTCCATTTGCTCTCAGGCTGTTTGCTTATCTAAGTGGATTTTAAATTAGAAAATGCATCTGATTTCTCCCATTTCCCTGTCTAGCATTTCTTAAATGATGATTTTAATGTACGCTTAGTACTTGGGAGACTTCCTAAACTCTAATGATTTATAACTTGCTGTAGTCTCAACCTTGAGAAACTTTATTTCAGACTACAAGTGTGGTGTAATGATCACAGAGGCAAATACAAACAGTTAGTAGAAATCAATAGGCCAAACACTGTTTTCTCATGTAAGTCTGCCAGCTCAGAATACACCTTTTGAAATGAATATACTTATTCTGGATTTACTGCTTTTTCCATAGCTAGCCTGATGTAAAGATCTAGGCTTCGGATTTCTTAGAGTTTATGTGTTGTATCACTTGCCATACAATGAAGTTTAGGCATCACTTCATAAAGATTCAGAGCAAAAATCATAACAGGTAAATCAACCCTCTCTAAATACTTGAAAAGAAAACTACCAGTAAATACTCTACCTGAACAGATTAAGAGGGAAACAATGGCATAACTGCAGAAAGAATTGTATCCACAACTAATTCTTTAATACTCACTTGTAATACAGATTTTGTTTATAGTTAGGATAATTTAAGAGAAGAAAATAAAAAGTTATCTATTCAACAAAAGAAATATCAGACTTGATAGCTTACCCTTTTGTAATACATACTAAATTGCACATGTAAAAGTTTTCACACAATACTATCAGAAACAAAATAAAGAAAAATTGAGTTCTAGATCAATATAGATCGTGTTTGCAGAAGATATGATTTAATGGATTAGAAATGCAGTAAAAACATGGTATAGAACAATGATAAATCCAGGAAAACAAAAACCAGCCTCCTTTAAATGGGGAAGTGCTACATGATATAGATAAAGATTTGGAAGTTAAAATCATGTATCAAAAACTAAACAGGCCTTAGAATTGTCAATGCTTGAGTAGAAGAGCTCTAAGAAAAGCCTATTTGCTGCAGGAAGTTGTTTGAATCAGTGACACTCTGAGTTAGCACTGGAACAATGTCGCACCACTGGATTAGGGAGGATGCCATGGAGCCGTTATTTGTCAGCATTCAAAGACATTACTGAAAATATCATTGATTTGTGTGTTGGTGGTTTTTTTCCTCAGCATCCAGCTGTGTTAATTCTGGTTCCCTGGATAATTTCAAATAGCTAGTTATATTGAAGGCTATACAGAACAAATGATGTAGCTTATTTTATCCTGAAATTATAGCTTCTTTCTGCCTTGTTTCAAAATTGTTACTGCAAAGTCAGATCAAGTTAGGCAAACTGATTTTATCATTCTGTTAAGAAACTTTTTCTTACCTTTTCTGCATAAGGCAAAGCAAAGATTTTCTGAAGCCATATTTTTAAAAAAAAAAAAAAAGAAAAAAGAAAATATATTATTTGGAAAACCCTAGCATTCTCATGATTTGGAACTGGAATTTGAAGTTAGATACATAGGGTAGCCTTTGTCAGAGATCTGCTTCTTGCCATCCCTGTAAAAGACTACTCAAACTTGTTACATCTTTGGGGAATCACTGTTTGTGCATGCTTGGTAGTGATTTGTTAAATTTTTTAACAGTTATGTATTCCCAAAGGACACCATCTGCACTAGCAATGCTCCACCCAGGGCTAAGAATGACTTTCTCTCCAGCTGTCTTCTAAGATGCTTCAGGCCATGCCTGGTCCAGCAACTGCACGAAAAACTAAGTGTCTGTTGCTCTAGTGCTTTCAGCGACATCCTACAAAGGTCTCAAGGGGGATGCAGTAAGAAACCTGTCAGATTCAAATACACAGGAGATAAAGTCTAGCAGTAGTGAGAGAGGAAGGATCCCAGGGTAAAGCAAGGAGAGACAGAAACAGGAATGGCAGTCTTGGGTAGAAAGGACTGTGGTTCTTAGGGTGTAATGGGAGAAGAGTGTGGGCCTGTAAGGTTAGTGATGGTGGGACAAGAAGTATGAGTGATGAGGACAGTGAGATGTGATAAACATCTCGCAGGAAAAGTCTAGGACTGGAGGCTACAAAGTGTGTGTGGAAAGGGAGAGCAAGAGAGAAACTGAATGAGGAAGCACAGACGAAAACAGTGTTTGTCTTATGAAACAAGCTTATTGTGTGACCTTGAGGTCATGTAGCTTCCACGCACTGAATCAGCTCCTGCAGTTTTAATGAAGTCTAGACTGGAGGGGGAAGCCATAAGCACCAACTCTAATCTTAGCCTCTTTGTTTCTGAGTCTGGCACTCTAATCCCATTAGTATATCTGCCCCATCATTTAGAAAGATCTGCCTTTCTTTCCCTAGGACCTCCACTCAGAGCTTAACCTACCTCTTTCCTGGCCTTCAATGATTCATCCTCCCCAGGAATTTTTCTCTTTTTGTCCATAAATCTCCCAGCAGACCTTCCTCCAAGTCAGATGTTTCTTTCATCTCACAACCTTTACACTCATTCTCTTTATCTGTGAAGACACCGCTAACACTGGCACAGGCAACTCTTGAACATCCACTCACTTTCTGACAGCCTTATGTTCAAACCTGTCTATTTTGCTGTTGACCAGAGAACTCAAGTGCACAAAAAACTCCACAGCTATCAGAAAGAGACCACTAGCAAATGCACCCAAATCCTTCTTAAAGGCAACACAAAAAAATGTTCTTTTAAAGGCAGAAGGAGCCACTATAGTTGCTTAGTTAGACAGTCTACTTAAAACAGCTTCCAGAATTTCAGCATCTAACTCCTACTGATTGTTAAATTCTGACTCAGGTAGCATATCCCCTTTAGAAAGACAGCCAGATGAACAAACCAATGGCAATATTTTTTTCTTGTTTCTTTTTTTTTCTTTTTTCTTTTTTTTTTTTTTTTTGTCTGGGGAGAAGGGAAAATACATGGAGAAATAGGCAAAAGTTCTAGAGAGGCTATGGCGGTTAGGCAAGGAGTACAACATAGAAATGGGAATCCCATTCCTCACTTTTGAGCATAACAGTGAGCAAGCGCATTGATTTCTCTGTGTCTCTTCTCCTCCAGCAGTACTGTTCTGCCTTTCTTCATTTAGCTGTGTGGAAAGCAGAGACATATTTGGTGGGTGTGTTTGGAGGCATTCGTAAGGAGATACCTTGCATATGGCTGAAACAAAGCCCTCTCCGAGCCTGTAGTGCCAATCTCTCCCTGCTTGTATTGCCTGGGATCTGAGGAAGCTCTTAGCAGCAAACTTGGAAAACATTTCCATCAACTACATGGAAGCGAATATAAAATCACTTCTGATAAGCTTGCAGAAGAGGTGAGGACTGATGGCATGGAAAAAAATAAAGATGTCTGCAGGAGCTACTCTACTTGGCAAACGGGTACCCTTCAATCAAAATGTGTTTCATTCTGTCTCACCAAATGCCAGATAACAGACTGAGAAATACAAGTTAAGCCTAAAGAATGGAGTAGCTTGTCTTGGAAAGCAGTGGCTCTGAAAGAAATTTAGGGGTCACAGTAGATATATGACTCCAAAAGGCTTTATGTGGTGCTGTGGGAAAAGGGTTAATGCCCTCCATGGGTATATAAACACAGGAGTAGAGGGAGGTGTGTTTACCTCTGTGTGATTGTTATTGCAGTACTCTGTGCTGTTCTGGTCTCCATATTTTTAAAGGATGTTGGCGAGGATGCTAAAAAGAGCCATAAAAACTATCTAATGTCTGGAGACTTAATGACTTACAGTGAGACATTTAAAGCACTCATTTTGTTAAGCTTATAAAAAGGAAGATTGAAAGGTGATTTGATAATGGTTTATAACCACATGCATAGGGAAAGAAATCCAGGGAACAAAAGATTCTTTAATCTACTGGGGGGAAAAAAAAGTATAGAAAGAATTGATGACTAAAAGCTGAAACTGAAAATTAAAAATATGGTACATATTTTTAGCTGGAAAGGTAAAAATTGATGAAAATTAGTAGGGGAAATGGCGGACCCTCCACCTCTTTAGATCCACCTTGACTTTAGATCAAGACTGGAGTGCCCTTCAGAAGTTGGCTGTAAATGAAGAAAATATTTTTAATTATGCTAACATAAGGGAAAAATGAGAAAAAAAATATGGTCCCCATCAACTTCCTTAGGCTAGGTCCATATCTTTGCAGAGAAGCTACTAGAACTAAAATCTGCTTTCTGAGAAGCCTTTGTAATGCTGTGTCTGGAGTGTCAGTGATTAACAGGCACAAGGACCATGGTCATGAAGTCCACTTCCAAAGCCATGGTATACAGACTTTACATAGAAGAGTGTTCATTTAACTGAATGAAGTGGCTGTATATCCTAAACCTCCAAATCTGGATCACATTTTCAAAGGTGAATATCCTGTCACATATTTCTAATGGTTGTTATTGTAAAAGGGACTACATGCTAATCTGAGCAACTGTATATTCAGTTGTGTCAGACAGCAAGTTTGCCACTGTACTACTCTCCCATCTCCTTATTTAACTGCTGTTTTCAAGGCATCTCATTTAACCACAATGTGCTTTGAGCCAGAGCTGACTTTCTAACTACTGTATTCCCTACTTTCATTTGTTGAGGTTTTCTTCTTTTTTTCTTTTTCCTCCCAATCCTTACATATAACATTTTTAAGACATTTTTAAGAGAATAATTCAGTTGTCAAATTTAAGTATGAAAGTCTAAAAATAAGGCCTCTCTTCATGCTTACTGATTGTAATCTGGCTATAACTGGGCAGGGTTTGGGCAACTATTGTAATTTCAGTTTAAGGATCAATTCACCTTTGTCCATTCTCATGATGAACAGGAAATCAGTTAATCTTAATGCAGTAGTTTTATGTAAGGAAACTATCTTAAATTATCTGAAATAACTATTCATGTTCACCCCACTGCAGTTTCATTTGTTACATCATTTGCTTCTGTTCAGACAACTGCTGAATGTGTAGCTCATCCTCTTTGTTAGTTTAATTTTGTTCTGTAACAAACAGCTACCCCTCATCTTGCTAGACTGGACTGATTTACGTATGTTCATGACTCTCCAGTTCTGAATGAGTGATAACAGTATTTATTAGCCAATATCATTCTCCCTACCTTGTCCTTCCTAAAAACATTGCGGCCAGTGATTTTTTTTGTATTTTTTTTTTCCACATTCCAAACATACAACATTTCTCACTGGCTTACAGCATAGCAAGTTAGACCAGATTACCTATCTAAGAGGAGAATTTCCAGTTCTTCATGCTTATTACCTAGATGTTTAGCACCAATGAATAAGTAATTAATTTTCTTGTTCTTTTCCACCTCTAAACAAATCATATGTATCACCTTGAGTCTGACACATATTTGTCTTCACTCCTGCTGGCATTGTTAGTAGGTGTTATTTAAGAATAAAAGCGAGAGCTGTAAGAGAGAAACCAACAAGTACAACTTGTACTTACAAAGCATAAATTATGGCAAGAATGGACCATATGATTACTGTAATGAGTTTGAAAGACAAACCTATGAGAATAAATCCTCTTGCTGTGCTTTTTTTCCAGGCCCATACTTTCCTTGCAGGCTGAAGAACAGCAAAGAAATATGGTGGTTGTCTATCAGCTTCCTGAGAGGAGCTATTACAACTCAAGTTTCTTAGGCTCACAGTTGCCCTGAGTATCATGCCACATGATTAGTGACACAGTGGCCACTATAATTGCACTACACAGAGCCCCTCACATAGTAAAATCTGGCCCAAGGTTCAGAAACCACTCAGTCATTTTTTTTCTTGTTGGAGGAATATGTTACTGGCAAGATTTCATGTAATTTGTCCCTGCTTTTTGCTCAAGTAGTTTCCCTGCTCTGGAAAGCAATCATGGCTACAGTGAAGGAATGGGCAAGGAGGTAGCACCTCCCCTAGTGCCAGGTGAAAAAGGGCAGGAAGATGCAAGGAAACATCAGGCATATGGATGAACTCAGAAAGGAAAAAAAAACCCCGATATCATTTTCCAGACCCGAACAAGCTCCATTTAACATACTGCTTATAAACAGGACATTACTTTATTACAGAAATACACACTTGAAAGGTGAGTAGGAAAGTGTTGTCTCCAATTTACACCTAGGGCAGAGAAAGGTGATGATAGTTGTCAGAGATCACACAGTGTGTGTGACAGAAGAAGGAGTCTTGCTTTTCTTTGATAGACTATCCTAAGCTGTTAAGAAAAGTGAATCCCAGGAATTCAGTTGTGTGATGGAAAAGTATACCAGAAATCCTTACTTTAAACTAGACAACACAGCTCAAATGTCACACACTGAAGACTTGCAGTGAAGTGCTCTGAAATGAGATGCAGACCAGAATTGTTAATAGGAATTATTCAGCAAGTGTATTTATGAGAATCATAAATAACTCACAAACAGGGAGGAGGGAGTGAAATTAACCAAATCAGCAATTCATTTGCTCACTCTTAAAGGAGAATAACAAGGACCAGGGTCTCCTCCTGTTTCAACACTAAGGTGAAGTGTGGTCAATCAAAGCAGACAGCCTGGGGGACAGGAGCTGTAACAAGAGCAGACCCCTGTCAGAGAGCCATTCCAGCCTGGCTTCCTTGTGTGGGACATACAGAAACACCCAGAAAATAGGGGAGATCCAGATTTGGGGGTTTAGGATATACAGCCATTTCATTCAGTTAAATGAACACTCTTCTATGTAAAGTCTGTATACCATGGCTTTAGAAGTGGACTTCATGACCATGGTCCTTGTGCCTGTTAATCACTGACACTCCAGACACAGCATTACAAAGGCTTCTCAGAAAGCAGATTTTAGTTCTAGTAGCTTCTCTGCAAAGATACGGACCTACCCTAAGGGGTAATGGTATTCAAATGACAATTTAATCATTTGTCACTCTTCTTAGATTTATTAAAGGCAGTATTTGCAGCATGAGCTGCAAGTTATAAGGACCTTCTTGTTATTAAAGTGATTTAGTCTCCATTGCTTTTTATACCAACTTTTAACTTTCTCATAACTCAGATAATAATCTACATATTATTGTATTAATACATAATGTGTTATTATATTATTATTGCTATCCTCTCTAGAGGTTCTGTGTATTAATAAATAGTTTGGACCATGGCAGACATTGCTGAGCTGTTTCCAGTGAAGAGAAAATCTGCTAAAATGAATAATCCTTCTAAATGTGGATATTGAACACATTCGGTAGAGATGCATGAGATTTTAGCTGTTTAAATACTGTAGACCTAGTATAAATGCTCTGAATTGTCTACTGGAGGATTCCCTCATTTGTTATCTCTACCCCTTTTTTGACTACAGGAGGCAGCCTAGTCAAACTGTCCTAAAACTAGATGTCTGAAAGGGGTTTTGGTAAGTGTGTTGGGTTTTTTTCCCCCCAAACCATGGAAAAGTTGCAATAAAAACCATTTAAAACCATTATCAAGGTTGTAGGATAAAACACTTAAAAATTAGAATATAATAACATTAAAACTTATGTTGAAAATTTCAGGTATTTTTGCATAAATCATATGACGGTCTAAATTGCATGATCACATTTTTCTTTTTTCCCTGTGAGTTCTGTTTGCTATAATGTTCACATAATGAGCAACTATTCAAGATCTCTTTTATCATTATTGCCTAATACATGTCTCTAGGATTTATTTACTGCATTCAACAATCCTTCTCTGAAATCAGAAATATTAATTGCCCTGTGGATTTTTCTGATTTGATGATTACTATAGCATCTGAGTACCTCACAACCTATACCATAACACCTCTTAACACCTGGAAAGAACATCAGCATTCAGAGATTAATATTAGAAGTATTCCCTAATTTTAGAATCCCCAAATTATGCCTTATTCTTTGGAAGATGTTGTATTATCTACAAATCAGTTGCACCATTTGCAGATATGCCTGAGTCTCCTCAGTATCATCAGTGGTGCTTATATACCTCTGCTCTGTCACCTCCCAGAACTAATATTTCCATGTCAGATTTAGATCAGCTTAAAGCTACTGAGAAATAGTTACACTGTTAAACTGCTCAGAAAATGAAGTCATATGCAAATGAATGGGAATCAGATTGCAGTGAAACTCTTCAGACAAAATTTATTAGTCTGTGGCACATCAATCAATGGCTGTGCATAAAAGATACGTATCAGACTAATCCTGCATCTTTCATGAAGTATAAAATTTACAGTACCTATAATATCCTTATGCATAAACTTAAATGTGAATTGCCAGTGTTTGCAATTATCTAGAAAATGGCCTGCTCTTATAATTATTAAAGCAAATGTATAAACCCTGGATGACAGAAAACACAATTTTACTGCTATTAAGAGACAATTTAATGTGTGAAATCACATTAGCATGCTCAAAAGATGGCTTTCAATCATTCACATGACAATTACAAACCTGTTCTATGGAACTTCAAAAAGAGGACGGGTTATTTTTCAGAGATAAACCTTTATGAGTAGATTACTTGCACGTTACAAGTAGAGGAGAACAGCTATCTGCTGTCCTGAGAAACCATTAACTATACAAACTTCCTTCATATACCAAGGAGTGAAACTACATATATAAATCTGATACAAAAATTTTGTTTGGGACTAATGTAAATTTCCAGATCTTATTACTTAATATTAATTAGATGTTTCTTTCCCACTTCAGGGGCTGGGAGGCAAGAAGCAGAGGGAGGTGAAGGAGTTTTTTCATGGGGCCCCTCACATACTCTGTGACAGAATGGGAGAGGACTTGGACTCCTGGCTTCCTCTGCCTGGGTGAGCTCGAACTGGTGACCAGGCTGGTATCCTAACATCCAAACCACTAGATACCTGGAGTGGAGAGTGCAGACACACTGAGTACAGGCCTGTCTAAAAACATTTGTGTTTATATTCCTGAAGTTTCCTCTGTAGACCTGGTCTTTCTTCTGATGCCTCTCTCACAACAGCAGCCATCTCCCCAAGTCTTTCTCAAGATGACTTTATCCTTATATATCCTATATATCTCAAGAAGACATCCATACACTTCATCCTCAAAGACAAGTTTAGAAAACTTCCCTGACCTATCCTCTCTTTCCATTTGCCATCCTGCCATATAGCTCCATGACAATATAGACTATTTCAGTTGGTTTAATAGTACAGTTTTTGACATAATTCTAAGGCTGATGTCTACTCTTTGGAGATGTACTTCCAAGTCCAGAAATAATAACAGCAGGAAATCTTACTTCCAGTAGCATAGACCTGGATCCTGAATTTTGAGGATTACCTGGCTGTTGTGTATTTTTACTAGAATTTTGCTTCTCTAGAAGTACCACATTTTCTTGGTACAAGAGAACCTGCATCAAATTCGGAGGAAGGTATCCAAAAGGCAAAGGTGGAAGAACAGAAACCTTCTATAATTTAAACTTATTTTATAGTGTCTTTTGTGTAAATAGTTTGCTTTTTTCATTATGGATTATTTAATGTCTGCCAGAAGTCAAGAACCAGTTGTGCTGTAGCTGTATTTCTGACTACCTGATAAATATGAAATCCAGTTTAATTTATGAGAGGACAGGTAAGTGTGAGACCTTGATATAGAAGTTACATGAATGACCAAGGTCAAAAACCATAATAGACTTTTGTGTTTAGAGCTTAAATAATAACTCATCATCAGTAGAGATAGGAGAGAAAATGGAGGTCAAACACTGCTAGAAAGATTGAAGCAGCAAGTTCAGATGTTATTCAAACTGACAAAGTAAATATTATTTCAGTAAATGGCACATTCACTTTTTTTTTTTTTTCTTCTCCCATTTGTGATATGCAATAAAACATTATCAGCCTGAACTGGAACTGCTTATCTGCCAAGAAAAGTGAGGGAAAGATGTGCATATAGGACTCATGCACACACAAACTGGGAGAGAAATCTCATTTGTGTAGACAGGCGTGTATGTATATACTTGGTTTGGAAAATAACACCCAAGCTCAGTTTTCATTGTTGCATAAACATGACTGAATTCCAACTTTCATTTCTACTTGAATTATCATCTATATCTCCACCCATGAAAAAATTAAAATTATTTCCAAATAATTAAAATCAACCTCTGTCTTTCAGTGCTAGGGGCTTCCATAGTTTCATACTCTCTGAGCTTTGATTAATGAGTCTTTAGCTGAAAGAAATTTTTATTAGGAGGGGACTCCAGGGACTATCTTCCTCTGAAATTTTTTAGTGGTGTAAGATGCTACAGTTTAGAATTCAATTATCTGCATGAAAGAAGAGATGCATTTCTTCCCAAAGAAAACAGAATTAACGGTACTTGTTAGAATTCTTTATCATTTGTTTTCTTGAACCATACATTAAATAAAGAGATTCAAATATGTAGGAAGCCATTCTCAATCAGGAGCTAGTGTCCATATGAAGATGGATGTTTATGATCCATGGCACAAGGCAAGATCTCAGGAGAAAGACAAAGCCTCAAGCAGAAGTCTAAGTGAAATAGGCTATGAAAAGAGCAAGGTGGAGCAACATAAAACAAAACCTATCTTCAGTCAGAAAAAAAATATGGATAGATAAAGGATTTCTGAAGTGTTGGCTGAGTTGTAAGCAGACATGCACAAGGATGAAGTGGTGCAGAAAAGAAAACAGACACCAAGACATTGTCTCTTGAATGAAGAATTTATGCTTAAGTAGCATAAGAAGAGAGAAGATTTTAGTATTGATGTAATGTCAAAAGTCACTGCCTTTTATTGGTATATTGCCTTATACCTTCTGGTTGAGATCTAGCATAAACATTAATTCCAAACACATAAATTGTATATGACAAGTTCCAACAGTAGAAAGAAAAGCTGTGCTACCTTATGAATGGCAGTCTAGTCTCATCAAATACTTGGTCACATAATGCAGAAAAAAATCCAACACATTACAGACCTGAATTATAAAACAAGTAATCTCTTTACTGTGCAAGTCCATCTATATTAATCAAATGATCTCTTAATCAAATATCAGAATAATCAGAATAAGGAAATCAATCAATCAAATATTAAATGAGAAGAAGGATGTGAGTTATTTTGCCTGCCCTCAGTGCTTTACGCAGCAGACGCAAATCACGTATGATCATTGTGCAAGACTGATATAATTGGATTCAGCACCCTTTTTTTGTATCCAACATGCTAGAAAGCTGAGACAAAAATCTGTCCAAAATTTATTATACTAATAAAATAATAGCTGCCTTTGAGCTTAAGGTATGGAGTTCCTTATGGACCAGTATGACTTCTGGGATCACTGTATTGTTGATACTTTTCTAAATAAGGAAAATCATAGAACACTAAAACTTGGGCAGAAAGGAGCCCAGTTTAGACAAGCATGGAGCACTCTGATCCAACAAGCTATGGCAGGACAGGTGACATCAAAATGAACGAAAACATTTAGGGACTGCAGGATCAACAGCTCTCAAAGCTGCCCTGGAGCTTATAAAAAGCAGCTTGTATAGTCAGTGAATATATACTGATTAGAAATGGATTCAAGTGTACAGAAATGTGCAGGCTACCAACTGTACCAATCAAAAATTAATCATAAGATGTACAGAAGTATGCAAAATTATTTTAGTGATGACTTGTACAGAGAAGGGAATCATGATGTTTAAAATGCACATTCAGTTTCTTTTGACTGCTCTCTCACTTATCCAAAACATCTTCAGTACACTTGCCAGAGGAAAACTGTTGTGTTATTTCTGACTGGCATATTTAAACAATAATTTTCTCTCCTAAATTACTTAAATATCTAAGGCTAAGGTATTATGCAAAAATGTACTTCTTAACAGAAGGGAGAGTATCATCAATAAGAACATCACAATCTGTACTCTCAGTGAAGTTAGATCCAAATAGAATAACAGAATAATTCAGGTTGCAAGGTTCAGATTCAGAAGTCACTAGGTCCTACTCCACCACTTGAAGCAAGGTCATCTTCAACAACTAATTAATTACAGTTTCGGTGACAAGAGCTCCCTAAGATAGCTCAGTATTCAATGGCAAGAAAGAGAGAGTGATCGTGCAAGAGAGAGAGAGGATCCTCCTTTGAGTCAAAATTGGGCTTGCTTTTATTTATTCCGACCTGTCCCTGGAAGGTCTTTTGCAAATCAGAGTTTAGCTTCTTAATGACTAAAACTAATCTTTGTGAATATGCTCTCACATTCATAATCTGTCAAGTATTTCAGAAAAAAATAGTTTCTAAACTATTCGTTGTTCTTACTTGCGTACAAAAAAAGTTGGTTTTCTCTTTCTGAAATAAAGCATGGGGGTTTTTAATAAAGATTACTGTCATATGGCTAATTTCATGCCCATTGGCAATGGGCATTGGAAAATTGGAGAATATTCTAACATACAAGTAAAGGCAATGAAAGAAAGTCTACGGCGTCCCTTAGTTTTTGTAAGACTGCATCTGGACAGTGGTGCCATACACCAGGAATGACGGGAAAGGTGGGTGAAGTGGGAAAAGCAAACTGGTATGGATATTATAGGCTAGGATGTTGATGACAGGTACAGTTACAGCATTTCCAGAGGGATTTACGGTGGCTGTAATCCAGAAGCTGTAAAAATTCTTGAGAGATACTAATGGAAATCACACAGCTAGTTCCTTCCAGATGGAGAAAGTCAGAAAACGCAACCCCAAACCAGATTAAATTACTACTTTTAAGCTATCTTTTATTGCTGTGCATTTCTTCCACATCTCTGGACAATGATATTAATGTTGTTCCCCCTGAGCCACACTTTGTAGTGCACCATTAACCTTCTTGCATCCTATAAATTTGATACCTTGCTCTCTGGCAGAGTGCAGAGCACACACACATATACATGTACACACACATACACACTCTGCTACAAGACTGTTCTTACAATGTTGGCAAAGGTTAATTTTAAGTTTTAGTATAGGCATACATTGTACTCAGATGGCAGTCAATAGATCTAACCCTACCATCAAGTACACAAAGTACATTTATAAATCTTTGGTGTTCAAATTAATTTCAGGCTGTGCTGCACACTCTTGCATCTACCAGTCTCTTATGTACCTGGGGTTTAACTGTTTTTCTCTTTGACATAATGAATGCCAGAAAGTAACCCTGAAGCACTCATTTTGCAACATAAATCACAGTATCTTTTTAAAAGGGAAGGATAATTACAACAAAATAACAGTTCAAAATTGCTTGGAATTTACTTCTTACCTTTGACAAATAGTGGAGAAAATAATTGCCTAAAGACAATGTACAACATTGACTTAGGTGACTTGTTATGCACACATAGAGTATTCTGCGAAAAAACCCTTCTTTCCAAAAAAAACCCAACCCTAAACCCCAAAACCAACCACCAAACCTGAGAACTCTTCAAGTTCCTGACAAGTTCAGGGCTACTAAACACTGCACATTTGTAATTCCTTGTCTGTTTTTTAAAAGCCTGTGTGTCACATCTCTTCTGCCCTCTGTATATATGTGTGTTGTAGTTCATTTTAAAGAATGCTTCATTTTATCAGCCTACTTTTTTATTGTTCCTCTTATTTTTCATGAGTTGTCTCTCCTTGGCCATTTTACTTTTTAGCTCTTGTAGTTTTGATGGCAATATGATAAGATGCCATAGTTATACGAACCACTGTGTACTGGTACTGTTCTGTTTGTTCACTCTCTTTCTGGTGTGGAATCTGTCTTTACAGATTCTGCTGCTTTTGCTGAAAGCTGCTGGAGGTCAGATAAAGTTATACTCAAAGATATGATGTTCTCTTATAATTGCTGCCCCATACAAATAAATATTATTTGAATTATATAATACCCATTAGATTGTACTAGACTTCTTATTATAAAAAGCCAAGACTGGCCTTGTTCTTATTTTAAAGCAATATGAGGGAAACAGAGACAAAGTTATCACTGTTCAAGCTCACTACCTTGAAGATAGTTCAGGTATGTCTATATAAGTTGCTGTTACTTTTGCATTTACCTTTGCTCTTATTTTTAAATAACAATAAAGACATAGCCTGCATGATATGGGCAAGCTGCCTTACCTCCCTTTTGCTGTTCTTCATCTCCAGTCCTTTCTCTCCCTCTTTTAGATCCCACTTACAGTGCCTGAGACCTGTTTCACTAGGCTAGCAGTTCCATTAAAATCACGAGGGTTTGTATTTCCAAGCAGCCTGGGTAAACACTCTGCTTTGCAGGGTCAGGATTTACAAAGGAAAGCTGTTCAGCAGCTCACCTGGAGCTAACAGAATGAGGCTGCAATTTTATCTGAAGGTCTCCAGCTACTACTGAAGTAGAAACAGCACGTAGGATGGAAAGGGCATACAAAAAGCAGGTCCACCTGCTACTTCCCCAAAGAGGGATATGGTCTGAAGGATCTGAATATAACTTTGTTCTCTTCCAAATGTTCTCTTTGCTTTCTTCCCCATTATAAACCTCTCTTTGAGCTCTTTTGTGAATATGATCCTTGGCTGCAACCAACTCCTTTAATGCACATATCAAGCTACCCATACCTTCTTCCTCATCGACCCTCCTGTACAGTGAGTTTCCCATGAGAGGTCCACCATACTCAGGAAACAGTACTCAAACTGTAAAATAAAGACCAAACAATACTCTTTAGCATGCCAAGGTTTTACAAAATACTCTTAATAGAGGTTTATTTAATTGTAGTATCTTATTTTTCATAGAGAATAACTGTAACAACACACTAAAATATATAGCTAAGAATTACACTTACTCTTATGACTTATTAACCTAGCAGGTCTACTTAATGAATTTACCATGGTTCTATACTTTTTCACAAACTGTTGAGTAACTATGAATTTAATTGTAATTAGCAAAATTATCTCTTCAAATGTACAACATTATTCCTTTTAAACTTTACCTGTGATATTAAAAAATTACTGTCCCCTAGAAATTCAGAAAAAGACATTTTGAATTTGTTCTTCTAACATAAGATCTGCCCAAAGTAAATTGTGATTATGCAAAATAATTCTGCTTGGACCAACAGAAAATCAGAAATACTAGTTGCTACAAAACAGTTTGGTGCTCTGAAGAAGGGCATCAAATCAGATTTCTTTCCCTGGACTGAACATCATAGGGGTAGGAATGTGCTGCCACAAGCATCAGTGAGAGGATAAGCTAAATTTTTTTCTTCAGGATACTTAGGATGGAAAAGTAAGAAGGGAAAAAACAGGGCACCCCTGGGCAATTACACAGAATTGGGTTATTTATTACTGGAGATGAGGCTTGGTTTGAAGCCAAATGTTCACTGGAAGAGAAAGTAGAGGGCAGGAAGGAGAACAGTTTAACTACCTATGGACAGTATTAAACAAAAAAAGTGTTGCAAAAAGAATAATTGCAAAATCCATGAAGGGTAGGACCACCAAACTTGAAAACCAAACTGGTAAAATTCTTTTCCATTTAGGGTTTCTTTAATATCTTTTGAATCTATACTGTCATAGCAATACTGTCAACATCCTACTGGAGCCAAAGCACAGAAATCTAGCTTCTGTTATTAAAAAAAACCAAACCCCCAAATGGTTCATTGTCAGTATGCTCATTAGAGAAGAATGTTTCACTTAAGCCCAGCCGGTAACAAAGCACCACGAAGCGGCTTGCTCACTCCTCCACCCTGGCCCTGGCAGGATGAGGAGGAGGTAATATAAAGGCAGGCTCGTGGGTCGAGACAAGGACAGGGAGGGGTCACTCACCACATATGGTCACGGGCAAAAGACAGGCTCGACTTGCGGAAGAAACAAAATCAATTTAATTTACTACCAATCAAATCAAAACAAGGCTATCAGGAAGTAAACCCAAACCTGAGAACACCTTCCCCCCAGCCCTCCCTGCTTCCCGCCTCAAGCCCACTCCCGGCTCTCTCTGCCTCCTCCCCACCAGAGGCACAGGGGGATGGGGAATGGGGGTTGGGGTCAGCTCCCCACACCTTGTCTCTGCCGCTCCTTCCTCCTCGGGGGAGGAGGACTCCTCACCTGTCCCCTGCTCCAGCGTGGGGTGCCTCCCACGGGAGACAGTCCTTCACCAACTTCTCCAGCGTGAGTCCTTTCTGCGGGCTGCAGTTCCTCACAAACTTCCCTGGCGCGGGTCCTTTCCGCGGGCCGATCTTCAGCCACGCACTGCTCCAGCGCGGGCTTTCCCATGGAGTCGCGGCCATCTTGGGGGGCCTCCGCTCCCTCCATGGGCTGGGGGGGGACAGCCTGCCGTCCCGTCCCACCACGGGCTGCAGGGGCATCCCCTCCTCCGGCACACCTCCTCCCCTCCTTCCTCACTGACCTCGGTGTCTGCAGAGGGGTTCCTGTCACATTCCGATCCCCCACTCGCTACCGGTTCCCCTTCTTAAATCTGTTCTCCCAGAGGCGCGACCACTGTCACTGACGGGCTCGGCCTGGGCCAGATGCGGGTCCGGCTTGGAGCCCGGGAAGCTTCTGGCAGCTTCTCACAGGAGCCACCACCCCTGCGGCCCCTCCCACGCTACCAAAAAAACTGCACCACACAACCCCAAAACAACTTACAGGTTAGCTGATGCTTTTCTTAATGACTTAGTATTAAAGCCCATTTTAAAGACTTTTTTTTTTCCAAACAACAACAATCGAATAGAAGTGACAGCAGTCAGAATACTAAACCCACAATGGAAATAAGAATTTCCTAATAATCTGTAGATGTTGAAAGCACAATTTATGTCTTTGGACATGTTACTACAAAATTCATCATTGCTGAAGTATCATTTTGGTGACAGTTTGTAGAATAGATTTTCATTAACAGGATTATTTTTTTTTCTTTACTTATTTATTAGTTGTGTGGTTTGGCAGAAACTATTGTAAAATAATTCACCAGAAGAAAGTATCACATATTTTCTTACTTTTTTAGTATTGAAAGAAAACATAAATGAGAGTCTTTCTCCTTAGCTGTACAACTAATATTCAAAATAACAAATTAACCAGCATATCAATGGTCCCTCTTGGACTGGGTCCCAGGAAACCCCTCTCTAGTATTAGCCAGTTCCTGAGGCTAAGAGCTCAGCAACAGAATGACTTGCCTTAGACAAAGCTTCCTCCAATCTATGTTCTATGGTTTATGCCTGGAAGCACAGGGGGGGGTTCCCCTCATTAAAAAAAAAATAAAGCAAAGCAAATATACAATGGCATGGGATGCATCTGTGGCTGCTCTCGAAAACTCTACAAAATATCTAATCTTGTCTCACAAAGTTCTCTGGCCTTATTGTCACCATGACAACACATTTTAACAGATACCTTGATCAGTATAAATGTGTCACTCATCTACTAATTATGTATTTCTATGGAAACAATTTATCAAAGGCAAGTTAGTTAGCAAATGGGAATTGGAAGTCGGTGTGGTAAGAAGTGGACATTAACCAAAAAAAACCCAACCACCCATATCTGAACTGCAGATGGAGTTTAATTTCTTTACTTGGATCCAAACACTAATTTCACTTCTGCAAAGGACTGAAGAAGCATTCAGACTGAATATACTCAGACCTTGGAGTTAAAATTTGAAATTTATGCATAGAGGATTTAAAATGTATGTCCTACAAGGTTAAATTAAAATACTTCAAGTTACTTTCAGGAAAGCATTGCTTTGTTGAACATTGCTGCAGTGATTTCAGCAACAGTAACCAAGAGAACATTCATGCATGGCTGAATTGTTTTAAGATCTACATTAATGATGTGCAACAATGGTTGAGAGGAAAAAAACCCAAACTTATTTAAATGCTGATCTGAGAATAGTCAGACACCTTTGGGTTATACCTGAATGATATTGAAAGGAATATACAGTAGCAGATCCCCTTCTTCTGATATTGCAGAACATTCTTTGGCATCCTAGACTGTTACCATTAACCTCTCAACTTCAAGTAAGTTAGGCAGCAGCTTTTGATGCACTTTTAAGGACATATACATGCATAGAATTACATAAGTAGCCAAGCTATGTACAATACAGGTCACACCTTGATACAGATTCAGCTAAGTAGTGCTGGCAGGAAATAAAACAGCAGGAAAACTATCAGAAGTGGCAGACAAAGTCTAGCTTTCCAGAAGAACAAATAGTAAAATGAACTAATCTGCAGTCAGCAAAACAGATATGTTTGCTTGCCTTATTTAGATTCACCTGAAGACTACCTGAAATACCAGGCTCTCAAGTTTATGTCAATTCTTTTCAGTTGGCATAGCATCCCCTTGCAAAACCAAAAAAATTTTGTTTCTATGTAAGTTTATATACCATAGCCAATAAATTGCTGCAGTCAATGTCACTTATTTCCTCCTAATTCTGAAATGCTAAATAAAGCTGTCATTCTCCCCCTAAGAAGTTCTGCTAGCCCAAACCCCAAATTTACTAATCAAAGGATCCTTAACAAAACCGCTTCTCCTTCTCTTAATCAGTTGTTTTCAAAACAAATTTCTCTATCCCTTTCCAGACAATCCATTCTGATCCCAACTAAAATGTTCACTTTTGTACCCTGTATTCAGCAGTGCTCGGCCAGTTCAGTCTGCCAGGTCTTCCAGCTCCTCATCCCTCATCACACAATTATATCCACAGCTGCCAGTTCCCAAAGGAGTTAGTCTCCAAAATTCTCATCTATGAAAACTTTACTCATATAAGTAGTTCTATGCAGGAAGATAAAACTAGGATACCTGATGTCAGGAAGTGGAACTGCAACCACCTTTAAAAATATATATACTGTCAAACTACATAGGATCTAAATAGCATTTAGCATCCTGAAAGCATGGCAAAATTAATCAACTAGAAGAAATGGGTCTCTTAAAATACCAGACAATGTAAAAGAAACTCTTCAGACCTACACAGATATGATAGAAAGGCTGGTATCTTGGAGGAAATAAAACCACAGACTTCCTACTGTTTAAGAACAAAGTATGACAAGCATGAGCAGCAGAGAAAATGTCATTAAAGTTCTATATGGGAAAAGCTCTAAGTGTGTATCAATCAAGATAATATCAGTGGGAAAATGGCTTCAAATCACCAGCGGCTAAAATAGGAAGGTATACTTAGAAATGTATGCTCACCTTGAAAATTTAATGCCGAAAGGAAAAGATTTAAGTAATCAGTTTGCATGCTTAGTGATTCCCAGAAAGCTTTTCAGCCCATCCTGTGTGAAAGTGTATGCTGGGGCATAGCTATGGTTCTTGCTGTCAGGATGTATTCTCATGGAAATTTCTAACTGAATCACTCAGTGGGCACATTTACATGGTAAAAAGCTGTAGAAAAATCTCCCAAAGCCAGAGGAAAGTTATACTGCCAAAACTGTTCAGCCCTAAGTGGGTTTCCAAATAAAATTCAGTTGCTCTATTGGGTGCCACTTGAATGAGTCAACAATAAACCAAGGCACTAGTTAAAAAAGGCCTTTTTAATATGGAAAAGTATCTTTCAGTTTCTGAAACAGCAATCCCCTTGAGAATGAACTGAAAGGTGAGACTTGTGAAAGGCTTTGTCCAGTTTCAGCCCGGTGCCTTTCATATGTTTAGAGATGCATTCTACTGTTGCTGCATATCAAGTTTGCAGCTTTAGTGTGGTTTTCATCAGTTGCACAGAGCAAAAGAAACATTTCTTTGGATGTTAGACAGCTTTTTAACATCTTCTGTATTGTGACTAACCTTCTAACATACAGACCTATTCATGGACCACTTTCACTCCCTTTCTTGTTAACCTTGTCTCACGCCTTTTCTTTCGGAATTCATCTGTTTGAGTATGTGAAATGTTCACAGAAGGTAAGATTAAAATTAACTTCCTTCAGTGAAGGGCTGTTGTGGAGGTTGTAATTAATTTCATACAGCAATGAGTCTTTGGAGACCCACTGTTATTTCATAATGATCTTCATAATTTGTTTTGATCCATAGCTTTCTCCAAGTACTCTTTATGTCATTGAGGTAGAAAAGACATATTTATTCTAAAAGCCAAATATGCGGGGTGTATGGCTGACATATTATTGATTGTGACTTCAGGAAACAATAAAAAAAATCTGTGGTAAGAGGAAGTATGTACAACCTCGTTGTTTGCAATGAATGTTACAAGACATTGGAGCTGTAAATACATGCTGGGCTAAATCCTTTCTTCTCTAAAAATACCAGTAAAATACCAGATGTGAATCTTGAATTTTAAGCAATTCAGTTACTTGAGCTCACCAAAATATTCCAGAATATGATTTCAGCATTATTAAACAGCTGTTAAATTATTGGGCCCTCCTGCCCTTTACCCCTAACAGGTATTTTATGTAAGAATATTTTCTCTTTGGTTACTTGAAAAGCGAGGGCATTTAGTATTTTAACAAGAACTACCAGGTGCTAAAACTTAACACGAAAAACTCCCTTGGTCTGCTGAGATTCACCTTTAAAGACCACAACCATAGACTGCCACCGAGCTTTTGCCCATGTGATTCTGTGATTCTCTCTGTGATGTTTCATGTGCACTGTGATAATATTTCAAATATGTTAACCAGGTTACCTTTTTGTCATGTTTTACCCAGTTAGCAAGATTGTACTTGGAGAGATGGCTCCTAGAAAGTGCAAGACATGGCAGCAGTTGAAGCGTAGTCTGATGTTTGAGAAGGGGGCAATATTTGCAAAAAAAGCACATTTCAACATCCCACATCCTAAAAAGTGCCAAACCCTCTAATTTCCTATTAAATGGAAAGGTCTATATGCAATATCACCCTATTTTCTACTTAAAAATATATATTTAAATGCTTATTTACAGTCTTTTCTTTCCATATATAAAAGAACATTTTTCACCTCATACCAAAGCTTCCCATCTTAGACCAGCCCTACTGTGGAGATTCAGAAGGTGGAATTATTTCATTAACTCACACCCTAAAAAAAATGAATCAGACTGGTGTTTCAGGGCACACTGGTGGAAGCTTTGTCTTTTTGGTGAGACATGGAGCAAAAATTCAGTTGTAGTCATGGTGGCCTTAAATTCTACCTAATACTCCATTTGATTATAACTCAGTTCTTTATAATTCTTTGCTTTCTGTTTAAATGTTTCGTTGCTATTTAAATTTTCCATTTACAGAACATAAAGTCTGACAAACAACACCAAGAATTAACATATACTGAATGTATAAAAACAGCCATATCCATCATCCTTAGGAGCACAGGTAAAATCTACTGCCAGATCTTCTCGATATTCATAGCAATATTTGAAAAAAACCCCACTCATCTGCCATGAAAGGAATTTCTCATGTTGATCCTTTCCCAGTCAAACAGAGTAGGTGGATAATAGTATTGAAAACAGGGAGTGAAAATGGGGCTAAGTTTTAAATAGCATAAATGATAGCAGCATATAGACAAGTTTGCTTTAATCAGTCAGCCAGCATTAGACAATTTCAAAAACTGGCAGTTAACAGTGTTTTTCTTAGCTTGTGGTATTTGAAGGACATTGATATACACATCAAACAGAATTCAGGTCACGCATTGCCAGTTGAAGCTTTATATGTAAGCTAAAGTTGGAATTCGATCCCTTTATCATACACGAGACAGACAGAATCTCTCCTACCAAATTTCCACTCATTTTGAATGAAGAATGAATTTTCTGGGGATTTACAGGTAATCATGTTCATTAAAATCTAGTCTTTAAACCAAAATTGTCTGTCACGTACTCTACACCAAAGATTCAGCATAGGTCAAATTCCATAGCAAGCTTGCAATGCTTGTGTTGCTTTATTATTCACAAAATTTAGCATTAAAAATATAAAATGCTAAATTTCTTAAAGGGGTCCTATTAAAAACAACAAAAAAATCCCTTTTCAATGGACAGCATGAACAAATGTACATTCCCAAATCTTGACCTTTATTCTCTTGTTATACACCTTCCCATTGCTTTGTCCATGTTCCACTATGCACAAATGTGCATGTATGAGCGTACGTATGCCCAAACAACAACTTCCCTCTGCTTTCTGTGGCCACATTACCTCACCTAAAACTATTTCAGCGCAAATTCATTTATCTTCCTGAAGCGTGGCCCTTATTGAAATTATTTTTGCCATCAGTTTTAATAGCTAGTGGTTCACCAATCAGCAGAAGCGGCTGCATAACCTCTTCTTCAGGAACAAATCACAAAGGCTATCTCCCCATGGTCTAAGGAAGATAGCAGAAATGGATGTCCTTCTAAAATAACCTCCTGAAACCAAGTTGGTAACTTCAGTTGTATTATTGACAATGGAAGATGACAACCATTTTGAAAGATATTTCTCCGTATACAATCCGTAAAATGACAATGTTTTCCTCAAGAGAAAACTACTAGTTAGAGGATAACAGGGAAAGACTTAATGTATCTGTTCAGGTGGCTTTGTTGTCCTGTTTTCATAGACTTATGATGAAATAACAAATTTCTCCTTGTATGGGAATTGCACGATATCTTCCCCAAGTAATACATGACAACAAGAAACAAATGGAAGTCCTTGAAAATGAAGAAAAGCTCCTTAGCCCAAGCAGCTAGTTACCAAACCTGCCAACTGTATTGTTGAATAAATCATCTTATGCAGTCTTTATAGAAAAGCTGTGATATACCAAATATGATAAACTAAACCCAGTTGCTTTACATTTTATAAATTTTACATTTGAAATATCAAGAAATATTTTTAATTGTTTTTTAATGCCATCTGGAAAGGAAAGAGTGGGTAAAAAATGTACTGCAGCACACTTCTAGGAGGAAAGGTAAGAAAGATTTGGAAACAGACTTATAATGAATGCTTTAAAGTTGAAAGATAATTGCTTCTACCTAAGTTCTGAATGCTTCAGCTGCCATAAAAGGAAACAATAAACCTCTGGCAAATATGCCTGGGAAGATGTGACTAAGCGAAAGGGTTTGCATCTGGAAATAAATTTAGGAAGTTGCAGTGCTTTGAAGATAAGAAATCCCAACATAGCCGCAGGTACAGTTTATCACTGGGGGGTACTTGCAGCCCAAGATGTGGAGGGAGAATAGTGCCTCCTGCCAAAGTGTGTGGAGATGGTGGGAGCTGGTCCTGCTGGTGCCAGGCTCTGGGGAGGAATTCCCCTCCACAGGCACAGACCGGTACCCCTCCTGCAAGGGCAACTGACAGCCAACGCCCGCTTCTAGGCAAATGTGCTACAGAATCCAGCATTCTAAGAGTCTTTTTTCAATATATTTAATGAGTCTTTTGTGACTCTTTTAAGCAGCCACAGGATTTCAGTCAGGACTGAAGAGCAATTTTTTTACATGTATGTAAAACCACTCCTTTCCCAAGGGTGGCAGCTCTTCCCATCCCAGTCAACAAGAGCCACAGATGCTTAGACAACACAAACAAAGCTGTAGTCTTTTGAAAAGGAGGTATAAATCTCTGAGTTTATTTCTGTCCTTTACCTTAGGAATCTGTTTTTGTAGATATTTGTACCACCATACAGTATATAACTGGTGAAAAGCTGAGGAATCATTTCAATGGAAGGCATGATAAAATTGTAAGAAATTACTATCTTTGCTCCCCAAATGTCACATAATCAATGAGAGGAAAAATTGTTTCTCTGAGAAATATTACTGCTTCTGAAAGATTAATGCTGATGCAACAGAATAGCTAAACAACACCCTACCTATTCTAAACATTTTTTAACTTCCTGAGACAGAGATTTTTGAACCTATACTATGAATACATTTTTCTTAGGCATCTCAGCTGTACAGACTCAAAGAGGACAGGGGGGAGGGGAGGGGAGGGGAGAGGA